>NC_081552.1:182106375-182754180 GCF_963082655.1 Stomoxys calcitrans | reverse complement strand
AATTAAAAAAAAAAAAATACCAAAAGAAGACTTTCACATATTTATGCCAAAAAAGTTTTTCTGAGGATAATCTTCAAAGAAAAATTTTCTAAAATTGTCTGCAATTTATATGACAAATTTTCATAGAAAAAGCAAGCACAATCTCACCAGTTTTCGCCATATTTCCGGCTCTATGAATGATTTCGCTACGAAAGCGGATACTTGATCCGACAATCCCAATATTTGTGAACTGGACCGGCGCTGAAGGCTCAAGTTTCGGGTTACATTTGATCAAAGCTGAGAAGGCAGTGGAAAGAGTACCATATCAGACCATTGGTATAGAACTCAACCAGGTCCTAGGCCATTGGAAATGATGAGAAGTGTGTTAGCGGCTAAGTAAGTTTGGAATATATCCCAGATGGACCTAGAGTATCGCTTGCGCCAAGTAGACATGGATAGAGAGGGGCTTGTACCACATATTCAGTATTTATTGGGTATTTGCCCACTAAATTCCCAATATGTGGGAATTTATTGGGTAGATGCCTATCTTTAGACATGAACTAATGCTAGAGGTTGCAGGGTTTTCCAAAGCTTAGCATCTCGTAAATAGGCTGCTGAGTGGCCATCGCGCAAAAAGATAAGAAATTCCGCAGGGTTATCAAGAATGACAAGAATATCAGCAGCAATTTGGTCAATGCCCCGTCCTAACGGAGATAATACGCAAAGTTAAACTGTTGACCGAGGTGTTGACCTTTGACAAGAGTCGAAACTGAATTCTGTGGGGTTTGCAAGGATGACAACGAAATGAAATGAGGCCAGAAGATTTTTGGTTATCTGCTGCTCTAGGGCGGGGCCGACACCCAGAGAAAAGTTCATACCAAACGTGCAAATTTCAGTACCATATGGTATTGATAGTAAAGCAGCACCGTATGGTACGAAAGCAATACCGGATGGTATGGATGAAACATAAAATGATTAGTACCGTTTGGTACCAGCCTTATTACCGAACTGGTATTGGTCTTAATACCAATCTGTTATTGATTTTAACACCCCTAAATGAATCAAAAAAAAAAATTCAAAATAATTTTAATCTAATTTTATTTCGATTATTTATGTTAATAATTACAAACAGTAATGCTAATGCAACTGCAAATTTTGCCCATGAACATTCCACCAAGGAACAGGGGCAAACTTCTCACATATCAATGAGTGTTAGTCCGATTCAAGTTTAAGCTCAATATTAAGAGGCCTCCTGTTTATAGCCGAGTCCGAACGGAGTGCCGTAGTGCGACACCTCTTTGGAAAGAAGTTTTACATGGCATAGTACCTTACAAATGTTGCCAGCATTAGGAGGGGAAAACCACCGCTGAAAATTTTTTCTGATGGCTTCGCCAGGATTCGAACGCAGGCATTCAGCGTCATAGGCGGACGTTCTAACCTCTGCGCCTCCAAAAAGTAATGACCAACCTCAATTCTTTGCATTCAGCAATTGATTCCATATCTATTGATTGCCAGAAGTGGTTTTTATCATGTTTTTGATGTAGAATGTCCTTAGAATTTGTACTATTTCCATTTTCACCGCTTTCGAGTATTTGAATAGGTTTCTACACACTCAAATTGTATTAAAACATTTTATTTATTTGTTTACCAAAAATGTTATAATGGCGTCAATATTTTAGGTACAAAGCTCATAAAATACATTTGGCACGATGACAAGAATACAAATGTGACGCCTCCTTTATCTGGTATTGAATTGATACCAAATGGTATTAAAAATCTTTGCCAATGACGCTAACAAAATAATACCAGGCGGTATTGGCAAAGTACCGCCATTTTTCTGTCAGTGTAGAGGAGTAATGGCGAAAACCTTTTCCCCTGCTGGGATAATACTCAGTCTTTTATCTGTGGACTACATTGGGCTAGAAGTCTCAAATGGCTTTTTTAGTAAAACCTTCGCTGATAAGGGCTACCATAGTTAATGAACGCTCCACTTATATTACAAGCTTTCTTGTAAGAAGCCTATGCCCGTTTGTATGTTTGGTTCGTACTCTGCTCTCAGCTAATTTGGGATGTTAAAGTCTTATACCCTACACCACAGGGTCTAAAAATTACGAATCAAGTGCTTGGATCGTCGTCAAGCCACAAGAAACCCCCAAAGGCGAATATAAAGGGTGATTTTTCAGTTATTATGTTTTTGGCAACACTTATTTACACAACCCACGCACGTTTCGTGTTTTGCTTCACTGTCAAACATCTTCAGTTTGGTCAATAATTTAATCATGAACCGTCTTACAAACGAACAACGCTTGAAAATTATAAAATTTTATTATCAAAATGCGTGCTCTGTTAAGAAAGTTCATCGTGCACTTCTTCTTCTTCAGCGACGAAGCTCATTTGTGGCTCAATGGGTACGTAAATAAGCAGAATTGTCGATTTTGGGGTGAAGATCAGCCAGAAGCATTGCAAGAGCTACCAATGCATTCAGAAAAAGTCAAAGTTTGGTGCGGTTTATGGGCTCGTGACATCATTGGCTCAATGGGTACGTAAATAAGCAGAATTGTCGATTTTGGAGTGAAGATCAGCCAGAAGCATTGCAAGAGCTACCAATGCATTCAGAAAAAGTCAAAGTTTGGTGCGGTTTATGGGCTCGTGACATCATTGGCTCAATGGGTACGTAAATAAGCAGAATTGTAGATTTTGGAGTGAAGATCAGCCAGAAGCATTGCAAGAGCTACCAATGCATTCAGAAAAAGTCAAAGTTTGGTGCGGTTTATGGGCTCGTGACATCATTGGCTCAATGGGTACGTAAATAAGCAGAATTGTCGATTTTGGAGTGAAGATCAGCCAGAAGCATTGCAAGAGCTACCAATGCATTCAGAAAAAGTCAAAGTTTGGTGCGGTTTATGGGCTGGTGACATCATTGGACCGTACTTCTTCAAAGATGATGCGAATCGTAATGTAACTGTGAATGGTGAGCGCTATAGTGAGATGATATCCAACTTTTTTTTTGTCCAAAATGCAAGAGCTTAACTTGCATGGCATGTGGTTTCAACGATTCGATGCCACATGCCACACAGCACGAGTAACAATGGACTTGTTGAGAAGCGAGATTATTTCACGTTCGAGACCGGTGAAGTGGCCGCCCAGATCGTACGATTTAACGTCTTTAAACTACTTTTTGTACGGCTATGTTTAAGCTCATGTCTATACAGACAAGCCCGCTTCAATAGACGCATTGGAAGACAACATTGAAGCATTTATTCGTGAGACACCGGCCGAAATGTTGGAAAGAGTATGCCCAAATTGGACTAAGCGGATGGACCATTTGAGGCTCAGTCACGGTCAACATTTGCATGAAATAATCTTCAAACATTAAATTATATGGTCCGTACTATCGATATTTTAATGAGTTTTTTTTTTAACTTTCCTTTAGCTCTTAAAAAAGCACCCTTTATATTCTGACTGGGACTATATGGGACTCAAATGAAACGTCTTTATAATTAGAATTTAGCGAAATTTTGTCTGCAATCTTAAGGCAATTGGAAATCAGAAATGTGGTTAAAAAAATGGAATCAAGTATGCTGGGGAATGGTTCACCCAAAAGAAGCCTGGGGGAAGAGCCCCAGCTCAAAAACCCCCAAAACGAATATGTAGACCGGTTGGAAAAAGCTCAAATATAATGTCTGGTGAATCTGTTAAAAAACAAAATTTTAAGTCATCCAAGCTGAGGTCTTCCGAATCTTGTTTGACTTTGCTACCAGTATTATTATAACGATTTATGGTGCGAAACACAAAACATTTTGTTCACTTTGAGCTGTTTGAGTTCGCAAACAACACCCCGTTGGGATTTTGCAGCCAAATATAATGCAATTGCACTATTACGCTGGAACTCCAACACGAATAATTTTCGTTTTAAATAAACGTAGAAGCAAATTCTTTACAAACGGAAATTTGTCCATCAATATACCATTAATAGCCGAGTCCGAACGGTGTGCGTAGTGCGACAACTCTTTGGAAACATGACAAAGTACCTTACTAATTTCGCCAGAAATATTAGGGGTGATTAGGTTAGGTTTAAGTTGCAGTCTGCCATCAGACTCACTTAAACGTTTTCGCCCATTGTGATACCACAGGAACAGGAGAGCAAGATGCATTTTAGTTCCCAACGTAGAAACATCCAGATTGTTTTTAAAAGCCCAACAACTTGCGAATGTCCACAATGATAAGGGGCCTCCTTTTTATAGCCGAGTCCGTAGTGCAACACCTCTTTGGAGAGAAGTTTTTACATGGCATAGTACCTCAGAAATGTTGCCAGTATTGGCAGGGAAAAACCAAAAAAACATTTTTTCTGATGGTCTCGCCAGGATTCGAATCCGGGCGATAAGCGTCATAGGCGGACATGCAAACCCTTGCGCTACGGTGGCCTCCATGTGCATAGATATTGCTTATATATAAATCAATCTCCTGATTTTTACCTTTCATTGTCGTTCAAGTCTAGATTGGGCCACATAATTTTGGAGTGTTCACAACCGCAGCTTTGTCACTATCTGTCTTTCGTTGCCCTTCACGCCTAATCCTGAAGACTAAGCTTACATGTCGCTAGAAGTATACCCACAGATTCCTGTTCCCCAGGAACAGGAATCTGTTCTACAATTCTCTTTAGCTCTGCACCCGGAACAGGTAAATTTTAAACTGTTCAGTCATCTCGCTGAGAGATCTGAGGAATTTAATGCCTGTCTGGCATTAGTTGTTCCATCACTTCTTTAATTGCAAGGATCTCCGCTTGATACACACTACAGTGGTCGGGTAAACTTCTCGATATGACCAGTCCTAGTTCTTCATAGTATACTCCAAAGCCCACCTAGTCGCTTAGTTTGAAACCATCCGTATAGAACCCTTTGTAACTTATCTTACCAGGAATGTAGTTCCAGTCGGTTCTATTAGGAATAGCGGTACAAAAAGCAGCTCAGGCAGTGTATTATCTACACTGTCTGGAACATCGGACATTGTAACAAGAATAACACATTGTCCGTAGCCGCCACATTACCAAAGAGAAAGCTCCCTTAGCCTCACAGCAGTGGTCACAGCAATTTGTCTAGCCTCAATCTCCATTAGCATTTGATGTAGCATTAAATTCAGTGCATCAAATGGTGTCGTCCTCAGTGCGGCTGGGATGCACAAACAAAGCATCCTTTGGATCCAGCTGTTTATTGAACAGTAGGTGGAATGTGAAGCGTCGTCCACCGGACCACAACACCATATAGCATAATAGGTCTGACAAATGCAGTTTACATATGTAAAGGAGGGGATAACCACTACTGAACATTTTTTGATGTACTTGCCAGAATTTGAAACCATGCTAACATCTGCTTTACACTGATATGAAAAAAACGTCGTAAATTCATGCATCAATGGTGCCATTATCATACACAGACGTTGTTGAATATATTGTCAACATGCGGGGTGGTTTTTTTCAACGCGCGTTGTTGTTTCATACATCAACCGTTGTGAACATCGCCCCTCCAAAATGTATATATAGCAACTTTAAGTGCAAATGACTCTTAAGCATTGTTTCTGCATAGGCGACTGGCTGTCATGGGATCGAAGAAACACAGGTTCGATACTCAGCAGCTCACAAAAACTTTTTGCAATCATTAAAAATAAACTGTGCACAACACGTTGACACACAGGGGGACCTTTCTTTCACAAACACTGCTGTTGATTTATGAACATTTGTGGTTGACCAGTTATCATGTGTGTGTTCATTCACTTTTATGCCAATGTGATTAATTTGTATACGCCGTGCTGGGTTGTATACCAGTGTGAACTTGGTAACACTTCGTGTCAGCTACCCTGTAATGGAAAGAAACACCGTCTCAATTATGATGTATGTCAACTGTATTTGTCCGGTTTCGAAGTATCCGTATTTAGGAAGATCCCATCTTCTGCAAATTAGTCCATGCTCATTCTATTAAAGAACATTCTTTTCATTCTTTTCACATGTCAATGAATGCAGTCCTATTTAAGTTTTAGCTCAATTATATGGGTATTTAATTTTATGCCACGAAGATTTAACATGCGTGGATACCTTAAAAATGTCGCCAGCATTTGTAAGGGAATAACTGATGTTCAGGCCGGGATATGAACCCAGGCGTTCGGAGTTATAGGCGGACCAATGCACCAAGGTGGCCTTCAAATCCTATCTGCTTCACCAACGAATACCACTGAGGTTACCATATTTCTGTTTTGGCCTATTGACTAGCCATCTACGTCGTACTCTACGCTTTAGTTGTTATCATTGTTCATGTTTGCGTCAACCTAATCATTTTAAATATCTAATGTCCATGATAATTAGCTTAAATTCTCAAGTTTTTTATTTGATTTGAAACATTTACCTCACCATACACCACACCATACCAAAACAAAAACAGAATCACACAATGCCATTTGTCTTGAGCTGTAGAGCTACAAATACAATCGATAAACAACCAAAGGAATTTGTTGTTAATTTTGTGTAGACATCTCAGGCATTGGCTAATCGATTGTGTTAATAAACTAAACTTTAGGTTATTGCCTTCGTCTAGTCGATCGAAAATGTAAGTTTATTTCATAGATTTTGAGAGTATGTATTTACAATACTTCCCTCTCGGTGGTCAATGTTTGCCGGCTGTTTTGTATGGCAAATAGAGAGCCAGAGAGTGAGTAAGTGTATATGTGTGGGGGTGTGTGTTTGATTGAGTCTATAAAATCAGCTGTTCGCCCCATTGTTTATATCTCAGAAATGTGTAGCCATGTATGTCGACTTCGTTTTAGCCTCTATTAGACACTTTTTTGCCCCCCATTTCATTCTGCCCTATACTATTTCGCATGTGGCAATCTTCTTTTGTGTTTTGATGTTTGGTTTGAGGGATTTGTTTGACTTTTATGCTTTTTTAATTCTTTCGGAAAGTGTTTCATTCGTTCGTTTTGTGCTTGGCCCCAAGCCAATAAACATATGGTTTCTGCAAACATGCATGCCTACATATATACATTCATAACATACGTTAGTATGTGTTTTAATGTTTGTATGCTGGTAGTGTTATGCATGTCACATTTTATTATTTTTTTACTCGAGCTTGAGAAATAATGTAGAAAGCATAAAAATAACAACTGTTATGATTTATATTCGCCTTCAATATATACAGTGAGCATCAAAATAGACGGTTGGAAACCAAGCCAACAGTATAAATATATGTTATTGTTAAGATTATGATTATGAAAGTAGGACAGACAGTTGCCCTGCTGATATTCTGAAGAACAGATCAGGGAACACATTCGACTATCTATTGATCAATCGTAGTCCTAGAATATAAACTGATCTACTCACACTACCATTGATAGGAGGCTTATTAAAAAGTAACACCACTAAAGGTAAATTGATAAACATCATCCAGTGGCGATACATGTTATTAAGACGACCAAGGAGAACGCAATGGTAGAAGTTTAATAGGTCAATAAGAAGAAGCATTCCGTACGCTAGGGAGGACTTTTTCAAGTGAAGAGAACATCGAGGTCTTGGTCCAAAGCCTGTAGTATCTGCCTAAAAGCCGGCTTGCCTGGCCAGGTAACCGAAAAGTAGGAAGAACAAAATATGATGGTATAAGGATGTAAGAAAACCCCGAATGCGGCTATTGGATTAGGGTAGTTATGCTGCAGATTCAACATCGGCCTTAAAATGTAAGAAAGTCTTAAAGGGAAGATTTAGTTAGGTTGACTAACGAGCTGTGGAGTGTAAAGGACACCACGAGATTAAAGCCGGATGATGGCTAAAGACTGTCTATATACGGGTGATCTGCAGCGGTCAGGCGGTGATTGAACCGAGTCTCTCGGTGCTACGTTAATCGTCTGTCGTAGAAAGTGTGTCTGCGTTCATAAAATACGGAAATCCGAACATCGGCAACACTTTACTTCTTATTAGTGTAGGTCGGTTGGGATTGTTTATGGGCCAAGTCGGTGCATATTTTAATATATGTAGCTGCCATATAAATCGATCTTGGGTCTTGACTTCTTGAGCCTCTAGAGGGCGCAATTCTTTTCCGAATTGTCTGAAATTTTGCACGTTGTGTTTTGTTATGACTTCCAATTGACAATTGTGCCAAGTATGGTCTAAATCAGCCCAAAACATGATATAGCCACCATATAAACCGATCTCCCGATAAGACTTCTTGGACTTCCAGAGGGCGCAATTCTCATCCGATTTGGCCGAAATTTTGCATGAAGTGTTTTATTTTGACTTCCAAAAGCTGTGTCAAGTATGGTCTCAATCGGTTGATAACCTGATATAGCTGCCATATAAGCCGATCTTGGACCTTGAGCCTCTAGAGGGCGCAATTCTTATCCGAATTGGCTGAAATTTTGCACGTGGCGTTTTGCTATGACAATTGAACCAAGTATTGTCCAAATCAGCCCATATCCTGATATAGCCGCCATATAAACCGATCTCCCGATTTGACTTCTTGAGCTTCTAGAGGGCACAATTCTTATCCAATATGGTTGCATATGTCGTTTTGGTATGACTGATCTAAATCGGTATATAACCTGTTAAAGTTGCCATGTAAACCCGTCTACCGATTTTACTATTTTAGCCTCTGGAGGCCGCAATTATTACTCTATTTGCCTGAAATTTTGGAGGTGGTGTTTTTCTATGACTCGGTCAATAACTTGATATAGCACATATATCAACCCATGGTGGTGGGTTCCCAAGATTCGGCCTGGCCGAACTTAGTACGGTTTTACTTGTTTGGTTATTCGGGTTTTATTACAAATTAGTATTTTCAATTCCTAATGAAAATATGCCACAAAATGCCACAAAAATATCCCATAAACAACATAAGGGACCTCTTTTTTCATGCCACGTTCGAACGGCGTGCCGTAGAGCGACACCACTTAAAAGAGTACTTCACAAATGTCGGTAGCATTATTGAGGGATTAAACACCAATAAAAAATGTTCGATGTTCTCGTCAGGATTCGAACACATTTGTTTTGCCGATAGGGTAGGTATAGGCTTACCAGATGGTCGCGATTATTCCAACTTTCTGTGGTTACACAAAAAATATGGTAAAATACCGAACACAAATATTGAACGAATAGAGAGTATGAATACAAGTACCTCGTATTGTGCAATCAAGTTTGTTTAGTCGAAGCACTTGAGTCACATCCGTTTACCTGTTTGCTCTAAGCACACTATTGTTTTCACAGGTGATGCTATCGGAATGAAACTTGAAGTACAGTTCTGTTTTTGATCCTGTTTTATTTGTTATGGTAATCGTAGTTTTCATCAGTTTTCGTTGAAGTTTAGACCCATAGTTGTATTAGTCCCCTTCTATTGGGTTGCGCAAAAAGTAATTGCGGATTTTTCATATAGTCGGCGTTGACAAATTTTTTCAACGGCTTGTGACTCTGTAATTGCGTTCTTTCTTCTGTCAGTTATCAGCTGTTACTTTTAGCTTGCTTTAGAAAAAAAGTGCGCGAAATTTTGTTTACATTTGTTTGTTTGGCGTCAATTTTAATATGCGACCCACAAAGGAGCATTTTCGTCAAATTTTACTTTATTATTTCCGTAAAGGAAAAAAAGCGGAGCAGGTTGCTAAATAGTTACGAGATGTGTATGGTGATAAAGCCTTAAAAGGAAGACAGTGTCAAAATTGGTTTCGCAAATTCCGTTCTGGAGATTTTTCACTTAAAGATGAGCCACGTTCAGTTCGGCCAAATGAAGTTGATGATGACCAAATCAAAGCATTAATAGAATTGGATCGTCATGTAACTGAGCGTGAGATAGGAGAGAAGTTAAATATACCAAAATCAACCGTTCATTATCACATAAAAAGTCTTGGACTGGTGAAAAAGCTTGATATTTGGGTACCACATGTATTGAAAGAAATTCATTTAACAAACCGAATCAACGCTTGTGATATGCACCTTAAACGCAATGAATTCGATCCGTTTTTAAAACGAATCATAACTGGAGATGAAAAATGGATTGTTTACAACAACGTTAGTCGAAAACGATCATGGTTCAAGCATGGTGAACCAGCTCAAACCACTTCAAAGGCTGATATCCACCAAAAGAAGGTTATGCTGTCTGTTTGGTGGGATTGGAAGGGTGTGGTATATTTTGAGCTACTTTCAAGGAACCAAACGATTAATTCGGATGTTTACTGTCAACAATTGGACAAATTGAATACAGCCATCAAAAAGAAGCGACCAGAATTGGTCAATCGTAAAGGTGTCTATTCCACCAGGACAACGCTAGACCGCACACATCTTTGGTCACTCGTCAAAAACTGAGTGAGCTTGGCTGGGAACTTTTGATGCATCCACCATATAGCCCTGACCTTGCACCATCAGACTACCATTTATTTCGATCTTTGCAGAACTCCTTAAATGGTAAATCTTTCGGTGGTGGCTATAAAATCGCACTTGGTTCAGTTTTTTGCAGATAAAGGCCAGAAGTTCTATGAGCGTGGAATACTAAATTTGCCAGGAAGATAGCAAAAGGTTATCGAACAAAAGGAAAATGAAAAATGTATATATTTGATTAAAGTTCATTCTAAGTTTTATTAAAAATGCATTTACTTTCTTTTAAAAAATCAGCAATTACTTTTTAGGCAACCCAATCAATTAGTGCCAAGCATGGGTCACATAGGTCCAACTTTCGGAATGGCCGCCATATAGATCATTCTTGTAGGGTATGGTATTTATCCGAATTCTTTTCGCCTGTCGGTAAAAATGAAGGCATCCGCCTGAAAGTTTGCATAGTTACTTCTCATTGATGTGGGTTGCTGGGAATTGCGTAAGCTTCAATGGGTTCAGGTATGAATATAGGTTTAGATTAGATTTTAGTGGCAGTCTATTTCCTTAGCAGACTCACTTGGACAATTTAAGTCCATTGTGATACACACCGAATATCACCTAGATAGATTCATAAATAGAAATGGACCCCATATAACCATATTCCCCGATTGGACTGATTGGGCCCATAGAAAACTCCTACCAAACCCCACCCACTTGGTTCATAAATTGGTTTAGCCTTCTTATAAATGGATCCCCATATTTAAATTCTTGAAGCCCCAATTTTGATCCGATTGGCTGAAATTAGAAACCTATCCCCCGATCAAATAAAACCTTAAAAAAAATCAAATAAAAACTGATTTAAGTATCATACATATTAGATGGCTTAGCGAATTCCATCTGATCTTATTTTCCCCTTGGATGAAAGTTCCTGAGTTAAGGTTAAGGGACAGCCTTTGCGGCTATCGAAATCGGCGGAATTCCTTGGTGTTTCTGGGCAATTAATGATACTATGAGTGCTACTGGGACCAGGTCCTTGGAGGTGTTAATAGGGCCGACGAAGAGGACACTGTTCAGGTTGTTCCGACATGACCCGCTACGGAAGTTACCGGTCAGATATACCAGCATACCAGGACTATGGCCAACTTGCAGAGTAACTACATAACGAGGGTGGACATTGTGGAATGAAGCCGGAATATCAGAAGGGGCAAATAAAGTTTGGGTTGCGGACTCCAATGTGCGGAACTACTCATCAACGTCTCTCTTCATATGAGAGAAAATTGCAGCATATTCCAGGCGAAGGTCTTGGCATTTTCCAGGGCTGCGGAAATTGTGCCGTCAAGGAACGGTGGCTGGTGGGATATCTGTATATTTAGTGATAGAGTTATCTAGGTACGTTCGTAGGATCTAAAGCTGTCTCTGTCGGAGCTATCTATTTGGAGCGATGCCAAGGAAACACAATGTGCCCTACAACATGAAATGAATGTTCCACAATATGGCTAGTACTATGTGTGTTTTTCGCAACATTTTTTCGTGATTACTCTTTTCGATAGTAGATTATGAAGCAAAAAAACTTGCAGATATTATGTTTTCATTGAGATTTTTGTAGTGTTTCAAAAAAGTAACCGTAAAAATAAGTGTTTTCAACATTAAAAACAAATATAGTACCAGCCTATAGGTATGACTTCATACCAGACATGCAAGTAGGAGTTTTGTGCTCTTAAACTTCTCTTTACCGTTATTACAAAAAAAAAAACACAAATAACCATGTTATTTTTTTAACAGAGCTTTTTTTACATAGATTGTTGTTGCTTCTCATACTCGTAGTTCTTTTTGTTACCTTTCCTTTAATTTGCCATTTCATTCATTCATATTTTTATCTGTCACAAAATATTTGTATGGAGCGAATTTTAATTGGTATTGTTTGCAAGTGTTGGTGAGTACAGTATCACTTACACTCATTAAAACCATATAATAAGGGAGTGTTGCCATATGATGGATATTACAATGGTGTTTCACAGGCAACGTGTATGAAGATAAGATTTCACTTTAAAACAAACAAAAAAATGCTATAAAGTAGGTATATATTCTTGACCGGCATGATTATATAAGTCAGCCGTTCTCGTCCGAGTGAGGCTAGGCGTTCACAATTAGGCACAAAAACTTCTTTAAATAAAAGTAAGCAATATTAATTCCATATTTCGATATACACACAGGTATGGCTGATTTCCAAAATATTAGTTGCTTTGTATTCGAACAATGTATCGTGTTTCAAAATGCCACGGTACTAAATTTTCACATTGTATACTATTTAAAAATGTATCGGTTAAGTATTTTTAAGGCAACCAAAAAGCCACCAAGCATAAAATTAATTGTTGAAGCTTTAACATATTTTTTGTTTTTGCACATACAATGGTTAAAAAAATATTAGCATTAATGTTAAATTTGTTAAAAAATTTAATAATAGTAAACTATGCATTGCATTCAATATGTTTCATATCGTAACCCACAGTTGCTTTGTTTCGGTACTTTGCGTTCGTACGAAATTTAAACACCGCAGTACAACGGTACCCAAACTTTACATTGATATATTTTGGAAGTCAGCTGATGCAGTGGTAGAAAATCGAAAAAAAAAACAAGTAGACAGTATGCCATTTGAGAACGGATGGAGATAATTCTTTAAAATTGGAAATATTTAAAGCTAAAGTGTTTTCGAGATCATGTGCAACATTTTAAGGCCTCTGGTGGTCAGGGTGCCTCTTGGCAGGCCCCTAAAGTTGGTCACATTTCGGCATTTCGAAAAATTGTTCGGGCTGCCAAATCTTCATTTGTGGTCCGATTTCCAAAAACAAGAATTTCGAAAATCGGACCACAAATGAAGATTCGGCACCCCGAAGAATGCCGAGTTGACCAACTTTAGGGTCCTGTCAAGAGACACCCAGATCGCCTAGGGGCTTGAAATTTTGCACATGATTTCGATAACGATAACATTTCAAAGAGTTATCTCTATCCGTATAAGTCGACTTTTTGGACTTTTCTTTGCAAAAAGTCGACTTTTGCATCCAGTTTACAAGTTTTTATAAACTTTTGCCATCAAGACATGGTCATTTCTTTGTATATTCATAAAGAGGAGGGGACATCATATTTTATTGCAAATATGAGTACCGATTTTTTATTCTCTATCACTTCCTCTATAAAACCTAAAAATATCTCTTTTCAATCTGATTTTATGTATCCGCCATTATCAAAGACCATTTTTCAAAAATGTGTTGTTGTCACCATAAAAAATACCGCTTACTCCAAATCGAAGTTTACCTATTCTAAATTCCATCTAGACTTCGCTCAATTCGGTGCAAAATTCTCTATTTGTGAAATGTACCCTTATATAGGAGCTGAATCTTACACTTACGTTAGCCCAAAATTTGGCTTGGAACAGTTCTTACCTAGCAATCTAGCAGAAACATTAGCAAAGCCAAACTGGTATGCAGCTTTTTCGACTTCAAAATCGATTATTCGACTTTTTAATCAATGAAAGTCGAATAATCGATTGGTCAAAAGTCGACTTTGGGATCCCTACATTACTCCAATCCATATTTTATTGGGATACCTCTTTCCTAACTCGAGCTTGAATTTTTCTAAGACAGCTCTATCCTTGAGCATTTTTCTCTACCCATTCATCATTAATCGGTTAATCAAATTAGGGTTCCCAATAACCGACAGAATATGGATTTCACCTGCCATCTGACAAAACCCCAACAAATTTGAACAAAACGGCAACATTGGTTTCTTTTAATTTGCGAAAAACTCATATTTACCAAAAACTAAGAGAGGAAGAGTGAGAGAGAAATTAGAACGGCATTTAGGTATCTCATAAAAAGTTAAGCGACATGACAGAACAAACTACCTCAAAAAGGAATGCGCGCGCATTTTTAAGAGTAATTGTTTATGAGAGTGTTTGTTTTTGTAAATGAGAATATAATAATAAAAAAAAACATTTTCCCTTGTGGTATTTCTGTTGAATATTTTAAACGAGTACCATTTTTTGTTTGATTGAAATTAAAATACAAAAGAAAACTCATAAATTTATAACCTATAAATTTGCTATGTATTATGATCACAGCATAACGTGTCTGCCTACAATAAGCGTGCATGCATGCCTCCTATTTTATTTACAACTGTTCTGTTCAAGGAGCTGGAGCGGCAAAAAGAAGTGTATTTTGGTTAGGTTACGACGCGTCTCACTAAACCACATGATTTCTATTGTTCGCTACAGGCACTGGAAAAAAGGGTGAAGGGGGAGAATACATACATATGTATGTACATATCTTTTTCCAAACACAACAACGCGTCTTTTTTTTGCTTAATAACACTTTATTTTTTCACACTTTTTAACCCATATTTACTACTCTACTTTGATTTGTTTTCTTGTAGACTACTCCTCACTGTCACTGGCTACTAGGTGAGAGGTAGCAGCCGGAGGAAGTAAGCATTTAATGTTTTCGGTCGATATGTTAATTTAATTAATAGCAAATATAGATGTATAGATGTAGGTTTGTAGGTATGTAAGCAGATATTGTCTGTTCACTAGCGTCGTTTGGTGGGTTGTTTAGCCGCTGCTGCGTTACGGAGCCCCACAACGCTGCCATTGCTGGCTGACTAACTGTGTTAGATATTAAATCAATCATATGTTTTGCCAGTATGTTAGTATTTATGCATGTACGTACGAATGTTTGGGGCTGAAATTGTTGTGTAGAGAACACGACGAATAATAAATACTTTGTTGATGTCAGAAAGAAAATCGGAAATCTAAATAGCACTGTCGCGTGAGAAAGGTACAGTCATTGGAAGCACACAGGCTGAAATGTTGTTATGAATGAAATCAATATCTTCTTGAGAGCACTGCTGCGGCAACCACCGAGCAAAAAGACAAACAGGTGAATTCCAACGCAAGCTTGCTTGCTTGCTTCCTCCTGCTCTTCAACATTTTTACCTTACAACTTATTGCACAATTGTTAGTGGTAAACTTCAAAACTTCTTTGATGACATTCAGGGCAACCGAGTATTCTTTTTTTCGAGTGGCAAGGGCAGCAGACACCCTTGACGTTGTTTAGATGTCGCCATGGTTATGTTTGTTGTTGATTATAGGAAATGGTTAGCAACACACAAAATATATTTTTAAACACCAATGCTGTTTGCGAAAACCACCAAACAAAACCAGATTTAATATGGCTAGAAAAATATTATATATTTTTTTTCATTCCCCTGAAACGTTATAACACACAAACATGTATAAAGCATCGGGTAACAAGGACCAATGCATGTGTTTCATTTCCTTTGGCATATAGAGAAGTATACAGAACAACAACAATAAGCACACAACACTTCATCGTAAAAAAAATGATGTAGAAAAAATATTCACGTGTTTTCTTTGACAACTCATAAACGAAGCAACACATTTCACTAATATATTCAATTTATTTTTAACATTTAATAAATTGTTATAGATTTTCTAGGCAATTATTGTTTCATAAGTTGTTTTTTTAACTTATCGTATTCGTTTTTGTTTATCATTTTTATTTTTTTCGTTTTTCACTTTGCTTTCTTTGTGTCGATATTCTTTTGCACCTTTTTCTATTTGGTATAACAAACATTCTTGGTGTTTTTATTCTTTTTTTCGTGGGTATAGAGCAGTACTTACCATGTTTCCAAATTGCTAAATTTCTTGGTGACCACCTTGCCCAAATCGATACCCAAACGGTCGACAATCCTTTGGGCCAGATCCGGATGCGATGTACCCGAAAACACTTTAATGTTTGGCATTCTGGAGTGTAATGAATTTAATGTACTGGCTTGTTTCTCCAAATTGTCGCGTATCAAACTTTTTGCGCGTATCGGATTAGCAGATCGAACTGGCATCACACAATCTACGAGTACAAGTTTTTATTACAAAAAAATAATATAGGCAAACGAAAAAACACGAAACATTCTCTCTCTCTCACACACACACACACAAACACCACCATATAAAGAGCAACAATTCATTCTCTTTAGTTATACTCTCACCCGCATTCAAACAACAAAGACGGTTAAAGCATGCTCTTAACTGCACACAAAAGCAGAAGGGATGTCATCGCGCTCACACAAAAAACAGGTAGGTGCAAAAAAAGGCATGGTGCAAAAAAAGGCATTTTTCTCTAAGAGTCATATTTCATCTTATCATTATGTATTCTTTTTCCAAATCCTAATTGCCTCTGGTTAATCCATTTAGTTTTATTACTAAAAGAATTCCCAGAAAGGTGAAATAAGAGTACATAGGGATGCCAGTAATGTTTTATTCTATTGATTTTAAAACCAGACCTTAATCAAGAAAAGTGGCAATGTAAGTATGGCAACAGAAACAAGTAAAAATGTGCTAAGTTCGGCCGGGACGAATCTTGGGAATCCATCACTTTTAATTCGACAATAAATTTAGACAATTGATGGTACATGTGTACTTTTAGTACAACATTTGACATCTGACAAGGTCAAATACATAGGTGTGACCTTGGATAGGAAACTGAATTGGAAGTGTCACATTCAGGAGCGCACTGAGAAGGCTCACAGATGTTCGGCACTATGTAGAAGGGCCGTAGGCTCGAAATGGGGCCTGAAGCCGAGGATATTCCACTGGCTCTACAGGAGCGTGATTAGACCAGTACTTACTTACGCCTCAGTAGTTTGGTGGACTGCTATGGAGAAAAAGTGCAACATAAGGACCATACAACAGGTTCAGACAACAAGCGATGACCCATTGACATGCAGATTAAGTGTGAAGCAGCCACTGCAACTATGAGACTTAAGGCGAGCAGCTCATACCATCGCGGTATGGTCGAGGCGACAATAGGAAACCTGGAAGAAAGGGAAGAGGTTTCCGATCGGATACCTGAGATTAACCTTGAAGTCCAGTGCGAGGCGACAATAGGAAACCTGGAAGAAAGGGAAGAGGTTTCCGATCGGATACCTAAGATGAACCTTGAAGTCCAGTGCGAGGCACTGCTGCCATCGCCACAGTCTCGGATTGACGGAACCCTAGTATTGCCATCTGGAAGATCATATTACACGGATGGATCAAAGCTGGAGGACAGAGAGGGCCTGGGGGTCTACATAAAGAGCCCAGGGACGGAATTCTTAACATAAAATTTTCTTTTTAGAGGTTACTTTATATATCTCAGAGCGCACAACAAGCCGATTACTGGCTTAGGTGTATGGCCATAGTGGCGGATTAATATTTGCACCCTCTTTTCAACCTAACCTCACCTAACCTAGTACAAAATTGCTGCCGACACTGGATAACAGTGAGCACCACACAGGCTGGAGCTTTGAGCTCCCACTTGTGTGGTGTTCAACGTTATCATGGGAAGCTTAGCTGAAAGCTACGGGGCGCGTATACAGTTTCAGATAGTGGAAAGTAGAGATGTGCGCGTGAGTGATTTTCCACTCACGCTGACGAGAAAAAAAATCTTACTAACGCTCGATTTTTTATGTCGCCTCACGTTCACGCACGCGCACGGCACAAAAATTTAACTCTCGCACGACTCAACGTCAATCCTACCAAAATTTAAGATAAATCCTACCAAACCCGACCAAATGTTCTACAAGTCAAAAATAGGGTATGTTTTGTTGCCCACCACCGAAGTGCTGGCCATTCTATTTGGAACATATCAAATTATACATTTTCAACGCTGCAAAGTAATAGAGCGTCGTTATTCATATATGATCTAGACATGTCCGTCCATCTGTTTGTTGAAGTCAATCAACAGCCTCACGTTCAAAGATGGTCTTTATCTTGATATTGCACTTGTCCATGACCATTCCATTAAGGAGCAGGGACAAATTTCTCGCATATCAATGAGTGCTGTCCGATTCAAGGTTAAACTCAATGATAAGGGGCCTCTATTTTATAGCCGAGTCCAAGCGATATGTTGCAGTGCGACACCTCATTGTGGAGAAGTTCTTACATGGCTGCCATACCAAATGGTAGTGTACGTCACAAAGGTCGCCAGCATTTGTATGCACCCGCCGCATAGCCCTGTTTGCCGATTGAAGGTATTGAACGCATAAAAGCCGCATTTATTACCAAGAATTTAGGGAATTTAGAAGAGATCGCTTAACACTCGTACCAGTTAGAGTCAATTTCAGAGCTTACACCCTTTTTTCTTAATTTGAAGCAGTGCGACTCCTTGCAACAGTATTTGGTCCCTCGACATCTATGATTTTGTTCTCCATTCTTAACGAATACCCATAAATGACAAGAAGGGAATTAATTTGGAGTTATCCTCGGCGATTTTGCAGTAATTAACTTGGTTTTCATATGCTGGAAAAACGTACCAAAAATTGAGAACAGACTACCAACCACCAAGACAATAAAAACCTACCAATTTTGGTATGAACCAACCAAAAACGGCAGCACTGATCGTGACCCGTGGTAGTGCTTAGTGGGTGAATTTTAATTCAATTACGGTTACGCACAATCACGTGATTGAATTTGAAACTCACTCACGTGCACACCTCTAGTAGAAAGCTTTGTATTTTTGGGGAGTAGCTGCAAATGTGACAGCGGGCAGTCAGTGATTTCAAGTGGAGAGTCTCAATAGGGACCCAGGTGGCACTGACTCTTGCTTAAATATTGAGTGTAATTGATACTCGAAATGACAAGGCGGTTATTGGCGCCTGCAAATAACCCATGGCCAACATTAGAATCTGTTCCCAGGTTAAGGGCGGCTGGAGAAGCGTCGCGGCTCGCGACATTGAGCGATACATGTGCAATCGCATAACCAATCGTAGGGACTCCCATAACGTTGATCTACGCAAGTGAAAAAAGAACCATGGTTTGTGGATCTGCACCTGGAATGTGTCTGGTATAATACACCTTCTTTATAAAGAAGGTGTTACTGCCTTACAGGACGTGCGAGGGATCGGAAAGGCGTCACAACAACACCAAATGGTGGAGCACTACGCTTTAGCTGCCATGACAAAAGGCATGCTTTTGGCTGTGGATTTGTGGTCAGTTGGAGACTGTACACCTTGACTCCAGGTCTACTCCGATGGATGAGACACTACCGTAAAGGCCAAATTCTTCAACATCAGCCTTATTTGTGACCATGCTGGACAGAAGACAAGGACAAACAGACCAAGGATATTAGCTATTTGAGGGAATAGAAGGAAAATATCGTTGGCCTAACAGTCGGAAAATCTAGCCTCCACAAGACACGCACCCGTTTATGCGAGTACGTTCTGAGAGTCCAAACCCAATCAAAGAGTCAGGAGTCAGCGTTAAGTTGTTTTACATGCATTTTATATGGACGGCAAAAAAGCACGGCAGCTGGAGTTAGAGTCTAGCGTCATGGCGCTGAAATATAATCCATTCTATTTTGACAGCATCGCTCTCAATGTTCTCTTCTCTCAGCATATTTCACAATGAAAATGTTGCCACATTTTCATGAAAATTCGTTACGTTGCCAACAGTTTTCAGAGAATTTTACGGAAAATATGGTAACCTTACATGTTTACAAAATTTCAGATGTTTGTAGGTAAAATTTACAAAAATATAAAAATTTTTCAGGTGATAAAATTGCAATACAGTTTAAATGAATTTTCGTACACTTCGTAGTCATTAAAAAGTGTTAAAACTGTGATAATTGAATAACATTTCGCTGTTGCTCTTTCATCCCTCAAATTTGACTTGACCCTGTCCCTCTTATTTGGTTACGCCGCTAGCGATTTTCAATGACTTTGACTCTTGGGTTGGTTTTAGACTCTGACACTGCACGAAAGCTGGACATTGAAAAGCTGTAAACACAACAGATGGCGGCGGCATACACCACTTGACTGACTGACCTAGTTGCTTGATGAAAGCGTTCCTTGTTTCGCAGTGACACACCATGGATCACTCTATGAAAAATGCCGCCAAATCCGTACTTGAGTACCAGATGCCACTCTCAAGAAACCCATTGTACTACCAAGAGTGCCGAAATGCTACTGAAGCCAAGAATGCGGTGTACAGAGCAACCCTGCAATGAGTAGCAACACGCCACGGCACTGGGTAGCTGTGAGCACCACACATGCTGGAACATTGATGTCCGATCTGTATGGTGGTCGTTGCTGTCACGAGAAGCTTAGCTGCGAGCTACCGCGTCCACAGGTTGCGGATAGTGGAATGCTCCATACGGAGTAGCTGCAACGGCAGTCGCGGATTATCAGCAGCTCTTGCACAAATACTGAGTGCCTATGATGCTCGATGTAACGAGGCAAATTATTGACGCCTTTAAATAATCACACAGTTCCCGCGGGAACGCCTTTGAACCGGCACGAACTTGCTCACCTACGGAAGCTGGACCACATGCAATGTGGCTACAACAACGCCAGATAAAGGAGAGGTACCGGGAGAAAATTACAGAGGAGAAATATCTATTACGCAGAAAGAAAAAGAAGATGAAAAGACGTGGGTGTGAGCAAATTTAGATGTACAGGAGTCAGAATGAAGTTCGGAAATTTGTATCAAAGAATCAAACATCAAATCGATGGCTTTGGTGTAATATCCTCCTGCAGAGACAAATAAGGAAATATCTTAGCTGATACATATAGCGTGATTGGAGTATGGAAAAAACATATTTCACACCTGGTAGTGTCCGACCATGGCGGTGAAGAAGATACCACAAAACCAATCCCTGATGATGGTATAGAATGGTTAGGTTAGGTTTAAAAGAGGGTGCAGATATTAATCCGCCCCAGCCACTATGGACATACACCTAAGCCAGTAATCGGCTTGTTGTGCGCTCTAAAAACTATAAAGTAACCTCTACAAAGAAAATTTTCAATTAGGAATTCCGTGCGACTTACAAAATCCTAAATTGTTTTCAATACCACTCCCCTAAGTTGGTTCATGTCTGGTATTGTGTCTTCACCTAAGTGTCGGTATCTGTTAGACGCGAAGCCGGGCAATGACAAAGGAAATGCCCCAACGTCGCATCTTCTTCCCCACATGCCCTACACATGCTGTCACTAGCCGCACCGATTTTACATAAGTGAGCTCGTAGTCCTATGTGTCCCGTCATGATACCAATAGCTATACTGACCTCCTTTGTACTTCCTTTCAGTAATAGCCTCGTCTTCTCACGATCTGGATCCACCCATAGGGTTTTCGCCGTCCTACCGACCGTTTCGCTGTTCCACAATGTTGCATGCGCATTCGTCGCCCACTCCCTTAACTCGGACTGCTTCGACCCGAAAGGCTTCGGGTGAACCAAGTTTATTAACGGAAGTCCTCTGGCCTCACCGCCAAACCGTTTGCCTTTTCATTTCCACTTACTGTTATGGCCCGGCACCCAAACTATGCGGATTGTGTCATCCTTTAGAGCGTCATCCACTGCAAGACTTTTCGTGACCGTCCTGGTCCGTCCCCTATGGCAATTTTAATGTCAGTAAAGATGTTTACACTCGACGCCATCGCGTTAGCACCACACCACCTCACGCATTCCGTGATCGTCCGTATCTACGCCTGCAGGACGGTATTATGGTCAGGCAGTCTAAAACTGATCTCAGTCCCTGGGATCTTAATGTAGACCCCCAGGCCCACTACTCTGTCCTCTAGCTTTGATTCATCCATGTTACATGATCTTCCAGATGGCAATGTGCTAAAAACGGAATTTCGAAATTAGTATACCCTCTTCCTATGTTTGAGGGTATGATTATTGATTTTGTTCTTAAATTGCGATAGTCTTGTTCCGTTCGCATTTTTGCATGCATAGCTAATTCGATATATGCTTTGACTTTTCAGCTTCACTTCGTAAAGACCTCATGATACCACTTTATTTTATTGTCGAGCAACTCTTATAAAAGAGAAGAAAAAACCAAAACTCTTTCTTTGTCAAAATCTGACAATCAATCCTGTGTGTTAGTATTAGTTTTCTTTGTTTTGTTGCGCGAATTTTTTTATTCCTCCCAGAGCGAGAGAGAGAGGCCATTCTCTTATTGTTCTTATAGCAACCCGAGCGGTCTAATGTAAAGCTTTTGTATGTAACTGCTCCAGAAAAAGGTTTATTCTCTTAAATCTAAATTTTTGAATATAAATTACTATACTGTGCATTTGAGAAGCATGCACATACATGCATTTAAATTTTATTGAAAGCCGGCCAGTAAAATGACATTGCCCTCCACAAGAGAAAAGGCAGAGACGTGTGTTGTGGGAAAAGAGCACAACTTAAAAGCGGAAAATAATAACTTAGGCGAATAACATTAAGATTGTGAAAAAATAATGAATTATTGTTCTCTAAATGATTAAAAAAATATCGATTTCATATCAGGATGGCGCTTATACGATCCATATAGATTTCAAATTTTTCACAAATACTTCTTATTGATGTACATAGGGTTTAGGGGATTGCGAAAGGGCCGTATCATTTCAGATTTGGATACAACCCTACTTAAAATGGTCCCTCGATTTGAATTCTTGAGCCCCTAAAAGCTTAAATTTTCACACGATTTAACACGATTAACTTGGTATATAAAATAGCCCAGCAATAACTACGTAAGCGAATGTCATTACACACGGGCATACCAGTAAGCAAATTCTAGTTACTCGTCGGAATACCTTATAATGGGTTACCTATAATGAGTTAAATAATTACTTATTGGTATTAAGAAGTTAAAGAATACCCTAAAATTAAGCAATAATCTAAAAGAAGATTTGAAAACGAAAAGAAATCTGTTAAATCTTAAAGTAATTGGAAAATTTTCAAGAAATCATATTTTTATGATTGTGAGATTTAGTTTTGACATTTTTTATTTAATATTACTAATTTATTAAACTGTCCATTTCATCTACACTTTCTAGAGTATTTACATTAATCAACCTCATAAATTAAGTGGCCCTTAACATGCCCTTTCCCAAAAAATTTGGCTTTCATGTTCTAGAAACCTCTTCAATATTATGGGCCAATATGGATCAAATATAGATTGAAGGGGTTCAAAATGCTGAAGCCCCTCTTGGATCCTTCTCGGGCTAGCTTTCTGGGCGGATTTTTCCGTATTCGTGATCTAATCTGAAATTCTTTTCATTTAAGTACCATACCATATCGCCTACATTGAAGGGGCTAAAATTTTCAGAACCCTTTTGGACTCCTACTACTACTAAATTTCCTATGAACATTGCATTGAGGAACAGGGGATATTTCTCTTTTATCAATGAGTGCAGTCCGATAAAAGTTTTTTTGGACTCTTAGCGCGTCCAATTTTTGGCCTAACTTTACCAGTGTCTGACCAAACAAAAACGGACTTCAGATTCGTTATCCTGAATTCGAATTATGAGGGTGTTCAAGAAGAAAATCGTATTTCGAAATAAGAAAGTTTAGTTAGTAGTAGTTTATTATCCGCCCCCCCCCCCCCCCCTTCCACCTTCGCCACACATGTGTTGAAATTGTATAAATATAGCAAGTTTAGAAATAAGTATCAGAACGGTCTCTTCCCCCTTCCGACAAATAATAGATAATACATTTTAACCACGAGACGGAAATGAAAATTTTCATATATTGCATGGCCACCATAGGATGAGGGGTATACTAATATAGTCATTCTGTTTGTAACACCTTGAAATTTCGTCTAAGACCCCATAAAGTATATATATTCTTGATCGTAATGACATTTTAAGTCGACGGGGCTAGGTCCGTCCGTCTGTCGAAAGCACGAAGGAGTAAAAGTAGATTGAAATTGAAATTTTGCACAAATATATCTTATTAATGTAGGTCGGTTGGGATTGTAAATGGGCCGAATCGGTCCATGTTTTGATATAGCTGCCATATAAACCGATCTGGAATCTTGACTTCTTGAGCCACTAGAAGGCGCAAATTTCATATGATTTGGCTGAAATTTTGTATAAGGGCTTCTCCCATGACCTTCAACATACATATCTAATATGGTCTTAATCGATCTATAGCCTGATACAGCTCACATATGAACCGATCTCCCGATTATGCTTCTTGAGCCCCTACAAGGCGCAATCCTTATCCGAATGAACTGAAATATTTCCCAGTGACTACTAATATGTTCTTCAACATTCAATTCACTTATGGTCCAAATCGAACTATTACTTAATGTTTCTCCAATAGCATAACAATTCTTATCCTTTATTCCCTGTTTGCCTAAAAAGAGATATCGCGCAAAGAACTCGACAAATGCGATCCATGGTGGAGGGTTTATAAGATTCGGCCCGGCTTAACTTAGCACACTCTTATTTATTTTCTTTACTTCGGTATGTTTAGAGGTATGTCATTATTTTAAGCACTTCAGTATTTGTACGAAGAATTCGTTTATATGGGAGCTATCTAATGTTACACTGGCCCAAAATGTAGGGTTTTTCCTTATTCGTAGGGATTTTTGCAATGAAAATGAGCAAAAGAGCCAAAACTTTCGTTCGTTCCCACGTCACTCACATCTCCCCTGCCGTCCGCGGAGGCCACCTCCCATTACGCAGGGACGCGTGCACCCCATAGTCTGAACTAGGGAGTGTTAGTAGAGGATTAGGGTCACAGCCAGTTAAACACTATAGTTAGATCAACATCTGCCGCAACATAGATAGTACACAATAATGAAAGGACAATATGGATAAACAGTCTTCTACAACTAACCACAGACGAAGGATAGAATTCTTTATTACATGAATTGGATCGGTGAAGGATATACTACTATACAATTTGTTATATACATCACACAAAGAGCGAAATGGATTGTTTAATTGGTAATTAGATCTCACTAAAGGAAGTCCAAGAGGTATGTATTGCTGAGTATTTCGGAGAGCAATATTAAAATTCAATTAGCCAGTTAAGAAGAAGGGAATCAAACTGACCATGCAAAAATTTCACAATAAATACAGCCCTAAGCATCAATAGCCTCCTTTAGAGCGTTGGTAAGTCAATAAGTCTCAAGCGGTTCTCGTAGGGGGGGAGAAATTAAGCCGAATTCCATGGTGAGCCCCTAAGCGCAAAATGAAGAAATTGTACCTGGACTGATTCAATTCTATCTGGGTAGCCCTTGTAGAATGGCTTCCACTCAACCTATTCCAATGTATGCCGGACTAAACATCAAACTTCTTGGATCACTGTTTTATAAAACCCAAAAACGTAATCTACCATCGAAAATAACACCAATATCAGTACCGGAATCTACGTCATCAAATTTATAAGAACATACTTAATAGTCACCTAGAATAAGTCTTACCCTAAAAAGAGATAACTTCTTGCACTTCTTAAGATTAAGCGCGCCATGCCATTAACCTGCACCAGTCCACCAGAGAGTGCAGATCGTCCTGCAAGCACAGTGACCGATCTGGAGAATCCAAATTGCAAAACAGCTTCACATCATCTGCGAACATTAAAATCCTTGAAGACTGAATAACTGATGGAAGATCATTCAAGTAAAGAACGAACAGCAATGGACCTAAATGGCTGCCTTGTGGAATACCGGAATAAGCAGCTATATTCTTTTTATACCCACCACCATAGGATGAGGGTATACTAATCTAGTTATTCCATTTGTAACACCTCGAAAAATCGTATAAAATCGTAATGTATATATTCTTGATCATTTTGACGCTCCGAGTTGATCTAGCCATGTCTGTCCGTCTGTCAAAATCACGATAGCAGTCGAAAGCGTTAAGCTATCTGCTTAGAATTCTGCAGAGATACTTAATATTGATGTATGTCGTTGGGGATTGCAAATGGGCCATATCGGTTCAAATTTAGGTATAGCTCCCATATAAACCGATCTCCCGATTTGACTTCTTGAGCCCCTGGAAGGCAAACATTTTGTCCGATTTGGCTGAAATTTGGCACATAGTGTTTTTTTCCATCAACTGCGCCTTGTGCGGTCCGAATCGGTCTATAACTTGATATAGCACCCATATAAACCGATCTCCCGATTTGATTTCTTGAGCCCTTACAAGCCGCAATTTTTCTCCGAGTTGGCTGAAATTTTGCATATGGTGCTTTGTTAAGACTTACAACAACTCTGCCTAGTACGATCTCCCGATTTGACTTCTTGAGCCCATACAAGCCGCAACTTATGTCCGATTTGGCTGAAATTTGACATGTGTTGTTTTGTTAAGACTTCCAACAACTCTGTCTAGTATGGTGCAAATAGGTCAAAAACCTCATATAGCCCCCATATAAACCGATATCCCGATTTGACTTCTTGAGTACATACAATTTATGTCCGATTTGGCTGAAATTTGGCACGTGTTGTTTTGTTATGACTTCCAGCAACTGTGCCAACGGTCCGAATCAGTATATAACCTGATATAGCTCCCATGTAAACCGTTCTCTCGAGCATCCTTGTTCGGTTCCAGAAGCCTTAATATTTGCTGGTTTGACAGAAGTTTGGTAAGTAGAATAAAATTATGCCCTTCAACTAAATTTAGTTTGTATACATTTTTAGCAGAATCCATGGTGGTGGATTTCCAAGATTCGGCCCGGCCGAACTTAGCACGCTTTTAACATTTGGCTAATCTTTAACAACACCTCTCACTTCCAAATTTTAGATGGCTTAATACCTCAAAATGACGACATTATTAATGAGGGGATAACCTCCGCTGAACAGTTTTTTTATGTTTGAGGCATGATTTGAACCCAGACGTGTTGATAAGTCAACCAAACCGACAACTAGGCGATTGAAGCGAAAACATTTAAGGGTGACGTCCCACTATTGTGCTTCTATTCGTAGTACACTGACAATTATTTTCATGGTTTTTTGGATTACTCCAAGAGGAATCCAAATATAAATCCACGATTTCAAATATTTTTCACTAAAATTATAGTAATTTCAATCTCCACCACTGTAAGGCCGCTTCGGCGGCACTAAAGGTCCTCCTGATGGCAGAGGGATTTGACGTGGTTCTTATTCCAGGAACCATAGGTGTATGGAGGAATGGTTCGTGGTCTAAGAATTCCGCAATTTAAACTTCTGAAGCGTACAGGGAATGGGAGATAGAGAGCCTGTATTCTTGCAAAGAGTACTCTAAATGTTTTTTTTCCGTCGCTCAGCACTGATGATTCAGTAGTAGCCTTGAAATAAATAAGTCTCATTACTGGCTGGCTTCCCCATATATGGCACACGATTCAGAGATGGCGCCTTCAAACATTAAGTTGTTGGTTGAAGCCGCTTCTGTAAGGAAGAAGAGCCTCATTGCAGGAAGTGATGCTAAAGCACATCACCAGATATGGGGAAGTGCGAATGTCAACGAAAGGGGTGAGTTGCTTATCGAATATACATAAAGGGTTCAGTCTAAACGCCCCCTCGATGTCAATACAAACCGGCAATGTGTACGTTTTGGCACCGAAGGATTCTTCTATTTTACGCACAACCTCGTGCAGGGCAGTCTCCAGCGACCTTCCCTTGGCATAGGCGTGCTGTTTGTATTTGAATAGTTCGCTGTATGTCCTACTCTTTACTCATGGTGTCCACAATACTTAAGGCTTATAGGTCTGTAGGACTTTGGTGTCGCATAACTTGCCTTGCCGGGCTTGGGTATAAATACCAACCTTGCCTCCTGCCTGACTTTGTGAGTATATGCAAGTCCCAAGCACTCTGTGAAAATATTGGCCAGGTGGGGCGCCAGATAATCTGCCTCCCTTTGTAATGACGCCGGAAATATTCCATCGGGTCCGGGTGACTTTAATAACGCAAGGATTCCTTCACCATAAATTCTGCAATGATAAGCCTTCAATCAACATCATTAGTCCAAGATTCCGGTGTCGCCGTGAGTCCCGTCGTATCCTATGGAAAGTGGGTTTTCATCAAAAGCCTCGACATGCCCTCCGTTGTCTCTGCTCTCACTCCCATGTCGTCCACTAACGTTTCAGTTTGGTTTTT
This sequence comes from Stomoxys calcitrans, assembly GCF_963082655.1. NCBI lineage: Eukaryota > Metazoa > Arthropoda > Insecta > Diptera > Muscidae > Stomoxys > Stomoxys calcitrans. Next base: position 182,725,973 of record NC_081552.1, on the reverse strand, counting down.
AAAAAAAACATTTTCATCTTGGCATGCCATCGACCTGTTCGTTTTCACTTAACCAAGCGTACGTATGAGAATTTGAGCCTACGAACAGCCAAAGTAATTTTCCATCTCAAGGGATGGTATGGTCAGCTGTGACCGCCGCGTAACCAACACGCAGGGGATGTCCCCTATATATGCAGTGCATTGCGTTGGCAATTAGGAAAGTTAAGGGTTGGAGGAGGGAATGAGGGAGTAGTTTTTATTGATATTAGTCTTAAATTTCTGAACGTCAATGTCGGTGGGAAAGACATTAGCCGGAAGTCGATACCACATACCAATGGTTCGGGCGAAAAATTAATTTTCTCGGTAATGCATGGTTCGGTCGACTGGCCAATCAATTACAAACGGGTGGGAGTTCCTGACAAGTCTTGTATTCCTGGTGAACATCCTAACGTCAGCGATAAGAAGACGAATATCCCTGGAACACACGCCATGAAAAGAGCGATAGAGCAATACAACGCTACCCCCATCCCGAGATGTTCAAGAGAAGCAATAGATATGGATACCCTACTGTCCCCAATCAACACCATCGCTCTCCGTTGAACCCGGTCAAGTAGCTCCAAGGATGATTTTGGAGCTCCTGCCCATATATGAGAGTTATATTCCATCTTCGGCCTGACGTAGGTAGTATAGATATTGAGAAGATCAGAAGAGGTGAAATATTTCTTGCACCGCTTAAGAAAGCCCAAACACTAGAATGCTTCTTTCGACACTTCGAATACGTGTTTTGACCAACGGACATCACATTGTATCTTCATGCCCAGAACATCAAGAACATCTGACTGTTCAATATCTATACCGTCGATAGATATCGACGATTTAAGTGGGTCAGTGAAACGCTTGTGAGACAAGAAACAGCACTGCGTCTTCTGTGCGTTAAAGTCTACTCTGTTCATTCTACCCCACTCGGAAATGGGCAACAAATCCTGGGTGAGCGTCTCATCCATAATGCGCCTCCTGTCACAATTTCTTGAGGACTGGTACTATGGTCGAATGAATATGAATGACACAGACTACTGTCATCGGCAAATGAGTAGACTGGGTTCGAAGTCTGACCCAATAGATCGTCAATGAAAATAAGAACAAGTAAGAAGGCGTTAAGTTCGGCCGGGCCGAACTTTGGATACCCACCACCCTGGGGTATATATGTAAACCACCTTTCATCAAAATCCAGTGAAAATTGCATACCTTATGTCCCATCTTATTTTTCAATTTGACAAGCATAAAATGTAAAATTTTTTCCAATATTCTACAATTTTCTAATTTTAGATTGAATTTAAGTAACAGCAGACTTAATAACCACCACTATTGTAATTTTGCTTTTATAGAAAAAATTAACATCTAAAATTGACATTGTTATTAATAATATATAGCAACTGCCTCAATTGTTGTTTAGAAGTTCTAAATGGATTTATTCAAAAGTTTAAAGTTTTTAGTTTAATATCAGCAGACAGTGTTTGCTAATATCAGCAGACTAATATTTCTGGGTGAAGGAACTAGAAGACATCTTCCTTCCCCTGTTCCTGTCGTATCACAATGGCCGAAAATGTATAAGTGAGTCTGATTGCAGACTGCCACTTAAACCTTACCTAGACTGAGAGGGATTTCCAATATGTGAGTATTGGAAGGCATAAGTGGGCTAAACATAACAAATTTAAGCCAAATAATGCGAGCATTGGGGCTTTAGAGGCTTATAGTGTTATCGATATTATTTCTAAACTAAACGCTCGCAGAAATCGTTCTACGGGCGACCTCATGGCACTTCTGTTGGAACGTTGGAGTCGCTCAATCTACCAGTTTGGTGAGAGTAAGGTTGTGGCTCTGGATATCCCCAAGGCATTTGATAGGGTCTGGCATGGTGTACTACTATCAAAGCTTGTCGCATTTGGTGTCAAGCTTTCTCAGAGATCTCAGATTGACCGCAAGTGTACCCCAGGGCTCTGTTCTTTCTCCTTCTCTTTTTCTTATTTTCATCAACGATCTGTTAGGTCAGACATCGAATCCGATCTACTCATTTGCGGATGACAGTAATTTCTGTCATTCGTACTCATTCGACCATAGGCCGAGTCTTCGAGAGATTGAGGACAAGAGGCGGGTTATGGACGATACACTCTGCCAGGATTTGCTGGTCATTTCTCAGTGGGGTCGAATGAATCGAGTAGATTTTAATGCACGGAAGACTCAGTGCTGCTTGTTGTTACACAAACGATTCGCTGACCCTTTACGATCATCTTTGTCTATCAACGGTGTAGATGTTGAGCAATCAGAAGCTCTCGATGTTCTGGGCATGAAAATACAAAGTGATATCCGTTGGGCTAAACATGTATTTGAAGTGTCGAAAGAAGTATTCACGTGTTTAGGCTTCCTTAAACGGTGTAAGAATTACTTCACTCCGTTTGACCCTCTTAACATCTACAACACTTTCATAAGGCCGAAAATGGAGTACAACTCACATGTATGGGCTAGAGCTTCAAAATCATCCCTAGAGCTACTGGACCGTGTACAGAGGAGAGCGATGGCGTTGATTGGGGACAGTGGGGTATTCAACTCTATTGCCTCCCTTCATCATCGTCGCGATGTGGGTTGTTTGCCGCTGTTCTATCGGTACTTTCATGGTGTGTGTTCGCCTGATATTCGTACTCTCATTCCTGACGTTAGGATATATGTCAGGGATACTAGACATTCCAGGAACTCACACCCGTTTCTAATTGATTGGCCAGCGGACCGCATAATACATTATAGAGAGAATTCTTATTTAGCCCGAACCTTTCGTATGTGGAATCGACTTTCGGCTAAATTTTTTTCCCACCCACTTTGACATCCAAAGATTTAAGACAAATGTCAATAAGCACTACATCCTTTGCAGCAGAGATATAGAGGTCACTTTCATCACAGGGCTTTAGAAGTTTAACCCGCGAATCGGTTATATCAGGGTCAATATTATTTATGGACCTATCTGTGCTATATTTGGTTTGTGCGTTGGAGGGCATGAACATACTTCACTTAAGCTTCTAGAGGCTCATGAAGACATATCGAAGGTCCATTTTATATGGGAGCAATCCAAATCTTAACCGATATGACCCAACGACCTACATCAATAAGTAGGAAGAATCTGTGCAACAGACCAAGAAGAAAAATATTCCTGTACTACATATATTTAATAGGTGTATAGAGGTGTTACAAACGAGATAAGTATACCTCCATTCTATGGGGGCTGGAATAAATAACAACTTTGTAATTCTGTTTATCATAAAAAGTTTCCGGGATTATTACTGTAATTGCTGCCAGGGCAATATACCTAAAAACCCCTATTTTTGAGCTAACAATCTAAGGGATGTTTGAATTTCTTAATTACAAAACTGTCAACAAAGTGGCTAGTTGAGAAAAGATTTCACTCTTTAAATATGAATTTCATTTTAATAGAAACATTTAAATTAAAAAAAAAAACTGCATTTTGCAATTTTCTTAAAATCTCAATGTTATTGCACTTATTAATTATAGATAGGTACCTATTTGTTTTCCATTTGTAAGTAAAAAAAAACAAGCTGATTACGAAAATGTTATTGTCTGTTGGTAAGGCAAATGACATCAATGCTGAGACCTTTGAACCCCAATAGGAGACGGAGGAAAAAACAATAATACGACAAAATATACATCATCATCATCCGCATCCCAGAATGACAAGTGTTATCAAAACACATTTCAATGTACCGTAACCAAAAAAAAACACACACACATTACAATAGGTTGGCAACCTTCATTACTGGAACAGATAAGAAGAAATCTCACACAAAACCGAGAGAAAAATACACAGTACAATACCCAAGGCAAATAAACGAACGATTATTTATTTGTGTCACCATTTAACAAATAGACAGACAAGGGCGAAATGAGACAAGCCCCCCTCAAGGCGTCACTGGCATTTGCCGTTTCAAGAATTCGGGTAAGAGCATGAAGAGAAGCGAAAGAGCAGAGCAAACCTCAATTGACATAATACGCTCTGCCATTAAAGTGCAACATCTCTGGCCAATGTGCTATTTTCTTTTCAGCTCTCTTAGGCACCAAATGCATAAGGATATTTATTGCAAGCTCAATCCTTTCTGCGTCTCAAATTTATTCTAAAAAAAACTCTCATAGCTGCTATTCGTCTTTTTCAAACACACATCGAACACAAACACCAAATATAGAGGAACATATGATACAAACAAATTTCGACATATGCATGACATACCCTCATTACTTTTATCCTCCTCCACATCCATGCGTTCGCCTGGCATTTTATTGCGACTCTCCTTTTTCAATTTGTTTATAAATGCAATAAGCATATGTATGTGTAAACACTTCTTTTTTTTACCTCAATCACTATTAAGTAATGAAAGCTTGATTAAAATACCAATTGACCGTCGTCGTTTATGACCTCCACTACGAGGTTCAATATCAACTGACAATTTATGTTATTTCTGTCAATTTATCGAAATTGTTTCGATTCTTTTCTTAAACGCACTTGCTCGCACACACACACACACACACGTTCAAAATCGCAACTGAAAGGTGTTCATTCGTATTTTGCGGCGTTATTGTTTACCCTGCAAATGTTTAGTCGCACTAGCAAAAAAGCCATAAAAATCGTATTATGGTCCACCTCCGCGGTTATCCGTTATTTTTACCCACCTATTAAGAGGTATATGACGGCAGTAGCACAACCCAGCTGAACGTTGTTATTATTATTTTATTGTGTTTGTTGTTTATTTGGCGCGCGCGGCAGTGTGTGGCAGGCAGCAATGTATTTTGGCTATTGTGTGTCCCCCATAATCATAGATACACAACAGTCTTTAATATTCTGCAACTATATTTCACGCATACTACTGCACCACCAGCAGCCAAAAGAAAATTGTTTAATAAATATTACGCTCGATTTTGTTTCTATAACGAGACGAGTACTTAAAAGTGAAATGTAAAACAATACACACACTACATGTCTCTGTTTGCATGGGCGACAATGTAAGAGAGATTAGACACATACGTTGGATGAAAGAGAAAAGAAGCAATTGTGGAATTCTTTTAAGAGAGCCAAAAGCTTTCGGCATCAAATAAAGGAGTATCACTGATACGTTGCGTGTGCCATGACAATAGGTGGGGTTGGACAAAGGTTTTAGGGGCAGTTGCAGTCAGACTGGCGTAATAATTTTAGTCCTTTATGACAGGAACAGGGAAGAACAAGTAAAAAGGCTTAACATCGGCTGGGCCGAACTTTGGATACCCACCCTATGCAAACCACCTTTCGTCATAATCCGGCGAAAAATGCATAATTAATGCCCCCATAGCAGCTATATCGAAATATGGTCCGATTTGGACCAAATTCGGCACGGACATTGAGTGGTCTCATAAGTACAAGTCATTGTTAAATTTTGCAGAATAAAATATTGTTTTTTTTTTGGTAGCTATATTCAAATATAGACCGATCTGAACCATATACGACACAGATGTCGAAAAGCCTAACAAAAGTCACTGTGTCAAATTTCAGAAAAATCGAATTATAAATGCGCCTTTTATGGGGCCAAGACTTTAAATCGAGTGATCGGTCTATATGGCAGCGGTATCCAAAACTGCACCGATCTGGGCCAAATTGAAGAGTGATGTCCAAAACCCTAACACAACCCACTGTCCCAAATTTCGGCGACTTCGGACAATAAATGCGACTTTTGTGGGCCTAAAACCATAAATCTAGAGATCGGTCTATATGGCAGCTATATCCAAATCTGGACCGATCTTAGCCAAATTGCAGAAAGATTTCGAGGGGTCTTACTTAATTCACTGTCCCAAATTTCGGCGAAATCGGACGATAAATGCGCCTTTTATGAGCCTAAGACCTTGCATCGAGAGATCGGTCTATATGACATCTATACCCAAATCTGAACCGATCTGAACTAAATTGAAGAGGGGTGTCGATGGGGCTAACACAAATCACTGTCCCAAATGCACAAAAAATGCACCTTTTATGGGCCCGAGACCTTAAATCGGGTGATCGGTCTATATGGCAGCTATATCCAAATCTGAACCTTCAACATCCAAATTGAAGAAGGATGTTGAAGGCCCTAGCACAACGCACTGTCCCAAAATTTTGCAAAATCAGATAATAAATGTGGCTTTTATGGGTCTAAGACCTTAAATCGGCGGATCGGTCTATATGGGGGCTATATCAAGATATAGTCGGATATAGTCCATCTTCGAACTTAACTTGCCTATGGACAAAAAACTTTACTTGCTTATGGACAAAAAACTTAACTTGCTTATGCAGACGGAATGACAAAATGAATATACCCCCATTCTTCGGTGATGAGTAAAAAATATCTCCTAGTTCCTTCCGTTCCTTTAGACAGAAACTAAAGTAGAACAGGGACGCAGCAGGTTTTTTGTTTTCTCTTCCTTGGCGTCCTCAAAACTTCTGCAGAAATTGTTACTTGCAGCGCTCAGACTATCAGCATGTCTGTCTTTCAATTAGACAATAACCTGCCATGACGAACACTATGGGGTGAGATATCTGTTGTATGCAACGAATGAAAAGCGATAAATCTCTTCAGGTTTGTATTGGGGCATATAATCTTGTTGCGTTCAAAGCCCCTACATCGTGACCATCTGTCATCCGTTGCCCTTTGGGCCTTATCTCGAAAATAGCTTACATGTCGTTAGAGCGTATCCACAGATACCAGTTCTAAAATTCCTTGGGAAATCTCTTTGGCCTGGCACCCAGAACAAGTGCATTTAAACTATTTAGCCATCTCGTAGAGTGATTTGCCACACTCGAGAACGGTTTTTAATAAAAACTAAATTTTCCGGAGATATGCATAATGCCTTGGAGGCCACCGTAGCGCAGAGGTTACCATGTCCGCCTATGACGCTGAACGCCTGGGTTCGAATCCTGGCGAGACCATCAGAAAAAATGTTCAGCGGTGGTTTTCCCCTCCTAATGCTGGCAACATTTGTGAGGTACTATGCCATGTAAAACTTCTCTCCAAAGAGGTGTCGCACTGCGGCACGCCGTTCGAACTCGGCTATAGAAAGGAGGCCCCTTAGCATTGAGCTTAAACTTGAATCGGACTGCACTCATTGATATGTGAGAAGTTTGCCCCTGTTCCTTGGTGGAATGTTCATGGGCAAAATTTTTAAATTTCATTTTACATGATGTCTTTCGAGAAGATATTTATCTTAATAGTTGTTATGACGTTATATCTTAGCCATTCCACCACTTCTTTAATTGTAATAATCTCTGCTTGCTACACACTGCAGTGGTCTGGTAGGTTAGGTTGGAAAGAGGCTGCGGATATTAATCTGTCCCATGCCATTATGGACATACATCTAACCAATAATCGATTGTTGTGAGCTCTAAATACTAAAAAAAATTACTGATACCAATAGCTATACTGACCTCCTTTTTACTTCCATTCAGTAATAGCCTTTTCCGGATCTCCTCTTACGATTTTCGACATCCTATCGACCGTTTCACTGTCCCACAGGGTTGCATGCGCATTCGTCGCTTACGCCCTTAACTCGAAGTGTGTCGACCTGAAAGGCTTCGGGTTAACTAAGTTTATTGACGGCAGCTCGTCTGCTTTCTCTTTCCCAGTAAGTTCGCTATGGCCCGGCACCCAAACGATGCGGATCGTGCCATCCTCAGAGGCGTTAATCTCGTTCTTACATTCCAACACTGTTCGTGATCTTAACGTCCTGGTTGTTATTGCCCTTATGGCCTGTTTACTGTCCGTAAAGATGTTTATACTCGACGTTCTTGCGTCAACACAACACTACCTCACGCATTCCGTGATCGCCCGGATCTAAACCTGCAGGACCCTATTATGGTCAGGCAGTCTAAAACAGATCTCAGTCCCTTGGTTCTCAATGTAGACACCCAGGCCCACTCTGTCCTCTAGGTTTGATCCATTCATGTAATATGTTCTTCTAGATGGCAATACAAGAGTTCCGTCAATCCAAGCCCGTGCCGCTGGCAGCAGTACCTCGCACTCGACCTCAAGTATCGTCTCAGGTATCCGATCGGAAACCTCTTTCATTCCTTCCAGGTTTCCTGTAGTCGCCTCGATTATACTGCGATGGTATGACCTGCTCCTACCATCGCCTTAAGTCTCATAGCCGCAATGGCTGTCTTACACTTAATCTACATGTCTATGGGTCGGACGTCTAGAATGGTCACCATTGCTCTAGTAGGAGTGGTCCTCATCGCTACGCCTATGCCAAGACAACATGTTCTCTGAACCTGTTGTATAATCCTAACGTTGCACTTTTTCTCCATCGCAGTTAACCAAATTACTAGGGCGTAAGAAAGTATTGGTCTAATCACGCTGCAGGGGCGTGGACTATCCTCGGATTCAGGCCCAATTTTGAGCCCACCTTTGTCTTCCTCGTGAACAGGGATATTTCAGTCTTCTCTGGATTAACATTGAGACCCCTGGGTCTAGCCCAGTCATATGCAAGACCCTTTCTGACTTTCTGCATAGCTGGTTCGGATCCTTACCTCTAAGAAGTATTATTACATCGTCTGCATAGCAGAAGAGTTCAAATCCCTACTCAGTCAGCATCCGTAATAGGTCATTTATGGTGGTCACCCATAGGAATGGCGTTAAAATGCCCCGTGACATGCCTTGTGCCACTTCCTCCCTTATATTTATGTCGTGGGATCCGCATTTTATCCACTTGTTCCTTAGCATATGGATTATCCAGTCTCTCTCTCACACACTGATCTAAGAATTAGATCAGTGTGTGGTTCCGCACATTGTTCAAAGCCCTCTCGATGTCAATGCATACCGACAGTGTGTACGTTTTGGAATAAAAGGATTCTTCTATTTTATGCACAACCTCGTGCAGGGCAGTCTCCACCGACCTTCCCTTGACATAGGCATGCTGTTAGTTTTTGAGCAGTTCGCTGGATGTCCTGAGACCTTACTCTTTATCATGGTGTCCACAAAACGTTCATTGTTTTGAGTAGAAAGGACGTAAGGCTTATAGGCCTTTGGTGTCGCATAAATGGCCTTGCCGGGCATGGGTATAAATACCACCCTTGCCTCCTGCCAGGCTTTCGGAGTTTATGCAAGCCCCAGGCACGCTGTGAAAATACTGGCCAGGTGGGGCGCCAGATAGTCTGCCTCCTTCTGTAGTAACGCCCGAAATATCCCATCAGGTCCGGGTGACTAAAATGGTTTTAAGCTCCTCAAGGAATCCTTCACCATAAATTCTGTAATGATAAACCTTCGATCAACATCATTATTCGAAGGTTCCGGTGTCTCCGTGAGTCCCTTCGTATCTTGTGGAAAATGGGTTGTCATCAAAAGCATCAACATGGCCTCCGTTGTCTTTGCTCTCACTCCCATGTCGTCTACTAAAATTTCAGTTTGAGAGAAATTTTTCACCTTGGCGGCGTCATTAACGCTATCGACCTGTTTGCAGAAAAGGTTCCAGGAGGCACGTTTTGCCGCTCTCGTAATTGTATTATATAATTCTTGAGCGGTTTGTAATACACATCCCAATAAACTTCCGATTTTTAAGACGTGCTCTTTTAAAAAGTCTGCGGACCTTTTTCCAATATTGCGAACCCCCCCGGTCATCCACGGTTTTTCTTGGGCTGATTTTGTTTCCCGTAGAGGACAACGGTCTTTAAAAAACCCCACCAGTGCAGTCGTAACCCTGTTGACATTTTCATCTATGCTTGGACAATGTAAATTATCTTTCCCAAGACTTCTTCTGAGTAGTTTTCTGAATTTTGTCCAGTTGGTTTGGTGGTCGGGTAACCTTCTCGATATGACCAATTCTAGTTTTTCAGAGTACAGCCCAAAGCCCAACTGGCCGGCTAGTTTGGAACCATTCATGTAGAAGTCTATGTAACTTCTAATACCAGGGATATTGTGGTTCCAATCGGTTCTATCAGGAATAGTGGTCCAGTACATTTTATCAAAAAGAGGCTTATGCAGTGTGTAATCCACACTGCCTGGAACATCGGGATTTGTATCAAGGATAACACAGTCGTATAGTGTAAAGTCCTGACTGGCTGGAATATCGGGAAAGCTCGCTCATCCTTAAGGCAGTTGTCGCAGAAATTTGTCTAGCTAAAATTTTCCGAAGCATTGAATCTAGCATTAAACCATCAGTGCATAAGATGGTGTCGTCCCCAATGAAGCTGTGATGCACATCGTTCGTATCCGGATAGTGTCCAGCGACACATCCAGGCATTTTTGGCTATCAGTAAATGGAACATTATTTCCTCTCTCCACCGTGAACAACTTCCGCCTTAGACGAATTAACACCTACACTACTTTCACCGCCCACTTTGCCATCGTACATAGAGCTTTCTGAGGTTTACCCCGTAGAGCGCCGAACAACGACAACGACTTCGTGGCATAATCGATTCAATGGAGGGTGTGCCGCGCGGATGGTTGATAGCGTGCCTGCCTTCTCGGAACTGTGTTTTTACACCGATGGATTCAAGCTGGATGGGGCAAAGGGACAGGGGTGTTTCTTGAGTTTTTAGAAGAGATATGCGCTTGAGTGATATTATTTCGACTCACGTTCACAGTCGCTCACGAGACGAAAACTTTACTCAAGCACAACTCATGATGCACTGATGGTAATCACGAGGCACTCATGACTCACGAGAAAATCGCGAAACACGAGGCACTCACGAGAAAAGCACGACTAACGAGACACTTAGGACTCACCAGACAATCACGACTCACGAAAAACTCACAGTGACGGTTTAACAAATAATTTTCGATCCAACGAATAATATTTTTTTCCATGCTTCTCATATCTTACAGCATTTCAACGTTCGAATATTAATGGATAAAATGCTTAACATTTTCATATTTATGCACCTCTAGTCAGATTCGTTGAGAGCGTGCAAAAAATGTTGGATGGGCTCAAGGCGAGAAGGATTTCTGCAGTGTCTGTGGGAATAAGAAGGATTTGAAGGTAGTCGAAAATCTGCTGTGCCAATGCTCCGTGATGTTGGGCAGAAGGAGAGGGATTATGGTGAACACCTCTTTTCTTCTTTAAGCTCCCAGCAGACATACTACCCTCTTGTCATTCTCGACTTCTGTAAGGACCTGTGGTGGCTGGAGGGCTAAAGCGTAAGCCCAGAATAGTTTTAGCAGAATGGCACAGTGGAATCGAAAAAAATTGTAATAAAATCTGTCCTTTGAGGGAGAATTATTTGTAATTTAAAATGGTTAGCGTTGACTTTTGACAAATGGAATCACAAGTGCTTTAGTAAATTGAAAAATACGAAGCCAGTCTCGGTCAAAATCGTAGACCTCAGCGGACTTTTTTGCAACATTTTTGAGCACAATTCAACAAAAAATAGGAAATCCACGTATAAAGATTTGGCAGTCCGAACAAATTGTCCAAATACCAAGTAGATCAAATTTAAGACCAGCCAAGAGGCGTCCGGACTATCTAATATCTTTAAATTTGCACGTGGCTTCCATAACACCTCAGCTCTTATAGTTCAAAATTTCAAAGTTCCCTCTACCCGTTATCTAACAGCAGATATTTTACCATGTTTTTCGATTACATCCCACTGTGCGGTCCCTTAACATTGAGCTTAAATTTGCATCGAAAAGCACTCATTGATACGAGAAAACTGTCCCCATTGTTCTTTATTGACATTTCATAGGTCGATTTGCAGCATTCTACCCTATATGCCAGTGTTTTTGTATTGATAAGGAAGTTTCAAGACCTCTAACTGACTCATATTCGTGTATTTATGGACTTCAGGCTGAAAAATGCAAGTCTGCAAACAAATATCAAAAAATCAACTCGCAAAAGATTAACAACTTTTAACTTTGACGACTAAAACTCTACTTCACGTGAGGCAACTTTTCCGCGTTGCTTTAATGGGATTTGTGTGCAGGGTTGCATTTTCGCAGAGCGACGCTCAAAATCAAAGCTCAACGTTTGTTGTCTAGGCAAATTTATACAAGACAAGGTCAATAGCCCACCAACAACGGAATCAACTATACATCCTGTGGGGATGGTGGCGCAAATTCCCATTAGGCTATCAAATTTCTAGACATTTTAAACACAACGCTCCTCAGCGGTGCATTCTATTTTAGCCTTTTATCTTGCAACTCTTAAAATCACGAAATTGAAAACACACTTCTCTGAGTGTATAACGCTTTATTATTCAAAGACCATTCCACAAATTTGCCGACCCCATTCAAATAATAACAAATTACTATTGCAATGAAACAAAATACTACGGCAGGTACAGTAACCGGCAAACAAACAGCGCACACATGACTTTAAGAGCTTTTCCCCTGTTCTCCCATCCATTCCCCACTCAACAACCCACAAAACAAGTCATTGATTATAACCAAATATTCCTCTAGCTAAACGATTTTGACTCACGTTTTTCGGCCATACAACAGATGACAGCTAAAAATAATTTGCGCACTCTCGCAAACATTCAGATTCTCACACAAATAGCAACATGAGTATGAATGCTCGCGCTACCATTGATAATAAATAACAAAGCGCAAGAATTATTAAAAAAAAAGAAACTCACAACCGGAGCTGCCAGATTTGCCGATTTTTCGGTATTTTGCAGGTTTATAATCAAAAAATGCCAATCTTTTCAAAATTTTAAAAATGCGTGTATCTTTTCAATTTTCATACTAACATCCGACGGGTGGAGGTATTTTGTTGTTCTATTTGCAATACATCGAAACCTCTATTTTCGACCCTAAAAGGTATAAAATTCTTAATCGTTAAAAGGAGACCCCTAATCATTGAGCTTAAACTTAAATCGGACAGCACCCATTGATATGCCCTTGTTCCCTAATGGAATGTTCATGGGCAAATTCGCATTTGCAGCTTAGATTTCTTAAGTTCAGTTGGCATTTTGCCTTCATTTGCGAAATTTTTACAGGACCTTCTACATCCGGGCTATGGCCATAGTTGGAATCAGATAAGGCGTATTTTTTACCCTGGCTAAAATATATCCATTAGGGTTGTACGAAAAATTCAGCTGAACTTAAGACGTTTCACTTGTGCCATTTCTACATTGACTCGTTTTGCTTTTGTCGTTTTGAAAAACATCTCACCCTTCACACTAGTTGAGATGTTTTGGAAATTGCACTTTTTCACACTTCAACATAAATGTTATGATGCACTATTGTTAAGATTTATTTTTCTTGCTTTATCTTTAAAATTTTGTTGATTTAAAAATTTTTTTTTTTGAAAAATTTAATTTTTTGACATTATGGAGGGCTGTGTTTATTTAGCACAATTTAGCCATTTATTTGGGCTCACATACTTTGAATGTTTCGTTTTTGTGGCAAACGAGTCGTTTTGCCCTTATAAATTGAAAAGGAAGAACGAGTCGTTTTCAGAGCATTATAAAGGGAAAACGAGTCGTTTGCTCAAAACAGCTTTGGTCTAAACATAGTATTTTTTTTAAGCTCTTTTGATTTTAATGTTAAGCCTATTATGCACCTAAAGCGCAATTTTCGGTAGCAAATACATGGTGACAAAAACTGCACTCGTTTGGCCAATCTGTCACACTTTTTTGCTGATAAAGTACTTACGCATTTATTAAAATTAAGCGTTATAAAATAAATAAAAAGTTTTAATAATGAAACCAAACAAATATACAGTGCTTTCAATGTCACCATACAACACAAAGAAAATCGAAAATTACGCTAAGGATATTTTTATAGCGACGAAAATTCCGTTTGAGTTGCATACCGCCCATAAAACAAATGTTCCGATTTTTATACCCACCACCGAAGCATGGGGGTATATTCATTTTGCCATTCCGTTTGCAACACAATCGAAATATCCATTTCCGACCCTATAAAGTATATATATTCTAGATCGTCGTAAAAATCTAAGACAATCTAGCCGTGTCCGTCCGTCCATCTGTCTGATGAAACTTTTAACAGATTCCGACAGTTCTCAATCGACAGTTTTGAACCGTTGGAAAACACATTCGAATACTGTAAGAATTCTTTCGGAATTGGTTGGGATTCGGTAAAACAAGTTCCCTTTCGAATTTCCCATAATTTTGGTATAGAATGCTGTAAGAAACATTGGCAGAAAAATCAGATTTCTGTTCGACATTACGTTTCGAAGTCATGTCAACCATTTTATATATTTTTCCTTAAGAATTAACACAGACTTCGGATCCGAATTCGCATAAATTTTCACACTTTCGTACAGATTTCTGAACGTTTGATACACTGGGTTGACACAGAGACTTGCAAATTGCACATTTTACCCATGAACATTCCACCAAGGAACAGGGGCAAACTTCTCACATATCAATGAGTGCACTCCGATTCCAGTTTAAGCTCAGTGATAAGGGGCCTTTTTTACAGCCGAGTCCGAACGGCGTGCCGCAGTGCGACACCTCTTTGGAGAGAAGTTTTACATGGCATAGTACCTCACAAATGTTGCCAGCATTAGGAGGAAAAAACCACGTCTGAAAATTTTTTCTGATGGTTTCGCCAGGATTCGAACATTCAGCGTCATAGGCGGACATGCTAACCTCTGCGCTACGGTGGCCTTATGTTATACTTCTCAACAACCGTGTCCTATAAAGTTCAGATCGGTCTTTATTGGGATATAGCTGCCAAAAAGACGAATATTGAGCCAAAATTGAACAGTGACTTGTATTTATAAGACCACTCAATGTTCGTGCCGAATTTAGTCCAAATCGGACCATATTTCTATAAAGCTGCTATGGGTGCATAAATAATGCATTTTTCACCGGTTTATGACGAATGGTGGTTTACGTATATACCCGAGGTGGTGGGTATCCAAAGTACGCCATGATCGTACTTAATGCCTTTTCTACTTGTTTAAAATTGGAGTGCCAAGGTTTGGTGTGCTGATTTTCTACTAAATTAATCTGGCAACTCTGCTCATAACGCTGTTTGCATGTACAGACATTTGCAAACATAAAGCCACCTACCCCCATATTTTATTCATTTCTTTGTTATTATTTTTTTTTAATAAAAGTTGTTGCGTATGCCGCCGTGGCCGCTGCCGTTATTGATTGATAAATAGAGGACCCAAGCCAGGCAAAACGTGGAGGGAAACATTTAATTTTGCCAACATCTTTGTGAATCATGTTGACAGCCAAAGATACTTTAACATGAAACACGTGTTTGCACACACACACACTCACTCACTCCCATACTACTTATAAAGCTTCAGTGCACTCGTTCGTACATCAAACGCATTCAAGCACTTCGTTGTTAAGAGATTTTTTTAAATGCCCAATAACTTTTAGTAAGACGCACAAATGAGACAAAAACACTGTAACTGCAATGATTTAATGCAAATAACTATTCAGTATACAGAAATACACGTGACTGCTTCATTTCTTGGAAAGTTTTCCTATCCCTAATAAATTGTTGCTCTTTGTATGTCTTTCTTGCTTTTATTTATAATACAACAACTTACATTTTTCCGCAATTAAAAATGCTCCCTCGTCTGTTTTTGTTTTTATCCTTAGTTCAATCAAATATACACTGTGGCATTTGTTAGAAAGTTCGTAAGCACTTTTAGTAGATGCAACAAAAATCTTTAGGATAACGGATGCAAATGCTCTTTTGCCACAATATTAACCACTTTTTGAGAATATCCGAGTTTCTGCTTTAAACTTTCGCTGTTCCCAAACAAATGCTGACTGTGTTATGCTAGACGCGTCTTGAAACTCCAAAACGAAATGAACCGCAACAACAATTAAGCAGGCAAAGACTCTCTCGCACTTGCACATACACAATCTCAAAGAAAACAGAATGGGGATAAAATATTAAACCAAAAAGCCGGTTACAGAAAAGTCAGAGACGTTACCACAACTAAGCCGTCAAGGGGGAGCTTTAAGGTGTTGCCGAACATGCCAGTCCAACACACAGTGGAAGAAAATAAAAAAAAATTAAAAATATGCCGTGTGAGAACGGGTAGAGATATCTCTTCGCAAATCGGAAAATGCGAAGCCAATCTCGGACAAAATTTCAACAAATAAAAATTCAAACCGGAAACCAGTGGAAATATTGTTTACCTCAAGCCAATTTTTTGTAGAGATTTTTGAGCACTATCCGTCAAAAAGTAGGACCACAAAATAAGATTTGGCAGCCCGAACAAAGGGCGCCCGGCCACGGCAAGAGGCGCCCGGCCACGGCAAGAGGCGCCCGGACCACCTAGGTTCTTGAAATTTGCACACTGTCTCGACCGCAGCTTTAACCATTCCAAATTTTAATGAGATATCTGAACCAGTTCTCACACGTCATATTTTAAATAGTTTTTTTTTTATTTTCTCCCACTGTGCTACAGCTGACTTACGACTTTCCCTACTTTTGTTCCTGTAGTCTCTTATCTTTCGCCACTTTGATAACTGTCAGATCAATTGTTTCTACATATTTATTTTCATAATTGAATGTTATCTCTAAAAATATTCCGGCACAATAAATAGAAAAATAGTGATAAAAATATTAAAAAATAGTTCCACATAATAATTTTATTGGGTATTGATTCACTAAAGTACGATTACGAAAAGCGACTAGCCGACATACAACTTATATTATCACCATCGATCGAACTTTTGAGGCCCTAGATGCCTAGGCGGAGTTCCGGGCGATCACGGAAACCGTGAGGTGGGGTGGTGCTAACGCGAGGACAGTGTGAACATCTTTACGGACAGTAAAATTGCCATTAGGACTATAACAACCAGGACGGTAAGGTCACGAATAGTCTTGAAGTGTAAGAAGGAGATTAACGCCTTCTCTGAGAATGGCACAATCGGCATCGTTTGGGCACAAACTTCTCCGGGCCATAACAGAGTAAGGGGGAATAAAAGGGCAGACGATTTGGCAGTGAAGGCCAGAGGACTGCCGTCAATAAACATAGTTAACTCGAAGCCTTTCGGGTCGACGCTGTCCGAGTTAAGGGCGCGGGCGACGAACGCATGTAACACTGTGGAACAGCAAAACAGTCGGTAGGACGGTGAAAATCCTATAGGGTGATCCGAACCGCGAGAGGATGAGATTTTTACTGAAAGGGAGTAAGAAGGATATCAGTATAGCTTTTGGTATCAATTCGGGACACATAGGACTACGAGCTCATTTATTGAAAATCGGAGCGGCAACTGATATGGGGTGATCCGGATCGTGAGAGGACGAGGCTTTTACTGAAAGGAAGTAAGAAGGAGGTCAGTATAGCTTTTGGAATCATAACGGGACACATAGGACTACGAGCTCATTCATGCAAAATCGGTGCGGCAAGTGATAGCATGCGGGGAAGATGATGAGACGTTGAAGCATTTTCTATGTCATTTCCCGGCTTTCGAGGCTAAAAGACACCGCTACTTAGGTGGGGACACAATACCAGACATGAACCAACTCAGAGGAGTGGTATGGAGTCCCTAACTTTTTTATTTTATTTTTCGAGGTTAAATTTTAGCTGATTACTGGCTAAGTTGTATTTCCATAGTGTCATGGAGCGGATTAATATTCGCACCCTCTTTTCAACCTAACTTAATGTATTGTTATGACTTCAAAATCCACTATTGTCCAAATTTGTCTATAATCTGATATAGTTCCCATATGAACCGATCTACCTATTAGTTATCTACGGTCCTTAGAAGCTTTAATTTTTTACAAGAATTTGGTACGTTAAATACTCATATGTCCTTCAACTACGTTTAGAACTTAACACTTTTTTATTTGTTTGAATGTTTGACAGTACTTGCTATTGAGGATGTCAACTTGTCCATTTGTTATATCCAATCTTTGTTTACGTTTTCTCATATTTGCATATTCAATCGGCACATTTCGATACCTTCCATGTTCATGAAACCCCGTCACTTTTTGTTTTCGGCAAGTGATGAAACTTTCTATTAGTGAATCTTGCTGTTGAGTACAGCAGAGGTGTTTTTATTTCACTCCCCCCAGAATATCTCGCAAAATTTTGCAGTTACTCGGTGTATCCTTCAAATGTATGCTGGTCTGCGCCTGTCCCAAGTCCAGCGGCATATCTAAAGCACGGGAGTAGGCTTAGAATGAAATCTTAAGACCCAACCGACCCTGGCGAAGACACGGGATTGGTGTCCAGGGGACAAGACCATTACACTGTCATCCCCACTTGCTTAACATTAACTAGGCCATCGGCAGCGAACAGAACGATGAATAATAAATGTCGCCTGGCTCTCAAACTTTTTTATAGAATTTGCGGAACTATTCCTAAGACACTCACCACAGCACAGCAGTCTTCGGGGGAAAGTTCCGAAAGGGAACCAGATGTTAGTGTGCTAATCGGTCATTAGGCCCAAAATGTGAGCGAATGTCTTTTTGATGGCGAAAGGATTAGAAGTTGTTCTTATCTAGGAACCATGGATGTGACAAGATTGGTGGACTATGAATATTTCGAATTAAACTGAGAGATGTCGCCATCAAGTTAGTGAATAAGACGGGATGACGTTCATGTATGTTGTTATGAATAACTGTAAAGCGTTGCTCGATGGAGCAGATCAAATAGAGTTGGTCTGAAATTGAGAAATCTCAAACAAAATGTAGAAAAAAACTCAATGTGTAGATGTGATTCCCTTAAAATTTAACCACCCTATAGAAGCACATATGTAAGTGAGGGCGTGTCGGATAAGCGATTTTCTAACGACTCCCTTCTTGTAGTTTCTTCTTATATTTTTGCAGATATTTCCAACATTTTCTTTTCCCATTTCCACCCACACTTCTTTTTCTTTCTCTAGGATATCACAATGGGCCAGACCTCTGAGTGAACTAACCTTTTTATGGTGGGCTACCCATTCAACCTAAATAAGGAGCAAAAATCTTATCTCGAGACGACAGCCTTGTGCCGATCAAGGTTCCATGGGGTAAATCGGTATAGACCTAGTTCGCTACCCATACAACCTAAACATGAGGCAAAAACTTATCTCGAGACGACAGCACTGTACCGATAGACCTATCTCGCTGTTTCTTGACGTTAATCACCCATGTAGGGGTGATGTATGTGGGGAAGCAGTCAGGTTTCCAACTGCCGAGATAGAACTATACAAACGTATAATCACCACCGATTTGTAACTATATCTCAGATTATATGCCCGACACCTGATTCCTGTCATCCAGCTATAACCACTCGAAGCTGAGACTTTAATACGCATAACGAATTGTGGGATTCTCTCAAATAAGGACCAAAAAAGGAAATTGGCTTGGCGGATCAGATAGATAGCTCCACATTTTGTTCTGGCAAGCACCCCAAATTTATGGGTGAATGATGCAGTTTGCTAGATATATCGATGGTGTCAAAAGTTCTGGTTAATGACGTATCTTGACAACCCGTCATTTCATTTGAACCAGAAATCCTCTCCATCCTAAACCTAAACTTCTCCATTGATCGACCATACGACTTCATAATCTCTGAAAGCCAGGGGTATATCAATCAGAAAAAAACTTCAGCGGTAAACCAGCGTAAACCAGCCGCCACTTCAGTGAACTATCACCTTTCTCAGATGCACCAGCTTTATACCAGCCAGTCGAATACTGCATGTGAGGTCCAATTTCCTGGTATAGGCAGCGGAATTCGTCGTTTTGTCATTGTTCTCCCCTTTCAAAAGACAAATGATAACACTTAATGTGGAGTTACATACGCATTAAAAATGCCACTCTGTAAATAAATCCCACAAAAGCGACTCGCAAAAATTACAGAATTTCTAACTTTGTCGATTGAACTCGTGTGAAGGCCACCGTAGCGCAGAGGTAAGCATGTCCGCCTATGACGCTGAACGCCTGGGTTCGAATCATGGCGAGACCATCAAGAAACATTTTCAGCGGTGGTTTTCCCCTCCTAATGCTGGCAACATTTGTGAGGTACTATGCCATGTAAAACTTCTCTTCAAAGATGTGTCGCACTGCGGCACGCCGTTCGGACTCGGCTTTAAAAAAGAGGCCCCTTATCATTGCACTCGTTGATATGTGAGAAGTTTGCTCCTGTTCCTTAGAGGAATGTTCATGGGCAAGTTTGTATTTTTTGATTGAACTTGTGTGCAATTCTGTGTTGCCATACGTGAAGTAGTGTTTTTAGGCGTCAAAGTACAAACTTCAACTTTTGCGCATCGTGTTTGTGGGATTTGTATGCAGAGTTGCATTTTTAATGCGCGCGCATAGTATGTAACTGCACCTTTAGGGTGGGTTTCTCGTAAAATAACTAAAGTTCGTGTTAGCTAATTGTGACTATAATATCACTGAGTATAGCCTTGAATCTGACAGCACTTATTAACAAGTGAGAAGTTTGCCCCTGTTCCACAGTGGAATGCCCATGGACAAATTTGCATTTTTGAAGTTTCTTACTTGCAGCAAATTTTTGCTGGCAAATTGTTACTGGATAAGTACGCGAACACACCCATAATCTGAGTATTCTGTTCAGTTTTTCCATGAAGGAATGCTGTCAAACTCCATATAAAAAGTCGGCAAAACGTTGGTTGAAAATAGGCGGAAAAGTAGTACTCAGTTTATAGTAAGGAAACTGAGAAAAAACTATTATAGTGACAACACTTGAAACTATTTCCGGCATAATTTTTGCTTGTTTTATTGGTTTCAATGGTTCTTTTTTCTTTATTTGAGAAGAGATATATAAAATAGAGAAAACAATAAGTGCAGATAAAGAAACGTGTTTTGGTATTGAAAAAAAAACATTTGCTTGCTGTCAAATTCAGCTCGCGGAACAATTAAAAATTTCAGCGGAAATTCCGAAAGCAGAATCGAATACCAACCCATATATAACGAAGCAATCCGTACACAAAAAACAGCTGCAGTTATCCGGCATCCACATTCCGGTTAAGGTTTATCGTTAGGATAGGCAATAAGAATATATTCAGAAAACCCAAATCCTTTAACCAGAAGAACATCGATACGATAAATTGTAACTAGAGAACTCTACAATTCGATGGATAGAATATGAGTAAGAGGAATAATTTTGAGTGATACGCCTCTGACTTAAATTTTTGAAGCGATCCAAAACCACGTGTTGGCTTTATCAGGTTTTGCTTTAACACATCATCATACACGCAGGGTTGATGTAATCAGAGCAGCACCAAATGTTCTACACGTTGTTAAATGTAGACACGCCCCCATCCCCTTTGGACAGCCACAAACCAATAAAGTCTGATTAACCGAATAAACAATCATGCATCCCCGATCGTACCACAAATGAATTTAATTGATGGCAAGGCAAGTGTAAGTTCTATTACTAATGAAGGCTAGCAAGGCCTGTTTAAGAACATTATTGAAATACTTTTGGGCAAACAAAAAGTATCGATTTTTTATTATTTTGTTGTTTTTCTTTTTAAGAAGGGGAAGAGATCTTTGAACTTTTCCCACCAGACAATCAACAATCTGAGACATGAGAACTTTTTCTATAATCAAGCAATGCTTCTCCCGGGGCCTAGCTAATGAGAGTGTAAGTATAAATGCCATTTGTCATTTAATATATGAGGGTTCTTTTTAAAATTTTTGAAGAATGTTTGACTAGTCTGCCTCAGGCACAATTTGGTACAAACAAACCTTTTTGTAGTATACAAGGTCTGGTTTGTAGCTCAAGGCCAGAGTGCACTAAGAAGGTAGAGTCAAGCAACCAGCTGAGTGCAACTTTTTATACCCTGCACCACTACTATGATACAGGGTATAATAAATTATTGCATTTATTTGTTACACCCAGAAGAAAGAAAGCTAGAACCATTGATAAGTATAGCGATCAGAATCACTTTCTGATTCGATTTAGCTATGTCCGTCTGTCCGTCCATGTTAATATGTGTATAAAGTAGAGATCGTAATTTTCACACGACCATCTTCAGGCCACCTTAGCGCAGAGGTTAGCATGTCCGCCTATGACGCTGAACGCCTGGGTTCGAACCCAGGCGAGAACCTCAAAAAAATTCAGTGGTGGCGACATTTGTGAGGTACTATGCCATGTAAAAACTTCTCCCCAAAAAGGTGTCGCACTGCGGCACGCTGTTCGGACTAGGCTATTAAAAGAAAGGCCCCGTATCATTGAGTTTAAACTTGAATCAGATAGCACTCATTGATTTGTGGAAAGGTTGTCCCTGTTCCTTACGTAAATGTTCATGGGCAAATTTGCATTAAATCTCCAAATTTGACCCAGGCATTTTTTTAAGCCAAGAGAAGAAGCCCATTGAAATTGGATAACATCGATTCAGATTTGGATATAGCTCCCATATACACATATGTTCTTCCGATTTGGATTAACATTTCAATAATGTGAGCATTTGTTAACCGTTTCTCTCCACATTTGAAAGGAATTTTCTTTCTGACTCTTGACATTACTGGTGAATTTCATAGAAATCGGTTCAGATTTATATATAGCTTTAATATATATAAATCACCCGATTTTCATTTCTAAAAACCCTGCAAACGCATTTATTGCATAACGCTTTTATTTACGACTAACACAGTATCTAAGAAGTTTGATCGAAGTCGGTTTAGATTTAGATGTAGCTCCCATATTTATGTTCGTCCGATTGTGAGCAATTTGCCATAATGTGGTCAACCGGTATCTGTTAAACGTGAAAGCTGGGCAATGACATCCGAAATGCTCCAACGTCTGATCTTCTCAGCTTACACTACACATGCTATCACTTGCCGCACGGATTTTACATAAGTGACCTCATAGTCCTATGTGTCCCGACATGATACCGAAAGCTATACTGACCTCCTTCTTACTTCCTTTCAGTAATAGTCTCGTCTTCTCGCGATCTGCATCTCCCCATAAGATTTTTGACGTCCTACCGACCGCTTCGCAATTCCACATGGTTACATGCGCATTCGTCACCCACACCTTTAATTCGGACTTCGTCGACCCGTAAGGCTTCGGGTTAAATAAGTTTATTGACGGCAGTTCACTGGCTTAGACTACCAAATCGTCTGCTTTCTCACTCCCAGTGAGTGCAAATTTTGACAGTTTCAAAATAGAGAACCTGCAAATTCTTACTGGGACTTTTTTTGCCAGCAGAAATTTGCAATTTTGAACAGATGTTTCGTAAAGGTCAGCTGTTTTCAGAAAAGCATCCGTTACTTGAAAATACAAAAGTTAACGCCAAAATGGATCAAAAAGGCAGAGGTAAGTAAACAATATAAATATTGTTTATTTGTAATTATTAAATTTATTTCATTTTTATTTACTTTTAATGAGGATTCAAGGCAGCAGCAAGTGTTCAGGTACAGAAAGCTCGACAAATGAAATTGTAATTTTCTACATTAGAAAGTAAGTGCAAAATTTGCGGAATTATTTGGAAAATCATTATAAAAAATCAAACATTGTATCCTTCCAGACACCAAAAATTATGGGTTTCTTAAGTGTTTTATTGGAATCATCCTCATCGGAGAGCTACGATGAAACCAACGCCGTTTCTTTGAATTTGTTAAGGAGGGAAGATGCTGACATTGGATTGAGTGGCTCCAGCTGGGCAGTTAAACAAGTGACGCACAGTGGGATTAGAAAAATTTTGTGCAAATTAGTCTGCCAATTGTGAACGGATACAGATTTCTTCAATGATAACAAAGTGTTCGTAGCTTGAGAAAGCTCCCTTAGCCTCACATCAGTGGTCGTAGGAATTTATCTAGCCACAATGTCCAAAAACATTAGATGGTTAGTTCAAGGTATCTTTGTCTGCACAACAAGTGTACCTTTGTATACGGTGATGACATGTAAAGCAGTTGTAGTCCTATGCAGCCTTCGAAATGTCTTCGTTGGGAAATTGCCCAACGAGAGGATCGGGAGGAGTATTCCCTCATGCATCTTGGCTACTGATGAGAGAAGGGAGATCGGTCTGTACGACTCCCCCTTGCTCGTGTCCTCTTCAAGTTTCAGTAGCGGGTTCAGACTGTCTATCTTCCAAACATCGGGTACTATAATAGTGTTCAGATAGGCTGAGGACAGTTGTAAGGTAATCGACTCCAGGCAGATACAGATTCTTCAGCATCAGTGTAGAGATTCTGTCTGGAACTAGCGCCTTGCGCGGCTTGGCGCCACGAATGACATTCGTAGCTTCGTGCACGGTTGTTGTTGTTTTAGCAGTGTATTTTACACTGAAAGCCTCTATCGGGCCAATGCGGTACGTTGAACCGGCTGCCATGGGATTGCACCGTAATTTGTGATGGCTGTCCAGCTGCACGGAGATTTCGGATACACGAATTGCTCCTTTTCTAGCCTTTTTACTCCCGGACGAATAAGTTGCTGTTTATCTAAGGAAAATATCTCAAATTATCGCCAACATTTTTTATTTAAAAAGTATTTTTTCCAAGCAAGCAAATAAAAAACCATCCAAAACAAAAATCAGCTGTTTATCTGCACATTTTTACTGGAAGTCGTTCGCGTTTTGTTTGAAAAATTTTTAAAGAGAGTAAATTGGCTCTTACTCTCCTGCAATTTGTACTGGAAAAGTACGGGAAGAGACCTATAGTAATACCAGGCGGTATTGGCAAAGTACCGTCATATTTCTATCAGCGTGCTCACATACGCATACTTTCTGCACACGTACACACACACGCACGCACATTTCTTGGTTTGTGTTGGCAAAATGTCGATCAGCTTAATGGCAAGATGGCGGTTTCACCATACGGTTTTTATGTTGCTGTACAAATTAGACAATCTTTAAAATAATTCAGCCATGTATAGAGCTATTAAAACATACAATATCATTCGTAATTGGAAGAAAAATTCACCATTGGCTTTTATGTCACCCTGTAACGCAAAGGAAATTTCATTTGAGCTGCGTATATGCAAGCGAATATTTTGCGGAAATTGAACATAGTACCAGCCTTTAGGTTTAAACCATGTTTCCACTAGATCTCAAATCCACTTGATTTGAGATAATCTCGAAACCCGTTTCTACTACGATTTACGCTGTCTTTATTTGTCAACAGTGACGTTTTTGACAGCGTTTTTATTATGATAAGCATTTTTATTGTGTTCAGCATAGACATTGCGGTCAGCAATTAAGAAATTGACAGATGTTAAGAAAGTATGCTGCCTAAAAATCCCAATAATAACCGGTATTCAAAGCAAACGCAATGTTGCATTTGAATTTGGAAGGAGATTTGATGCAAATCTCCTCTCAAATATGTAGATTTCCTCACATTGAAAATGTATGGGAAACCTCTTTGCAAAACACGAGATTTCCGAAATCTCGTCGCAAATCTAGATTCGCGTACATCTTGGGCTAGCTGGTTATCTCAATAAATGTACCTTGCTTTGTTTAATATGACTCAGCGACATGTCCCTCATTCTCAAGTATGTGTTGGAATGGTGTAAATATGCGTCACAAAAATTAGAAGTGGAAATCGGAGAACAAAAATTTGTACAAAAACATTAACATTTGCATTTGCAAAAAAAAAATAAAAAATTTTGCAAATCTTATTTATATTCCCTCTGTTGTGATTGTGTGTGTTTGTGTTTTTAACAGCAGCAAAAGAAGAAACGAAAGAAGACTAAAACAAAAACAATTGTACAATAGCAAGCATACAAAATTAAAAAAAAGACTACGAAAAAGATAGAAAATCAGAATATCGTGAACTGAGGGTCAAAGTTGCATTGGGAACCAATACAGGAAGAAAGAAGTTGAGAACGTCACACCAAACAACCTAAAGTTTCCAAGACCACCAGTAGCAACCCATTATCGTCAGCATGGCAGTGAATATGGCAGTATCACGCATAAAGCGCGAATTCAAGGAAGTTATGCGCAGCGAGGAGGTAAAATTGGTCATGGCATTGATTTTTCCGCATTCTATTTACTACAGTTTAGAGTTCCTAAGTTTTTGACCGATTAATTCTCTGTGTTGGGTGTTTTTTTAGGGGCAGGGTTCTTGAAGTGTGTTTTCTTTTTGTTGGCTCCTAACCTAATTGTTTGCTTTGTCTCTTGTCAGCTGTCCGGGATGATGTTGTTGGTGTGAATTTTGATTTATATGTTTTTTAATAGTTTTTATTTTCTATTTTGAGTTGTGGTTGGCCTTGTCGTTGTTTCACAAAATGTTTCATACATATTCCTATATTGCTTTCTTTGGCAGTGCGTGGTATCGCCCAATCGTCTTTCTTGTTGTGTTTTATAATCCTGTCATTTTGTCATTTGTGTTAAATGATGATTCACCTCCTTCTGCCATATAGCAAACCAAAATATATCCTGGTTCCATTGTGCATAAATTGTTTTTTTTATCTTCCGCTTTTAATTGTTGTTATTGATATCTATGTTCTATGGGAATTTTAATAAATCCAACAGCATCGAATTGTTACGAATAAATTAAGTTTGATTAAGGTGACCATGTGTGATTTTTTTTTATTTGAATGTGGTTCTATATGCAAATTTGGAAAAGGGGCAAACTTCTCTCATATGTATGCATGAGTGCTGTCCGATTCAAATTTAAGTCCAATGATAAGGGACCTCCTTTTTATGGTCGAGTCCAAAGGGGTGCCGCACTGCGACACCTCTTGTGGAGAAGTTTTTACATGGCATAGTACCTTAAAAATGTCGCCATCGTTTGAAGTACCTCATATAGGCGCCAGCATTAGGAGGTGATAACCACCGCCGAACATTTTTTTTTATAATATCGCCAGGATTCGAACCCATGCGTTCAGCGTCAACGGCGAAAATGCTAACCTCTGCACTTCATTGATTTGTTCTATATAACATACTATATAACAGCGGTGCAAAAAATTAAAATTTCCTTTACGCTAAATGGGGCTGAAAGAGAGAATTATAAAAAAATATGGAGAGTAATTCACGCATACAACCCGGCACGGGATATATATGAGCACCACACAGGCTAGAATAGAGAGGTCCGATCTGTGTGGTGTTCATTGCTGTCGCGAGAAGGATAGTGGATGGCTCCATACGGAGTAGCAGCAATGGCAGTTGCGGACAATCAGCGGTATCGAGCGGAGAGTCTAAGTGAGAGGCGCCACCGGCTCTTGTACAAATACGGAGTGCCTATGATGCTCGATATGACAAGGCGAGTTATTCGGGCCTTTTAATATCCAATGGCCACCCTATTCTCGAGGCGATCGGTCCTTTGGAACGGAACGAGCTTGCTCACCTGCAGGAGCTTGACGAGTATCGTCACCTCCACATGAGAATGTGGCTACAACAACAACCTTTTTTCATTTTGTGCACCATTTGGAAAGAAAATTGCACAATTCATATCAGGAAAAGAAATATGAAGGCTGGTTTAAGGAATGATGACGTGAGTCTTTGAAGTTTCTCAACATAGGGTAAAAAATAGCAGACAAAATAATATTGCTACGGCATGATGGTTGCTATCCTTGGCCACCCTATACATGAGGTCTGGGTCGTTCCTGTACATAGAAACGATCAGGCAACACAATCCTATAATCATAGAGCTTCAACGGCTGAATGACATCATGATCTCGAAACGCCGAACTTTAACCAGAAAAAGGAGGTTTTTGTGTTTTTAGCACCATTTTTACAGCCCAGAGATTTTACCCTCAATCATCACCGGTTTAGGCAAGCTGTGGTCTACTGTTAAGTCACTCTCGAACCCCGGTAGACGGGATGACAGGACCTCAATCATTTTTGGCGAAGTAACCGTGACTGATCCGAAGAGATGCGCCAGATTGTTCCAACGTCAATTTATTGTGCATCCCGAGAGAGAGTGCAAGGAGGAGAGCCATTCGCCGTATCCGTGGTCTCCGAGCCGATGGACAGCCATCACAATTTACCGTGGGCGAAGTTACGAATGTTATCCGTGGCGCCAAATCATCGAAGGCGTTGGGCCCCGACGGAATCTCTACATTGATGTTGAATAATCTGGATTTACCTGGAGTTGAGTACCTTACTACTGTTCTCAACCTGGCTTTGAACACTCTTATAGTTTCCGATGTCTTGAAAATGGGAAGAGCGATCCCGCTGCTGAAGCCTTCAAAGGAGTGGGGGAGTCGTACGGACCCATCTCCCTTCTCTCACCAGTAGCAAAGACACTTGAGGCATTACTCCTCCCGAGCCTCGGAGGAGAATTTCCATTCGCCGAGCCATGTTGATGGATTTGGAAGACTGCATAGCACAACAACTGCTTTGCATGCCATCACCGCACACATTTGCCGTGGCTTCAATCAGCCCAGGCCATGGGATAGGACGGTCCTCGTAGCACTGGACCTATCGAAGGCATTCGACAAACTATTTGAAGACATCGCCAACACGTCCTTCCAGCCAGGCCTGAAACGCTGGGTCGCGAATTATCTGTGTGGTCGCCAGTCTTTGTGGAATTCAGGGATAAGAAGTCGGAGCACCGTAGAGTGAAACAGGAAGTTCGCCAAGGTGGGGTGATATCTCCGGCACTGTTTAACCTCTACCTATCCTCCACAATTGACAGCTCTTACACATTCTCCCCACTTGCCACAGCAATTTGCAATACAGTCAAAAGTAGAAACAAGGTCCTTAAGTCACTTGCTGGCAGCATTTGGGGTTCAGACAAAGAAACCTTGTTGACCAGGTACAAAGCAATTGGCCGGTCTATGGTAAGTTATGCAGCGCCAGTGTGGTCTCGTCAACTTTGTGACACGCAGTGGAATAATATTCAGATCTGTCAGAATGCAGCCCTCCGAACTGCGAGGGGCTGCCTCCTTAGTTCTCATGTGGATCACCTCCATCAGGAGACAAAGATCCTACCAGTGCGAAGACATAACTACATGGTGTCAAAGCAATACCTTTTGGGCTGTTATCGCAGAGACCATCCACATCATCATTTTGTGGATAGATATCTATCGCCCAGAAGCCTTAAGGTAGATCTACATGATCTAGATCAAGCGGCATACCAAGCAGGTCTAGACAATATTCATGCAGACACGGTAGCAGATGCGGTAAATGGCTACCGAGTGAATGTAGTCCTTGGAGAACGACCGCCTCCCATTGCACCTGAAGAAAGTGACCTCCTCCGGCAAACCATAGTAGTTCTGGCTCAATAACGTTCTGGCAGATGCAGCCGCCTGAACTCCTACAGACTTGAGGATTGATGTCGATGTGCAAGATGTATGTCCCGCTTGTAACCAGGTACCGCACTATACATGTCACCTGTTTAACTACCCAGCCAGACCCACTCGACTCAGACCCAGATCCCTGTGGACGCACCCCATCTTAGTCGCAGAGTTCCTGGGTCTTGACACTCAACATAATTAAGCAGACGAAAGATAGAACACAACAAACTGCTACAACAACAACAACATCAGCTTTATTGTACCTCTGAATACTAAAAACTAATCTAGGAAATATCTAAACCAGGAATTCTCTGTCACTCACAAAATCCTTAATTTTCTCCATTCCACGCCCATAAGTTGGTTCTAGGTATAGTGTTCCAACCTAAGTGCCGGAGTCTGTGAGTTACGAAAAACCGGACAACGACAAAGAAAACGCTCCAAAGTATCATCATCTTCCATACAATCTCATGACTTCCAGTAGTACGTACCGGATTGACCTTCCTTCATCGACAACGGCTGCCGCCTCAGTGTACAATACACTGCGACAGCAACAACATCATCTTCCATATGTGCCCTACACGCTGTTGATGTTGTAGCCACATTTGCATGTGGAGGTGGCGATTCTTGTCGAGCTACTGTAAGTGAGAAAGCTCGTTTCGGTCCAAGGGATCGTGGGAACATGGTGTTCATTGGGTATTTAAAATAACTCGCCTTGCCATACCGAGCGTCATGGGCACTCAGTATTTAGGCGGTCGATACAGCTGATTATTCGTTACTGCCACTATGGGCAACCTGGCGACACACTCGGTAGCTCGCAGCAAAGCTTCTCGTGACAGCTATGCGCACCACACAGATTTGACGTTAAAGTTCTTGCCTGTGTGTTGTTCACACCTATCTCGTGTTATTACACGCCGCACCTATTCTGTATAAATGCGCTCGTAGTCCTCACACGATCCTGGCTTTTCCATAAGTTTTTCGTTGTCCTAACCACTGTTTCACTGTTCCACAGTAATACACGCTCGTTCGTCACCCACGCCGTTAACTCTGATTAAGCTACTTTTCTGACGGCAGTCCTGTGGTCCAAATCTCCTGTTCTTTTGATCCTCCTTGCTCCGCTATGGCCCGTCACTCAAACAATGCGGATAGTGGAATCCTCAGAGAAGGCATTGATCTCATCACATTCCACGACTTTTCGTGGCCTAACCGTGCATTTTGTGATGGCTTTGATGGCCAGTTTGTTGTTTGTACAGATGTATACACTCGACGCTTTTGCGTTATTAGTATATCACTTAAGGCATTTCGTGATCGCCAAGATCGGAGACAGATCTCAATGTAGAACACAGGCTCTTTCGCTGTTGTTGTTGTTGTTGTTGTATATATATTCGTGTGGCATTAACCTCCCTGATGGCAATACCAGAACTCCGTCGATCCAAGAATGTGCAGTGCCTCGCACTCGACCTCAAATGTCGTCTTAGGTGACCGCCAGGTTACCTATCGTCGCCCTGATTCTACCACAATGGTATGAACTGCTCCTATCCTTTATCCATTCTCCCATCACCGTTAGTCTCATAGTCGCAGTGGCTTCCTCATACTTAATCTGTATGCCTATGGATCGAATATCTAGAATAGTCTCCAGTGCTCTAGTGTGCAGTGCACCGAACTGCTGAGGTCTTAGTTAATATTGGTCTAATCACGCTCCTGTAGAGCCAGTGGACTATCCGCGCACTTATTTGGCCTCATTTCGAGCAAACGATCCGTATATATTGTGTCAATCCCATGGCAGCCGGTTGTACGTACCGAATTGACCCGATGGAGTTCTTTATCGGCAAGGGCTGCCGCCTCAGTGTATAACAGACTGCTACAACAACAACACATATAGTTGTTGTTGTAGCCACATTTGCATGTGGAGGTGGTGATAATCGTCAAGCTCTTATAGACGAGCTAGCTCGTTCCGGTCTATACGTCCGATCGTCCCGGGAACATTAAGGACATTGGTAATTTAAAGACGCCAATATCTCTCCCTGTCGTATCGTGAATCATAGGCACTTAGTATTTTAAGAAGAGCCGGTCCCACCCGGCCTCTCACTGAGACTTTCCACTCGATACCGCTGATTGTTCGCGACTGCAGTCGCAGCTACTCCGTATGAAGCCTTCCGCTATACGCAACCTGTGGATGCTCCCAGTAGCTCCCAGCTAAGCTTTTTGTAACAACGTAGAACATCACATAGAATAGAGTTACAGCCTGTGAGATGCTCATAGTTAACCCACGCCGGGAGCTATGAGCCTTCTCTGTACGCTCCCGAATATGACACTTGCAGTCTACATTGGTAAGTTGTGGTATACTGGAAATTTGACCTCCAATCTGTGACCTCCAAGAAGCTTAGCTGCTACCGAGCGCGTCCACAGGTTGAGGATAGTGGAATGCTCTTCCGACACGGAATAGCTGTGAGCATCACACAGGCTAGAATAGTGAGGTCTGATCTGTGTGGTGTTCATTGCTGTCACGAGAAGCTTAGCTGTGGAAGCTTAGCAATCGCGGACAATCAGTGGTATCGAGCGGAGAATCGCAGTGAGAGGTCGGGTGGCACCGACTCTTGCACAAATACTGAGTGCCTATGATGCTAGGTATGACAAGGCGAGTTGTTGGCGCCTTTAAATGACCAATGCCCATCTAGTTCACGCGGCGATCGAGGAACGAACTTGCTCACCTACAGGAGCTTAACGAGGATCGCCACCTCCACATGCAAATGTGGCTACAGCAACAACAACGTATGTAGCAACAAAAATTTCTTAAATCATGTTTGGGTGAGGCAAACATTAAAAGAATGTGAGATGATACAAAAGCAAACAACTGAGGAATATCATTTTAGGTTCTAATGAAACCAATGCCTAATATTTCACTTAAACTTTCTTTCAGATTGTACAGTGCTCTATTAAAATTGAACTAATCAACGACAGCTGGACTGAATTACGTGGTGAAATTGCTGGACCACCCGATACACCATATGAAGGTGGTACATTTGTACTGGAAATTAAAGTGCCCGAAACTTATCCCTTCAATCCTCCAAAGGTAAAGTGAAAACTCGAAGCAGGAAAATACATACATAACGTGTACTTTTCTATTGCAGGTTCGTTTTATAACAAAAATTTGGCATCCTAATATATCATCCGTTACAGGTGCCATCTGTTTGGATATTTTAAAAGATAATTGGTAAGTCATGTATATAGAAATTTATGTACCATTGAACGTAGCTTAGCTGATATTATCTGAAATCTGATTAGCTTAGACAATTTAATCAATTGTGCCCGCTTCGGATTGAATACGTGAGACCACACTGGAGACACTGCGGCACGGGTTGCCCAAAAAGTAATTGCAGATTTTTCATATAGTCGGCGTTGACAAATTTTTTCACAGCTTGTGACTCTGTAATTGCATTCTTTCTTCTATCAGTTATCAGCTGTTACTTTTAGCTTGCTTTAGAAAAAAAGTGTAAAAAAAGTATATTTGATTAAAGTTCATTCTAAGTTTTATTAAAAATGCATTTACTTTCATTTAAAAAATCCGCAATTACTTTTTGGGCAACCATAGTATAATGTTAACGCGAGGACGTCGAATGTGAACATCTTTACAGACAATAAACCGGCCATCACAGCAACTACAGGCTGCCATGGAATTGAGCCTGGCTTGTTTGTGGAGGTAGCGAACATCGTCAAGTTCCACGTATCGTATTCTATCTTTCGTCTGCTTAGTACTGTTGAATGTCCACATACAGGAACTCTTCCACTAAGATGTGGTGCCTCCAAAGGGAGCTCGGTATGAATCGAGCAGGTTTGGCTGGGCAGTTAAACCGATGATGTGTGTCGTGTGGTCCTAGGACACACATCATGCACGTTGGCATCAAGATTTGATGGCTCTGTAAGAGTTGAGGCACCTGCATTTGTCGTATCGTGATTGAGCCAGAACTACTTTGGTATGCCGGAGAAGGTCAATTACCTCAGATGTAATGATTCTTCAAGGACCACATTCACCCTGTAGGACCACATTCACCGCATCTGCTACGGTGTCTGCATTGCTGTTATCTAGACCCGCTTGATCTAGAGGTTCTCTCTTGAAGCGCAGAACCTCACGCTTTAGATTTTGTAGATCCACTTTAAGGGTTCTATGCTGTGGATACTTATCCACAAGATGATGATTTGGATGCTTCCTGCGATAACAGCCCAGGAGTTATGGCTTAGACAGCATGTTGTTATGTCTTTGCACGGGTAGGATCTTTGTCTCTTGACGGAAATGGTTCACGTGAGAACTGAGTAGACAGCCCGTCGCAGTTCAAAGAGCGGGATACTGATAGATCCGAATATTATTCCACTGTGTGTCACAGAGGTGACGAGACCGCGTTGCATAACTTACATAGCAACAGCGTTGCATAACTTACCACAGACCGAGCAATTGCTTTGCAAGTGGCCAATACAGTTTCTTTGTCAGCACCCCAAGTGCTGTCGGCGAGTGACTTGAGGACCTTGTTTCTACTTTTGACCTAATGACAAGTTGCTGAGGCATGTAAGGAGAATTGATAGTCGGAATCGTTACTCCATCGACTATCACACTCAGTTCACCATCCACCTCATGTGTGTATGTAGTGAACAATATGGCTGAAGATTTGGTGGCAGATATCTTCACATCTCTTGTAGCGAAGTAAGCGGCAAGTTCGTTGAGGTAGACGTTTAACCTACAGCAGATGTCAACAATGGGTGGGCATATAAAGCCATCCCGGCACGGGATAGCTCGGAGCACCACACAGGCCAGAACATTGAGGTCCGATCTTTTGGATGTTCATTGCAGTCACAAGAACCTTAGCTGTGAGCTACTGGGCGTCTTCAAATAACCAATGGCCACCCTGTTCCCGCGGTGATCGGTCCTTTGGACCGGAACGAGCTTGCTCACCTACAGGAGCTTGACTTGAAAATGTGGCTACAACACCAACAACATATAAAACCATATCTATGCCGTCTGGAGGTGATCGAATGGAGGATAGGTAGAGGTTAAATAGTGCCGGAGATATCACCGCACCTTACTTGGGTCCTTTCCGTTCTTCTGTAACGTGCTCACTCTGCCCATCATCCAGACATAGGGTACTATAGGGTACCCAAAGACAGGTTGGGGACAGTTGTAAGGTACTCGACTTCAGGTAGATCAAGAATCTTCAACATCAGTGTAGAGATTACGTCAGGCCTCAACGTCTTGGGTGACTTGGCGCCACACATGACATTCGTTACTTCGTCCACGGTAAATTGTGATGACAGTCCATCGGCTCGGAGACAACGGATAACGAATGACTCTCCTCCTAGCCTTGTTACTCTTGGAATGTTCAATAAATTGACAGTTGAATAAACTGGCGCATCTCTTCGGGTGAGTCACAGTTACATCGCTAAAAGTGACTGAGGTCCTGTCATCACTTCGGGTTCGAGAGTGACTTAACCGTAGACTACTGCTTGCCTAAACTGGTACCTAAGTTACATTGCTCCAAGTGTTCCAGCTACATATGTTTGTATAGACATCCATGTCGTTATTGTTGTTATATGTATGTGCAGGTAGCGAACCTCGTCAAGCTCCATAGCTGAGCAAGTTTTTTTCAGTAGATAGGGCCGATCGCCGGGGGAAGCGATTGCAATTGCAGCTACTCCATTTACGGAGCATCCCACTATCCGCAACCTTTGAACGTGCCCTTGGCATTCAGATGGGTCCATTGGTTGTTGTTGTTGTAGCCAAATTTGGATGTGAAGGTAGCGATTCTCGTCAAGCTCCTATAGGTGAGCATGCTCGTTCCGGTCCACAGAAACGATCGCTGCAGGAACGTTATGACCATTGGTTATTCAATGGCGTTCTGTCTTTCTTCACTAGATATTACCAATCCCATGGCAGCTGGTTGTAGGTACTGGATTGACCCGATGAATTCCTACAACAAAAAAAAAGGGAGTATGAGCGACTGCAATTGCAGGTACTCCGCAAACACAGCATAGCACTATCCGCAATCTGTGGAAATGGACCCGGTAGTTCTCAGCTGAGTTTTTCGTTATGAAGATGAAAACCACACAAATCGGAGATCAGAGTTTTAAGCCCTGTAGTGCCATCTCGTCCCGGATGAGCATTCGCTTAATACCTTGTGGCTTACTTCCCATTTAAGAGTCTTCTGCAATCCTTCTTTACACCAACCAGTTCTGTTGCTGTTTGTCGCCTTGGTTTGGCTCTAGGACGCTTTGTCATATCGAATATCACAGGCCCTAAGTATTTAAGCAAGAGCCGGTGCCGCCCAGCCTCTCACTGTTCTTGTTATAGCAGTGTATTGTATACAGAGGGGGCAGCTCTTGCCCGTGAAGGGCTTCATCAGTTCAATCCGATACGTACAACTGGCAGCCATGTAATTGGGGCTGCTGTTGTAGCAGTGTTTTGTAGTCTACCTTTCGCCTGCTTACTTACTTTTACTTTAATTGGCTATGACAGAATATTTGTTCCACTAGCTGAACGTAGAATAGCGTTCCAAGCGCCTCGATCTTCTGCGCTCATTCTAAAATCTCTGACACCAAGTTTCGAGGTGTCTCCCACCACTTGATCTTTCCATCGGGCTTTTGGTCTGCCCGGTTTGCATGTACCACCGTGTTTGCCTTCTTTGCTGGAGCTTCTTCATCCATTCTGACAACATGACCTAGCAACGCAACCATTGTATTTTGATGCGTGTAACTATGCTATCTTCTTCATACAGCTCATGGTTCATACGTCGCCTATATTCTCCGTTAACGCAAACTGGTCCATATTTTTAACGAAGAATCTTTCTCTCAAATACTCCAAGCACTGCCTCATCTGCTTTCACAAGTACCCATGCTTCAGAACCATATAACAGCACGGGTAGTATCAGTGTCTTGTAAAGTGTAGTCTTCGTCTGTCTAGAGATGGCCTTGTTTCTAAACTGCTTACTAAGTCCAAAGTAGCATCTGTTTGCCAGTATTATTCTTCGCTTTATCTCAAAACTGGTGTCATTCGTTTCGGTTACGGCGGTGCCGAGGTAGATAATGTTACTGACTGTCTTAAAGTTGTGGTTCCCAACTTTCTCCATTCTCTTTAACTGCTTGGTTGTGCAAGGCTTTTTGGGAGTTGAAACCATCCTTTTCGTCTTTTCTCCATTTACTGCCAGACCCATTTTCACTGACTCTCTTCGGTTCTTTCAAAGGCTGCAGTTACTACTTCCGGTGACCGACCTATGATATCGATGTCGACGGCATAGGCGAGTAGCATGTGTACTCTTGTGATTAGTGTTCCATATCTATTCACATCTGCATCTCGTATAATCTTCTCCAGCAGGATATTAAAGAGATCACACGATAGGCTGTCTCCTTGTCTGAAACCTCGTTTGGTATTAAATGGTTCGGAGAGATTCTTTCCTATTCTTACTGAGGAACGCATATCAGCAAGTGTCATCCTGCAGAGTCGTATTAATTTAGCAGGGATAGCAAACTCAGACATGGCTTGAAATACCTTTGAACGTAAAGGAGTATCGAAGGCGGCTTTGTAATCAACAAAGAGATGGTAGGTGTTAATTTGTCCTTCTCGGGTCTTTTCCAGGATTTGGCGCAGTGTGAATATCTGGTCTAGGATGGATTTACCAGATCTAAAGCCGCATTGATAGGGCCCAATTATCTCATTGGCTTTAGGTTTTAATCTTTCACACAGTACGCTCGAGAGTATCTTGTATGCGATGGGGAGGAGACTTATTCCTCTGTAGTTGGCACATTCCGTCTTGTCTCCTTTCTTGTGTACGGGGCATAGTACGCTGAGGTTCCAATCATCGGGTATGCGTTCTTCTAGCCAGATTGCCCAGATAAGCTGATGCATACGCCTTATCAGCGTGTCGCCTCCGGTCTTAAATAGTTCAGCGGGTAACCCGTCGGCTCCTGCTGCCTTGTTGTTCTTTAATCGGGTTACTTCTACTTAGACCTCATTCTGACTAGGTGGTAAACATTCTATACCATCATCAGGGATTGGTTCTGCGGTATCCTCTTCGCCGCCAACATCGGACACTAGCAGTTGGGTAAAATGTTCTTTTCATATCCTCGGCATGTGCCTGCACCAAAGCCATCGCCAAGCCACGCTGGATGAATGCCTTGCATCTATCACAACGTGATCAATTTGGTTTCTCTTGTTTTGATCGGGTGACAGCCATGTGGCTTTGTGAATATAAAATATTCACAAAGCCACATTTTACGAAGAATCTTTCTCTCAAATACTCCAAGCACTGCCTCATCTGCTTTCACAAGTACCCATGCTTCAGAACCACATAAAATATGTTGGGATCTGGTGCTATTAACTACCATGTTTTTTGCTGCGGCGAAATCTAGCAGCCTCAACCCATTACTGGACGTTATCTCGTGGAGGCTAAACTTTCCGACTGTTGGACCAAAAATGTCTTTCTTCCTTCTATTTTCGCATTAAAAGCGGGGCAGCGGTCATATTCTCTCTCTAGGCGCTCGTAGAAAATATCCTTGGTCTGCTCTTCTTTGTCTTCCGTCGGGGCATGGGCACAAATAAGGCTGATGTTGAAGAATTTGGCTTTTATGCGGATTGTGGCTAGCCTCTCTCATCCACCGGAGTAAAACTGGAGGCAAGGTGTTTCAGTCTCCGACTAACCACACTTCGTCTGCTTGATTCTGTTGAATATCACGAACGTGTTCATTGTTGGTGCTAAAGTGTATTGGCATTACTATCCACATTGAGATTCTTCTTACCTGCAGAAGCGACTTTCCTTTCCAAGCAACTTTAGATTTGATTCTTGGATAGGTAAGGTTAAACGGCAACTGCAGTTGAAAGAAAGAAATTAAATAGGAGAGAAAAGAGAGAGAAACGCCATTAGAAAAACATAAAAATGGAAACTAAAAAGCCGGCATAGAGACCGATAGAAGTCTGACCGATTGAGGCCCGCTCCGTCAGCCATGCCCGGTTAGGTTAGATTTAAGTGGCAGTCTGCCATCAGATTCATTTAGACGTTTTCGTCCATTGTGATACCACAGGAACAGAAGAATGAAGATGCCTTCTAGTTCCTAACGTTGAACCATCCAGATCGCTTTAAAAAGCCCAATAACTTGCGAATGTTCACATCCGCTAAATCAGACAGGTTCTCAAAGAAATGAGAACCTAAAGTGGAACTACTTCTAACTGATAGTGCGGGACACACACACACACACAGAAGGTGTTCTATAGTCTTTTCTTCTTCGATGTCCTCACAGCTTCTGCTTGTTTTTCGATTATACAGTGACCTGTCATGACGGACACAATGACTGAGACGTCTGTTCTAGCCAATGACAGCAAAGCAGTAGACCTCCTCAAGTCTAGATTATGCCACATAGTTTTGGAATGCTCACAGCCCCCTCTTTTTGACCATCTATCATTCGTTGTCCTTCGGGCCTGGTCCTGAAAACTTTTCTTAGATGTCGCTTGAGGCATACCCACAGATTCCAGTATTGTAGCAGTGTGTTATACACTGAGGCGGTAGCCCTTGTCGATGAAGAACTTCATCGTGTCAATCCGGTACGTACAACCGGCTGCCATGGGATTGATGAGTAGGGTAGTTCCTAGTCTCGCAAGCTTGTCCGCTTTACAATTCCCTGGGATATCTCCGTGGCCCGGCGCTCAGAAACGCCATACCAGACCCTTGCAGAAGTTCAGAATGACTACGCGGTCGAAAGACTGTAGAGAGCTCAGTGAAGAGAAGAGGTGTTCAGCCATAATAATACACCTTCTCCCCGTCATCACAGGGCACTGGCACAGCAGATGTTCAGCATTCGCTAACTCCTCCTCATCGCCACAGACACTGCAAAAATCTTCATCTTGATGAACCCATCGCCATGTCAGCGATCTGACATTGCAATGGCCAATCAGGAATCCCACCAACAATCTAAGGTCACGCTTCCCCACCTGAAGAACCGTCAACGTCCTCGTTCCGGAGAACCTCGGCCACAGGACCTTGACAACCCTGCTGCCTACAACGCTATCTCAAGTCGAGTGTCAGCATATTCATGACAGTAGGAATCCACCATCCCAAACAGCCAACACAGAGAGGGGCTCACCATCGTCGTCGTATTCCCTGAGTCCATCCAGAATCCAAACCCGACCAGCCAGTCAGCCGCATCGGCTCACCATCGGCGTCGTATTCCCTCAGTCCATCCAGAATCCAAACCCGGCCAGCCAGTCAGCCGCATTGTTCCCGCCATTCCCTGATGGCCCGTAACCCAGCACAATCTGACAACAGCCCCCAAACCTGGCACGGGATAACTATGAGCACCACACAGGCTGGAACTTTGAGCTCCGATCGGTGTGGTGTTCTTGTTATCATGAGAAGCTTAGCTGCGAGTTTCCAGGTGCGTCCACAGGTTGCGAATAGTGGGATGCTCACGGAGTATCTGCAATTGCAGTCGCAGACAATCAGCGGTATAAATACTGAGTGCCTATGAAGCTCGATATGACATGGCGAGTTGTTGGCGCCTTTAAATAACCAATGGCCATGTGTTCCTGCGGCGATCGGTCCATTGGACCGGAACTAGCTTGCTCACCTGTAGGAGCTAGACGAGGATCGCCACCTCCACATATAGACATTTGGCTACAACAGCAACATAAGTGACCGAAACCTGGCCGGCTCGTCAGCCGCTTCATTCCCCGCCATCCCTTGATGGAGCGAAATCCAGAACAATCTGACATCAATCCCAAACGTCCAAGACGAAGCGCCAAACATCCGGGACGTCCCTAAGATTGATTTGTAAGATGTTGCCAATAAGTACTAAGAAATGGTTCCTGGATAAGAATAATTTTAAATCGTCCTGACATCAGGAGGACGTTCAGGGCCAACATTTATTTGAAGAAAGCGGAACATGGTGGGGACTCATATTCCGCATGACTGTTGTCCACCCTCATAAAACTCGTTTTATCTTATTATCAGAAGCTTCCATGATGATTTTCTCTCCGGGCACTGTTGAGAAAACAGTGGCGTCGCTCTTTCTCTTTTTCAAATCGTAGTTTTTGTTGTCGTAGCCGTGGGTTGTACTTTGAGGCGGCAGCCTTGCCGATGAAGGATTTCATCGGGACAATCTGGTACGTACATCCGGCTGCCTTGGGATTGCTCACACACTTATGTTGTGTAGGAATCGTGCTCCGCTTTTCCAGCTTCTTAGGGTACATATGGAGACCACTAGGTCTCGCCAGTTATGTTCCATTGATGCTGTTATGGTTGATGGTGTTTGCACAAGCTCTAACTGAAGTTTTATTTTTTCTTTTTCTTTATTCCTTTTAGGGCCGCTGCCATGACATTACGTACCGTTTTGTTGTCACTGCAGGCTTTATTGGCTGCCGCTGAACCCGATGATCCCCAAGATGCAGTAGTCGCCTACCAATACAAAGATAAATATCAGCTATTCGTTACGACAGCCAGGCATTGGACTAACGTTTATGCAGGAGGTAAAATTAGCAAATGATATTAATGTGCCCATGCGAAAAGAATTATGGGTTTTTGTTTTTGTTTTTTTTTTCTAGGTCCCCACAAATTCCCAGACTGCGATGCTAAAATTCAGCGTTTGAAGGATATGGGCATTGATGAGCATGATGCACGTGCGGTTCTATCAAAAGAGAATTGGGATTTGGAAAAAGCAACCGAGAGTCTTTTCAGTTAGCTTCATTTTCAGCACCACCAGCAAAAGCACCGCCACCTCACATCTCCCTATCCTCCCAAAACAAAGTAAAGACTTGGCGCCGTGGGGATTATTTTAAGTTCGAGCAACAATTGGAATAATCAGCGCTTAGAGATGGAGAAAAGGCAAACACAGAACACAAACACAAAAATAAAAGAACAAATGAAAACCCTATTCAGAAACGATTACCCATTGGATGCGCTTAAAGGCCAAATCATCCAAGAGTATTCCATTTCTATTCTGTCTACTCTAGAGCCCTCATGGATATTTCATTTGTAAGCAAAGCACATCTTTTTTATTGCAAACGAAGAACGTTACAAAAAACTATGATTCACTATTAAACCTTACTATCAAACCTTAAGCCTCCGCTGCCCTGTCCTCGGCATCCTTCCCCCAACCCCAACCCAAACCCAAACTCGAACCCGAACCCTCACCTTCCACGTTTAGAAACTTATTATATTCATGTTGAAATCTATCCAATTTGTTTTAAGTTCGATTTTAATCAGTATCGAGTAATCTATAATTCCATTTAAATTTGTTGTTGAAAGAAATTATTGCGGCCGTTGAAACTTTTGTAAGTCCGAATCCAATTTTTTTTATGTTTTCTTTTTTGTTTAAATTTTAATAAAATATTTGTTATTATTATTTTTTTTTTGAGATTTTTTGTGTATATTTCCAAAAGCCTTACTTACATGCATACATATTGACAAATGCTTACTATTTCAAATAACCCTTATGGCCTTTTCACCTACAACTAGCTCCCACTCTGTAGCAAGATGAAGATGATATTCTATAAATGTTTGAGCCATTTTATTGTTTCTCTCTTTTCCTACAAAAGCAAGGCGTTATTCATACCTTTCGAATTAAGCCACATCCACAGTCGTAGATCAGTGGAATTTTTCTTAAATCTTGTCTACCTTTTTTGGGTTCGTATGAAATACAACAACAGAATTTTGATTAAGAGAAATTTAATTTAAATTATTTTAATAAAATAATAAAAATAAAACATGTTTAGATTGTAAAGCAAAAACCACAACCACAAAAATAAAATAAAAGTGAGAAAATAAATCATAAAATATTATAAACCATATAAAAAAAATTGAGATTTTTCATAAGAATCACCATAGAAAGTAGGGGGCGTTATCCGTCTCCCACGATCCAAAGAGATGCGCCACGTTATTCAACTGCCCATATATATTGAGCATCCCGAGAGTGACAGGGCAAGGAAAAGAGCCATTCGTCGCATTCTTGGTCGCCGATGAACAACCATCACAAATAGCAGTGTACGAATGTCATCCGTTGCGCCAATCCCATGGCAGCCGGTTGTACGCACCAGATTGGCCCGATGGAACTCCTCATCGGCAAGGGCTGCCGCCTAAGTGTACGTGTTCGTCTTTTTTCGTCATGGGAGAGGCACATCCCGGAATGCCTTCTTCCTTCTCTCCGGGATTGAAAAGAACCCCGGACCCTGGTTCTGTTCGGTTTGCCAGAACCGCCTCCACCATCGGTCGGTGTCGATGAGGTGTAACCGGTGCATGGAGTGGGTACATTTCTGATCTTGCTTTGGCCTCACTTCACCACGGGAGTATAGTCATACTGGATATGCTGCAAGATGCTGTGCGAACAAAGCCAGCAGTGGGGCACAAGCGTTGTCGTCGTAGCCTTCTGCGTCCTCGTCGTCGCACTATGTGACCCCCCCCCCCCGACCTCTCCCGTGCGCCAATGTACGCAATGGCAGCAGCCCAGGCCCAATATTGGCAGGCCAGTGCCGGGAAAAAGTATCATTTTTGCAACTAAACTGCAACGGTCTCCGTGGCAAGATCGATGAGATTGTGGATTTTATGAGTCGGAAGAGCATATTGATCGGAGCGATCCAGGAGACAAAGCTGACCAACACCTGCAGATAGCACAGTTGTCACGGATACAATGTGCTACGTAAGAATCGCTCAAGGAATGGAGGTGGGGGATTGGGATACACCATTCTCGCCTGCGCCTGACGCTAGTGACCCCTACATAGAGTTCATGGGGATAGCAGCCAGGTCCGGTACCGCCGAGAGAAAGCTATACAACGTGTACATACCGCCGGTTGGTAGCTGTGTCCCAATTAATGGCCAAGCTTACAACCCCGACATAAGTGGGCTACTATCTGGCCACAATTGTCTGGTTCTAGGGGACTTTAATGCACATTACACTTCATGGCTTTCTCTCCTAGGTAACGTCCAGTGTGGCATAGCTTTGGCAGAGCACGTTTTGCACGGTGAATGAGGATGCCCCCTCTGAGCACCGGACGTTTAACAACCAAAAGAAGGCCGTATGGGCTGGTTTCAAAGAGTATACCAATCGCCGCTTCAGTGAACTGCCACCCCCCTCTGATGTGTTAGTTGACGAGAGGAAATTCCGAGACATCATTTACGCAGCAGCCGCTCGCTTTATACCAGCCTGTCGAATACCCCAAGTGCGGCCAAATTTTCTGGCGCAGGCAGTGGTAGTCGCAGGCGAGCGTGATGGGGTTCATTATGGACCCCACTCACCTCAGAATCAGTGAGCTGAATCTGGAAATAAACAGGGTAGTCAACGAACATAAGCGGAATTTGTGGCTGGAACACTTGGAGCAATGTAACTAAGGCACCGGTTTAGGCAAGCTGTGGTCTACTGTTAAGTCACTCTCGAACCCCGGTTGGGGGGATGACAGGATCTCAGTCACTTTTAGCGAAATAACCGTGACTGATCCGAAGAGATGCGCCAGGTTGTTCAACCGTCAATTTATTGTGCATCCCGAGAGTGACAGGGCAAGGAGGAGAGCCATTCGCCGTATTTGTGGTCTCAGAGCCGGGGCCCAACGCCCCGAATGAATCTCTACATTGATGTTGAAGTATCTGGATTCACTTGGAGTTGAGTACCTTACTACTGTCCTCAACCTGTCTTTGAACACTCTTATAGTGATCCCGGTACTGAAGCCTTGAAAGGACCCGAGTTTGGGAGAGCCGTACAGACCGAACTCCCTTCTCTCACCATTAGCAAAGACGCATGAGACATTACTCATTACATAGCAGAATTTCCATTCGCTGAGTATCAACATGATCAACATTTCGAAGACTGCATAGCACAACAACTGCTTTGCATGCCATCACCGCACACATTTGCCGTGGCTTCAATCAGCCCAGATCAAGTGATAGGACGGTCCTCGTGGCACTGGACTTACCGAAGGCATTCGACACGGTCAGCCATGACAAACTATTTGAGGACGACATCGCTAACTCGTCCCTCCAGCCAGGCCTGAAACGTTGAGTCGCGAATTATCTGTATGATCGCCAGTCATTTGTGGAATATAGAGATAAGAAGTCGAAGCACCGTAGAGTGAAACAAGGAGTTCCTAGATCTACTCTAGATCTGC
Source organism: Stomoxys calcitrans (assembly GCF_963082655.1). NCBI lineage: Eukaryota > Metazoa > Arthropoda > Insecta > Diptera > Muscidae > Stomoxys > Stomoxys calcitrans. The sequence continues at coordinate 182,681,800 of NC_081552.1, read as the reverse complement.
TTGATCTAGAGCGTGAGGTTCAGCGCTACAAGAGAGAACCTCTAGATCAAGCGGCATATCATGCAGGTCTATACAACATTCATGCAGATACGGTAGCAGATGCGGTAAATGGCTACCGGGTGAAACAATCCCATGGCAGCCGGTTGTACGTACCGGATTGACCCGATAAAGTTTTTCATCGGCAAGGGCTGCCGCCTCAGTGTGTAACACACTGCTGCAACAACAACACCGGGTGTATGTAGTCCTTGGAGAACGACGGCCTCCCATTGCACCTGAAGAAATTGACTTACCCCTGCAAACCAGAGTAGTTCTGGCTCAATTACGTTCTGGCAGATGCAGCCGCCTCAACTCCTACAGAGCAAGGATTGATGCCGACGTGCAAGATGTATGTCCCGATTGTAACCAGGGACCGCACGATTCACATCACATGTTTAACTGCCCAGCTAGACCCACTCGAATCAGACCCAGATCCCTGTGGACGCACCCCTTCTTAGTTCCTGGGTCTTGACACTCGCAGAGACCATCCCAATCACCATCTTGTGGATAGGTGTGGATCTCCACCGCCTAGAGATATCGGGAAGAATCAACATGATCTAGAGCTTAAGGTTCAGCGCTACAAGAGAGAACCTGTAGATCAGGCGGCGATAGCACATGCAAATATGGTATTTGGCGAACGACCGCCATCCATTGCCCCTGAATTAATTGACCTACCACGGCAAAACAGAATGGTTCTGGATCAATTGCGATTCGCAGCCGCAGATGCAGCCGCCTCAACTCCTATACAGCTAGGATTGATGCCAAAGTGCGGGATCTATGCCGCGATTATGACATGGGTGCATACGATACACGTTATCTAGCCAGTTTAACTGCCTAGCCAAACCTATTCGACTCACACCCAAATGCCATCACCTTAGTTGCAGAGTTTATGGATCGGTATATTCGGCAGAACCATGCGGACTGATGATAGTATACAACACACTGTTATAGCAACAACCAAATCATCAGTGGAGGGGGATCCTTATGTACATCAAAGTGTCATGTATGGACTCCAACTTCTCTTTATTTTTCTTAAATGTTCAACAAGGCCCTCAAAGTGAATTTGGTTACAAAAATAACGGAAAGATTTTTACTTTGAGTTATTATTCAACATGCTGCCGCTGTAAGCAAATTAAACCAACTTAACACAGCTCATTTGTGTACACATATGCAAGCTGCTTGCTATGTCAACCACTATTGACAACTGTCAAAATGACATTTAATGAAAATTGACTTTTTACTGTTCTTTTCCGGTAAAATCTTTCACCATGGTAGGTGTCAGCCTAAAATATTTTTAAACAAAAATCGTGAAAATTCAATAGCATCGGTGTAATTTAGTGAAAAATTAGCAGAAAACAATAATGAAAATGAATTTGCCCATAAAGTGTTATTGAAATTTCAAAATAAATCAAAGAATGAACGTTGAATATTTGATTGATAAACAAACCTAATTTTCTTTTGTTTTCCTTTACTCTGCTGCTCTTCAAAAAAAAAAAAAAAACATTGGAAATGTTAACAACAAAAGGGTCGTGTAAGAACCAAGACTATCAAGAAGGCCGCCAAGGTCATCATTGAGAAATACTACACCCGCTTGACATCGGATTTCCATACCAACAAGCGCATTTGTGAGGAAGTTGCCATTATCCCCACCAAGCCCTTGAGAAACAAGATTGCCGGGTAAGTTTCATGTTACAGATCTATTTCATAATTGAATGTTTTAACGTTTGCTGTTTTCTTTCTCTCTTTGTAGTTATGTTACCCATTTGATGGGCCGTCTCCGCCACTCTCAAGTGCGTGGTATTTCCATCAAATTGCAAGAAGAAGAACGTGAACGTCGTGATAACTACGTTCCTGCTGTCTCTGCTTTGGAACAAGATATCATTGAAGTCGATCCCGATACCAAGGAGATGTTGAAGATGTTGGACTTCCACAACATTCGTGGTCTTCAATTGACCCAACCCTCAACCAACACTTACTCTCGCAGAAATTAGATCTTAAGTTCACGTTCAAGCTGGAGTGCAAAATGATTTCCCTGTTTTTTTAGGGAAATGATTTTTTTTGATTTTCAATAAAAAAACAAAAAATGTGGAAAAAAACAAGTGGACAATGTGGAGTTGTGAATGGAATTTTAATATTGGAACAACTGATGAAAGGCATTGCGGCTAAAATGAGAAAAGTGCAAACCTGTCGTGAATTTTTTGTCTATCGTAGATTTTTTGAAGCACGCTTGTTTTTGTTAGAACAAATAATTCCGGAGTACTACTTTGTGGAATTGCTCAAGAGAAATTCATGGGAAACGCATAGCGCACACACTCCAAAGCACTCCGCTCTGACATTGCCATACAGCACTATGATTAACAAATAAAAGTTTATTTACGAATTTCAAGTTTAAATCCGGCTGGAGTGCGGGGAAAATCGCAAGAAATTTTCCTAATTTTATTGCATACCCTCCTAAAATGACCCCAGGAACATGAATATGAAGTCCGTTTTGGGGCTCGGACCAGGGGGCCCAAAACGGATTCCCCCGGAGAAACTCAATTGAAAGCCACCGTCCACAGTTTACGCCTAGTGGAATGCTTTGTATATGAAGTACCTGGAACTGCGTTCGCGGACAATCAGTAGAAACGAATGGAGAGTCTAACAACCGGTACCGGCTCTTGCTTAAATACTTAATACCAGTGACACTTGATATGACAAGGCGACTTATTGGCGTCTTTGAACAACCATAACATTCCCGCAGCGTTTGGTCATATGGACCGGAACAAGCTCACTCAACTATAAAGCTTAGACTCCGTATATTGCATAGTTTGATGATTGCTTTGCACGTCATCACTATACATATTAACCGGTGTCTAAATCAGACCAGGCCATACGATAGTACGGTCCTAGTGACTAGATCTCTCGAAAGCCTTTGATACGGTCAGTAATGCCACGCTCTTTGAGGACATCGTTAACACGTCCCTTCAGCCAGACTTGTAATGTTGGTTTGAGAACTATCTGAGGGGTCACCAGTCGTTCAGTGATAAGAAGCCGAAACCCTGTTGACGAAAACAGGGAGTTTCCCAAGGCATTTGAAATTTCCGACACTGTTTAATCTCTACCTCTCCGATATTCCACACCCTCCAGACGGCATTAAGATCGTATCATTTGCGGACGATTGTAAGATCATGACCTAGGGCTCGCATTGACGACCTCTACGTGAGTTTGAACAACAACCTTGCCAATCTTGACGTTTATTATTTGAAGAGGATCGCTACCTTCACATACAAATGTGACTGCAACAACAAGGTCTGGAGTAGAGCAAGATCTTTAAGTTGTTTGCTGATAAAAAAAAACCTTGTACGTACCGGATTGACCCGATGGAATCCTCCATCGGCAAGGACTGCCGCCTTATTGTAAAACACCCTGCACTGGATAACTATTAACACCACACAGGCTGGGACTTTGAGCTCCGATCTGTGTGGTGGTCATATGTAGTTATCACGAGAAGCTAAGCTGAGCGCCACCGGGCGCGTCCACAGGTTACAACAACAATAACAACTGCTATTGGCCAGTCAGTGACAAACTATGCAGCATACTTCTCACATATCAATAAGTGCTGTGCGATTCAAATTTAAGCTCAATGATATGTGACCTCCTTTCTGTTGCAGATTTCCAACGGCGTTCCGCACAGCGACACCTCTCTTGGGAGAAGTGTGGTTTATGGGTTTGATTTGAGGGCCTTGTTTCTACTTTTGACTTTATTACAAATTGTAGTAGCATGTGGGTATGGTATGTTAAGGCTGTCAAATGTGACGCAGGATATTTTGGATTAGTTGGTGGTGGCCGAATAATGTGGTTGAAGATTTGGGAAAAATGCTGGACTTCAGGTACAACTTTAAACGGGATTTTATTCATGGCTTCTAACATACTTTCTATCTATATATGTTATAGTGCAGAGAACTTGACCTGAGGGATTGATGGCTGAAGATATTTAAGCTAAAACCCCGTCTGCCTATTTTATAAAGGGGAAACAGATGATCGAGCCACTGAATCCGGATTTAAAGAGCAGTGTAAACGGGGTTTAAGGCTACCGAAGACTTCATACAGTTGTTTCCATCGTGAAAGATTCAGAAAGTGGAAGTAAGCTAAGTCCCACTATCTAAGCTATAAAGGCATAAGCAAGGAAGCGTTTTCAAATTTGCTTATTTTGTAACTTTTCAATGGGTTTTAAGAGAGTTGGGCTTATGTATAAAGGTGTTCAAATACATACAATTGCCCGAGTTATCTCTTTAATGTTATTGTTGTTGTAGCCACATGTCTATATGTCTATATACAGCTACTCCGTATGGAGCACACCATTATCCGCAATTTGTGGACGCGACCGATAGCGCGCAGCTAAACTTCTCGTGATAACAATGAACACCACACAGATGGGAACTCAAAGTTCCAGCCTGGGTGGTGCTCATAGGGCTCGGGCCCCCTTGGATAAACCACATTCGCTGGCATTATGCACTATTTGTATTTTTACCAAGATCTGTTAATATATATTACACATATAGCTATATGAGGTTTAACACGAGTCCCTTATTGTGATTTCCAATACTTTGCCTTGTAACGGTGTGTGGAATGCACTCAGAGTTACATTTTGCATAGGTTTATGTGAGCCGTATTTACACTACACTCATGTATACTACAACAGGGTGTCAATCCCAAGGCAGCCGGTTGTACGTGCCGGATTGACACTAATTTTACCTGAAAATTCTTATCTTATTTTTAATATTGGAATCATTATTCCAATATTAAAAATTCAAACTATATAAAAATCGTTTTTTCCAGACACAAAAGGCTGTATAAGAACGCCATTGTAGTTTGCGTTGCCGTACATGTAACGAAAGGTATGATGCAATAAATTTCGGCAGTTGGTTACCCTGTTTTCTATTCTTATTAGAAATGTCATAGATAACAGCTGTAGAACCAGTGTATTGCAACGAACGCAACAAAATATGTAGTAGCAAATTTGTGTGTGTGTGGAAAAATCAAAATAAAACACAAATTAGATAAATTGTTAATAATTAGTGATAGACATTAATTGTTTATGTACTTAGTTAAATTTAAACGAAAAAACATACAAAAATCTCTAGTGCTCGCGTATGAGAGTAAACCCGAAAAAATAACTACATCCCATCCAAAACAGCTTCCAAGAACAGTAACAATTCGTGCATACATACATATTTACACAGTTTGGTCGCTGTTCACTTTCGTGTAAGTATATACATATCTATGTATAATGTAATTTGTTCTATGCGTTATATTAAATCGAGCAACTCTAAATTCTGCAAACTGGCGGGAATATGTTATGGTTAGCAAAGCCGCAAACACGCAATATGGTTAATAACACAAAGTGAGCTGCCTACAATGCCTACGGCTGCAGTAGTGAAGAAAATTAAATTAAATACCAATCACGATTTGTTTTTTAAGTATGTATTGGGTTGCCCAAAAAATAATTGCGGATTTTTTAAAAGAAAGTAAATGCATTTTTAATAAAACTTAGAATGAACTTTAATCAAATATACTTTTTTTACACTTCTTTTCTAAAGCAAGCTAAAAGTAACAGCTGATAACTGACAGAAGAAAGAATGCAATTACAGAGTCACAAGCTGTGAAAAAATTTGTCAACGCCAAATACTTTTTGGGCAACCCAATAGTAGGTATTCCCTTGGATGTGAGAGGGCGGTATGTTTAGTTTAACACAGAAGTTGCCCTTAAGAAGGCAGCGAACATGATATAGCTTCTATATTGAACTGTTGTTAACCTTCGCAACCTTAATCACAAGTTCATTTATAAAAGCCACATTTGCATGTGGAGGTAGCAATCTTGATCCGGTCCATAAGACCGATCGCCATTTACGTCATGGCTATTGTCATATTAAGCATCATAGGCACTCAGTATTAAAGCAAGAGCCGGTGCTGCCCGACCTCCGTGAGACTCCACTCGATATTGCTGATTGTCCGCTGCAGTTGCAACTACTTCGTATGCATTCCACTATCCGCAGCCTTTGGGCGCTACCGGGCTTTCATCTGAGCTCCTCGTGACCACGAAAAACACCACACATCCTGTATGGTTGTAGTTTTTCTTGTAGCAGTGTGTTATACACTGAGGCGGCAGCACTTGCCGATGAAAGACTCCATCGGCTCAATCTGGTACGTACAACCGGCTGCCAAGGGATTCTTGTAGCAGTGTCTTGTACACTGAGGCGGCAGCACTTGCCGATGAAAGACTCCATCGGCTCAATCCGGTACGTACAACCGGCTGCCAAGGGATTGACCTGATGGTATTCAACTAATTTTAAATGGTTCGGCATGTTATGTTGCAAAAATCATGCCAAATATAGCACCACAAGATGGTGGATATATATTCTTGATTTTAAATGGATCTAGCCATGTCCGTTCGTCCGTCTATCTGTCAAAAGCGCTCTAGCTTTCGAAGAAATAAAGCTAGGCGCATGAAATTTTGCAGAAATACTTCCTATTAGTGTAGGACGGTTGGGATTGTAAATGGGCCATATCGGTCCATGTTTTGATATAGCTGCCATATTATCCGAATTGGGTGAAATTTAGCTTGACTTCCAACAACTGTGCAAAGTATGGTTCAAACCGGTTCATAACCTGATATAGTTGCCACATACATTCCTTAAGCCTCTAGAGGACGAAACTCTTATCCGATTTGGCTGAGATTTTGTACAACGGCTTCTCCCATGAAATCAACATACGTCTCAAATATCGTCTGAATCGGTCTATAGCCTGATACAGCTCCCATATAAACCGAACTCGCCCCTGAAGGGCGCAATTTTTATCTGAATTGGCTGAAATTTTACACAATGACTTCTAATATGGTCTTAGACATTCAATTAATTTATAGTTCGAATCGGACTTGATATAGCTCCAATAGCATAGCATTTCTTATCCCTTATCCTTTGTTTGCCTAAAAAGAGATACCGGACAAAGAACTCGACAAATGCGATCCATGGTGGAGGCTAAATAAGATTAGGCCCGGCCGTACTTAACAGGCTTTTACTTGTTTGCGCTAATTCGGTAAAATTTGGTACAGATCTCCTGAATCACACTGTCCTAATCCAATATTTCCGCTGTATAGACCAATCTTATTTGAATCACGAGCCCCGCAACTTGAGTTTAGTTAAACAATTTCCTCATCGGAATTTTCATAAAACTTCTTAACACAGCCACATCTCAATGAAGCTAATTTTGGGTAAATTTTTCCGAGGGACTTGAATAAAACATTGGTGAACTGCGATAAGACCTCTATCATGTCAATGAGTGCTGTCTGATTCAAACTTTAGCTCAATAATAAGTTGCTTTTATAGCCGAGTCAGCGAGGCGTCGCGGCACATTTTCATAGAGAAGTCTAACAATGCTGAAGGCCTCACAAATGTTGCCTTAGAGGTAAACCCCTGAAATCTTTTCAACTTTGAGCAGTCTAAAATATTGTTTAACAATGAAAGTTCTAGCGTTAAATTGTGTATAATTTATACTTTTTTTGAAATTGCTTAATACTATAGCTCCGAAAGCACACACATAGTAATTCATCCACGGCATAGAATATGATGATGATTTTTCATATTTTGCTTTGTTCTGGTTTTTCTGTTAATTCCAATTTCATAGCAAAGACTAAACAAACAAGAAAACTATAAACATCATTTACCGGTGGGAGCGGAGCGAGCACAAAGCATAGAAATCACATAAACAGAAAAGATACAACAAACGGCGCTGTTAACTGCAAAAGCGATGATGACGAATGAACAGAAACGAGCTACCATGCAAACAAATTCCCCCCAAGCCCACAATAGTTTTTTGGCCGAATGAAACAGTGCGTTGGAAACGAGTGTAGTAGCTGGCTAGAACTACATCATACTTGCATAGCGAATGACCATAAGTTTCTTTACGAATCTAGGCGCATTGTGAAATAAGTAAGTGTCATCACTGTTCCTTAGGGCGGTGGATATTTGCGATGCGGACAAGTACTCCTTAGAATCTTCTGCATCTGTCGAAGTATTTTTAGCCTTTTCCTCCTCCCCTCTTTTGATCGAGGTAGGTGTATATCCTGTTTCCATCAACACAGACGAATTACTGTGAGCACCAAACAGGCTGGAACAATGGGGTTCGATCTGTGTGGTGTTCAATGCTTTCACGGAAGCTTAGCTGCGACCTACCGGGCGCATCCACAGTCTCCGGATAGTGGAATGCTCCATACGGTGTAGTTGCAACGGCACTCGCGGACAATCAGCGGTATCGAGCAGAGAGTCTCAGTGAGAGGCCGGGCGGCAACGGCTCTTGTACAAATACAGAGTTCCTATGATGTCCAATATGACACCACCATGTTCCCGCAGCGATCGGTCCTTTGGATCGGAATGAGCTGGCTCACCTACAGGAGCTTAACGAGGATTGCCTACTCCACATGAAAATGTGGCTTCAACAACAACAACAAAGAAATCTTAACTACTTGTCTTAGTTCTCATGTGGACCACCTCTAGCAGGAGACACATGTACTACTCGTGCGAAGACATACTTACATGCTGTCTAAGCAATACCTTTTGGACTGATATCGCAGGGACCATCCAAATCTATCATATTGTGGATAGCCATCCACCGCCCAGAAGGCGTAAAGTGGATCTTCATGATGGAGAGCGGGTGCTTCAACGCTATAAGATCAGCGTTGTAGATCAAGCAACATATCAAGCGGATCTAGCCTACATTCATGCAGACACGGTAGTAGATGCGGTGAATAGCTGGTCCTTAGAGAACGACCGCAACCCATTGCCCTATTGAATTTGATATGCCCCGGCAAACCATAGTAGTTCTGGCTCAATTGCGTTTCGGCGGATGCAGCCGACCGAACTCCTACAAAACCAGGATTGATGGCAACGAGCAGGAAGTGTTTCCCGATTGTGACCTGGGAATACACGACATACGTCACCTGTTTAACTGCTCAGTCAGACCTACTCGACTCAGACTCAGATCCCTCTTAAAACAACCCACTATATTCGAAGAGTTCCTGGATCTGGATATCCGGCAGAACCAAGCAAACGAAAGATAGAACACAACACACTGCTATAACAACAACAACCACCGTAGACAAGCAGATGGTCGGACAGACAGATAGATGTTGTTGTAGCCTATATATGTCTATATGTGGAGGTGGCTAATGGTGAGCAAGCTCGTTCCGATCCAAAGGACCGTTCGCCGCGAGAACATGATGGCCATTGGTTATTTAAAGGCGCCAATAACTCGCCTTTTCATATCAAGCATCATAGGCACTCGGTAATCATGCAGGAGATGGTAGCCGGGCTCTCATTAAGATTCTACGCTCGATACCGCTGATTGTCCGCGACTGCAGATTGGAGCTCAAAAAAGTTCGAGCCTGTGTGGTGCTCATAGTTATTTCGTGCCGGGAGGCAGATGGATATACAGACGTAAACGCAGATGGATAGACAGACGTAAAGACAGACGGGCTGGCAGATGGACTGACAGACAGACGGATAGGTATATGGATAGACACACAGACATCGCTTAATCGTCTTAGAATTTTAAGACGATCAAGAACATTTAGTTGTTGCAAACGGATTTGCAAAATGAATCTACCTCCGTCCTATTGATGTTATAATCACTTATATATTCAAGTCTGACTGATGCTATGTTGACGATTGACCTATTCGTCACTACACTCAATACACTCTTAGATTTGTTCTTTGTCAATAATTCTTTGAAGATATCATTATATGATCAGATTTCTGTTCCATGTTTCTCTAAGCATGATCTGATTTATCTCGTCTACGATTTTGCTTTGCGGGAGGAAGAGGAGGACGTATTTTATCGTGACTACGGAAATTTGAATTATGAACATTTAGTTGGTATGATCTACCAGGTTAACTGAGATGACATATTTACACTTTTAACTGTCGATCAGCAGTCGGCTTTCATGACGGATAACATTTTACGTCTCTATGATGCAACAGTTCCAAAAAGGATTAAAAGGGTCTCGGCCAACACAAAGCCATGGTTCAATTCAAGAATCAAGGCGCTTATCGGGGACAGGGACTTGGCTTACAGTAGATGGAAGCGTTTCAAGTCTGCAGAGCTGAAAGAAGAATTCCGTGATGCCAGGAGGAAAGTCAACAGTTTTATTAATGCGGCTAAAATGGAGTATTATACTTCAAGATTTGAGTGCGCAGTGGGCTTGAAGAGTAAATGGAAGGTGATACAAGACATCGGAGTTGGTAAACCCAAGTGAACCACTCGATACCATGGGGATCCAAATGAACTTAACAGGACCTTCATAAGCATACCCAATTTACAAACGGACACGCAATTTTACTGTGATGATGATGTGCCGGCTTTCGTTTTTGATGCCCGCAGTCATTTTGAATTTAGATGTGTTAGCCATGAGGAGGTTTATGAGAGTTTTGTCCGTGTTAAATCAAATGCAATTGCTTTGGACGGAGTTGATCCGAGATTTGTACGAATGTTACTTCCATATCTCCTACCGTACTTTACGTACATGTTTAATACAATTTTGAGATCCAGTGTGTATCCTATTATTTGGAAGCATTCAATGATTATCCCCATTCCCAAATCCAACGTTGATTATCAGCCGATATCGTTTCTATGCTATCCCTCTAAGGTTTTCGAGAAAATCCTTCATGGACAGATGTCGGTATATCTTCACCAAGAGTCCTTGTTGTCAGAAAGACAGTCCGGTTTCCGTTCTGATCATAGTTTCATTACTGCATTGGTTGAAGTGGCTGAATCGATCAGAAATGACATTGATGAGTACAAAGTTGGCTTTCTGGTTCTTTTGGATTACTCCAAAGCTTTCGACACGGTTGATCACCAGAATTTGTGCATGAAACTAAGGATTTTTTTAAATTCACATCAACGGCAACGAGTCTGGTTATGTCGTATCTGAGCGATAGACGGGAGTCAATATGCGCAGGGAATATATTATCTAACCCCTTGTTCGTATCTAAGGGGTTCTCCAAGGCTCGATAATAGGCCCACTTCTTTTTTCATTATATGCGAACGACTTGCCTCGCTAACTAGAACACGGTCAGATAATGATGTATGCTGAATATAAACATAACGCGGACCTACTTCGCGTTTATGACTGGGCGACTGCAAATGTTTTGTTGTTAAATCCAAGTAATTCCAAATGTTTGGTTGTTCACAAAAACAAGAATTTCAACATGCGACAACCGGATATTTACTTTAATGGTCAGAGGAATTTAGGTGCGATTTTTAACAGTTGTTTGAGCTGGTCCGATCGTGCTAACGTTGCAGCAAAGCTTCGTGCTTTGTGGATCACACACTCTTTTACACCCATAAATATGCGAATTCTTCTGGCGAAAACATTCTAGTTCCAGGTTTGATATATGGTTGTGAACCTTTTTCAAATTGTGATTTTTCGAGCCTCCGCAAATTGAATGTCGCTTTTAACAGCATAGTCCGTTATGTGTATGGTTTAAATAGGAGCCAGCATGTTTCGCAATATGTAGATTCCCTATTTGGACTTAGTTTCAACAATCTTATAAATACCAGATCATTAATATTTTTACATGAGGTTATTAGATATTTGTTTGAGAGACTGAGATTTGCCCAATCAGATAGAGGAGGAAATTTAACACCTTTTAGAAGACGGAGTCTTATATCTGAGCGACAATTTTATATTAGCAACATACGTCTTTGAAATAATCTACCACACGATAGTCAATGCATCAGCAACACGATTACATTTAAAATACGGATAATTAAATTTTTCTCATAGTTAACTGCTATTTTATTTTTTTAAATTTTGCTTTAAAATTTTTTCAAATTATAAATTTATTTGTGCTTTTGTTAAATTCACAATTACATACGGTTTTTTTTTAACACTTGTTTTAAACACTCTTTTGTTCCACTTTTATTTATTGTAACCTAGTTTATTTATTGCGAGCCTACTTAAGTCGGATGTAATATATAACAATAAATCTACACTATAATTGTAAGATTATTAACTTGTTGTGTAGACAATAAATCCATAAATAAATAAATAAAAATATGCAAAATGTTACCGAAATTAATTTAAAATTACCCACTTGAAATATTTAAGAAATGAAGCATATAGATCGGTTTATATGGGAGCTTATATACCGGTTTTGATCATAATTGGTAGGGATGTTGGAAATCATAGCAGAACCACTTGTATATATTAAGCCAAATCGCAGACTGCGATACTGATTTATATGCCAGCTTTATCGAAAAGTGAACCGATTTGGTCTGATAACCATCCCAACTGACTCACTCTTGCAATATATTTTTGGGCTTAATTTCGAGCGTCGAAGTTTGCATGCTTTTGACAAACAAATGGACATAGCACATGTAGGACTTAAATTTGTTAAGAAGAATAACATATAAAAGCGTCCTAAGTTCGGCTGTGCCGCATCTATTATGCATGGATCGCATTTGTCAAGTTCTTTGCCCGATATCTCTTTATAGCACGGCTGCGGATTCGAGCAATTTTGCCCGGAGTCGGAGTCGAGAAAATTATCTCGACTCCATTTCCGGACAAGGTAGTAAAAATGTTAAAAAAAAAAATAATTCTAAAAATTATAATTAACTAAAGAAACTTTCAATAATTTTTTTTTCCAAAAATGTCATCGAAAAAGAACAAATAGGATTTGTTAAAATTTTGTCTTATGAAAAAATTCAACAAAATTTTGTCTTAAGGAAAAATTTTATTAAATATTTGTCCTAAGAAAAAACTTCATTAGAATTTTGTGTTAAGAAAAATATTAGTTTGAATTTTGCCTTAAGTAAAATTTCATTAAAATTTTGCTTTAAAAAACATTTGTCTTTCTGGGATTCCATTGCAGAATATAGTCCAACTTTAGACCATTGTTTAATGCTTTCTATTCAAAGAATAACATAGTAAAAAACATTTAAGAGTTACGTATCACGATTTCAATTTCGACCAAGAAATATCATCAGCGGTACATACCATCCCAACTAGAGTAGGTTGTAAAGCACACATCTGAATTTGAACAGGGCTCTTTAAGACGACTTGCTTCACAAGCGCAATAGAAAACAAATTCGCACGGCGATCGCCCAACGGTTGATGCTGTCAGTGCCGTTTTTGTGTATATGCAGTGATACCTACACCACATGTGACGTGCCTTTCGTTTGGTTTGTCTGTTTGCGCTTTTTTTTTTTTGGGTCTTAAATCTATTGAGATTCCCTTGCAGGATATTGTCCGGCTTTAAACCATCTGGCTTCAGAAGTATCCATGCCTCAGAACCACAAAACAACACGGGTTGTATCAGTGTCTTGTATGGTGTAATCTTCGTCTGTCTAGAGGTGCCCTTGTTTCTAAACTGCTTACTTAATCCAAAGTAGCATCTGTTTACCAGTATTATTCTTCGCTTTCTCTTAAAAGAAGTGTCATTCGTTTCGTTTACGGCGTTACCGAGGTAGATAAAGTGGCTGACTATCTCAAAGTTGTGGTTCCCAACTTTATCCATTTTTCTTCTTCTGATCGGTTGTACAAGGCGTTTTGGGAGTTGAAACAATCCATTTCGTCTCCATTTACTGCCATACCCATTTTCACTGACTCACTTTCGATTCTTTCAAAGGCTGCAGTTACTACTTTCCGTGACCGGCCTATGATATCGATGTCGTCGGCATAGGCGAGTAGCATGTGCTCTCTTGTGATTAGTGTGCCATATCTATTCACTTCTGCATCTCGTTTAATCTATTCCAGCAGGATAAGAGATCACACGAAACAGCCGTCTCCTTGTCTGGAATCTCGTTTACTATTAAATGGTTCGAAGAGATTCTTTCCTATTCTTACTGAGGACTTGTATCAGCATGTGTCATCCTGTAGAGTCTTATTAATTTTGCAGGTATACCAAATTCAGAAATGGCTTGAAATACCTTTGAACGTAAAGGGGCATCGAAAGCGGCTTTGCAGTCAACAAAGAGATGGTAGGTGTTGATTTGTCCTTCTCGGGTCTTTTCCAGGATTTGGCACAGTACGCTCTAAAGTATCTGGTATACGAGGGGGAGAAGATTTATTCCTCTGTAGTTGTCACATTCCATCTTCTCTCCTGTCTTGTGTATGGGACATAGTATGCTGAGGTTCCAATCATCGGGTATGCGTTTTTCCAGTCAGATTGCGCAGACAAGCTGATGCATACGCCTAATCAGCTTGCCGCCTCCGGTTTTAAATAGTTCAGCGAGTAACCCGTCGGCTTCTGCTGCCTTGTTGTTCTTCAATCGCGTCACTACTTCTTGGACTTCATACTGCCTAGGAGGTAAACATTCTATACCATCATCAGGGATTGGTTCTGCAATATTCTTTTCGCCGCCTTCGTCGGACACTAGTAAATGGGTAAAATGTTCTTTCCACATTCACAGAATGCTATCTGTGTCAGCTACCCGACTTCATCTTTGTCTTTACAAGAGAATGTGCCTGCACCAAAGCCATCGGTGTGATGTTTAATTCTTTTGTAGAATTTCTGGACTTCATTCTCACTCCTGTACATCTCAATTCGCTAACACTCACGTCTTTCCATTTCCTTTTTCTTTCTACGGAATAGACGTTTCTCCTCTCTCCTTTTCTCTCCATATCTCTCCTTCATCTGGTGCGTTGTTATTGATTGCGGTGTTGCTCTATATGCCGCATTCTTGGCTTTAGTACCATCTCGATACTCCTGGTCGTATTATGGGTTTCCTGGGGGGAGGATTCCAGTGCCCAAGTACGGATTTCGCGGCTTTTTCCATGGAGGGGCAATGGTTTGCCACTGCGCCATTATATCATCGGAACAAGGAGTTCTTTCATCAAGCATTTGGGTCAGTCGAGTGGAGTAGCCGTTGCCATCTGTTGTGTTTGTAGCTTTTCAATGTCCAGCTTCTGTGCAGTGTCAAATCGTACTTTCCTCGCCATATTCAAACGGGTACGAACCTTTGCTATAACAAGGTATTGATCCGAATCTTTATTCGCTCCACGGATCGATCGTACATCTAACACGCTCGTACATCTAACAATGCCTCTCATCTAGCACAATGTGATAAATTTAATTCCTCGTGTTTTGATCGCGTTGTCACCCGATATTTGTGAATATCTTTATGTTGAAATTACTACTAACTACCATGTTTTTTGCCTACGTTTGGTACTCGAATCGACACGCTGGAAAAATGCCTTCCATCTATTACAACATGATATTTTGATTTCTTGTGTTTTGATCGGGTGAAACCACTTGGCTTTGTGAATCCTTCGATTTTAAAATCTGGTGCTTCTAACCACCATGTTTTTTGCCGCGGCGAAATCTATTAGCCTCAACCAATTATCGGACGTTATTTCGTGGTGGCTAAACTTTCCCACTGTTGGACCAAAGATGTCTACCTTTGCTTATCTTCGCATTAAAATCTCCCAGAACGATTTTAATATCATGTGTGTTGAGTGTTTCAGTTCCCGACTAACCACAAATCCGCTGCCAAATTCATGCCTCCTGCTATGGCAGCTATAGTATAGTTCGTCATCGTTTGGTGTTGTTTTCACGCCATTTCCAGTCTAACGCACTTCCTGTAAGGCGCTAATATCTGCCGTGTACTTCTCTAACACATCCGCCAGCGCGTATACTGCACCTTCTCTATAGTGCGTGCGAACATTCCAGGTGCAGATCCGCATGGTCAACATTAGGGGGTCCGTTTTTACTATTACTTTGTCTCTCAAAGTGATTCTTCCAGTTTTTGGAAGTCAGAACCAAAACATCTCATGTAAAACTTCAAACAAATCCGATAATAATTGCGTCCTCTGGCGGCTCAAAAATCAAGATACGAGATCGGTTTATATAGGAGCTATATCAGGTGAGGAACCGATTTGGACCATACTCGGCAGAGATGTTGGAAGTCAAAACAAAACACTTTATGCAAAATTTCAGCCAAGTCGGATAATAATTGGGTCCTCTAGAGGCTCAAGAAGTGAAGATCCGAGATTGGTTTATATGGAAGCTATATCAGGTTATGAACCGATTTGGGCCATACTTGGCAAAGTGGTTGAAAGTCAAAACAAACTACTTCATGCAAAATTTCAGCTAAATCGCATATTTGCGCCTTCTAGGGCTAAGCACCCCCCAGAATTTTAAATATTCCATTGTTTTCATCAAAATTTACAAATTTTATTTTTATTACTGTTCAAAGGGCCTTAGCCCCTCCCCCCCAGTAAGCTGGGCTGGATTCGCTAATGAAGGCAGCCATATCAAAATATGGACCGATATAGTCCATTTGCAATCCAAACCCACCTATACCAAATTTTAAGCGCCTAGCTTTACTCCTTCGAACGTTAGCGAGCTTTTTACAGAAAGACAGACGGACGGATATGGCTAGATCGACTTGAAATGTCATGGCTATTTCGATGTGTAAAAAATTAAAAATCGTTATTTTTACCCTCCACCATAGGATGGTGGAGAGTGCAAAATTTCAAGCAAATAGCTTCATTTGTTCATACCAGTTATCTAAAAACATTACGAATTGTTAAAGTCTACATTGTTCAGTTTTTTCTAACGCACTGTTAGCCGCAATTTTTGGTGTCTTTAACTGTGGCAAATGCGCACGAGTACGCTCAACTATATGGAATTCATTTCAGTTGTTACGTGCTAAGCAAACGTTCCGGGTGTTGTCGGTCTTCATCACAATAAAGGTTCGCAGCAAATTTGAAAAGCAATACACAAAAATAAAAGTTTATAAATTAAATAAAGCAAAAAAAAAAAAAATGAATGAAATGGAAAAAAAATAAAAATAATATCAATTTTTAGCTAAAAAAATAACGGTGTGGTGGTTAAAAGTGCAAAAAAAAATGTATTTAACCGGTGAAATCGGCTTGGATATGACAAAATCATAATTTTTTGGTTGAGAGATTAGTGATTTAAAGTTTTGAATACGCAATTACTTATAAGAAAGTTAAGAATTTTGTAGAATGTTTTTTTTTTTTTAATGCGAAATTTTTTGACTTTTCTATGCTTTAATTTATTTAATAAAAGACGAAAAAAATCAAAATTTTATCTTGCAAATCGATAAAAGTTCAACCACCCCTTCGGGTTTCTCTCAATTCAACAGAGGGAAAAACTATTTAAAACCATTTTCTTCCAGTTGGGGATACATTCGGCAGCATCCAGCCACCAACCCCCCATTAATGTTTGCATTCACTCATTCTTCGTTTTCCTCTCTTTCTTTGTTTTTGTTTTGTCGTTCCTCATCCCCATCATATGTGATTCAGAGTTTAAGTGTCTCTCCTTCTCACACCCCCCTCTCTAAGGAAGTAAAAAAAGGCAACAGGATAACATAAAAAAAAACTAAAAGAAAAACCGGAAACATAACAACTGTGAAATAACTGCAGCAGAGCAGAAAATACGTAACAAAGGGTCTTTTGATTCTATTTCACCGAAAGGTAAGTGAACATAAGTTTGCATTAATTCTTATCTATGCTGTTTGGGGGACATTTTAATAGACCAGGGAGAGCATAATAGAATCAAATTAAAAAAAGTGGAAGATGCTATAAAAACCCTACGAAAAGGGAAGAAATATTGTGAGGGTTAA
This sequence comes from Stomoxys calcitrans, assembly GCF_963082655.1. NCBI lineage: Eukaryota > Metazoa > Arthropoda > Insecta > Diptera > Muscidae > Stomoxys > Stomoxys calcitrans. The sequence continues at coordinate 182,664,140 of NC_081552.1, read as the reverse complement.
ACGTGGATTATGATTAATAATATCTTATTATTAGTCCGTATGGAGGCCAAATAAGCGCAGAGGTTAGCATATCCGCCTATGACGCTGAACGCCTGGGTTCGAGTCCTGGCGAGAACATCTAACAAAATTTAAAGCGGGGGTTATCCCCTCATAATGCTGGCTACATTTTTGAGCTAATATGCCATGTAAAAACTTATCGCCAAAGAGATGTCGCCCTGCGACACGCCGTTCGGACTAGGCTAAAAGACATCCCTTATCATCGCACAAAACTTTCACTTATCAATGAGTAGATAATCACTTATCAATGTTTATGGACAAGTTTGTAAAATTTGCAATATCTTATTATTAGATTTGAAGTTATTTGTCATACACATAGTCTTATGTTTATCTAGTCAAATTTAATTCTATTATAATTTTTTTACATATTTGAGATCACCACCACATTATACTGATATACGGCTTGGTATAAAAATAGTGTTTAATTTTTTATATGTCATGTTTGCGGATTTTAATAAACTAAACCATAGGAATTATTCATCATTCCTTTTAATACGAGGGCTGCTATATAAGTTTCTGGCCTAGATAAAATCAAGTGTTGTCAGGTTCAATCTGACATTTCCATTGAACATTTTGACATTTTCTAGCATAATCGTCTAAGAGGATTGACAGCAAATGCTTCAAGGTGTCGGTAATTACTTTATTTCTCTTCAAAGCAAACAGCTCTGCCGAAAGAACTTTAAAAAAATCAAATTTACAGCAAAAAGAAAAGAAAGAAAGATAAACATATTGCAAGCTTAGACTACCGAAACGCCATATACGTGCATTACGCCATACTTTCCTTCACGGGATAGTAAATAATGCATGTTTAGAAAATGCAAACTACGCAAACTGCATGCCATTGAGAGCAGAATTCTGTTTGCGGCATGTTCTTAGATAATTCTCATTTATCTTTACTCACAAGCGCCACCAGCCAGTCTAGGTGCGAACTTCAAATTATTTGTCTATAGATAATTTACCTATGTAATCGTACTCAGCAGTGTTTTCAGTATTTTTATGTCCCTTGTGCCCAAATTTCGAATCCATTGTCCCCAAAAATCCCTTAAATTGGATACATTTTTCCCAAATTTAAAGTAATTATTTTTTGTATAGCTATTTGAACATTGAATTTGTAAGACTTCGAGTCATATCGGGTATATACTAAGTTTCACTTTTCCCCTTTAAAAATTATTTGTTATTAATGCAGAAAGGTGCATTAATATAGGTGGTCTCATGCAAACAGCTTAAAACAGCTGGCCGGTTTGACGGTAATAAGATGTCTGTTCTGTGTTTACATTCACAGAAAACCACCCCAACTTTTTGTTTGTGTTTCTCTTTCTCTCATTTTACCTACACACGTACATACACGAGTGCAAGCTTTCTCCCATTTTCCATGCACACGTACATACACCAGTGCAAGTTTCTTTGGTTGTGTTGTCGTTTTTGAAATGACATCTTGATGACGACATGGCGGATTGCACCATATGATTTGTGATTGTTGTACAAATGCGACCACCTTTAATTGTTTTGCCTTGTTATCAAAGATTTTTGTCTGAAACGCTATATTCAAATCTGACATAAGATTTAACAGATGCTTTTAGATCGTGCAAATCGGTCGAAATTTGTAGTGTGTAGTTACACTTATAAATGTAAATTGGGTGAATTATACGAGGGTTGCCTTTTATATTTCGGGATTGGAAAACCTTTGTGTTACAATCTGCCAACTGACAGCTTATTCGTAAGGCTTGACATTTTTGAGTTTATACGTACTCAGAACGTTTTGAAATACAAGCGCTATTTGTGTTATTTATAGTAATTTAAAAGACTCATCTCGCCCAAAAAATGGAATAAATTCGTGAACATTTTCGTGCGATTATTTTTTACAACTTTCGACGTGGATTAACTTAACAACAGTGCATCGATAAACTTAATTCAATTTTTGACGATGAAGCTCCATCAAGGACCAGTGTTTATCGATGTTATGGTGAATTCAACCGAGGTTCACTCCAAAACGAATTTCGTGAAGGTCGTTCGAAATCAGTTGTTCCAAAAACCATTGATGATGTGCACCAACTGATGTTGGAAGATTGTCATGTGACCTATCGTGAGATTGAGACAATCTTAGGTATGTGGGATCAGCATACATTCAAAATGTTCAAAAGCATTTAACGGTACCAAAAATTTTGTTCGCGTTGGATGATCGCCTGTTTTTTTTTTGACTGGACATGTCGCAATCGTATTACTAGAACAACGCAAAACAGTCAATTCTGAGTGGTACACAAACATTTGTTTGACAGTTGTCTTCCAAGAAAGCAGAAAAACCAACCGCCGAAGACAGATCACTCTTCACCATGAAAATACGAGCTCTCACACATCGGCTCAAACAACTGTATTTTTGAGCAATCAAAACATCGACTTGATCCGCCGTATAGTCCTGGGTTCCCAAGATTCGGCCCGGCCGAAGTTAGCACGCTTTTACTTGTTTTCAATTACAGTCTGGATTGCAATTTTTGATTCAATTAATTTTAATTGAATTGAATCTTAAAGAATTTTCAATCACAATCATGATTGAAATTTCTTAATTTTCAATTAAAAAATTTATTGAATCAATCATTTTTGAAATTTAATCGAAATATGTGTGAATTACAAATTTGTGTTAGACCCTATACGCCTTCTTATATAACATTCAATTGATTTTACCTAAGCACCATATGTCGTCCGGAGGCCACCGTAGCGCAGAGGTTAGCATGTCCGCCTATGACGTTGAACGCATAGGTTCGAATCCTGGCGATACCATCAGAAAAAATTTTCAGCGGTGGTTTTCCCCTCCTAATGCTGGGAACATTTGTGAGGTACTATGACATGTAGAACTTCTCTCCAAGGAGGTGTCGCACTGCGGCTCGCCGTTCGGACTCGGCTATAAAAAGTAGGCCCCCTATCATTGAGCTTAAACTTGAATGGGACTGCACTCATTGATATGTGAGAAGTTTGCCCCTGTTCCTTAGTGGAATGTTCATGGGCAAAATTTGCATTTTACCATATGTCGTCCTCTACTATATAACTGGAAGGATATTTCAAAGGTTCATGCATACCACATTCCGATAAATTTATAGCAATCCCACGGCAGCCGATTCTACGAACCGGATTTCAAAAACAAGTTTCAAAAAATTTCAATTATTTTTTAATTGAATCAATTAAAAAATTAATTGAAAATATTCCAAAAACTTCAATCATTTTTTTAATTGGATCAATCAAACAATTAATTGACAAATTCAAAATGTTCAATAATGTTTTTAATAGAATATGCAATTTTTTAACTTACAAATTTTTCAATTACTTCTTCAAAAACGGCGATTGATAATATCATTTTCGTGAGTGAAAAGCAGTTTAAATTAAAAAATTAATTGGTTCAATTTCGTGATTGAAATAGTTTCAGTTAAAGTCTTAATTGGTTCAATAAATTTTGTGATTGAAACAAAATTTTATTTTTTTCTGAGATGTTATACATTCCCTACTGTTATAAGTTGTTGGCCCTTCGGTATACTCCTTTCTGCCCCTGTCGGATACAAGCATCTGGGCAATCCCATGGCAGACGGGCAATCCCATGGCAGACAGTTGTACGCACCGGATTGGCCCGATGAAGTCTTTCATCGGCAAGGGCTGCCGCCTCAGTGTACAATACACTGCTACAACAACAACAACAAGCATTTGGAAAAATTTGTGGTTAGAATATCCTGAACATACATCTGTACATGTTACCAGTTTGCCCCTGTTCCTTAGTGGAATGTTGATGGTCATAATTTCCACATGTTACCAGATATCCCGTTCAGTCTTTACGGGCTGATGACCCTGTACCAAAGCCATCGGTTTGAAGTTAAATTCTAGAATTGGTAGAATTTTTTGGGTTTCTTGTAGCTTCAGAAGAATCTTGATTCGCTCTTATTCACATCTCTTCGATAGGGGACCCAATACCAGGCTTGAACTGTATAAGGGCTATGGACGAAGAACAATTAGGGATTTTGTTAGAAGCACGGAATTTCCGACTTCGATTTTTTCAGATTACTTCGAAGTATTTAGAGCGCACACCGTGGAGGCACACTCTCTTTTTCAACCTAATCTACTCACATCACTTCATTTCTTTCTCCTTTGTCGTCATTCCTCTCCTTAGCCTGGCGCGTTATTGCTGGCTGCAGATTTGCTTGGTATGCCTTAGGTAGCATTTCGACACTGCTAGGATTTTGCGATATAGTCCATGAAGAGGAGGTTTGCTTTTGCGCCGCTATATCATCGAGGCAAAGAGTGTTTGTAATTCAAGTAATTGTTGCGTTTCGCACTACGCTTATGGGTGTGAACCTTAGCAGCAACAAGGATATGATCCTAAACGATATTTGATTCTTGAATCGATCTTTCGTTAAATACGTAGGATAAAAGCCTAAAAGTTGTTTTTTTGACGAGGGGGCAGCAGTGTACAACACCACATTGCTGTGCCAAGGTGAAAATCTGTTGTCGTTTACTACCGTGCTTTATTACAAGGGCAAAGTCAATCCCATGGCAGCCGGTTGTACGTACCGGATTGACCCGATGGAGTTCTTTATAGGCAAGGGTTCCCGCCTCAGTGTATAACACATTGCTGCTACAACATTAATCACGGCAAAGTCTATTCGCCTCACACCAGTAGCAGACGTTTCATTGTGGAGGCTTAATTTTCGTATAATCAGACTAAAGATATCCCTCTTCCTATTTTGGACTTGAGACCATATTTCTTATGCCGTAGCGCAGAGATTAGCATTTCCGCCTATGTCGCTGAATGCCCAGGTTCGAATCCTGGCGAGACCATCAGAAAAAATTTTCAGCGGTGGTTTTCCCCTCCTAATGCTGGCAACATTTGTGAGGTACTATGCCATGTAAAACTTCTCTCCAAAGTGGTGTCGCACTGCGGCACTCCGTTCGGACTCGGTTATAAAAAGGAGGTCCCTTATCATTGAGCTTAAAACTTAAATCGGACTGCACTCATTGATATGTGAGAAGTTTGGCCCTGTTCCTTAGTCGAATGTTCAAGGGCAAAATTTCCATTTGCATGACGATTTGTAGTTAGCCTCTTATCCACCGGGATGAATCTAGAGATAAGGGGTTTTAGTCTCTGCCAAACTCTTTTCCCTTTCTTTTCTTATGTTCTCTCAGTTGTTCGTTCAATCTGTTACGAATAGGTCATCTTTGTTTATAGGTTATTTTATTCTATAAACATAAATAACCGCTTCCTCTTAAACATGGAAGACCTTCAATGAAGCAGCCAATAACGTGTTGATTTGCAATACTGATCCATGATCGTTGCGGTTTAACAGAGATATGCTCATCACAATGATCAACAACAGCTATGTTTGGTGTCCACATCATCATCATCACCATCATAAACACTAAATTAAATCAGCATCAGCAAAAACCCTGATCCAATAACCGGGTCTTAATGGTGCGAAAACGACCTCACCATCAACAGGCTAACTGCAAAATCTTGAAATTTAAAATAAATATTGATATTGTGAAAATAAATGGATCTGTATTTTTTTTTCCAAAAATTTAAAATAACCCGGCGACTGCCAAGTCAACATCGAAAATAATGACAATTGTTAAAAAGTGACGTAGTAGTAACTCAACTGGATGGCCCAAAAAAAAAGCCACAACCTACCATAGTCACTACAATGGATGATGATGATGAGATCACCACAATGTTCCCCCCGAAAAAAATGTGTAAACATTAAGTAGATGAAAAAGCCACTACAAAAAAAAAAAAAATATAAGAGAAAATACAAAATGAATAATTACACCGGGAAGAAAATTATTTTAAATTTATTTGGGAGGTTGGGATAAGACGTGCGACCTCGTCGTTATATGAAATACAATACTCAGTCATTTTGGTAGCTAGTTACTAGTGAGTGGTATTATTAAATCTCATTTGATATCATTATTAGACAAACACCAAACAGACCATTACTTCAGTAGCTCCAATTTGGGTTAAATTAAAAAAACAAGAACAGCTCAAAACGAAATGGTGCGTCTTACTTGTACCGACCTCATAATTGCTTCACGGCTTATGAAAGTAAACTAAGTTAATTTAAAGGTCTTTATGTACATATGCTAAGAGAAATTAGTTTTTTCGGTTATATGATTTTGGTTTTTTATGATAATAAACCGTCTTATGGGGAATGAAAATATTTTCTTGTTTTAGTGGAAAGTTGAAAACATGCAGAAAGTCTGTTAAAATCTGTTTTTCATACAAAGTTTTCACACAATTTTATTTAAACACATTGAGTTTTAAAAAAGAGATTCTTTTGAATATGTTGTCAGTATTTAGTAATCAAAGAAAATTTTATTTCTTTTATACCCTCTAAACATGGCTTTATATAAAAAGGGCCTAACTCAATTTTTTCCAAAATGGCGTTTTATTTTTCATTTTGAAGGACAAATGTCAGATGTAGCTTGCCTCAAAATTTTAGGTGGCTATAATTCGAAGTACCATAGTTATAACGATATCTAAAAAACACATATGTCAAGTTTTTTTCTTTCTGCTTTAAAGTAACAAATAATCGAGTTAGGCCTTTTTAATATTAAGCCATCGATGTATTCTTCATAATCCTTATAATCTTTTTCGATTCAGCCATATCCGTCAGTCTGTCGAAAGCACGCTAACTATCAAAGGAGTAAAGGTAAGCCCTTGACATTTGGGAAAGAAAATGCGCCAAATCAGTTCATGTTTTCATACAGCTTTCATATAAACTGATTTAACTATTTATTTAACTTCTTATTGTTAGTATCTGATTTGGCAAAAGTTTTGCACCATAATTATTGCTACGACGTTCAATAGATATATGAGTATGGTCCGTATCGGCCCATAACTTGATATATGTAGCTCCCTTATGACCTATAACAGCTATACCAAGCATGATCCGAATCAGTCTATAATCTAGAAATCCCTTATAAACCGATCTCAGGGCTCAATTCTTATCCGATTTACACCTGTTTCTTATACGGAAGCAACATCCTTTGCATTAGGCTGCCGAAGAGTCCTATCTTCTACAACTTTTAAAACAGGGTCCAATCAGAAGTCAGAGACCGTAAGGACAATGTCCAGTGAGAAAGCTGGAACTACTAGTAGATACGAACATGTCCCAAAATACTTGGCATCACATTTGACAGCTCTTACGCATACAACCCATATGACACAGCAATTTACCACCCCGTTTACACTGCTCTTTAAATCCGGATTTAAAGGCTCGATCATATGTTTTCCCTTTGTAAAATCAGCTGACGAGAGCCTAAATCCGGATTTTATGAGCAGTGTAAACGAGGTTTATGATAAATTCAAAAGTAGAAACAAGGTCCTCAAATCACTTGCTGGCAGTACTTGGGGTGCTGACAAAGAAACCTTGTTGACTAAGTACAAGGCAATTGGCCGGTCTGTGGTAAGTTATGCAGCGCCAGTGTGGTCTTGTCAGCTCTGTGAATGCCGCCCTTTGAACGGGCTGTCTCCTCAGCTCTCATGTGGACCACCTTTGTCAGGAGACAAAGATCCTACCAGTGCGAAGACGTAACTACATGCAGTCTAAGTAATACCTTTTGGGCTGTTATGGCAGATACCATCCATCATCTTGTGGATAAATATCCACCGCCCAGAAGCCTTAAGGTAGATCTACTTGATCTAGAGCGTGAGGTTCAGCGCTACAAGAGAGAACCTCTAGATCAAGCGGCATATCAAGCAGGTCTACACAACATTCATGCAGACACGGTAGCAGATGCGGTGAATGGCTACCGGGTGAATGTAGTCCTTGGAGAACGACGCCTCCCATTCCACCTGAAGAAATTGATCTCCCCCGGCAAATAAGAGTAGTTCTGGCTCAATTACGTTCCGGCAGATGCAGCCGCCTCAACTCCTACAGAGCAAGGATTGATGCCGACGTGCAAGATGTATGTCCCGATTGTAACCAGGGACCACACGATACACGTCACCTGTTTAACTGCCCGGCCAGACCCACTTGACTCAGACCCAGATCCCTGTGGACGCACCCCATCTTAGACGCAGAGTTCCTGGGTCTTGACACTCGACAGAATCAAGCAAACGAAAGATAGAACACAACAAACTGCTACAACAACAACAAGAACATGTGGTGACCAGCGATGTCGGCTCCTCGTCTAGTTTTCACATTTCCGTTTTCTCGGGCAGGAATCAACCAATCTGTAGCCATTGTCATTCCTGGTATCGCCAAGTCCTTGCATTCTCATTATTGATTGTAGATTATTGTTGTTATTGCCCACCTTGGCATTATAATCTCACACAAAGTATTCTTTTGGGAGAGAGCGTGTCACTGAGTCGAGTTGGGAATAGAATTGATCCTTTGTTTTGTCGTCATTGAACAATGGATATTTTGCGGAATGCAGATATAATATTTTATGATAGAAGAGGTCGGTTTGTTTTCGGCGACGCACAGTGGGCCAAATGGCAAAAAAATTGGAAATAAGTCTACAACTTTTTATCTGTTGATTTTAGCCATACAAAATGTTCTAGACATTTGTAGAGGAGGACATAGGCTTTCAGAAAAGTGCTGTTGTTGGTCCATATCTTTAATACAGGGTGAGCTACAGGGTGTCAAAGTTGACCACTTTTGACTTCTCCAAGCTTCTGGGGGCCATAACTTTTGATCTACTCAACCGATTTACATGATTTAGGACTCTAGAGAAAGAGCTTGACAAGATCTAAAAAACTTATGCATAAAGTACCATGCCATCGTGTACTGTTAAGGAGTTATGAATTGTTTAATTTTAAAATATGAAAATTTGGCCTTGGTTTTTTTCAGTGTTTTTTAAATAACTCCGTCAATTTTAAAGCTATAAACTTCATACTTCACACAAATTATGCCAGCATATGTGTGCATAAAATACAAAAATCACGTGAATATCTTTGGCGGTTTAAAAATGGCATCGTTTTCAATATGAAAAATATTTTTTTTGTCAAAAAATTGCAAAATTTTTCAAAAAAGATACTCCCATTTCCTTTAAGTTTTCGCAAACTTTGGCCGTCAAAGCATTATCATTTCTTTCCATTTTCACAAAGTCGAGGTATTAAGAAAAGTTTTAAGTGCTAATTTGGCTAATTTCGATATCAAACAACACCGTTATCTTAAGACCAAAATGGCCAATTTTTTTACTAAACTTCAAAAGTTTCTCACTGGAAAAAAAGTTCCACGGGGATTTTTTCGCTTTTTTTGAACTTAAATGAAAGCTTAAAATGTTCCCAACATTTTAAGGTATGTCTCGCCATATCCTAGCCATAAATGAGATCGTAGCGATCAAAATACTGAAAAAAGTCAATTTTCAAGTAGTGCTATATTCATTGCTAAAAAACAAGTATTACGTCACATTTTATTGCAAAGATGTTAAATAAACTTTTATTTGGTAACACTTCTTCTACAAAACACAAAAAGAATCATGGAAATATCTCTATTCTATTCCATTTTATGGAACCGGCAATAAAAAAGTCAATTTTTCAAAAAAGTCGAATTTCCCAAATTTTGTTTTTGTTGTCCTAATTGCACATGACACACTATAGCCATATTTACGCAACATACCTTATCGTAAAGGAAATTTTCATACCTTTCCAACGATGTATAAAACATTTCTCAACTCGGATTCTATCTACTCTAAAATTCATTTACACTTCATTAAACTCTATATAAAAATGTCTATTTGTGAAATGGAACCTTATATGGGGCCTACACTAAAACATTGATAGATTTGCCCAGGGTTTACAATACAAATGTGTTAGAATAAAAAAAGGTCTCCTGCCAAAGTTTAAAAAAATTGGAATAAAAATATGTGTTTTAGAGCGAAAACACTTCGCATCGGCGTGCGTTTATATGTATATTAGCTACTCCCAAAATAAAAAAGCATTTTAGTTTTGTATTATTTGATTTTATTCTCTACCAAATAATCTAAGGTATCAAAATTTAAAAGCTCTTTAATTTGAATGGCATCGGGATCGTCCTTATCTATATCGTCACATATTTTTGGTAGCCATTTAGTTCTGATGCTGTATAGTACCGGATCAGACGATAACAATAAATATTGAAGTAAATCATAATTTTGGTTAAATTTGGTGCTCTTTCGGGTATTGAAAAGCCGGAACTGTTTAACATCTCTATTACGGGATTCCTGAGCTTCTTCTGTAAGTTCTCCTAACGGAAGTATGTTGTATTCCACAATTTCCTTGCCATGATGTAAGACTTTATGTACTGTCGGTGTTAAAGCTTTCCACGAATATAAATCAGATAAAATGTTTTTTGTGTCATTACTATAAGCTTCAAATTTGGTTGAATTTATCATCTTTTTGCTATTGATTACAGCCAAAATCACTTTGAATCGTCTTAGCAAGTGTTCATCAAGACCGGTTATTTTAGATGTCGATACGGGGTCCTCAAAAAACCGCCTTGCCGAGTTGCCATCATTTGTGCTTCCGTATCCGTAAAGAGGTTTATCTATTATAAGTCCCTTTTGTTTAAACTCCAACTGGATTCGATTCTTCTCTTCCTGCCTCATTTTGTGAAGATCTTGGTTGTTTCTAGCAGAGACATCGCGGTTTCCAGGGCTAGTCCGATATTTAAGGTCATACGATAAATGCAAACAATACTCCATGAATCGAATTCTACAGTGCAGGGGCGAAATACCGAAATTGAGCGCATTTTCGTTTACTAAATTTTCATCAGACTTGTCCTCGAATTGCCCATTCTTCTTGCCACAAATATTGCATCTCCAATTGGACATAACGCCAGTTAATGCGTTTGCCACCTTTCCATCGATCATAGTGAGTTGTAGTTGAAACGAAACTTTTATATTTCTTCCCAATTGGTTTATAACAATCATGGGTAATGCAGCAATTTCTTCCTTTATTTCGTTCACCAAAGATCGTGTTGTGTTCCGGTCTTCCTTTGTATACTCAAACCGAATTGGGCGACATAAATATTTTGACCCAGGTGTTCTATTTATCCATATATCTTGAAATGCATTTTCTTTCGATGATGAAGATTGGTCCTTGTACAATCTCATTCTCAATGGTACTAATGATGCCATGAAAATTGATGCGAAGTTGGTATCTATTTCTGTTTGTTGCTTATATTCGGAAAATCCAGATGATCCATCACAACCCCATTTGCTGATCAAAACCACTTCGGAATTATTACATGTGTTCAACTGTTCTTCAGTAAAATTAGAAATAATTCTAACAGCTGTATTTTCAACAAGATCAGCAAGTTTCACTCTTGCTTTTAATTCGTCCACGTATATATTTGATGGCACCATTTTCGTCCTGGTGTTGTACAATTTATGTTTTGAGGGTAAACAACCCCATCCTTTTTCACGAAGAGCCTTCCTCATTGTTGAGTATTTGTTTCTTGAGAGGCCTAGGTTCAAAATCAGGGCCAGTGCATCTTCCTCCGTGAATTCTGTAGTCGATTTTGGAGTTGGAATACTTTCTACCATTCTCTTTACCCTTTTCGGAGATGCTAATGGTAAAACATCGACAATTCGTCCAACATTTTTTGGTTGTGTTTTTAACAATGCTGTTTTGAACGTATCTTTTATTAAATTTGGCGGATGTGCCGCCAATAGTTCCTCTTGTTTTTTCTTTTTGGTTTTCTCCGTAACTTCGTCGTATGCTTTGCTAGGCCGGCCGGGAATCAGCGGTTTAATTTCAATAAGTAGATCCGATTTCAGCCACTTCTCATACATTTTGAAAAACTTGATTTTTGCGAATGAACATTCTGGCAACCTTCTCTCAAATGATTTGTAGAATTTTTCAAGTTTGTCTAAAGCGTCTTTATTTAGCCTTATTCCATATATGTGGTCCAAAGTGTAAACAAGTTCCTTAAATGACTCCGTGTATGATTTGGAATCATTTTTGATGTCCCATACAATTTTCGAAAGAGTGGAATACTTCAGTATGACTTCCATAACTTATAAATGTCCTTTACGCCTCTACAAAATATAATGAAGAAAATTTGGATTTTGTTCAAATATTTATGCAATATATTCACAATTAATGACCCATTTCAGGTATCAGACGCAATCGTAAAAAGGGGTCCAAAGTGCCTCTTTTTACTTACTCTTCTATAATTATTTACCTGGACTCGAATTTGGTTAAAAAAAATGACAATGAATTTTTTATGGGTAGGTTTTTTCACATTCATTGATACGGTGGATTTCCTGGGAATTCGACATAGCGAAACAGGTAACATTTGTCTGCATCAAATCTTAACACAAATATATATATATATGCAGGTATATTTCTAGGTTACTTTTTATTCAAAAATCATCAGCTTACATTAAAAATAGATGTAGGTACTATACAAACGCACGCCGATGCGAAGTGTTTTCGCTCTAAAACACATATTTTTATTCCAATTTTTTTAAACTTTGGCAGGAGACCTTTTTTTATTCTAACACATTTGTATTGTAAACCCTGGGCAAATCTATCAATGTTTTAGTGTAGGCCCCATATAAGGTTCCATTTCACAAATAGACATTTTTATATAGAGTTTAATGAAGTGTAAATGAATTTTAGAGTAGATAGAATCCGAGTTGAGAAATGTTTTATACATTGTTGGAAAGGTATGAAAATTTCCTTTACGATAAGGTATGTTGCGTAAATATGGCTATAGTGTGTCATGTGCAATTAGGACAACAAAAACAAAATTTGGGAAATTCGACTTTTTTGAAAAATTGACTTTTTTATTGCCGGTTCCATAAAATGGAATAGAATAGAGATATTTCCATGATTCTTTTTGTGTTTTGTAGAAGAAGTGTTACCAAATAAAAGTTTATTTAACATCTTTGCAATAAAATGTGACGTAATACTTGTTTTTTAGCAATGAATATAGCACTACTTGAAAATTGACTTTTTTCAGTATTTTGATCGCTACGATCTCATTTATGGCTAGGATATGGCGAGACATACCTTAAAATGTTGGGAACATTTTAAGCTTTCATTTTTCCAGTGAGAAACTTTTGAAGTTTAGTAAAAAAATTGGCCATTTTGGTCTTAAGATAACGGTGTTGTTTGATATCGAAATTAGCCAAATTAGCACTTAAAACTTTTCTTAATACCTCGACTTTGTGAAAATGGAAAGAAATGATAATGCTTTGACGGCCAAAGTTTGCGAAAACTTAAAGGAAATGGGAGTATCTTTTTTGAAAAATTTTGCAATTTTTTGACAAAAAAAATATTTTTCATATTGAAAACGATGCCATTTTTAAACCGCCAAAGATATTCACGTGATTCCTTTTGTATTTTATGCACACATATGCTGGCATAATTTGTGTGAAGTATGAAGTTTATAGCTTTAAAATTGACGGAGTTATTTAAAAAACACTGAAAAAAACCAAGGCCAAATTTTCATATTTTAAAATTAAACAATTCATAACTCCTTAACAGTACACGATGGCATGGTACTTTATGCATAAGTTTTTTAGATCTTGTCAAGCTCTTTCTCTAGAGTCCTAAATCATGTAAATCGGTTGAGTAGATCGAAAGTTATGGCCCCCAGAAGCTTGGAGAAGTCAAAAGTGGTCAACTTTCACACCCTGTAGCTCACCCTGTATTAAAGATATGGACCAACAACAGCACTTTTCTGAAAGCCTATGTCCTCCTCTACAAATGTCTAGAACATTTTGTATGGCTAAAATCAACAGATAAAAAGTTGTAGACTTATTTCCAATTTTTTTGCCATTTGGCCCACTGTGCGACGGTAAAAGACCGACCCCATTTATTCGGTGAATTTCATTGCCCGAAAAAATTAGGTGGTAGTCACTTTGAAGATCCATAATTGCGGCCTTCGTACTTCACTTAAACCGAGGATATATAGGTTGTAGTTTGACGTCTCGTTCTGGACTTGGTAAAGTCTCGATGCCTATGAGAGAGTTCAGACGTTCCATGTTCCAATCATAAACCGTGTTCTGAATCCATGGGTCGTCATTGGGGGGTTGTCAGTTCCATTATCTCTTGTTCATGTTTGTGCAATCGTGATGTAATCGCGATAAAAAGATTAAGATGGATGGCGGATTGGGCCATAGCTTCGGTGCCTAGTGCTGGGGCTGCCAGCAACTCACTAGGCCGTGCTTGTGCTAATTTTTTGGTTCGCCCCGCATATTATTTCAGCGGTACCCGTCATATCTGATGAGCTTTCCCCTATCCACCACCTGGGAAGGCGTCCGATGGGAGAAGTAGCATGGAACTCCGCATGGATTTGGTTATGAAAAATTTCATGAAAACGATATGGTCCTGTAAGCGTGGTCGTAATGGCCATTTTGATAATGTTCTTTTTCATTGTAAATAAGCATCCGATCATTTATCTCAAAAATGAAAATTTCCTTTTTATGCCAAAATTACACCTATTATTGGAAAACTTTTTTGTGCTTATTGGGATCGAAAGCAGAAACCAAAATAACTTTCGGGTTTTTGGGACAATCTATTATACATGCAACGTTTCAACAGTCATTTTAACTTAAGGTTAGTATACACTTGGATGTTCATAACGGTCGGTACATGAAATTGACAACGCGTGTTAACAAAGTCATCCCCACACGTTGTCAATAAGTACAACGTGTTCATGATCATGACACCATTGGTACATGATTTTGCAACGTATTTTTTCCTATCCGTGTAAACGTTTAACGCATATATTAGAACCCCATTTGAAATAGTCAAATTGTGTGATTTCAAATGTCCAATTATTTGATTTTCTTTCTTGATCTTTCACAAAAATATACCTGGCGTAATCAACACTATTCCAACCTACTGTAAAAAATTGCAATTCTCTTTGGGCACTACGAGAATGCTTTATAATCAAATATTGATAATAAAAAAATTATCCAAAATTTCTAATTGATGTCCAATTAGGTAATAGGCGTTTTGAACACAAAAATAACCTTCACAGTCATATACCAATTAAAACGGTTTGTATCGTTATTTTATTTCTAACCAATACACTTGAAGACAAGTTCAATAATTTATTTTAAAATTATTTTCTTAATTTGGTAGAAGGCATAAGTAAAGGCCGTAACATTCGTGAGCAGTTAAAACAATCGCGGCAACAATGACCTTAGTTTTTAGCTTAAGTAGTCACTGAAATTGTGGTGGGCCGAAGCACAGTGAAATGAAATACCATTGAAATGTCAGAGATTTCATGAAATGTAGACAATAGGTGGTAGTAGTTAGCATTAAAGGCTTAAGATTTATAATTCAGAAGAAATGAAATGAATTTAAATTTTTACACTGAGTGAGGAAACAACCATCATTGCATATTTCAACTATTAATCTAGTGGCAGTTAGGGTTCTTAGTTTTAACATTTTTTTGCATTTAGTTACCATTTACTATATATTTTTATACCCCTTTTTTATGCCCACCACCATAGGTCGGGTATATACTAATCTAGTCATTCCCTTTGTAACACCTCGAAATATTGATCTAGGACCCCATAAATATATATATTCTTGATCGTCTCGACATTTTGAGTCTAACAAGCCATGTCCGTCCGTCTGTCTGTCGAAATCACGATAGCGGCTGAATTTTTGAACGTAGGGTTCTGTTATGACTTTCAACAATTGTGCCAAGTACGGTTTAAATTGTGTATAACCTGATATAGCTCCCATATAAACTGATCTCCCGATTTGATTTCTTGATCCTTTACAAGCAGCGATTTTTATCCGATTTGGCTGAAATTTTGCATTTAGTATTCTTTTATGACTCTCAACAACTGTGCGAAATACGGTCCAAATCGGCCCAGATATAGTTCCCACATGGTAGCAGAATCCATGGTGGTGCGTTCCCAAGATTAGGCCCGGCCGAACTTATCACGCTTTTATTTGTTGCTGATACCCTTGTTCTTTGCGCTCATCAATCGGTCAGTAGAGCAAAAAATAGAAAATCAATAAACTAGTTTTGTTACACCGTGCCGTTATGCCAAACAAATCACGCAGACCGTCTGACTCACCAACTGTTAACGAAAAAAACCATAATGTTGCCGCATCGAATTAGAAGATTTGATCATAACACAGCAAAATAACTTCATGTAGGAGTTTCATTTTTTTTGACCGGTTGCGAACAAGTTCGGAATCTTGTTTTCGATTGTTATGCAGCAACTAGGCAGGCCCTTTTAAGTCGTGCTGCACAATTTAACGGTTTCATGTTTATCTCACAGATATCAATTAATGGTTTAGATGGGTATTCTTTTCTCTGTATGTTTTTTATTCTAAGCTGCTGTGTCAGTTTTTATACCCACCACCATAGGATGGGGGTATGCTAATCTAGTCATTCCGTTGGTAACACCTTGAAATATTGATCTAAGACCCCATAAAGTATATTTATTCTTGATTGTCTCGACATTCTGAGTCGTTCTAGCCATGTCGAAATCATGATAGCGGTCGAACGCGTAAAACTAGCCGCTTGAAATTTTGCATAGATACTTACTATTGATGTAGGTCGTTGGGGATGGCAAATGGGCCATATCGGTTCAGATTTGGATATCGCTCCTATATAAACCGATCTTTCTATTTGACTTCTTGGCTAAGATTTTGCAGAAAGTGTTCTGCCACGACTTCCAACAACTGTGCCAAGTACTGTCCAAATCGGTCTACAACATGATATGGCTCCCATCTAAATTAATCTTCCGATTTGACTTGAGCCCTTGGAAGCCAAAATTTTCGTCCGATTTCGCTGAAATTTTTCATGTAGTGTTTAGTTTAGCCTAGTACGGCAAAAAGCAGTCTTTTACCCATTATAGCTATCATATAAACCGATCTCCCGATTTGACTTCTTGAGCGCCTGGAAGTCGCAATTTTTGTCCGATTTGTGTCAAGTCCCATATAAACCGATCTCCCGATTTGATTTCTCGAGCCCTGACAAGCCGCAATTTTTGTCCAATTTGGATGAAATTTTCAATGTTGTGGTCTGTTTTTTTGACTTTCAATAACTGTACTTTGTAAAGTCTAAGTCAGCCTATAAATTGGTATAGCTCCCATATAAACCGATCTGTCGATTTGAATTCTTGAGTCATTATAAGCCGCAATTTTTGTCCGATTCAGCTGAAATTTTGCATGCGTTGTTCTGTTACGACTTCCAATAACTAACCAAGTATGGTCCAAATCAGTCTATAACCCCATATAGCTCCCATACTCGTATTAACCGGTCTCTCGATTATCTTTGTTCACTTCCTAGAAGCTTTACTTTTTGCTGGTTTGACAGAAGTTTGGTATGTAGAATAAAATTATGCCCTTCAACTAAATAAATTAAGTTTGTATACATTTTTAGCTGAATTCATGGTGTTGGGTTCCCAAGATTCGGCCCGGTCGAACTAAGCACGCTTTCACTCGGTTTTTATATTTCAGGGGAATAGTTTTAATATTTTGTGAAAAATTTTGTCTGAAATTTTAAATACTTACTACCATCCATTTCGGATTAGAATTGCCAATTTTAAGTACTTAAAAAGTGAAATTGAAGAATTGGGTTTTAAGCGAGCTATACCCAATTGTGGTCCTATTCGGACCATTCTTGGCCGAATAGACAATTCTTGGTTACTAGTAATTTTTACAGATCTACTGCCAAATTTCAGCCAAATGCATTAAGAATTGTGACCCTCAGGGGCTCAAAAACTCAAATTGGAGTCAATCTGCTTTTGACTTCTTAGATGTTCATGTTCTTTTTAGAAGTGGAGATAGGGTTCCTCTTTAAGAGTCTCCATAGAAGGAGAGAAGCTTCCAGTTTCTGAAAGGTTTAAATGAAAAGGGTGTTGCACTCAAAAGAAAATTGAACTTCAAATCCAACATTCTGGAAAGAACGGGCATTCTATATTGACTCTATACTGTTGCAAAAGCTTTGATTGTAATGGTCTGGGGAAATCTACCAGTACAGTGAATTGTAAAAGGCTATCAGATCACTGAAGTGTGTATCCAGTGAAGATATCTTTTAGACGACCTTGCTGCCATTAAATCTATGCTTTTGAATAGTGTCGTCAATCTTAAAACGAGATGCCTGGACAGTTAAATATTCATGGCTAGTAACAGGGTTATCCCAGGAAATTGTAGAGCAGACAAGCTGACAAGACTAGGAGCCATCTTACACATTCGAGCTTTCAACCATTTAAGTCACCAGGACCTGATGAAATTTTTCGGGCGTTACTGCAGATAAAGGCGAACAACCTGGCGCCCCACCTGGCCGCTTTATTAACAGCTTCCCGAGGACTTGCACATGCTCTGAAAACCTGGCAAGAGGCAAGGGTGGTAAGTCAAGGCATATAGACCTATGAGCCTTAAGCTCTATTTACTTACTCACTTTAATAGGTCATTACAGAAATTTATTCGTCTGGGCGAACGTACACAGAAAAAATAAAAATCGGTTTCAATCACGAAATCAATTGATCTAATTAATTTTTTAATTTAAACTGATTCAATCACAACAATGATAATAGCAATCTCCGTTTTTGAAAAAGTAATTAAAAAATGATTGAAATTTTTGAAAATTTTGAAATTTTCAATTAATTTTGTAATTGATGCAATTAAAAAATTATTGAAATTTTTGATACAGCTTGCGGTTCATACTACGCAGACTGGTCCATACATTTTACGAAGAATGTTTCTCTCAAACACTCCAAGTACTGCCTCATTTGCTTTCGCAAGTACCCATGTTTCGGATACATACAACGGCACGCTTGGTATCAGTGTCTTTTATAGTTCAATTTTCGTCTGTCGAGAGGTGGCTTTGCTTCTCAGCTACTTGCTCAATCCAAAGTAGCATCTTTTAGCCAATTTTGTTCTTCGTTTTAGTTCAAAACTGGTGTCAATTATATCGGTTACGGCTGTGCCGAGTTAGATAAAGTTGCTGACTTTCTCTAAGTTGTAGTTTCAAACTTTCTCCATTTTCTTTATCAGATCGGGTTTACAGAGCTTTGTGCGACTCATCCACTTTGTCATATCTCCATTTACTGCCAAGCTCAATTTCGTTGATTCTCTTTCGACACTTTCAAAGGCTGCAGTTGCTTCTTCCGGTGACCGAACCATAATATCGATGTCGTTGGCATAGGTGAGTAGCATTTGTAGTCTTGTGAGTAGTGTGTAATGGTTATTCACACCTGCTTCTCGTATAATCTTCTCCAGAGATCTCACGATAGGCTGTCTCCTTTTCTGAAACCTCGTTTGGTATTGAACGGTTCGGAGAGGTTCTTTCCTACTTTAACTGAGGAGCGTGTATCAGCAAGCGTCATCTGCAAAGTCGTATTAGTCGTTGAGGGAATACCAAACTCAGACATGGCTTGAAATACCTTTGAGCGTAAAGGAGTATCGAAGGCGGCTTTGTAGTCAACAAAGAGACGGTAGGTGTTGATTTGTCCTTCTCGGGTGGTCTTTTCCAGAATTTGGCGCAGTGTGAATATCTGGTCCGGGGTGGATTTACCAGGTCTAAAACCGCATTGATAGGGCCCAATTATCTCATTGACTTTAGATTGTAATCTTTCACACAGACGCTTGAGAGTATATTGTATACGATGGGGACCAGACTTATTCCTCTGTAGTTGGCACATTCCGTCTTGTCTCCTTTCCTGCGTACGGGACATAGTATGCTGAGGTTCCAATCATCGGGTATGCGTTCTTGATTGTGCAGGCGATCTGATGCATACCCCTCATCAGCGTGTCGTCTCCGGACTTAAACTGTTCAGCCGGCAACCCATCGGCTGCTGCTGCCTTATTGTTTTTAAGCCGGGTTACTGCTACGTGGACCTCGTACTGACTAGGTGGTACACATTCTATACCATCATCAAGGATTGGTACTGTGGTATACTCATGGTAACCATCATCGGACTTCAGTAGCTGGGAAAAGAGTTCTTTCCATACGCTCAACACACTATCGGTATCAGTTACCAGATTTCTCTCTTGATCTAAGCAAGAGGATTTGGTCTGGTAGAATTTTCGGACGTCATCCTGCCACTGAACATCTCGATTCGCTCACATTCACATTTTTCCATATCCATTTTCTCCCTATGGAAGAGATGTTTCTCCTCTCTCCCATTTTCCTGATACCTCTCCTTCATCTGGCTAAAACGTTGCCCTGTATGCCGCATTCTTGACATAAGTTGCTTTTTAGCACTCCTGGTTGTACCATGGATACCTTTGGGCGGACCTTTGTTTCCTAAGGTGTTGCAGCTCTTGGTATGCCACTGCGCTGCTATACTATCGGTATAGGGAGTGCTTTCTTCAAGCAATTGGGTCAGCCAAGTGGAGTATGCCGCCATCTGTCACGTTTGCAGCTTTGCGATGTCCACCTTCTGGCAGAACGTACGTTTTTTGCCACACAAAGACGAGTTCGAACCTTTGGCGCAACAAGGTAATGAATGATCCGAATCGATGTTCGCCCTCGGATCGATCGTACAGCTAACACGCTGGTTGAATGCCTTCCACCTATCACAATATGATCTTTTTGGCTTCTTGTGTTTTAATCGGGTGACAGCCATGTGACCGTGTGAATCCTTCGATGTTGGAATCTGGTGCTGCTAACTACCAGGCAGCCGGTTGTACGTACCGGATTGACCCGATGGATTCTTTCATCGGCAAGGGCTGCCGCCTCAGTGCACAACACTGCTACAACAGCAACCATGTTCTTTACAACGGCGAAGTCTATTGGCCTCAATGCACTAAAGGAAGTTTCTTCGTTAGGCTAAATATTCCGACTGTTAGGCCGAAAATCCTGGCGAGACCATTAAAAAAAATTTTAAATTTGAATTTTAAAAATTTTAAGAATAAAATCTAATTTTAATTTCATTAAGTTTTCCGAGAAATGGACTACTAACCCGACGCCCCAACCCATCTTTTTATACCCTCCATCATAGGATGGGGGGGTATACTACGTTCGTCATTCTGTTTGTAACTACTCCAAATATTCGTCTGAGACCCCATAAAGTATATATATTCTTGATCGTCGCGAAATTTTATGTCGATCTAGCCATGTCCGTCCGTCCGTCCGTCTGTCTGTCGAAAGCACGCTAACTTCCAAAGGAGTAGAGCTAGCTGCTTGAAATTTTGCACAAATACTTCTTATTAGTGTAGGTCGGTTGGTATTGTAAATGGGCCATATCGGTCCATGTTTTGATATAGCTGCCATATAAACCGATCTTGGGTCTTGACTTCTGGAACCTCTAGAAGGCACAAATCTCATCCAATTGGAATGAAATTTTATACGACGTATTTTGTTATGATATCCAACAACCTTACCAAGTATGGTTCAAATCGGTCCATAACCTGATATAGCTGCCATATAAACCGATCTTGGGTCTTGACTTCTTGAGCCTCTAGAGTGCGCAATTGTTATCCGATTTTAATGAAATTTTGCACGACGTGTTTTGCTATGATATCCAACAACTGTGCCAAGTATGGTTCAAATCGATTCATAATCTGGTATAGCTGTCATATAAACCGATCTTGGATCTTGACTTCTTGAGCCCCTAGAGGGCGCAATTCTTATCCGATTTTATTAAAATTTTGCACGTAGTGTTTTGGTATCACTTCCAACAACTACGCTAAGTATGGTTGAAATCGGTCCATATTTTGATATAGCTGCCATATAACCGATCTGGGGTCTTGACATCTTGAGCCTCTAGAGCCGCAATTCTAGTCCGATTTAACTGAAATTTTGCACGTAGTGTTTTGGTATTACTTTCAACAACTGTGCTAAGTATGATTCAAATCGGTTCATAATCTGGTATAGCTGCCATATAAACCGATCTTGGATCTTGATTTCTTGAGCCAATTGAGCGCGCAATTCTCATCCGATTTGGCTGAAATTTTGCATGAGGTGTTTTGTTATGACTTTCAATAACTGTGCTAAGTATGGCGTAAATCGATATAGAATCTGATATAGCTGCCATATAAACCGATCTGGGATCTTGACTTCTTGAACCTCAAGAGGGCGCAATTCTCATCCGATTTGGCTGAAATTTTGTACAAGGGCTTCTCTCATGACCTTCAACATACGTGTCTAGTATGGTCTGAATCGATCAATAGCTTGATACAGCTCCCATATAAACCTATCTCCCGATTTTGCTTCTTGATCCCCTACAAGGCGCAATTCTTATCCGAAGGAACTGAAATATTACACAATGACTTCTACAATGTCAATCAGCATTCATTTATGGTCCGAATCGGATCGGATATATTGTAGCTCCCATAGCATAACAGTTCTTATTCAATATTCTATGTTTGTCTAAAAAGAGATACCGCGCATAGAACTCGACAAATGCGATCAATGGTGGAGGGTATATAAGATTCGGCCCGGCCGAACTTAGCACGCTCTTACTTGTTATCGTTCTACAGGTGAACTCATTTAAACATATTTTAGCTCATATAAGCTCAGATAAGCCTGGATTTTGTCAAGTTAAAACCAATCGGAACCGTTGCTTGGTTTCTAGCATCTCCAAGTCAATTTCTACTCAAAGCATGGAGGATATTGTGGATAATAAGATAAGGAGTAGGACAACCGGTGAATTGCCTAGATACAGACAGCAAATCCTATATCAAGGGAAGGACAGTAGAGAACGTCATGCACAAAGTTGTGCATAAACAGAAGAATCCTTCCTAACAATTTGAGGACCAACACATTCCACTAGTTTTTTAACCAGTACTGAGTTGACCGGATCCTTGGATACTGGATTATCCAAATGCTAAGGAATAGGCGGATAATTTATGGGTCTCACGACATAAGTATAAGGGAGAAAGTGGCAGAGGGCTCGCCACTGGCAAACATGTTATCGCCACTTCTAAGGATGACCACTAGTGACTGGGCTGGACCTAGGGCTTTGAATGTTTACCCAGAGAAGAATGTCTGGGTAAGTCGAGTTTGGACCAATTTGAGGCCCCATATTTTCTCAACAGAACGATTTTGACCGACCTATAAGATCAAATTCTTGGGAGTGATTTAGGATTGGAGATTGAACTGAAAGTACCACATCCAGAACGCTCGTAATGGAGTCTAAATCCGAGGATAGTCCATTGGCTCTACAGAGGTGTGATTAGACCAATACTAACGTACGCCTCTGTAGTTTGGTGGACGGATGGATAGAGGATAGGTTCAGGTTATAGCATCGCGATATAATCGGGGCGACGATAGGAAACCTGGAATGGAGGAGGTTTCGGATCGGTTATCTGTAACGACACTTGAAAAAGAGTGCGAGGCACTTCTGCGAGAAGCACGGTTTTGCATTGACAGAACTATGGTATTGCTATCGGGAGGCCACCGTAGCGCAGAGGTTAGCATGTCCGCCTATAACGCTGAACGCCTGGGTTCGAATCCTAGCGGGACCACCAGAAAAAATTTTCAGCGGTGGTTTTCCCCTCCTAATGCGCTGGCAACATTTGTGAGGTACTATGCCATATACAACTTCTCTCCAAATAGGTGTCGCACTGTGGTATGCCGTTCGGACTCGGCTATAAAAATCTTATCATTGAGCTTAAACTTGAAACGGACTGCGCTCATTGATATGTGAGAAGTTTGCCCCTGTTGCTTAGTGGAATGCTTATGGGCAAAATTTGTTTATATTTTTGTATGGTATTGCCATCTGGAAGTTTATGCTACACAAGTGGATCAAAGCTAGGAGCTACATTGAGGATCCAGCGATTGTTTTCAGTTTTCAACTGTTTCACCATAATACGGTTCTGAGGGAGGAAATCCGGGTGATATATAAATAACAACAAGGACGGTAGGGTCACAATAAAAATTTTTGGAGTGTTAGAAGGTGATTAAAAATTCTGATAAATTTGTATACCCTCCACCATAGGATGGAGGTATATTAATTTCGTCATTCTGTTTGTAACTCCTCGAAATATTCGTCTAATATATTCTTGATCGTTTAGTGTAGGTCGGTTGGGATTGTAAATATGCCATATCGGTACATGTTTTATATAGCTGCCATATAAACCAAATCTTATCCGATTTTGATGAAATTTTGCATGAGGTGTTTTGTTATGATTTCCAACAACTTAGTATGGTTTAATTAGGTCAATAACCTGATATAGCTGCCATATAAACCGATTTTGAATCTTGAATTCTTGATCCACTAGAGGACGCAATTCCTATCCGATTTGGCTGAAATTTTGCATGAGGTGTTTTGTAATGGCTTCGAACAACTGTGCTAAGTATGGTTCAAATCGGTCCATAACCTGATAGAGCTGCCATACAAACCCATAGAACTAGAGGACACAATTATTATCCAATTTCGCTGAAATTTTGTACAACGGCTTCTCCCATGACCTTCAACATACGGGCCAAATATGGCCTGAATCAGTATATAGCCCGATAGAGCTCCCATATAAACCGATCTCCCAATTTTACTTCTTGAGCCTCTAAAGGACGCGATTCTTATTCGAATTGGTTGACATTTTACAAAATGGCTTCTACTATAGTCTCCAACATTCAATTCGTTTATGGTCCAAATATTTTGCAATTATTTTGTTTTATCCTTTGTTTTTGTTGACAAATGCGATCCATGGTGGAGGGTATATAAGATTCGGCCCGGCCGATCTTGGCACGCTCTTACTTGTTTTATCTTAACAATGAAATGATGTGTTGGTGTTTTTTAGTTTTTCTTTTCTCTTTCTTAACGCTGATGAATTATTAATTTTATGATCAGAGCTTTTAAAACGTGATTTTCTTGAATACGCCAACGTCACCGCTGGTGTCTGTCTCATGCCGTTGCAAGCGTTAAGCGTTTTCTTTCTAAATTAACATTGATCTTAATTCTAGAAAAATAGTTTTACAATTATTGTTGTATTTAGTAGGTTGTCATGGTTGTTTACCCGTAAAAATGTACTTATTTGGAGCAAGCCATTCGCTGGCTAACAGTCTATTTGTCAGACGTTGATGGCCAGTGGGGGTTTCATCTTTTAATTGCTGCCAGAAGATTTTCAGCCATATTCGGCTGTTGCGCTTAACACCGCACACTATGGCGGTTTACCATTTACAGTTTTATGTCTCACTTTTTTTTAATTGTCCACAATTGTTCTTTGGCTGTCTGTACTTTTATTGGAATTTTTATTTGCGTTTTAGTTTCAGTTTTCTTTTAGAAAGTGTTGCAATTGTTTTGCTTTAATACGTGCGTCTTCTGTACTGTTCAGGCTTATTGTTTTGTATTGTTTACGGGTTTCATAGATTTCAAAATCTAGACTTTTGGAGGAAAATTATCTGCGATTTTTGTATATTAAAAAATATTTTCTACCAGCGTAGAATCTACTCAAGAAATTTTAAGAATATCTTCAAAGTTTAATTTAATATAGGACTGTTATTTCATTCCGCAGGAATATTCCATAATCGTAAAATGTAATTTTCGAAGAAAAAAAATTAAGTCATTCAAGGATAGCTACGATAGTGCTATCTACCCATTAGGCGGTGAATGGTCTGCGTCTGTTTCCATTGAAGCGGCAGATCTGGAGCCAGGAAGTTGGGTTAGGTAAGGTTGAAAAGGGGGTGCGGATATTAATCCGCCCCATGCCTCAATGGACATATACCCAATCCAACAGCTGCTGTGGTGGTATTAGGTTGTAGCATTTAGCGGACAGATGAGTGGTCAACAAGGGCTTTCGACGAAATAAATAAAACAAGCAAGAGCGTGCTGAGTTCGGCCGGGCCGAATCTTATATACCCTCCACCATTGATCGCATTTGTCGAATTCTTTGCGCGGTATCTCTATTTAGACAAACATAGAATATTGAATAACAACTGGTATGCTATTGGAGCTATATCAAGTTATAGTCCGATTCGGACCATAATTGAATGCTAAACATTGTAGAAGTCATTATGTAATATTTCAGTTCATTCGGATAAGAATTGCGCCTTGTAGGGGCTCAAGAAGCAAAATCGGCAGATTGGTTTATATGGGAGCTGTATCAAGCTATTGATCGATTCAGACCATATTAGACACGTATGTTGAAGGTCATGAGAGGTCATTGTACAAAGTTTCTGTCAAATCGGATGAGAATTGCGCCCTCTAGGGGCTCAAGGAGTCAAGATCCCAGATCGGTTTATATGGCAGCTATAGCAGGTTATGTACCGATTTGAATTATACTTAACACAGTTGTTGGGAGTGATACCAAAACTTTACATTACTTTAATTGGCTATGACGGAATATATCTTCCACTAGCCGAACGTAGAATAGCGTTCCAAGCGCCTCGATCTTCTGCGCTCATTCTAAAATCTCTGACACCAAGTTTCGAAGTGTCTCCCACAACTTGATCTTTCCATCGGGCTTTTGGTCTTCCCGGTTTGCGTGTACCACCGTGTTTGCCTTCAAAAGACTTCTTTGCTGGAGCTTCTTCATCCTTTCTGACAACATGACCTAGCCAACGCAGCCGTTGTATTTTGATGCGTGTAACTATGCTATCGTCGTCATACAGCTCGTAGTTCATACGTCGCCTATATTCTCCGTTAACACAAACTGGTCCATATACAATATTTTACGAAGAATCTTTCTCTCAAATACTCCAAGCACTGCCTCATCTGCTTTCACAAGTACCCATGCTTCAGAACCATATAACAGCACGGGTAGTATCAGCGTCTTGTAAAGTGTAGTCTTCGTCTGTCGAAAGGTGGCCTTGTTTCTAAACTGCTTACTTAGTCCAAAGTAGCATCTGTTTGCCAGTATTATTCTTCGCTTTATCTCAAAACTGGTGTCATTCGTATCGGTTACGGCGGTGCCGAGGTAGATAAAGTAACTGACTATCTCAAAGTTGTGGTTCCCAACTTTTTCCATGTTCTTTATCTGCTCGGTTGTACAAGGCTTTTTGGGAGTAGAAACCATCCATTTCGTCTTATCTCCATTTACTGCCAGACACATTTTCACTGACTCTCTTTCGATTCTTTCAAAGGCTGCAGTTACTACTTCCGGTGACCGACCTATGATATCGATATCGTCGGCATAGGCGAGTGGCATGTGCTCTCTTGTGATAAGTGTGCCATATCTATTCACTTCTGCATCTCGTATAATCTTCTCCAGCAGGATATTAAAGAGATCACACGAGAGGCTGTCTCCTTGTCTGAAACCTCGTTTGGTATTAAATGGTTCGGAGAGATTCTTTCCTATTCTTACTGAGGAACGCGTATCAGCAAGTGTCATCCAGCAGAGTCGTATTAATTTTGCAGGGATACCAAACTCAGACATGGCTTGAAATACCATAGAACGTAAAGGAGTATCGAAGGCGGCTTTGTAGTCAACAAAGAGGTGGTAGGTGTTGATTTTTCTTCTCGGGTCTTTTCCAGGATTTGGCGCAGTGTGAATATCTGTTCTAGGGTGGATTTACCTGGTCTAAAGCCTCATTGATAGGGCCCAATTATCTCATTGACTTTAGGTTTTAATCTTTCACACAGTACGCTCGAGAGTATCTTGTATGCGATGGGGAGGAGACTTATTCCTCTGTAGTTGGCACATTCCGTCTTGTCTCCTTTCTTGTGTACGGGACATAGTATGCTGAGGTTCCAATCATCGGGTATGCGTTCTTCTAGCCAGATTGCGCAGATAAACTGATGCATACGCCTCATCAGCGTGTCGCCTCCGGTCTTAAATAGTTCAGCGGGTAACCCGTCGGCTCCTGCTGCCTTGTTGTTCTTTAATCGGGTTACTGCTACTTGGACCTCATTCTGACTAGGAGGTAAACATTCTATACCATCATCAGAGATTGGTTCTGCGGTATCCTCTTCGCCGCCAACATCAGACACTAGCAGTTGGGTAAAATGTTCTTTCCATATCCTCAGCATGTTGTCTGTGTCAGTTACCAGATTTCCTTCTTTGTCTCTGCAGGAGGATGTGCTTGCACCAAAGCCATCGGTTTGGTGTTTAATCCTTTGGTAGAATTTCCGGACTTCATTCTGACTCCTGTACATCTCAATTCGCTCGCACTCACGACTTTCCATTTCCTTTTTCTTTCTGCGGAATAGACGTTCCTCCTCTCTCCTTTTCTCCCGATACCCCTCCTTCATCTGGCGCGTTGCTACTGATTGCAGGGTTGCTCTATATGCCGCATTCTTGGCTTCAGTAGCATCTCGACACTCTTGGTCGTACCATGGGTTTTTTGGAGGAGGCTTCCGGTACTCAAGTACGGATTTCGCGTCATTTTCCATGGAATGGGCATTAGTTTGCCACTGCGCCATTATATCATCGGAACATGGAGTGCTTTCATCAAGCAGTTGGGTCAGTCGAGTGGAGTATGCCGCTGCCAGTTGCTGTGTCTGCAGCTTTTCAATGTCCAGCTTCCGTGCAGTGTCAGATCGTACTTTTCTCGCCATGTTCAACAACATTACCTTGCTGCAACAAGGTAATGATCCGAATCTATATTCGCTCCACGGATCGATCGTACATCTAACACGCTGGATGAATGCCTTCCATCTATCACAACGTGATCAATTTGGTTTCTCGTGTTTTGATCGGGTGACAGCCATGTGGCTTTGTGGATATTTTTATGTTGAAATCAGGTGCTACTAACTACCATGTTTTTTGCCGCGGCGAAATCTATCAGCCTCAACCCATTACTGGACGTTATCTCGTGGAGGCTAAACTTTCCGACTGTTGGACCAAAAATGTCTTCCTTCCCTATTTTCGCATTAAAATCTCTCAGAACGATTTTAATATCATGGGCGGGGCAGCGGTCATATTCTCTCTCTAGAAAATATCCTTGGTCTGCTCGTCTTTGTCTTCCGTCGGGGCGTGGGCACAAATAAGGCTGATGTTGAAGAATTTGGCTTTTATGCGGATTGTGGCTAGCCTCTCATCCACCGGAGTAAAGCTGGAGACTAGGTGTTTCAGTCTTCGACTAACCACAAATCCGCAGCCAAATTCATGCCTCGTGTTATGGCAGCTATAGTATAGTTCGTCACCGTTTGGTGTTGTAGTGACGCCATTCCCAGTCCATCGCACTTCCTGTAAGGCGGTTATATCTGCCTTGTACTTCTCTAATACATCCGCCAGCGCGTATACTGCACCTTCTCCATAAAGAGTGCGGACATTCCAGGTGCAGATCCTGGTCCAAATCATGGTCATTATTTCGTTTGCGTGGGTCGTCAACGTTGGGGGGGTCCGTTTTTACTATTCCTTGGTTTTTCATAGTAGTTCTATGTTTTCCGGGAGCGGGTTACTGGCCCAGCGCCCCAACCGCGTGGGTTTGTGGGATTGCATGTATCCCTCGTTGTGGCAAGCCGCTTGCTTCAAGATCCGACGCTCGCCGCCAGTCGCCCCTAACCTGGGAACAGACGCTGATGTTGCCCATTGGTTATTTGAAGGCGCCAATAATTCGCCTTGTCATCTCGAGTATCATTGGCACTCAGTATTTAATTAAGAGCCAGTGCCACCTAACTCCTCACTGAGACTCTCCTCTCGAAAATCGCTGACTGCTCGCGGCCGCATTTGCAGCTACTCCGCATAAATACGGAGCTTTCCACCATCCGCAACCTGTGGACGCGCCGGTAGCTTTCAGCTAAACTTCACGTGATAACAATGGGCACCACACAAGTCGAAGCTCAAAGTTCCAGTCTGTGTGGTGCTCATAGTCATCCCGTATCGGCCGGGGTGATACCAAAACACCACGTGTAAAATTTGAATCAAATCGGACGAGAATTGCGCCCTCTAGAGGCTCAAGAAATCAAGACCCAAGATCGGTTTATATGGCAGCTATATCAAAACATGGACCGATTTGGCCTATTTACAATACCAACCGACCTACACAATAAAAAGTATTTGTGCAAAATTTCAAGCGTCTAGCTTGAAATTAGCGTGCTTTCGACAGATAGACGGACGGACAGACATGGCTAGATCGACTTAAAATGACATGACGATCAAGAATATATATTCTTTATAGGATCTCAAGCGCATATTTCGAGGCGTTACAAACAGAATGTCGAAATTAGTATACCCCCATCCTATGGTAGAGGGTATAATAAAATAAAATAAAATAACATAAAATAAATATAATGAAACAAATTGACTGAAATAAAATACAATAAAATATCATTCAATCCTATAAAATAAAATAATATAATAAAACCTAAATAATAAAATAACATAACATAAGCAAAAAACAAGTACAAGCGTCCTAAGTTCGGCCGGGCCGATTCTTGGAAACCCACCACCATGGATTCTGCAAAAAATTTATACAAAAAAAAATTTAGTCGAAGGGCATTATTTTATTCTACATACCAAGGTTCTGTCAAACCAGCAAAAAGTAAAGGTTCTGGGAACCGAACAAGGATGATCGAGAGACCGATTTACATAGGAGCTATATCAGGTAAAATACCGCTTTTTGACCGTACTTGGCTCAGTTGTTCAAAGTCATAACGAAGCACTACATGAAAAATTTCAGCGGAATCGAACAAAAATTGCGGCTTCCAGGGTCTCAAGAAGTCAAATCGGGAGATCGGCTTATATGGGAACTATTGGGTTTCCCAAAAAGTAATTGCGGATTTTTCATATAGTCGGCGTTGACAAATTTTTTCACAGCTTGTGACTCTGAAATTGCATTCTTTCTTCTGTCAATTATCAGCTGTTACTTTTAGCTTGCTTTAGAAAAAAAGTGTAGAAAAAGTATATTTGATTAAAGTTCATTCTAAGTTTTATTAAAAATGCATTTACTTTCTTTTAAAAAATCCGCAATTACTTTTTGGGCAACCCAATGTATCAGTTATAGACCGATTTGGACCGTACTTGGCACAGTTGTTGGAAGTCACAACAGAACACTACATGCAAAATTTCAAATCGGGCAAAAATTGCGGGTTGTAAAGGCTCAGGAAATCAAATCGGAAGATAGGTTTATATGGGAGCTATATCAGGATATATACCGATTTTGACCGTACTTAGCATAGTTTTTGGAAGTCATTACAGAACACTATATGCAAGATTTCAACCAAATCGGACAAAAATTGCGACTTCCAGGGGCTCAAGAAGTGAAATCGGGAGATCGGTTTATATGGGAGCTATATCTAAATCTAAACCGATATGGCCATTTTGCAATCCCCAACGACCTACATCGATACTAAGTATCTGTGCAAAATTTCAAACGGCTAGCTTTACGCGTTCGACCTCTATCGTAATTTCGACAGACGGACGGACGGACATGGCTAGATCGATTCAGAATGACGAGACGATGAAGAATATATATACTTTATGGGGTCTTAGATGAATATTTCGAGGTGTTACAAACGGAATGACTTGATTAGTATAACCCCATCCTATGGTGGTGGGTATCAAATTAATTGGGAGAATAAAACACTATACGAAATTCCATGCAAAAATACTGGGCCTTAATGGAGCGCAATTTATTTGCTATCGTTGCAAAAATTTGCCAGGCCATCGGCCTTCTCTGGCAATACGATCGTAAGAGAAGGGAAATATTAAAGGCGCACGCCTCTCGGGCATAGTCCGAGGCGAAGAATTCTAAAATTCTCAACGAAAAGAAGGCTCCCTTAATTGGGACACAGGCTACTCCAAAAGGTTACACGTCTAGATTCGGAAACGGCGCGGTAGTCAACCAAAAGGCTGCGGTCACCCGGGAGGGCATCCTATGCCCAAAGAACTAAGCCGAACAATAGTAATACGGGTCCAAGAACATTTGCTAATGTCGCTGAGGACAGCTTGTTGATGGTAATTGTCGAAAAGGGAGAACAACAGGGCTGCAGACCTAGGAACAATTGTAGTAGGATAGTCAATAGACTGTATACTCCGATGTCTTTGCGGAATTGCCTAGTCTTCCTCTCATTGCAGGCTGGTATCTACTCATCAATCGCTTTCATCTATTTGATACCCATATAGTCTAGGTTAGGGGGTTCAAAAGTTTAAAGGTCCCATAGTTCTAATCAGGTGCCAAGTTTTAGACATTTCCTTGTGCATTTGTAATCTACACGTTAATACCTTTCGTTTTGTATGCATATTCCCTAGGTTAGAGCACTTCTCATTGAGGGGGAGTTTTTCACCCCTTGGAGGGTCCACGGAACTTTGCCCCTAAAAAGGACTTCAGATTCGTGTTCATGGGATCAACTCACATTTCAGCGAAATCGGACATGCAGTTTTTTCCCACACTCGGCATATTCATCGCAATGGAATGAATGAGACTTTCTTCAGTACAAAAGGCGAAATCAAAAAATTTATCTATATGGCGGTTATATCGGAATGTAAAAATATTTGGAATACGCGTAAGAGGGGCTGTTATAACTCATTATCATTTAGAAATCGGATGAAAAATTCGTCCCAAAAAAGTAAAAACTAGGGTTAGGTGTATATGGAGGCTACGTTGAAAAATGGACCTATGGGACCATGTTCGGAAAATATATAGAAGGGGCTAACGCATCTCGTTACTCCTTATTTAAAAGCAAGAGGTTAAATTAGGAGATTAGTCTATCTGAAGAAATATTCCGAGATCCGACTCGACCAAAAAAAAAAGTTCCTGTATCAACAATGGTACACGTGCATTATATACGCGCAGACTAACCCAGAAAATGGTAATTTTAGGCTCCAAAAAGTACCTTTATAACTTGTTTTTGATACCATTTCGCCAACCACATGATGATAAATCCATGGTTAGAGGACTTATTCTGTGTTTCTTCCTGTTTCTAAACAAAAACGTGCTCTACACCGTAAGCAGTCTTTTGGTATGTAGGGCACCTTAATTAAATTGACAAAGGTGCTGATAGAGATACATGACGTATTAGAAATCATGATCCATTTACTAGTAAAGTGTTTTGAATAATAACACACGCTTGCTCAACTCTTATAAGTACTTTGCTATGTTATTCTTTGTTGAAATTACTTTGTAATAAAACTAAATACTTAATAATTTGTATTGTACAAGTATGCTTGGATTTTGTATATTCATAATTTTTGTTCTGGAAAAATGTTCTGTATAATTTTTCATTCTCTCTATTTGCCCTTGTACAATAAAGATGTGTTTATAATTTTTCTTTTATAAAACTGTGTGTGGCTATTCTTGAAAATTCCTCAACATTCTTGGAATAGAAAGCATTGAATATGATCTCGTGCTGGATGATGTTCGAAAAATCACATTTTGCAAACTGATAAAATGGTAAACATTTGCCTCTTTTAGGGTATGTGTAATTTTTATTCTATTTCTATTTTATTTTGCATTTAATTTTTATAAAACTTTATTTTTAATTGTCAATCATTTTTTTCTAGGTTTTTTTTTTTTTTTGAGTTTTAAACATCTAATACAAATAAAATTTGCTTATCACACAAATTGTTTGTTGGGTTTGCTGATTGTTCTTGTTCGCTCTCTGTTTTCAACTCGAGTAGATCTCAAAGTGTATTCCCATATGTGTGTGTATGTGTGCTACATGTTCTCTTTTTTGCTCTTTCCCCAATGTCATTGAATCTCTTAAATGTCTTTTTTATCTTTGGTTTATGACCAAACTACAGAGCCCTTTTTCCAAATGTGGTGCACTAGAGCGCCATGATGATAGCAAAGATCAAACCGGAAATATATGGCCAAGTAAAAAAATCTAGTTCTTGTTTCTTTTATATCTTCATTCATTAGTTTCGTTTTTCTTTTTGTTTGGTTTTTATTTAATTACACTCCATGACTATAAACGCATGTACGTACTATTATTGCTATATCTCACATTCACATTGAATTCATGTCTGAACAAGAAAACAACCACTTTTTTCCTTAAATAATTTTCACTAATACAAAACATATACACAATATAATTATTAAAACTTACAAATATAAATAATAAAATATTTACACATGGAGTAGGAAAAACAAACAAAAGCCGTTTTTGGTTTATAGAATTTGCTAATATGTTGCTGCTGTTCTTCCTATTGCCATAGTTGATTGGGAGGGGGGATGGTGGGGTGAGGACGAAATGCCACCTATGAAGGATGATGGCATCGTTCGTATTTACATTAACTGCTCAAAGTCTGTTACGTAATACTGAGCACGCTTGTGCACCTCGGGACGCAGGACATTGCCGCCAAAACCAACAAAGTAATTGGCTGGTGGCACTGCCTCTAAATCTGTGGCGCCATCACCGATCATTGTTACAATGGTATCGGCTTCGTATTGCTTGCGTATCATTGTTATAGCCACGGCTTTGCCTCCTGAACGCGAAGTGGGTTGGTCCGCATCGAAGGCAGCATATTCACCATTACAGAAGAACATCAGTTTATTGGCATATATGTGCGAGAGTGGTATGCCCAACTCAATGGCCAAAGGTTCAATGAGGCAATGGAAGCCTCCCGAAATCAAATACACCTGTTTGCCCTCAGCCTTGAGGTGTTCCACGAAACGCTTTACATTACGCGTCAGGGTGCAGGGTCTCATCTTGAGAAAATCGTAAATTTGCTGCTGGCTGGGCCTAATGATGTCAAGGCGTATCTTGAGGGCATCCTGGAAGGTCATGGTGCCACCCATGGCCTCTTTGGTAACGCGGGCCACCTCGGATCCTTTGCCACAGAAATCGGCCAATTCATCGATACCTTCTTCACATATCAAGGTGGAGTCAACATCGAAGCAAACAATGTGCGATTGCTGGATAATCTTGGCGGCCAGATCTGCACATTTACTCTTGGACTGTTGTCCCACGCTGGCACTGGAGGATATCGAGGCAGCCGAATGACAAGTGGTGGTGGCTCCATTCAGAGCAGCCGCTACACAGCCATTGGTGGCCGCACGTCCGACACTAAGACCGATAGTAGAGTTCATGGCGGCGGTGTTTACTGACTGACTGAGTTTGCACTCGTTGACTGATTTGGTTGTTGTTTGCTCAGGACTATTTATTACGAAAAATTTACAATTGGCTGGCTGTATGGAAAATTTTTTGTGCTCTGCTCTTGCTTAGCTGCTCTCTCTCTCTCTCTCTTTCGCTACTATTCTACTATGGGGCTGCCGCTATGCACTCTGGCTAATTTAGATAAAGCACGTTTTTGCTGCTCTTGGTGGGTCTTAGTTAGTTTTTATTATTGTCATATTAGGTAACAATAAACAAACGTTGCTGCTGGCTGCCTGGCTGACGACTGGACGACTAGTGTCTGGCGGTGGGCTTGTTTTCTTTCCACAAGCCGCAGAGCAACAAGATCACCTAGAAATTGTTTTCGATTTCCTTCGTTGCTCTTGCCCCTTTTTTTCGATGCCGTTCAAGTTCACGATCACTGTCGGCTATCTGATATTTAGGAAATGTTGTTTTTTCTCTTTTAATTTACTTTCTATTGCTTTTGCCTTTTTTTTTTGTTTTTCCTTTTTCCACTCTTTATACTATGTAGGTATAGAAGAAAAATGTTCTGTTATTGTTTTTCTTTTTGCAATGGAAAATTTGACGACAACGACAATAAATTCCATCAGTTTGTGTTGTTGTCCAGAGAATGACGTTGTAGCCCGTCTCAGTGTTTACTTGTAACTGAACCGATACGCTGTAATGCTTTGTTGAAGAAAACTCTTTTTTCTTTTTTTTTACAAATACCCACAACGTTGAGTATTATTTGTTGTTGTATTACATATGAATGTTATGTATGTGTGTGTTTTTTAAATATACATATGTGTGTTTGCTTTTGTATGTTTGAAAAATATACAACAGGCCACTCGGCAGCAGTGTTATGAAGTATGTCCGTCCATTCGACTCGACTGATCAGTCACCAACAGCTGGTAATAGTGGCTTAGTAACGCAGCAAACTGTGACAACAACAACACACTCTTATTGTTTATGTGCCTCGCAGAGTTGCCAGTAGTAGGGAGAATTTTTCATTCAAAGTGGAATGTTTGAAATCCCAAATGGGGTTCGATTTTAACACTGTTGTTCACAAAACTTAATGTGAATTTGAAATAGCTTTATTTAACAGATTTCCTTTATAGAACTGTTAAATAAATCTATTTTAAGGCTTCCTTAAGTTGTATGAATACGGCGGAAGCTTATTTAATATACAAATTTGAAAAGAAAAAAATGAAAAGAAGTGCATATTCAAATTTCCCAAGAACACCCCAGCAGAGTGACTTCATTCATATTATGCAGTGCAAATTTAAGTTTGATGTTTACGGACCTCCTTTTTACATATGGCCGAGTTCTAACGGCAAGACGAAGAGCGACACCACTCAAAATTTGTGCAAAGCTGAAATATTCATTAATGTTAATGTATTAATGTAACCTATGCGCTAACGTAGCGCAGAGATTACCATGTCCGCCTATGACGCTGATCGCCTGGGTTCGAATCCTGATGTTTATTCCCTCCGAATGCTGGTGATATTTATGAGGTATTGTACCATCTAGCATAGCAGCCATGTTAAAACTTCTCCACAAAGAGGCATACTTATCGGATTCAGGCGCTGAACGCCTGGGTTTGAATCCTGCCAAGAACATTAGAAAAAATTTACACCGGTGGTTATCCACTCACAACGCTGGCGATATTTGTGATGTACTATACCATCATGGCATCCACGCAAAAACTTCTTCACAAAGAGGTGTCGCAGTGCGTTAGGCCGTTCGGAATCGGCTATAAAAAGGAGGGCCCTTATCATTGAGCTAAAAATTGAATCGGTTAACACTCAGTGGTGTGTGAAAAGTTTGCCCCTGCTCCCTAATAGAATGTTCATGGGCAAATTTGAACCCATGCGTGCAGCGTAATAGGCGTACATGCTAACCCCTGCGCTATCGTGGCCTCCTCTACGCTACGATGGCTTCGTTTGCGCTACGGTGGCTTAGTTGCATGCCTTTCAACCTAACCTAACCAAACCTACTGGAGGCGCAAAGGCAGAATACCCATGATTACAACAGAAATAGACGAAAGGTTACTGCATTTGGAGTCATTGCATTCACCGTTTGAACCTTGCACATTTGTGTCATGATGGCAGGCATTTAGGTTATGTTCAGGCTTGGCGGAAGAGACGTGCTGGATATGTCATCAAAAAGTGAAGAGTAGCTGGCCATAAAATTCTTCGGTATGTAACGAGGACCTTTCTATGGCATGGCTTGATTAAGGCCTCGCAATTATGTGCAGTAATGGCGTGAAAAGCAGTCGCCGTGCTATGCAATGTAAATCCTTCAACAAGGTGCGGGAGGAGCAGTCTATGCTATTCTCTTTTGCTCGAATTCTTTCTTGACTTCAGTAGCACAACCTCTGCCCACTCAGGTATTCGGCGCCCAATTCATCTAGGTTCTTTATCATCAATGTAAAAATTATTTCGATTTTACGATGGCATTCGTAACTCCTACCGCAGTAAATTGTTGTTGATTATTGTTCATCGGCTCAGAGGACACTAATTCGACGAATGGCTCTCCTTCTCGCCCTTTTACTCTCGGGATGTTCAATAAATTGACGGTTGAACAATCTGGTGCATACCTTGGTCACCAAAAGCCGCTGGGGTCCTATCATCCCTCCGCATGGGGTTCAAGAATGACTTGTCAGCAGCATAGACCACATCTTACGAATACCACCCCTTATGTTACAGTGCTTTAAGTGCTCTAGACGCAGATTCGGCTTATGTTCCTTGAAAATTTACTACTTTCCAGGGCCAATTCCTTGAGGTGCTTTATGCATGGGCCATAATAACCGACTGTCTTTATGCAACTC
Organism: Stomoxys calcitrans; assembly: GCF_963082655.1. Lineage (NCBI taxonomy): Eukaryota > Metazoa > Arthropoda > Insecta > Diptera > Muscidae > Stomoxys > Stomoxys calcitrans. Next base: position 182,626,483 of record NC_081552.1, on the reverse strand, counting down.
CACATCGAGCAATCTTTTCTTCCTGTGATTTATGTCTCAACCACAGCAACAACCATACTTCCATACGGGGCATCACAAACTTTCAGGCTGGAACCAAAATTCAAGGGGCTTTTGATTGCTTCTAGATGATGATCTAGATGTACCCAAAACAGTTTCTAACTTGGAAACTGTTTTGGGTACAAAAATCATTCCATGGTACTTGAAAGCATCCCAAAACATTTAAAAGCATACATTTTTGCCCTCGACCACCTAGAGAGCTATTATATACTCTTAAGGTGTAAGCTTACGTGGAGAAAGATTTGTCATTAGCATAAGAGTGAAGAAGTCCATAACGCCTATGATACGTAGAACATAATTTTGTCTTCTCACCAACGCTTTCTACATCCATGAGGTATTCAGATGTGTAAAACATCTCCACTTTGTGGGTCGGGCCGTGTTTTGGGTACCCACCACCATGGATTCCACCAAAAATGTACACTTATTAACTGAGTTTGTATTTGAATTATTTTCATCTCATGAAGTCATATCGGGATATCGATACATAGGTTGGTCTATATTACCATATTGACCGATTGGGATAAAACTTTGCGCAGATGTTGTTATTCGTAAGATAGGGTTTTGGTCCAAATTTCGGCCAAATCGGATGAAAATTGTGATTTCTAGGTTTTATAAGTCAAATCCAGAGATCGGTTATATAGGGGCTATATCTGTTTATAGACCGATTCAGATCATACTTGGCATGGATATTAGAAGTCATAACTCAAGTCTTTGTTCCAAATTTAAGCAAACTCGTATGACAATTAAGGCTTCTAAGGGCTCAAGAAGACAAATCCGGGGATCGGTTTATATGATGGCTATGTCTGTTTATAGTCCGATTCGGATCATACCAAATTTCAGGGAAATCGGATGAAATTTTAGGTTTCTAAGGGCTAAAAAATTCATATCCGGCGATCGGTTTATATGGGGGTTATATCTCGAGTCCTTGTTCCGAATTTCAGCAAACTCGGATGAAAATTGAGTCTTCTAAGGGCTCAAGAAGTCAAATCCGGGGATCGGTTTATATGGGGACTATATCCTAATCTGAACCGATATGGTCCACTTGCAATCCCCAATAACCTACATCAATAAGAAGCATCTGTGCAAAATTTCAAGCGGCTAGCTTTACTATCTTGATTTCGATAGACGTACGTACGGACGAACGGACATGACTAGATAGACTTTGAATGTCGAGCCGTTCCAGAATATATATTTTATTTTATTGGGTCGTAGATCAATATTTCGAAGGAATGACTAGATTAGTATGCCCCCATCCTATGGCGGTGGGTATAAAAAGTGGGTCACTTATTTCTCATATAAATTTAGAATCAGACAGCACTCATTGAGATGAGAGAAGAATTCCCACTGCTCATTAATGGATCCGCGACTGATCTGTGCGACTGTGGGAGACCTGTAGACTGCAGGCATGAACTGACGGACTATGTAGACATTAGAGATTTAGGCGTGATGGGGATTGGCGAGGCGGTGTGGGATTTCAGTAGGGCTCTTGAAAACGGGACGACTCTTGCAAGGCTGGCCACCTTTTCTCGTGAAGTATTTATTAGGAGACGGACAAGACTTAAAGGAGGCATGTATACACGCTACTTATTCATGACGAGGTGCTACTGTACTGGCGCGGCCGGGTGGTTTGGTGCTGCGCATTACAAGGCCTGGCTCCTACCATGTCAATGTTGATGCTGCTGCGTTTGCCCATCGTTGTTTCCTGTAGCTTTTGTGGTCGTGCTCAGTCATCCGTGAGAGTGGCCGAGACCGACAAGACTTAGTGGAGGCACGAATACATGCTAGTTATCAATGGCCCCGTCGGCTGATTTGGTGTGGCGCATTACATGATTGCTTCGTCCCGGTGTTGATTGTTAAATCCCATGTTGGAGCTGATACATGTAGAGTAGCCCGTGAGGGCAGCCATGTCCCGTTTGTATATATAGTCCTGATGTATGTTGTTTTTGGTACATACTCTTGTATGCTATAGGTCGGCTTAGGGCGATTGCTTTCTCCCAGGTGACCAGTCCGGAACTGTTTAGGGTTTAACTGGTAGTAGTCTTTTAATGCTACGAAGTCTGACCGGAGACTTTAATTTGGTGCCACGGGAGTCAGAAGCACCTGGAACTTCAGTTCTAACTTGAAAATGGTCAGTGGAGAGCAACGTGGTGGCTATGGTTTGTACCCAAATCGGGGGTGCCGTCATCCGGGCGCCGTGACCCATAGATTGGAAGGAGTTTTAGGTAGTGTTCCGCTCATAACCAAGGAGGTGAAAAGGTCCAAATACGTGGGATCAAATTGGTACTCATGTGTGGGTTACCACATGTGGTGGCGTTGGTAGTCGCATTGTATTCACACTTGAGCCTCGCAGGTTTTGGCCATGATTACATACATCTGCGTTAAACACGAAATAGCATTTTCTGGCGATTAAAATCATTGACCACGCATGTGCGGGAATCTTAATGTGCGGGAATAAAAAAATCTTTGGGTGCCAAGAAACGGTTGTTCGATAGATTGCCCTTCAATTCGACATTTTGGCCGGTCAAAAAGGCGCTGCTTTGAGCTGATGTCTGAGAGATCGCATTCCCATTGTGAACAATGATTCGTCTTTCGTGTTCGTTTTTCGAATTTCTCCCATGACTTTAGGCACCCAAATAGTGATGCACCACTAAGAATTGGCAGTCCAATGTTGCTCAAGCAGGACAGTTGCCACATGACCAGTTTTGACGATGAGTGATGCACCACTAAGAATTGGCAGTTCTATGTTGCTCAAGCAGGACAGTTGCCACATGACCAGTTTTGACGAAGAAACAGGCGGCCATTTGCTTCGAAGTACTTCCTCCACGAACAATTTTTGTTGCATTTGTCTTTAATTGTTTCGGGGTTATACGCATAAATCCACGATTCGCCACGTACTTTCAAGCACCGCGATTGTTTTTTTTTTTTTTTTTGAGCGAATGTCAAATTGTGCGGCAACAAACAGAACAAACCTTTTTACGACAAGATGTTCATGATATATGGAATGTATACTGGTGGAAGAAATACCCAAGAATTCCCCTATCACACCGTATGCCATATGACTATCCTGCATTATAAGTTCACGCACGTTATTAACGTTCTTTGGTACAACGACAGTTTTTTAAAGAACCTTCACAGAATTCAACTTTGACCGAGCGTTGTCCACGAATTCATTAAACCAGTTTTTCACAGTCCTATCTGATGGAGCTTAATCGCCAAACAATGATTTTTAAGTTCACCAATGCGCTCTCGACGATAATCCACGTCGAATGGTGAAATATTTTCACGGGCTAATTCCATTTTTTTTTGTCATTTCAATCAAATCACTGTTAACAACACAAATGATGGTTATATGTCAAAAGGTTCCGAGTACGGTTATGCTAGAAAAAGTCAAACTTTTCAATTTAAATGTCAGATTGCACCAGGCAACAATTAGTATTGCCTGGGCCAGCACTTATTTAGCAGCCCTCTTATTCATTGAGAAAATATGCATAATAGTAATATGACGAAGTGTTGAAATCTCCCACAATTCTAGTGGATGCGTCTTCATCCTTTTTGCCCATATTAAAAATCACCCATTCCCATTAGGACAAACATTTTGCAAAATATGGCATCACCATTTCTTCGAATGAGATCGTCATATTATTGTTGCTGCCCCACAGTAAGTGCAGTGTAAGCAAGCAAACAAGTGATTGAATGAGTGAATGTGCGCTCGTGCTGCCGCTGCTACTTCTACTTTTTGTCCAGCTCTCTTATCATCATCTGCTGATGTTTTTGCTGTGTTGTTTCGTTAACTTTAGACTGAATTAGTTATCTTGTGTTCTTGTTTGTCGACAGACACCATGTCGAGACAATTCCAATAAATAATTTTAATTTAATTCTTGTTAAAGGTACACCCCCAATACAAATCATAAGTTGTTCGCACAGCATTGCTTCCTTTGTTCAGCAGTACGGCAATGTAAGAATTTGCACTGCTGTTGCAATCCTATTGGGTAGTCAATCAATCAGTTTACCTGCAGAAGTGGATATCGTACGATTTTTTAATTTGCCAATGGGCAAGTGTTTTGCCTATATGGATTTTTTCAATTAGGGTTGTTTATAAAGTGAATGCCGCATTTTTGTTTTTCTTCAGAGACATCCAAAATCTTTGGGAAAAATTTGGAGATGGAGATTTGGATTTGTAATATCCATGTGATTTATATCATAGCACTGAACAGGCTTTTGGGCAACCAAACCATTCGCTGAGGTTAGCATCAGCGAATGGTTTGAATGCCTTTTTTTATTGTCTATGAATCCATTTACAAAAAATTGCATATGTCGTCACCACACATCATATAAAACAAAAACCACACACATCATATAAAACAAGTAAAAGCGGCCGGGCCGAATCTTATATGCCCTCCACCTTGGATCGCATTTGTCGATTTATTTTCCCGATATCTCTTTTTAGACAACCAAAGGATAAAAGAAAAAAATTGCTATGGCAATTGAATTGAATGTAAGAGACCACAGTAGAGGTCATTGTGTAAAATTTCAGCGAATTCAAATAAGAATTGCGCCCTCTATGGGCTCAAGAAATAAAATGGGGAGATCGGTTTATAAGGAAGCTGTATCGGTCTAAAGACACGCATGTTGGAGGTCATGGCAGAAGCCCTTGTACAAAATTTCAGCCAAATCGGATAATAATTGCGCCCCCTAGAGGCTCAAGAAGTCAAGATCCCAGATCGGTTTACATGGCAGCTATATCAGGTTGTGGACGGATTTAAACCATACTTAGCACAGTTGTTTAAAGTCATGCCAATTTTCAGCCAAATTGGATTTGTATTGTGCCCTCTAGTGGCTCAAGAAGTCAAGATCCAAGATCGGTTTATATGGCAGCTATATCAAAACATGGACCGGTGCCAATTTACAATCCCAACCGACCTACACTTATACTCCTTCGAAAGTAAGCGTGCTTTCGACAGACAAACCGACGGACGGACATGGCTAGATCGACATAAAATGTCATGACGATCAAGAATATATATACTTTATGGGATCTTAGACGAATATTTCGAGCAGTTACAAACAGAATGACGAAATAAGTTTACCGCCATGCTATGGTGATGGGTATAGAAACACCATTCAACACAAGTCATAGAAAGAGAATATGACGAAAGCCGTGGAGTGCATTGCCTTGATTGTCTTTTGTTTATCTCACCTAACACTCTCAAAGACAATGAATATGGACGAATGGTATGCTTCTTTCAATGTCGACTGAATAAAGCTTTATATGGTTTTAAAGGAAATATTTTTAAACATTTCGTTAATTTCTGTTGTACCCACTATCACAGAATGGTGGGTACATTAATTTTGTCATTCCCTTTGTGGCATGTCGAAATATGGATTTCCGACCCTATTTAATCAATATAACGGCTTTCCCAAGAAGGACGTCGAAGGGCTTAACACAACTCACTGTTCCAAATTTTGGCGAAATCGGACAATAAATGCGCTTTTTGTGGGCCCAAGACCTTACATTTAAAGATCGCACTTTACTTCGGATTTATATATAGAAGTCCAAACTCGGAAAGGGAATTTTCCTTTAGCGACTTTGACTCCCTTTCTGACTCAATTACTAAAATCTTAGAGGATTTTCCGGACAGTGGAATCGTTGTTGCCGCCGATTTCAATGTCCCCAACTCCTCTTGGCTTTTCCATTTGGGAAATACGACTCCGGAAGGTCAATACGCCGAGCTGCTGGCCGCGCAGAATGGTCTGATGCATCTAGTAAATGAACCGACACACATTTCATGTGTCGAAGGTCACCAACAAAATACTTTTGACCTATTTTTAACTTCGCACCCTATTTCTCAGGGTGCAAGAATGTTAATGTCCTTGCGTCTCTTGGTAATTCCGACCATTGCACCATTTCAGCGTCCTCTTCGTATTCTCCTTTTCCCGCCGCGTCTTCCCCAGCCCCGAAGCGGTCAATTTTTGTATACGAAAGTGCACGTTGGGCTGAGCTCAATTTTTCCAGCATTTTAATGGAAAACTTTGAACTCAAAACGGTGACGTAAATGCTCTCTCTAAACAGTGACGTAAATGCTGCTGCCGAAATGGTGCAGGAAGTAATATTAATAGGAATGAGATCGTTCATTCCGACTAAGAATATATCGGTTAAATCAAAGGATAAAATTTGGTTTAAGCGGGAATGCATAGATGCTGTTAGATCAAAATAATATGGATTTAGGACTTGGCGTCTGAACAAAAATGCCAATGCCAAAATGCTGTACAAACAAGCAAGAACTTCGTGTGCCAGTGTACTTAGACACGAAAAGTTTCTTTACGAACAGCGTCTTCGTGCCAAAGTTATTGCTTGTCAGAGGGAAGGCAAGAGCTTTTGGTCATTCGTAAAAAGAGTAAAGGGCAATCCATCGGCAATCCCAACTCTTGTTAAAGATGATCAGGTATTCACTGACCCGGTTGATAAGGCTAATCTACTGGCTGGAATGTTTGCAGGAAATTCTTCCTTGTCGTTTAGCAATCAACCACTCCTCGTGATTTATAGTGTACCTAGTTCGATGCCTCAGATATTCTTTCGAACACGTGGAGTTAAAAGGGTCCTTGCGGATCTCGACGGTAATAAATCTCCGGGGCCGGACGGTACATCAACACTTGCCCTTAGTAAGTGTTCTTCGACGCTTGCTCGTCCACTTCGCAGCCTTTTCAACCTTGAACCAAGCATTCAAGTGTTTTGGGATTTCTCAATATCTATACTACCTAAATCAGGCCGAGGATGGAATATAACTTTCATATATGGGCAGGAGCTCCAAAATCATCCTTGGAGCTTCTTGACCGGGTTCAACGGAGAGCGATGGTGTTGATTGGGACCAGTAAAGCATCCAACTCTATTGCTTCTCTTGAACATCGTCGGAATGTGGGTAGCGTTGTATTGCTCTTTCGTTATTTTTATAGCGTGTGTTCTAGGGATATTCGTCTTCTTATCCCTGACGTTAGCATGTTTACCAGGAATACAAGACTTGCCAGCAGCTCACACCCGTTTGTAATTGATTGGCCAGTTGACCGAACCATGCATTACCGAGAAAATTAATTTTTCATCCGAACCATTCGTATGTGGAATCGACTTCCGGCTAATGTCTTTCCCACTGTCATTGAAATTTAAGACGAATATCAATAAACACTACTCCCTCTTTCCCCCCTCCAACCCTTAACTTTCTTAATTGCCAACGCAATGCACTGCATACATAGGGGACATCCACTGCGTGTTTGTTACGTGAAAAAAAGGCAGGTCGGTCTATATGGCCAAGACATTTAATCGAGAGATCGGTCTATATGGCAGCTATATTCATATTAGTGCCGCTCTGAACCAAATTAAAGAAGGATGTCGAAGGGCCTAACACAACTCACTGTCCCAAATTTCGGCGAAATCGGACAATAAATCCGCCTTTATGGGCCTAAGACCCTAAATCGAGAGATCGGTCTATATGGCAGCTATATCCAAATATGGACCGATCTGTGTCAAATTAAAGAAGGGTGCCGAAGGGTGCCTGACACAACTCACTGTCCTAAATTTCAGCAAAATCGGACAACAAATGTGGCTTTTATGGGTCTAAGATCTTCAATCGGCAGATCGGTCGATATGAGGGCTTTATCAAGATTTAGTCCGATATAGCCCATCTTCGAACTTAACCTGTTTATGGACAAAAAAAGTATCTGTGCAATGTTTCAGCTCAAATCGTCTTAGATTTTTACGACGATCAAGAATATATATGTACTTTATAGGGTCTGAAATGGATATTTCGATGTTTCGCAAACGGAACAAAATGAATATTCCTCACATCCTTCGATGGTGGGTATCAAAAAGCGAAAAAAGTAAATTTTTTAAATTTTTTGTTCAAAATTGGCATTTTCATTGATTAGTCTTTATTAAAAAAAAAAATTACTTAAATACCTTGATTTTTATACCAACCACCATAAGGTAGGGTGTATCGGACAATAATTATATATAGCTGCCATATATACCGATATGCCGGTTTAGGGTCTTAAGCCCGTAACAGGCGCATTTATTATCCGATTTCGATGAAATTGAAAACAGTGAGTTTGTTTAGGCCTCCCGATATCCGACTCAAATATGGTTCAGATCGGACCATACTTAGATATAGCTGTCATATAGACCGATCGGATGATTTAGGGTCTTAAGCCCAAAACAGCCGCAACTATTATCCGATTTCGCTGAGATTTGATACAGTGAGTTAATTAAAGCCTCCCAATATCCGATTCAAATCGTTCTATATTCCGATATAGCTGTCATATATAGCGATCAGCCGATTAAGGGTTTAGGGCCCATAAAGGCTGAATTTACAACCAAATTTCAATGAAACTTGAAACAGTGAGTTATTTCGGATCGGACTATATTTAGATATAACTGCCATATAGACCGGTCTGCCGATTTAGGGTCTGAAGCCCATAAAAGCAGCAATTTTTATCCGGTTTCGCTGAAATTTGAAATAGTGAGTTGAATAAAGCCCCCCATTTTCCCACACAAATATGACTCTGATTGGTCCTCATTCACATATAGCTGCCATATAGACCGATCTGCCGATTAAGTGCTGCATTTATCAGCAAAAAGAACGAGGAGCTGTTATTGGTCTGAATTCTAAGTCTACAAAAAATTTTCCCCGCTCTGGAAGAACATTTTACAAAATTATCATTACAATCCTCATGGAGTGCTCCATATGTGTTGTCATTTGCCTCAAAAAAAAAAATAAATAAATATTATTATGAAATAGAAATTAAAAATGATTTTATTGCTAAAATTGCAAATGTTTATCTCTGAAGTACGGTTGTTGTCTTTCTACATTTTGGCTTATTTTTATAGCAGCAGCCAACAAAGCAGTCGCTAATAAAGTCAATCACTTATACAGACGCCTTATTAATACAAAACAATAACAATAAACAAAAAATATGTATCACGTTTTTCTGCCGCGACTTAAGCTTACGCTTGTACATGTACCACGGTATTCGTAGTACGTAACATGTGTGCATATGTTTAGCATATATTTTCATAAACATACACACGCACCTACTCTAACGCACAATCATCATCGGAATTGACTCATTTAACCGCTCACTCAGTCCCATTACTTCTTGATGATCACGTGTTTGTCGCATGTTTGGGTTTCTTTTGATTTGCTTTAGCCACTCATCATTAGCTGAAAGGAGGGGGAGAGGGTTGCCCCTTCCACAATGAAACTTATGTAAAAATAAAACATGTTTGAAACAACAAAAACAAATAAGCACATGAAAAAGTATGGATGTATGTAACAATACAAAAACCAAATCGAATAGGTCGATATTGTTCACAAAAAATCGATTTGGAAATTTTTGTGTAGAAATACAATAAAAAAAAATATTCCATAGCATTAAAGTTTCGATTAAATCTTCTTCTACTTCTAATATATAAAAATCAATTTGTGTTTGTTTGTATGTTGGCGGGTTGGTTTGTTTGTTTATTCCGTATAGACTCAAAAACGGCTGAACCGATTACGTTGAAATTTTTACAGATTGTTAGGTTGGTAGGGAAGAAAACATAGGCTATTTAACTTAAAAGAATTTCCCAAAAATAAAAATGGACCGAACGGCACAATATGGTACTCAAATGAAAGGCATTCAGGAGCAGAGTACGAATTTTATATTAAAATTTGGGTCCAAGTAACTGGGTACTACCCAAAAATATAAATTGACCGATTGGGACAATATGGGACTCAGATGAAAGGTATTCAGGAGTAGAGTACGAATTTCATATTAAAAATTAGGTCCAAGTAACTGAGGGGCCGCCCCAACCCCAAAAACCACAAAAAAGGTTTATTGGGCGATTGTGACAATATTGGACTCAAATGAAAGGCATTCAGGAGCAGAGTACGAATTTTATATTAAAATTTGGGTCCAAGTAACTGGGTACTACCCAAAAATATAAATTGACCGATTGGGACAATATGGGACTCAGATGAAAGGTATTCAGGAGTAGAGTACGAATTTCATATTAAAAATTAGGTCCAAGTAACTGAGGGGCCGCCCCAACCCCAAAAACCACAAAAAAGGTTTATTGGGCGATTGTGACAATATTGGACTCAAATGAAAGGCATTCGGGAGTAGATTACGAATATGGTCTGGAAGGAGAAATAAGGTTTAAAATTTGTTGATACCAGAAGGGGCGGACACTCCCCCGTTAGCGAAAAACACCACCCAAAATCAAAAGTGGACCGATAAGGACAATATGGTTATCAAATGAAAGGTGTTGAGGAGTAGAATACGAATATGGTATTAAAAATTGGGTACAAGTACCCAGGAAGTTACCCTAACCCCAAAACTCAAATGGACATATAAGTCGATCACGACTATATGCGACTCGGTTTGTTTATTTGTTCCGTATAGAATTAAAAAACGGCAAAACGATTTTCTTGAAAATTTCACAGATTGTGAAGTTTGATCTGGAAGGAACATAGGTAATATAATTTTTTGATATCCCCTAACCCCAAAAACATCACCAAAATCAAAATTGGACCAATCGAAACAATATGGGTATTAGACGAAAGGTATTGGAGAGGAGAATATGAATATGGTATTAAAATTTGAGCCGCCCACCCCAACCCCTCAACTCTTCCAAACAGACATATTGGACGTTCATGTCATTATGGGACTAGAATGAAAGGTATTCGGGAGTAGATTACGAATATGAAAAAAAAAAAAATAGAGGAAACATGGAGGTGTCCCCACTCTCAAAAACCGCCAAATGGGCATTTGAGCCGATCGTGGCTATATCGGACTCAAATTAAAGCAATTTGGAAGTAGATTAGGAGTGCTACATTAATATTTTTGTTAAGGGTATTGAAGTGGCGCTTAAATCGCCTCATGTAGGTTATTTGACCCATCATGGAACTCAAATGAAAGGTATTTGAGAGTAGAAAAGGTATCCAGTTTTGAGGCCAAGAGTTTGTGGGTAAGCCCCAAAGCACTTACTTCCTAATATGGGGTTCAAATGAAAGGTTTTTGGGAGTAAAGAACGAATTTGAAACCTATTTTTAGGGCAAAGTGGCGGAGTGCCAGAAACAGCTCCAAAACACCCTCCAATCCGTACATATATGTATGTCGACCATGTCAATTTTTGACTTAAATGAAAGGTATTTGGGAGTAAAGCATGAATTTGACATCCAAATTTGTGTGGAATGTCTAAGCACCATCCCAACTCCAATAAGCACTCCCATTAAATGGATATATGGACCAATAACGACAATATAAGGCAGAAATAAAACAGGATTTTTTACCGCCTAACGGGGCACATATAAAAAAAGTATTTGAGAGTATAGCACGAAGCTTATATTTACTTTAAGGGCCAAGTGATTGGGAGGCCACCTTGCAAATTGTAAATTTTGCCTATGAAGGTTCCACTAAGGAACAGGAGTAAACTTCTAACATATCAATGAGTGCAGTCCAATTCCAGTTTTAAGCTCAATGATAAGAGGCCTCGTTTATTAAAGCGGAGTCCGAACGGCGTGCCGCAGTGCGACACCTTATTGGAGAGAAGTTTTTACATGGCATAGAACCACTGCTGACAATTTATTCGGAGGGTCTCGCCTGGATTCGAACACAGGCGTGCAACGTCATAGGCGGAGATGCTTACCTCTGTGCTACGGTGGCCTTCTACCTCCCACCTGGAAGTGGTCACCTTACTCCCAAAATACATTCCAAACCGGACATATTTTTTACCCACTATAATAGACGAGTCCAAAGAAAGATACAATTGAGTAGAGCAAATAAACATTTCATTAAAGAACAGGGGCCAACTTCTCACATATCAATAAGTCCTGTCCGATTTAAGTTTAAGCTCTATGATGAAGGACCTCCTTTTTACCTCACAAATGTCGCCAACTAAAGAGGGGTAACCACCACTTAAAATGTTTCCAATGTTGTTGCCGGGATTTGAGTTCACGCGTTCAGCATCATTGGTGGACTTGCTTGCCTCTGCGCTTCCATGACATGAATTTGAGATCCACATTCGGGGCGATATGTCCCCATCTTAAAACTCTACCAAAACAGGACCTTTATATGGATCACTGCAATATACGGCTTAAAAGGTATAAAAGCGTTAAAGAAGGCGCTGCGATGCGGGCCCGGTTCGGCTTATATATAAAAATCAAATTGTGTTTCTTTGTTTGTTTGTGTGTTCCTTATAGACTCAGAAACGGCTGAACCGATATTCTTGAAATTTACACAGGACACTACATTTTTTGATATCTGAAGGGGGGCGGACCCTCCCCCTTACCCTAGTTTTCAGAAACGCCAGATCTCGGAAATGGGTGGTGCGATTTAAGCCAAATTTTGTGAACTCTCTTATAGTAACCTAAAAACAAAAATTCGGTATCCAAATTTCCGATGGGGTACCTAGGTGGGCCACCCCAATCAAAAAACTTACCACATATATATATAGACCAATCACGACAATACGGGACTCAAATGAAAGGTATTTGCGTGTAGAATACGAATCTGATACTCAAATGTCGGACTAAGTGCTTGGGGGTCGCCCACCCCCGAAAACATCCCCAAAGAGGACAAATTTACGACCATAGCAATATGGGGCTCAAATGAAAGGTGTTTGGAAGTAAAGCACAAATATGACATCAATATTCGGGAAAAGTGTCCATGGGGCCAACCCAACCTCATAACACCACCCAAGATAGGAAGTATTTGCTGACCATTGCAATATGGGGCTCAAATGAGAGGTTTTTTAAAGTAGAACACGAATCTGATATATATTTTCAAAGCCAAATCACTGAGTGGCCACCCCATCCCTCAAAACACCCCTATGGAAAAATGGGGCTCAAATGAAAGGTATTTGGGAGTAGACCATGAATCCGATATCAAAATTCGGGACAACTGTCTAGGGGACGTCCCACCAACATAACAACCCCAAAATAGGACGTATTTGCTCACCAAGACAATTTGGGTCTTTAAGACAGACCATATTCATAGTTTTTAGGCCACATACCCCAAACCGGACATATTTGCTGACATTTGCAATAAGGGATTTAAATGAATGGTATTTGAGATTAGAAAACGAATTTGACATCCAATCTCGAGGCCAATATCAATACGGGGTTCAAATAAATGATATATAGATATATGAGAATAGAGCACGTTGCTGATATATTTTCAGGGCTAAACTGTTAGTCAAGCGGTATACTATTTTCGTGGCATGGTACTTCACTAAAAGCTCTTTAATTGTCGAAAATAAATATTCAAAGGAAAATTTAGCTTCATATAAAGTAAAAGAAGGTGCAGTGGAGCGCGCCCGGTTCGGTAAATTTTCTATAAAAATTAAATTTTGAATTTTGCTTTTTCAAAGAAATTTAATTTCTTCTCTGTGAAAGTGTATTATTTTCTCCCTGCTTCAAATTTGCGCTTTTGCTCAATCTGCTCAATCAACGGTTCTGTTGCTATTAACCAATTGTTTTTAGTGATAATATCGATAACAGCAAATGTAAACAAAGAGTCACATTATAACAATGACCTTGACAGTTCATAGATCTCTTGTTATCGAACATTCTAAACAGCTGTTTTGCAAAGACACACCCTTTACTTTCTATTTCTTTTTTGTATTAAAGTTATGAACTCCTTCTTTTTATTTTCAATTCTTTTAATCCACAACGTACATGAGGTTTTTTTTGTAGGGTATTCTTTGATTTCATACATACTCAGTCCATTGCCCTCGACCAATACCTGACAACTTGAATTTTAATTTTGTTGTCATCGTTCAACCTCAACTGAGTAGCTTGTTAATAATTTATCCGTATGAATTTTGTATGTTTTTCATCGTACAAAGCCCCGCTTTACACTTTCGTTCTGCCCCCTCTCCCCCCATTCTTTTTCTTAGTCTCCAAACTGACCGTTTTATGGTAATGGCCTACATTTGTTGTTGTACAGTGTGAACGTGAAATTACAATAACATATAAACCGAAAAACACCATAACAACTTGCTTGCATTAGCTTCGGCTTCTGCCTTTCCTTTGTTTTCTGATGCAATTTTTTCTTATTTTTTTCATATCAGAGTTGTGCAAACTTGGCAATCGAATACAAATCAAAGAAGTAACTGGGAGAGAACAGCTGTATTATTGAGATTGATTGTTGAAAAATCAATTAATAAACAATAGACACTGAAAGCCTGGGTTCGAATCCTGTCGGGAACATAAGAAAAAAAATTTTTCAGCGTTTGATATGCCCTACATATTTATGAGGTACTATGGCATGCATAGAAGCTACATGGCTTCTCCCCAATAGATGTCGCACTGCGGCACGCGGTTGGGACTCGGCTATAAAAAAGAGGTCCTTTATCATTGAGCTTAAAACTTAAATCGGGCAGCATTAAAAGGATGTAAGAAGTTTGCTCCTGTTCCTTAATGGAATATTCATGGGCAATCTTGCATTTGTAGCATTAGGATGAGGTGTTGTCATCTGGAAGTTCATGTTGTACAGATGTATCAAAGCTAGGGGACAGAGTGGCCTGGGGGTCTTCATTGCAGATCCTGAGACTGAGATTTGTTTCCGATTGCCTGACAATAGTACATATACAGACCGCGAGGACATTGCGTGCACGGGAGGTAAACGGGCCATCAGGGCATTAACAACCAGGACGGTAATGTCCCGAAAAGTCTTGAAGTGTAGGAAAGGAGAGGAACGCTTTCTCTGAGGATGGCACGATCTGCATTGTTTGGGTGCCGGGCTATAGCGGAGTAGGAGGCAGACGATATGGCCGTGTAGGCCTGAGGACTGCTGCCAGTAATCTTAGTTAATTCGAGTTTAGTGCGTGGGCGACGAACGAATAAAATCCTATGGGAAGATCCGGATCTTGAGAAGACGATGCTACTACTGAAAGGAAGTAAGAAGGAGGTCAGTGTATAACAGCGTTGTGCCATGTGCTAGTGTGCGTAATATTTCCAAGCCCATGGGCTTATGCTCTTGTACACGTACACTAATATGTGCATTAGCGTGTGTATATATTTGCCCACCTCTGGTGTATGGCTTTCAGTTTCATAACGGGACATATAGGACTACGAGAGCACTTATGCAGAATAGGTGCGTCGAGTGATAGCAGGGCATGTGGGAGCATTTCCTATGACATTGCTCGGCTATTATGGCTAACAGACTTCGACACTTGGGTGGGGACACAAAACTTCACTTGAACCAGCATAGGGGCGTTAAATGGAGAACAATTAGGGATTTTGTGAGTCGCTCATAATATCTGATCCAGATTTTTTCGAAGTTTCTTTTTAGTATTTAAAGTGCAAAACAAACCGATTACTGGTTTAGGTGTATGTCCATAGGGGCAGGGCCACAGCATTTTCAATCTGTGGGAGTCGGTTTTGCTTCGATCTCGGCGACTTTGCAGATGTGTCCCAGACCCCATGCGCCGCCCATGGTACGTGTCGATATTGAGAATAAACCTGGGTCTGTTCCTGTTGTTGGGACCACCATTTATTATCGATCGGTGTCAGTGAGGTTAAACCAGTGCATGGAGTGTTTGCATTTCCGCACGTGCTCTGACTTAACGAATATACCAAAAAAGTCAGAAATGGGTCACAAACGACGTCGTCGTCTGACTAGGTGCCCCTCCCTATCAGCCGTGTGGCCAAATCTACAGAAAATTGCATCCATCTGGCAAATAAACTGCGACGGTCTGCTAGGAAAGATAGACGAATTCGTGGATTTCATGGGTTAGAATACCAAAATGGTCATTGACATATGGTGCTTGCATACTTGTCAAGGCTACAAAATGCTGCGTAAGAATAAAAAACGAAATTGAGGCAAGAAAATGTCTTGATATAACCATTTCGTGTACTTTAGACCTACATCGCCTGTGCAATATGCTAGACAACCCTACATAGAATTTCTGGCGATGGCAGTCAAGTCTGAAACTGTGGAGAAAGAGCTGCGCCAAGTGTGTATATCCCCGATGGTAGTTATGCTCGCGGTTATAAGCCTCACATCAGTTTGCTGCTTTCCGGCTATAACACCTTTAATGTTCATCATGAATTATTGATTTGGCAAAACCATAAGCTCAACATTTTGCCTGATGAGTGAGGATGCCCCCACTAGAATGCCATAAGCTCAACATTTTGCCTGAGAATGAGGATGTCCGTACTATAGAATGCAGTTACAGATTCACCAGACCTCTCCACTGTCTCAACAGACCTGTTAAATTACCAATTAACCATGCATTTTCCATTAAGCAACATCGGCAAAGGTATCAAAACACTAAAACGGCCGTTCAGATCCTGCTAATCTTAGAATCTGGGAACTGAATATGCAAAATAGTTGGGTTGTTAACGAACCTGATCGGAATCTATTGCTAGAGCACTTAGAGCTTAGTTTTTTAGATGCCGGTATTAGTATGCTGTGATCTTCTATCAAGTCACTCTCGAACTGCGGCAGAAAAAATGATAAGACCTGGGTCGTTTTTGGAGAAGAGGCAGTGACAAATTCGAAAAGATCCTCAGCTTGTTAAACTGTCAATTTATTGAGCATACGAAGATAAATGCACCTTTTATAGGCCCAAGACCCTAAATCGGGCGATGACACTATATCCAAATAAAGCCCAAACTTGAACATACTCGGCACGAATGTCGAGGAGCCTAACATTGTGCCAAATTTCAGCGAAATCGGATAATCGGCCTAAATGGGCCTTAAACCTCAAGTCAGAAGATAGGTCTATATGGGGACTACATCAAGATATAGTCTGATATAACCCATTTTCGAACTTAATCTGTCTATGGCAAAAAGAAAAAGAATCTGGGCAAAGTTTGAACTTATTATCTTAATTTTTAGAGACGAGCGTGATTTCAACATACAGACGGACGGACATGGCTATATCGTCTTAGATTTTTACGGCGATCAAGAATATATATATACTTTGTAGGGTCGGAAATGGACACTTCGATGTGTTGCAAACGGAATGACAAAATGAATATATCCCCATCCTTCGGTTGTGGGTATAAAATGTATGTTGTTAAACCTGTCAAAGTATCAGCTGCATATTCCTTATTGATCATTTTAAACCCACCACCATAGGATAGGATTGGATAACTCCCATATAAAGTGTTACTTCTATTTGACTTCTTGAGCCACTAAAAGCCTCAGTTTTTGACACTTTTGGCTGACATTTTGCACGGAGTGAAGCCGTTATTGTTATACGATTTTGCTGAAATTTTGCATGCAGTGAGTTATTTTGACTTCCTACATAGTAGGTATGTTCCAAAGAGAAATGGGTTAAAGGGAAATAAAAATATAAAAAATATGTATTTTATGGTCCCGATTCCCAAAATCGAAAGATCGGTCTATATTGTAGCTGTGTCCGATTTGGATCATATTCGGTATGAGCTGTGAGAGGTGGTATACAACTCACTGAACCAACTTTCAGCACAATCGGTTTCAAACAACGAGGTCGTAGGTCTTTTATAGGCCAAAATCATAAATCGGGAGATCAGCCTATATGGTAGCTATATAGAAACACTATCCGATTTGGCCCATGGTATGGGTGGGAAGAAGTCCAAAACAAGTCTTTGTTTCAAATTTCAGGCAAATCGGATAGAAAATAATCATTTTGTGATCTCCGAGGTTCGGTCTATATGGGACTAACTCCAAAACGTTGACCTACATATATGGCCCATTTTTAGACCTAAGTCTTCTATAATAATAGCAACTATCTGTGCCAAGTTTCATCTACCTACGTCATTAACTCCGTCTATTTTTGGCCAACTTTACTATGAAATCACAACACTGTACGTTGGCGTTTTCGTACACCATCTGCCGCCCTTGCCATCTGACTTACATCTTTTGGCAAGTCAGAGTAGTTCTGTGACTCAACTACGTTCTGGCAGATGCCGCCGCTTCAAATGCTTTAGGCTAGGATAGGTGCCGAGGTGCTAGATGTTACCAGGAACCACGCAATGCCCGTCACTTCATGTTCATTTATTCACCTGCCCCGTGAATCCTGCTCTCCTGACAACCCTAACATTCAGGATGCAACACACCCAAGATCTCAATATTTGACAAAACCTAGCTAGTAGGTTTTAGTGACTGTCTAGTTTGAATATTGGAGCCCCTGAAATTTTGCACATCATGTTCCAATATCCATGTCAACTGCTGTTCAAATTAGCCCATAACCTGATATAGATCTCATAGAAACTAGTCTCTCAAGTTGATTTCTTGTGCCGCTAGAGGGCGCTATGGCGATTTCAATGGCGTTTTTATGACATCTTTTCTTCATGCAAAGTATTAACATATCGGTCCACAACCTGACATAGCTGCCAGTGTAACCGATCTTCCGAATATGGTGCTATTTTTCATGTAGACCTTTGTTATGTCGTCTAATTATCTCCTTTTATGTCTATTGCATGAAATTATCTCCTTTTATGTCTATTGAAAGAAAAAGAGTATATACACATTTCTACGGACGAAAGTAAGGTATTCCTACCTGTTCATTTTTGTTTCTTAATTTATTGTCTGTATTGTATTTTACTTTCTTACAAAAACTACCGCTCTCCATCAGATATTGTTTTTAGTTTTTATTGATATTTATAGGTGGGACTTTTCAGAATTCTACAATCGATCACATGCCATTTATTTATTGTTTAGCTTCAATTGATTTTCATTACACAGCAATGCAATGGTGGAATGTCTATGCACTGCAGCGACTGTCATTATTTATTTCACCCCTTGCGTTTAACAAAGAAAGATAAAAATCATATACAACGTTTTCGTTGTGTCTTCTTCTACTTTACGACATGCACGCGTTGAGATTATGGTTAAATTGAGTTGTTTACGTTAGTGCGAGTATTTACACTATTTGCACTTACACGTCTGTCCCTCTGTCATAAAGGGAATTAAATATTGTAAACAAACAGCTATTTCATCATTCGAGCGTGAAAATTACTGTTTGCTTTTGTGTTTTTATTATTTTATTAAATTAGAAAGACGCATTACCAAGATATATTACGTATAGGCAAAGTATTTGAAAAGAAATTAAAGAAAATAAAGAAAATCGCGCTCAACGTGCAATGCCCCCTTGTCTTTTGAACGCAATTTTCCATGTAAACAATAGAGGGCGGCATTTCAAGTACAACACACAAAAACGTAATAACAACACCGTGTGAACAAATGTTTATATGTTTAACATCCATCACCAAGGGGGATAACTAATCACTTATTATACCATTTGCAATGTAACGAAATATTAATTTGTGACCCCTTAGTTGGGGGGTCATCATTGTGCATAACCAGAGATGGCCATCTACCCAATAAATACCTACACATTGGGTATTTAGTTGATGTATTTTGGACAAATACCCAATGTGGGGGTATTTATTGGATGGAAGCCCACCTCCATGCTACATCTGACTGGGCTCATATACGACCGTGACTACAAAAATCTCTAAAAATTCCCCTATAGAGTCAACCCATTTTGTGATTTCACTTTTTGCATCCTTATCCGCATTGCCTCCCTCCTGCATTCCATAGCGGAAAATATAAAACGAAATAAATTTCGATAACCCCAAAGATGAGTGGGACAAGTGAGTAATGGCTCATGTCAATTGAGTGTTTGAGTTTTCGTAATTAGATGTTAGTTTCGATAGTTGTTTATGTACACTGGCACTACGTCTTTAGTATTCCCTGGCAGCACATGCAAATTAATCATACACTGATATCAAGTAGGGGAAAACTAGCAAGAGTTTTTTGCAAACTCGTATTTTCTTTTTCCCTATGATTAGTTGTTTCCAAGCCGTTTTTGAGCTCAGTTTGTTTGACACATTCCTAATGGGAATATTTTGTGTAAGACCCGTTAGTAACAAGCTTGCATCAGATCCATTGAACGAATTTTCAATATATATTGTATAATAAAAAACAATAATTTCTTTAAATACAATAAGTGTAATAAAAAACAATGCTTTCCTTTCGGAGATAAAGCGTGAGGTTTATTGGGTTGCCCAAAAAGTACTTGCGGATTTTTCATATAGTCGGCGTTGACAAATTTTTTCACAGCTTGTGGCTCTGTAATTGCATTCTTTCTTCTGTCAGTTATCAGCTGTTACTTTTAGCTTGCTTTAGAAAAAAGGTGTAAAAATGTATATTTGATTAAAGTTCATTCAAATTTTTATTAAAAATGCATTTACTTTCTTTTAAAAATCCGCAATTACTTTTTGGGCAACCAATATGTTTATTGTATGTCTGCTTATGCTTACACACGCAATACCTGTGTTTATTATATCTTGACGGTTGCCAGATCCATTTTGAAAGTAGCATACGAAATTCGTTCTGGTACAGATTTATGCCTGTAAACTTGATCAAAGCCACTTCCGCCGAAAAAAAAAACAAGTAAAAGCGTGCTAAGTTCGGCCGGGTCGAATCTTTGGGTACCCACCACCATGGATTCCGCTAAAAATGTACCCTTATTATTGAGTTTGTGTTTGAATTATTTTGGTCTCAAGAAGTCATATCGGGATATCGGTACTTAGGGGGGCCTATATCACCATATTGACCTATTCGGATAAAACTTGGCACTGATGTTGTAAGTCATAAGATAGGGGTTCGGGCTAAATTACAGTCAAATCAGCTGAAAATTTAAGCTTCTAAGGACTGCAGAAGTCAAATCCGGGGATCGGTTTATATGGGGGCTATAACTGTTTATAGACCGATTCAAATCATACTTAGCATGGTTGTTGGAAGTCGCAACACAAGTCTTTGTTAAATAAATTTCGGCCAAATCAAATGAAAATTGAGGCTTTTAGAGGCTCAAGAAGTCAAATCCGAGAATTGGTTTATATGGGGGTTATATCTGTTTATGAACTGATTCGGATCATTCTTGGCATGGATGTTGAAAGTCATAAAGCGATCTTAGCAAAGGTCTTAGGCCCCGTATAACTATTGTTCGCCTTAGTTCTTTTGGGCATGGAATGTCCCCAGGTTACTGCAGCCCCTTTGCTGACTGCGGTGCCGTTCTAGCCGAATCTAGCCGTGTGCCTTTGGTGTAGACCGTTCAGTGAATCTCTGAGTCTAATTAAGGGAGTCTCCCTCCTTTTCGGTGAGAGTCTTAGGACTCGTATTGGTTTGCCTGAGAAGGCCGATGACCTAGGCAAATTATAAGGACGCGCGAACCGCGCGTCTTTGTGGAATGCCCTTGCTGACCTCTCGTCTGTCGGCTAGTGGAGCCTGGCGCAACCGCTCCACCAGTAGTGGTCTCAGTAGCAGACAACATGCTACTGCCTGATACCACTAAAACTTCTCCGGGGCTTTAGATCTGCCGTTCCACTGGAAACAGACGCAGATCAAACCGCTTTATGGATAACACTATCGTAGCTATTCTTGAGTAACTTAAAAAAATTCTCCGAAAATAACTACCTATTACGAGGTACAGAAAATACTTGCGGAGCGAAATAAAAATACGTCCGCTCCACTCAAAGGTTCAATGAATATACCATATGACGTAAAAATTTGGTGCTGCTAACTATCGAAGTCTATTATGCACAGTTTAAGATCTATAATACGTTGTAGGAACAAGTAAGAACGTGCTAAGTTCGGTCGGGCCGAATCTTATATACCCTCCACCATGGATCGCATTTGTTGAGTTCTCTTTATAGGCAAACAAAGAATAATGGATAAAAATTGTTATGCTATTGGAGATAGATCAAGTTCTAGTCTGATTCGGACCATACGTGAATTGAATGTTGAAGACCATAGTAGCAGTCATTGGGTAATATTTTAGTCCATTCGGATAAGAATTGCGGTTATATATCAATTAAGACCATATTGGACATGTATGTTGAAGTTCATGGGAGAAACCGTTGTACAAAATTTCAGCAAAATCGGAAAAGAATTGCGGCCTTTAGTGGCTCAAGAGGTCAAGATCCAAGATCGGTTTATATGGTAGCTATATCAGTTTATGGACCGATTTGAACCATACTCGGCACAGGATGTCATAACAAAACACTTCATGCAAAATTTCAGTTAAATCGGATAAGAATTGCGCCCTTTATTGGCTCAAGAAGTGGAGATCCAAGATCTGTATACATGGCAGCTAAATTAGGCTATTGACCGATTTGAACCATACTTGGCACAGTTGTTGGAAAACACTTCATGCAAAATTTCTGATAAATCGTATGAGAATTGCGACCTCTGGTGGCTCAACAAGTCAAGATTCAAGATCGGTTTATATGGGAGCTATATCAGGTTATGAACCGTAACAGCACACTTCGTGCAAAATTTCAACCCAATCGGAAGAGAATTGCGATCTCTATTGGCTCAAGAAGTCAAGATCCAAGATCGGTTTATATGACAGCTATATCAAAACATGGACTGATTTGTCCCATTTACAATCCCAACCGACCCTCTTTAATAAGTTATATTTTTGCAAAATTGCAAGCGTCTATCTTTTACTCTTCGAAAGTTAGCGTGCTCTCGACGGACGGACATGGTTTGATCGATATAAAATGTCCAGACGATCAAGAATATATATACTCTATGGGGTCTTAGACGCATATTTCGAGGTGTTTCAAACAGAATGACGAAATTAGTATACCCCCCATCCTATGGTGGAGGGCATAAAAATAACTTAATATTAAGTTAAAATCTTTCACCAAAGGAAATGTTTCCTTAATAAATTGAAGTAATGGGCATCTTTAAAATTAGTTCTTTGTCTTTGAATAAAATTTTGGGTTTACCTAGGACAACATATTTTTCCAGTGCATAATTTCCTAAATGGCAAAATAAATAGTTGTTTTCTTGTTGTAGAGAAAACGTAAAAAAATGTTAATGAAATGTGCTAGTATATATCATATTCATTAGAGCATGATGTACGTATTTGTTAAGATGTATGTATGTACGTCAATATGAATCTTAATATCATCACATCGATGCAATAATGCACTTCATTGGGGGTATGTATAACGTCAGCAAAACGGTAGAACAAAAAAGTATTTATATGTATGTTATCGGTTCAGTTGGAAGCTTATGAAATTGAATACGTTGAATTAAAAAACAAAAACAATTATTTTCAATGGAAACGAAAGCAAAATGTGAACAGAAATGAGAAAAACAATCTACAACAACAAGATTGTTTACTAAATGGGTACGTACTCGTAGATGAAAATAAATTATTGCAAAATACTACTCTATGAAATGTGTGTGTAACATAGTTACATGTATGTGTCTTTGTACGAGTAAGCATGCCCAAGTAGATACTATGTCGACAGTTGCATTACGAGTATTTACGTTTGTTCTGGAAGAGAACAGAAGTTAGCTTAAATCTTTACTTTTTATTTATCTCGTAGTAGGTGGGTAGTCTGTTGCCAAGCACATTGTTTGAATCAGATTACGTTGATTTCATTATGGGCACGTGTACTTTAGACTGCGTCAAATGAATGATTATAGAATTGGGAAAATAAAACAGGTCTAGTATGACAAATAAACAAATATCATTTTACATTGTACAAATCACGTGTTAAACGTGCCTCCTTGTTTTTTTATTTATACGTCCTCGACCCCTTATCTGGCTGCTATAACTTTGCAATGTGCAGAAAAGTGCTAAGCAACGCAATCATAAATCGATTTTTACAATCATCGCAGTTTGGTCTACAGATTTAGGAGGAATTTTTATTTCTGAATACTCCAAGCACTGAAACGCCGGTATTCGCTAGCATATAGTATGTTTTTAAATCCTAGGTTGTACGCGTAGCAACGAAAGGTTGTGTCCTTTAGTTTATAGCGACTTTAATTTAAAGATATCATCTTTATGTTGAAGATTCTCTCTTCTTCTCTCTCTCCCAACAACGAACGAAATTTCGTTTTCTTATACTGCCTTTAATGTTAAACTCATCAATGCGCCATCTTGCGGAGAGTGGTTAGTATATATATTATTAAACGGCCAAACGGCTTCATGGATTTTAATGAATTGGGCATCAATCGAAAGATATTTTTCCAGAGAAGCGACGAATATATATAAAAATTAGCTTTCCTTAAAAAAATCATGAAAACGAGGTGTTAATTTTCAAAAAAAAAGAAGAAGCATAAACGCCGCAAATTTTTGTTGTTTTTTTTCGAAAGCATTCGTTATAGGCATGAATGCAAAGCCACACAGGTGGGAGTATTAGTGGTGAGAGTAAGAGAAACAAAATGGGTAGAGGGTAAATACCCAATAAATTCCTTTTTTGGGTATTTATAATTTTGCAGATATCTTGGGTATAAAAACATTTTTCAAACATTTTTTGATGATTTCGTATTCTTTGTATATAAACCTGCTACATACACCGATCTCCAGACTCAAAGTCTTGAGGCAATAAGTTGGTAATTTTTTACTCGATTTTGATGAAATTTGGCACAGTGAGTTCTGGTAGACCCCTATTCATTTTTTGTAAAGTGCGATTCTGATCGGACTATATTTGGATATAGTTGCCCTTTGACCGACCACCTGATCTCCTGATATAGGGTATTGACGCCATAAAAGATTAATTTATCATCCCAATTCGTTTAAATTTAGCACAGTGTGTTCTGGTAGACCCCTACCGATTCCTGCGAATTGTGGTACAGATCGGACTATATTTGGATATAGCTGCCATATATACTGATCTTCCGCTATTGTGTAATGAGAATGAATGAGAATTTGGCACAGCAAGTTCCGGTACCCCTCTAAACCTTTTTGTTGAATATCGTTCAGATCGGACCATATTTGGATATAGCTGCCATATAGACCGATCTCCCCATAAAATGAGCATTTTTCATCCGATTTTGATGATACACATCGAAATATCCATTTTCGACCCTAAAAAGTATATATATTTTTAATCACCATAAAAGTCTAAGACGATCTAGCCAAATTCGTTCGTCTGTCAGATTCTTTTTTTGTTCATAAGTTAAGTTTGAAGATGGGCTATATCGGACTATATCTTGATATAGCCCCCACATAGATCATCCGCTGATTTAGGGTCATAGGCCCATAAATGCTACATTTATTATCCGATTTTGCTGAAATTTGGGACAGTAAGTTGTGTTAGGCCATATTGATATGCTTCTTTAATTTGGCCCAGATCGGTCCCGATTTGGATATAGCTGCCCTATTGGCCGACTCATAAAAGGCGCATTTATTGTCCGATGTCGCCAAAATTTGGGACAGTGAGTTGTGTTAGGCCCTTCGACATCTTTCTGCAATTTGGATCAGATTTGGATATAGCTGCCATATAGACCGATCTCTCGTTTTAAGGTCTTGGGTCCATAAAAGCTATATTTACTATCCGTTTTTGCTGAAATTTGGGATAGAGAGTTGTGTTAGACCCTTCGACAACCCTCTTCAATTTGGCCCAGATCGGGACCGATCTCTCGATTTAAATCTTAGCCCCATAAAAGTCGCACTTATTATCCGATTTTGCTGAAATTGGACACAGTGACTTATGTTAGGCTTTTCGACATCGGTGTCCTATATGATTCTATATTTGGTCTATATTTGGATATAGCTGCCCAAATGACCAATATTTTGTTGCAAAAAATTGAACAGTGACTTGTATTTATTAGACCACTCAATGTTCGTGATGAATTTGGTATTTCGACAAAGCTGCTATGGGTGCAAAAATTATTAAATTTTTTCACGGGATTATGACGAAATGTAGTTTACATATATACCCGAGGTGGTGGGTATCCAAAGTTCGGCCCGGCCGAACTTAATGCCATTTTACTTGTTTTTTTTTTTGTTTTTTTCAGCACAGTTTTACTTGGAAAAATGTAAAAAAAATGTTAAAATATCTGTATTTTTATCTTACCATTTTTTCAACTTTTTCGTTTTCCAAAAATTGCAATTATAATATGCTGTAATAGCAGCTAACATAACTACAGTCAGCAGAAAGTGGCTGCTATTATCAGCAGAATTTTTTCTATGAGTGTATTATTGTTTATAAAAATTGTTAAAAATGTTTTTAATTATTTTTTTTTAATAGAAGACAATTTCAAATTGTAACGGAACGCCCTTATTCCCCTTCTAAAAACCTTATTAACTAATTTACCCATTTTTACCATGAAATATCAAAAAATCTTGTCATTTCTACTTTAACCCATTCAGGTCTTGTTTTCCACCTAAAAAAAAAAGTGTTCTCAAAAAGTGCATGCCGGTGTATAGTATAAAGAAGAGGTTTATTAAACATTCACATCAAAAAACTTTTAATTGGTAAACAGCAACAACATTCAAGGGGCTAACAGTTTTAAAATTTCCCACATGCATTTCTTTTAATATCGACAACCGACAATAGCAAAAGCCACAGCTGAATTGCTTTAGACCATTTCAAGGTGGGGCCGGAATAGTAGAATAAAATGAACTAGAATATGTGAATATGGCCTGTCCGAATCACATATACCCTTCAACATTAACCTAATTCATTAAGTTTTGTAGAGGATGTGTTTGTAACATGTATAGTTTGTCTCTGTGTATGGAGGATAGTTAGTCTCGATTTATAGCTTTATTCCCAAATACCTTTCTTTTGAGCCCCATATTTGTCCGGTTTGGAGGTGTTTTTGGAGTGGGATAGTCATACAGACACTTGGCCCTAAAAATGGACATCCATTCCGTACTATCCTTCCAAATACTTTTCTTTTGTCCGGTTTGGGGGTGTTTTGGGAGTGGGGTGACCATTCAGACACTTGGCCTTAAAAATGGAGATAAATTCCGTGCTCCACTCCCAAATACCTTTCTGTTGAGCCCCATATTGCCATGGTTGCTGAATATGTCCGGTTTGTGGATGGGGCGTCCCCCCAAACACTTGGCCCCAAATTTGGATATTAGACTTTTTACTCTCAAACACCTTTTTTTGACTACCACACCCGACATGGGATAGCTGTGAGCACCACACAAGCTGGTCCGTTCTATGTGATGTTTAGTGCTGTCAAGAGAAGCTTAGTTGCGAGCTACCTGGCACATCCACAGTTTACGGATAGTGGAATGCTCCATACGGAGTAGCTGCAACGGCAGTCGCTGACAATCAGCGGTATCGAGCGGTGAGTTTCAGTGAGATGCAGGGCGGCATTTGCCCATGAACATTCCATTAAGGGATTGGGGCAAACTTCTCACAAATCAATGAGTGCTGTCTTTTTAATGACTGCTGTCTTTAAGCTCAATAATATGGGTCCTCCTTTTTATAGCCGAGTCCGAACGGTGTGCCGCAGAGTGACTCCTCTTTGGGGAGAAGTTTTTACATGGCAAAGTATCTCACATATGTCGCCAGCATTAGGAGGGGAAAACAACAGCTGAAAAAATTTCTGATGGTCCTGCCTGTATTCGAACCCAAGCGTTCAGCGTCATAGGCGAACACTCTAACCTCTGCGCTACGGTGGCTTCCATGATGCTCGATATGACAAAGCGAAATATTGGTGCCTTTAACTAACCAATGGCCAGCCTGTTCCAGCGGCGATCGGTGCTTTGGACCGGAACGAGCGTGCTCAACTACAGGGCTTGACGAGGATCGCCACCTCCACATGAAAATGTGGCTACAACAACAACCATATTGTCATGATTGGTCTATGTATCCCCTTGGCGGGGTTTGGGGCGGTACCCTCAGTTACCCCACCCTAAATTTTGTTACCAAGATTTTGTTTTCAGCTTACCATAATATCGCAATGAGTCGTTCCACCCGTATCCGAGATCTGGGATTTTTTAAAATTGTGGTTATGGGGAGGGTCCTCCCCAACCCAAAAACGAGCCAAAGGGATACATAGATCAATTGACAATGACAATATGGTGCTCAAATGAAAGGTATTTGAGAGTAGAAAACGAATCTGATATCCAAATGTAGGGCCAAGTGTTTGGGGGCACGTCCCACCCCAAACCTAACATATTGACCGACCATGGCAATATGGGGCTCCAATGAAAGATATTTGGGAGTGGACCACACCACACCACCACACCACACCACACCACCACACCAACTTCTCTCCAAAGAGGTGTCGCACTGCGGCACGCCGTTCGGACTCGGCTATAAAAAGGAGGCCCCTTATCATTGAGCTTAAAACTTGAATCGGACTGCACTCATTGATATGTGAGATGTTTGCCCCTGTTGCTTAGTGGAATGTTCATGGCCAAAATTTGTATTTGTAAGTTTTCTTAAGAAAAAGATTTGCTTGATTTTTGTTTATTTTTATACCCTACACCACTACTATGGTACAGGGTATTATAACAGAAGGAAGAGGGATAGACCCATTGATAAGTATATCGATCAACTCAAAATCACTTTCTGATTCGATTTAGCTATGTCTGTTTGTCCGTCTGTCCATGTTAATTTGTGTACAAAGTACAGGTGGCAGTTTTCATCCGATCGTCTTAAAATTTGGTACAGGCATGTTTTTTGGCCTAGAGACAAAGCCTATTGAAATTGGTAAAATCGGTTTAGATTTGTATATAGCTTTAATTTATTTTCCAATCTTGTCAACATTTTATACAACGCTTTCCTCGTCGACTACCACAATACCTGAGAAGTGTGCTCAAAATCGGTTCAGATTTAGATATAGCTCCTATATATATGTTCGTCCGATTTTGAGAAATATTGCAATAAAGTGCTCAGTTGTTAACCGATTCTCTCGAAATTTGGCAGGAAGGATGTTCTTGTGACTCTTGACATTATTCGTGAATTTCATTAAAATCGGTTCAGATTTAGATATAGCTGCCATATATGTATATCGCCCGATCTTCACTTCTAGAGCCACTGCCATCGTATTTGCTGACCAATCTTGAAAAAACATTCTACAACGGTTCAGATTTAGATATAGCTGCCATATATGTATATCGCCCGATTTTCACTTCTAGAGCCACTGCCATCGCATTTACTGACCAATCTTGAAAATACATTCTACAACGCTTTTCTCGTCAACTGCCACAATATTTGAGAAGTTTGTTACAAATCGGTTCAGATTTAGATATAGCTCCCATATATATTTTTGTCCGATTTTGAGAAATATTGCAATAAAGTGCTCAGTTGTTAACCGATTCTCCCGAAATTTGGCAGGAGGGACTTTCTTATGATGCTCGACATTACTGCTGAATTGGTTTCCAAGAGCCACTGCAAGCGCATTTATTAACCAATCTTGGAAAAATATTGTTCAACGTTTATCACAGTATCTGCTCTAAACCGTTTCAGATTTAGATATAGCTCCCATATATATGTTCATCAGATTTTGGGTAATTTGCAATAATGTTGTCATTTGGTCATTTTGTAAACCGTGGTTATGACAGTTTGCACTTATTTGTTCGAAATTTGATACGGATTGTTTAATAAACCATCTGAAAACATCCGCCGAGGTGCATCAAAATTGTTTCAGAATTGGATATAGCTCCCACATTGTACTTATTGGGTAAGAGTAGGGTATTGTACAGTCGGCACCGCCCGACTTTTGCCCTTCCTTACTGGTTTAATTTTGTCTTAAGGCATCATTTCCTGAAATTTGTAATTTTTCATTTCAAACGAAATGGCATACTGCCTATCCTGATATGCAGGGTGTAGAACAGCTTTATTTATTTTAACACTTGTTCAAAACTACACATACCGTTTTGGAAAATAAAGGCGAACATCCTCCTATACAACACACAACCCAACTCTGCTAACCTTGTGAATGAGGGTAATAAAACTGAAAGAGTCAATTAGGTGTCTTAAGGTAAGGCAATATTATCAACAATCAAGGACGACATAGCACCTGCAATAGCAACGCCATGTTTGCCCGCATGTCCTTAATGGCCCAAGCCAAAGTGGTACAGTTTTTGGCGCCTTTTTGTGAAATCAATATTTAAGAATTATTACCAAAGTAACCATTAAGCCATGTTTGTTACACTTGCCAAAAACAAAACAAGCCAAACGAAGGCAACTCACAACGACTCATTTTAATATTGACTCAGGTTGATGATAACGTAAGGCTTGGGATGGATCTTAAAAATAATTTCGTTCATATTTGTTTTGCTTTAATTTAATGGTCACGAAATGAGTGAATAGCATGAAATGTTAGTTAAGCCAATTTTGTATATTTTTTTTGTATTTTTTTTTCTAAAATATTTAGGTGTTTAATTAAGGTTTATGCGAAAGGAACTCTCAGTTTTGTGGTGTTTTTTATGGCCTTAAAAAATGTATTGAAGATTAGAAATAAAAACTAAACCTTAAGAATAAAGATTATGATGGTCATTTCTAATGGAGGCACCATAAGGAGGGTCCGATAAGAATTATCTATGAAGAGATACGTAATCAGTGTAAAATTCTTACCCACACTCTACCGGGTAGCTTACGAAGTGTTGCCAAGTTCACATTGATATATCTGCCACACTAGAAATGACTGCCACATGATATTTGTTTTCTTGCCATCTTATAATGTTTACAGGCCACCAAAAGCATTTGCTTCCGAGATTGTTTAAAAAAAGAAAGTTATTCGTGATGGAGTTCAGGTGTAATTCGTTATGTTTGGCCTAACGGGCTATTGTTGGAGAACTCAGACACTCCAAAGTGAACAAAACGTTTGTATATCGCACCATAAATCGTTATAATAAGAGTAGTAGCGTTGCCGAACATCGTGTTTACTGACAAGAAAAATTCCCAATTGAGGAATTCGTAAATTCGGAAAATGATCTTGTTAACTTAATCGAGCGCACATATGAGAATTTGAGCCTGCGATCGGGCGCTCGAAGTAATTTTCCATCTCAAGTGATTGTAAGGGCTGTTGTGACCGGTCTCCAATCGTTTTCATATTGCCTGGCGTCAAAGAAAATGCGACTTATTATAGGAAAAACATTTTGGTCCGTCCGTCAGTGAAAATCACGATAGCGGTAGAACGCGTAAAGCTAGACGCTAGAAATTTGGCACAGGTACTACTCATTGATTTAAGTTGTTGTTGTAGCAGTGTGTTGTATTCTATCTTTCGTCTGCTTGATTCTGTTGAGTATCCAGATCTAGGAGTTCTGCGACTAAGTTGGGGTGCGTCCAGAAGGGTCTGGGTCTGAGTCGAGTGGGTCTGGCTGAACAGTTAAACAGGTGACGTGTATCGTGCGGTCCCTGGTTACAATCGGGACATACATCTTGCACGTCGGCATCAATCCTTGCTCTGTAGGAGTTGAGGCGGCTACATCTGCCGGAACGCAATTGACCTAGAACTACTTTGGTTTGCTGGGGTTGGTCAATTTCTTCAGATGCAATGGGAGGTGGTCGTTCTCCAAGGACCACATTCACCCGGTAGCTATGCTCCGCATCTGCTACCGCTTGATACGCCGCTTAATTTATAGGTTTTCTCTTGTAGCGCTAAACTTCACACTCTAGATCATGTAGATCTACGTTGAGGCTTCTGGTCGTTGAATACCTATCCACAGGATGATGATTTGGATGGTCTCTGTGATAACAGCCCAGAAGGTAACGCTTAGACAGCATGTAGTCTTCGCACTGGTAAGATCTTTGTCTCCTGATAAAGGAGGTTCACGTGAGAACTGAGGAGACAGTCTGTCGTGGTTCGAAAAGCGGCATTCTGACAGATCTGCATATTATTCCACTGCTTGTCGCAAATCTGACGAGACCACACTGAAGCTGCAGAACTTACCGCAGACCGGCCAATTCCTTTGTACGTGTTCAACAAAGTTTCTTTGTCATCACCCCAATTACTGCCGGCAAGTGACTTGAGGAACTGTTTCTGCTTTTGACTTTATCTCAAATTGCTGTGGCATGTGGGGAGAATGTGTAAGAGCTGTTAAATGTGACACTTGATGGTCGGAATTATCACTCCGTCAGTCATAACTTTCAGCTTCCTGAAGATTTGGTGACAGATATCTGCAGATTGCTTACAGAAAATAAGAATCAAGTTCGACGAATGCGATCGCAAAATCGTCCGCATATGATACGATCTCTATGCCGTCTGGAGGAGGATAGTTAGAGGTTAAACAATGCCGGAGATATCACCCCGCCTTGTGGAACTCCCTGTTTCACTCTACGGTGTTTCGATTTCTTATCCCTAAATTCCACAAGAGACTGGCGACCACACAGATAATTCGCGACCCAGAGTTTCAGGTCTGGCTGGAGGGACGTATTGGTGATGTCATCAAAGAGTTTGGCATGGCTGACCGTGTCGAATGCCTTCGATAGGTCCATTGCCACTAGGACCATCCTTTCACATGGCCTGTGATTGAAGCCACAGCAAATGTGTGCGGTGATGGCATGCAGAGAAGTTGTTGTGCTATGCAGTCTTCGAATTCCATGCAGATGCTCGGCGAATGGAAATTCTCCAACGAGACTCGGGAGGAGTAATGGCTCAATCGTCTGGGCTACTAGTAACAGTGGGGAGATGGGTCTGTAAGACTCCTCCAAACTTGGGTCCTTTCCAGGCTTCAGTAGCGGAATCACTCTGTCCATTTTCCAGACATCGGTAACTATAAGAGTGTTCAAAGACAGGTTGAGGACAGTAGTAAAGTACTCGACTCCGGGTTAAACCAGATTCTTCAACATCAATGTAAAGATTCCGTCGGAGCCCAATTAGGGCCTTGGATGACTTGGCGCCACGGATTAAATTCGTAACTTCGTCCACGGAAAATTGTGATGGCTGCTCTTCGGTCCGGAGACCTCTGATATGACGAATGGTTCTCCCCTTGCCCTGTCACTCTCGGGATGCACAATAAATTGACGGTTGAACAACTTGGCGCACCTCTTCGAATCAGTCACAGTTTCGTCGTTAAAAGTAACTGAGGTACTGTCATCCCGTCTACCAGGGTTCGACAGTGACTTAACAGTAGACCACAACTTGCCTAAACCGTTACCTCAGTTACATTGCTCCAAGTGTTCCAGTCACAAATTTCGATTACGTTCGTCGAGTACCCTATTAATTTCCAAATTCAGCTCGCTGATTCTGGGGTTAGTGGGGTCCGTGCAACGAATCCCATCACGCTAGTCTGCGAGTACCACTGCCTGCGCCGGGAAATTGGGCCGCACTTGGGGCATTCGACCTGCTGGTATAAAACGAGAGGCTGCTGCATTAATGATGTCTCGGAATTTCCTCTCGTCAACTAACACATCCGAGGGGTGTGACAGTTTACTGAAGCGGCGATTGGTGCTTTCGCTGAAGTCGACCCAATCGGCTTCTTTTGATTGATAAACGTCCGGTGCTCAGAGGTTATGGTCGGTCGATGGTGAGAATTATAGGGAAGTGGTCTGATCCCAAAGAAATGACGGCTTCCCAGGTAAAATCACTCAGGAGATTAGGGGATGCAATGGAAATGTCAGGCGAGCTGCTAAACCTCCTCGTAATTCTAGTGGGAGCATCTTCATTCACTATACAAAACGGCAAAGCTATGCCCCGCTGGTCGTTACAAGTACCTAGGGGAAAATGCCATGAAACGTTATGCGCATTAAAGGCTCCGGGAATCAAACGATTATGGCCACACAGTAGCCCACTTATGTCGGGCTTGTAAGCTTGGCCATTAACTGGGTCACAACTACCAACCGGCGGTATGTACACCTTGTATAGCTCTATCTCGGTAGTACCGGACCTGACTGCTATCCCCATGCACTCCATGTTGGGGTCACTGGCACCAGGCGCAGGCGGGATATGTCTATACTGCACGGAATGGTGTATCACGAAGTCTAATCCCCCACCTCTATTCCTTAAGCCATCCTTACATAGCACGTTGTATCCATGACAACTGTGCAAGATGCAGGTGTTGGTCAGCTTTGTCTCCTGGATCGCTGCGACCAATATATTTTTCCGACTAATGAAATCCGCAATCTCATCGATCTTACCACGGAGGCCGTTGCAGTTTAGTTGCAAAAATGATACATTTCACGACACTGGCCTGACAATTGGGGCTGGGCTGCTGCTGTTGCGTATATTGCCGCACCGGAGAGGTCGGGGGGAGTCACATAGTCCGACGACGAG
Organism: Stomoxys calcitrans; assembly: GCF_963082655.1. Taxonomy (NCBI): domain Eukaryota; kingdom Metazoa; phylum Arthropoda; class Insecta; order Diptera; family Muscidae; genus Stomoxys; species Stomoxys calcitrans. Next base: position 182,592,469 of record NC_081552.1, on the reverse strand, counting down.
GACGCAGAAGGCGACAACGACGACGCTTGTGGTCCGCTGCTGTCTATGTTCGCACAGCACATTGCAACATATATAGTGCGACTATATTCCCGTAGCGACGTAAGGCCAGAGCAAAATCGGAAATGTACCCACTCCATGCACCGGTTACATCTCGACAACCGACAACGACCGATGATGGAGGCGGTTCTTGAAAACCGAACAGAACCATGGTCCGCGGTTCTTTTCAATCCAGGCACGGACCAGAAGCGGAGAAGGCACTACGGGATGTGCCTCTCCTATAACGAACACGTACGAATGATGTAGGACGTTGGGGTTTGAAAATGGGTCGTTTTAGTTAAGATTTCATACAGCTCCCATATAAACCGATTTCCCGATTTGAGATCTCGAGGCCCTGGAAGCCGCAATTGCTATCCGATTTGGCTGAAATTTTGCACTTAATGCTTTGCTCCGACTTCCAACAACCACGTCAAGTACGATCTAAATCGGTCTATAAACTGTTATAGCTGTCATACATTCCGATCTCCCGTTTTCCGATCTGGATCAATTTTTGCACATAGTGTTCTGTTATGGCTTTCAATATGCGTGTTAGGTATGGCCCAAATCGGTGTATTACACGTTATAGCTCCAATATCAACCGATTTCTTGATAAGTCTTCTACGGTCCAAGAAGTTTAATTTTAGCCCGATTTGTCAGAAATATTTTTACGTAAAGTACCGATATTCATTTTTTCATTCCGTTTGCAATACATCGAAATACCCATTTCCGACCCTATAAAGTATATATATTCTTGATCGTCGTAAAAATCTAAGACGATCTAGCCATGCCCGTTCGTCTGTCTGTTGAAATCACGCTACAGTCTTTAAAAATAGATATACTGAGCTGAAACTTTGCACAGATTCTTAGTCCATAAGCATGTTAAGTTCGAAGATGGGCTATATCGGACTATATCTTGATATAATCCCCATATAGACCGATCCCCCGATTTAAGGTCTTACGCCCATAAAAGCCACATTTATTATCCGGTTTGCCAAAATTTGGGACAGTCAGTTGTGTTAGGGTCTTCGATATCCTTCTTCAATTTGGTCCAAATCGGTCCATATTTGGATATAGCTGCCATATAGACCGATCCGCCAGTTTAATGTTTATTGTCCGATTTTGCCAAAATTTGAGAAAGTGAGTTGTGTTAGGCCCTTCGACATCCTTCTTCGATTTGGCCCAGATCGGTCCAGATTTGGATATAGCTGCCATATAGACCAATCTCTCGATTTAAGATCTTGGGCCCATAAAAGGCGCATTTATTGTCCGATGTCGCCGAAATCAGTCAGTGAGTTATGTTAGGACCTTCAAAATCCTAGTTCAATTTGGCGCAGATCTATCTAGATTTGAATATAGCTAGACCGATTTTTCGATTTAAGGTTTTGGGCTCATAAAAGGCGCATTTATTGTCCGATGTCACCGAAATTTGTGATAGTGGGTTGTGTTAGGGCCTTCGACATCCCTCTTCAATTTGGCCCAGATCGGTCCAGATTTGGATATAGCTGTCATATGGACCGATCTCTCGATTTAAAGTCTTGCGAATTTAAAATTCGATTTCGCTGAAATTATGCATTTTTCACCGGGTTATGACGGAAGGTGGTTTGCATATATACCCGAGGTGGCGGGAATCCAAAGTTCGACCGGGCCGAACTTAACGCCTTTTTACTTGTTACTTATTTGACGTTTGTGATTTGCAAAGATCTTTATAAGTTATTGGCAATTCAGATCGTATTTTTGCATCCTCAGTGTTAGAGACACCGATGATGCAGAAGTTTGTAACTCATATTGCATGATTATTTGTAAAAGCATTTGAGGGAATTTGGTCTCAACTTTATCTTCGTCTTTCATTCGTTTGTGTTCAGAAGTGATTTTCCAACATTTATTCAGCTGACACTTATTAATGAGAAACTTACCACGGTAAAACTAATATTAAAATAGCTACAAAAACATGACTAACTATTAAGGATTCTTAAAAGAATATAATCTCATAATTATTATATGTATATATTTAAAATATTCAACTATGAATCAAATCACAATTAATGTTCATTGATCTTTCTAAAAGCAACATTCACACATAATCTGCTACGGCCATCCATCATCGCTCTTTGAAACTATGCCTCATAATCTAGGAGGCTGCACCTCCAAAACAAACAAAAAAAAAAGCCACATGCACAGTCATACGTAAATAGGAAAAATTGAAAAACGTATTTCCCATCACATCCGTGCCATAACTGAGAGGGAGGAAGGTAGCGTAAGTGGGTTTGTTTACTTTTGATTACGTATGTACGTCAATCAAGTTCCCAATATTGCAACCACATACGTTGTAGAAAATCCAAAACAAAAGGCTAAACCTCGACTTGATTACAAACTTGGATGATAAAAATATTATGGCATTTTTTACTATTTTTATTGTATTTGTGGTAAAGAAAAAAAACTAGTTTTTACATGCCTCCACTTTGTGTAACCATAAATTATCTATCAGGGATAGATAGATAGATCGCTATGCCTTCAGCGCTTCGAAAACCACGTTTTTTGCGCCGTTATACAAACACCATCCGCCCGCTTCACATGTGTGTCGGTGAACAGATGGGCCGAAAAAGGCAATTTTTCTGCCGGGAGCTTACTCAATAACTTCGATTTATGTACGTCAGTCCGTCTGACCGTGACCTTTATAATGGCGAACCACTGATACTTCGTCAATTCAGAAAACACTCTATTTCCGCTGACATAACACTTGTTCCATAAGTCGAACTAAGAATAGATTTCCCAGCACCTCGATCTTCTACGCTCCTTCTCCAATCTCTGACACCTGATTTTCATATAAAATTTTCACGTAGATTTTTTTTTTCAATTTTAAGACAAATTGGATAAAAATACGGATGGTCCAAAAGGCAGCTTTTGTATTTCGAAATATTACCTGATCTTTGTCTTACGCCAAGTACTGACTTCGACTTTGCGGCCGAAAAGCTGTCAAACCGGCAGACAATCAGCAACGGCAGTCGTCGACAATCAGCGGTATCGAGCGGAGAGTCTCAATGAGAGGCCGGTTCTTGCACAAATATTGAGTGCCTATGCTGCTCGATATGACAAGGCGAGTTATTGGCGCCTTTGAATAACCAATGGCCAGCCAGATCCCGCGGCGATCGCTCCTTTGGACCGGAACGAGTTTGCTGCCCTACAGGAGCTTGACGAAGATCGCCACCTCCATATGAAAATGTGGTTACAACAACAACACCATAAAATGGGTTTCTAAAAATGGAGTTTACTTTAAGCATATTTAAGCTGGTGACCAAGATATTCAGGGCTACGAGTCTCGTTTAAATCCACACAAATTATTTTTTTTTTGTATTGGTTATCTACTTTCAAAATCATATTTAAAGGCCACTTGGGATAGCACAATTTTAAAGATCCACAAGTCCTTCCTGTGTCCATCCCAATTTGAGGGCAAAAAGTGTGCTACACGACCAAAGCACTTTTATTGTTGTCCTATTCTATCCTGATCGGCCTTCACATATTATTTTTAAGACCATTTAATTAAGTCCTTTATTGTTCCGATCTACATGTCCTGCTGAACGGCAGGACGTAACCCATATACTTGAATCCTTATATCAACATTAGATTGGAACTCTACTGTCAGAGACCTTTCGTCTAGTTCCCATATTATCCCGATAGAACTACACGTCCTACTGAAGGGTATTTAGTGCATGGGCCGGTCCCAGACTCTGTCGGAAATGTGTATACCAGATTCGTAGTCAACTTCCTAAGACCTTTCATTTGATACCCATTTTGTGACGTTGGACATTCATGCCCATTTTGGGGGGTTTTAAGGATGTGAAGACCAGGAGACATCTTTGACCAAATTCTTATAACAGATGTGTACTCAACCTCCAAACACCTTTCATTTCATATTCACATTGTCCCAATTGGTAGATATGCCCTACTGGGGGGTTTTGGGGTACCATACAAAATTTCGCTTAAATCGGTGCATCCATCTCCGAGATGTGGCGTATTTGAAAATTGGGGTACTGAACAGACAATCAAACAAAGCTCAACAATTTCTTTTTTCTATAATCGATAGGTGCATCTATAATAGATAGGTGCATCCTTAAGCCCCTCGGACACCAAAAACACCAAGGAATGAATTTTTATATTAGATTTTTACTCTACTTTTAAATATCAACTTTTAAATATCTTTCATTTGATACCCATATTGCCCAAAGCGGTAAAAGTGTCCTGTTGGGTGGGTGAGGGACTCCCCCCCCCCCCCCCCCCCCCCTACACCAAACAGGTCCGTTCGGGTGGGTTTTGGGATGGGGCGCCCCCAAGTTATTTGACCAATTTCGTGTTTTTGGGGTACCATAAGGTGGCATACAAAATTTAGTTTAAATTGGTTTACCAATCCTCGAGATCTGGCGTTTTTAAGTGGTATGGGGGAGGGTCCGACGAAAATTTCATATAAATCTGTTCAGCTGTTTTTAAGTCTATACGGAACAGACAAACAAACTAACAAACAAACAAAGCGCAACATTTTCATTATACCCTACACCACTACTGTGTTACAGGATATTATAACTAAGTGAATAGAGAAGGAAGGGAGATAACCCCTTGATAAGTATACCGATCGACTCAAAACAACTTCCGGATTGGATTTAGCTATGTCCGTCTGTTTGTCTGCCTGTCTGTCAGTTTGTCCATTTTAATTTGTGTACAAAGTACAGATCGCAATTTTCATCCGATCATCTTCAAATTCAGCACAGGCATGTTTTTAGGCCTAGATACGAAGGCTATTGAATTTAGAAAAAAAATCTGTTTAGATGTGGATATAGCTCCCATATATATGTTCGTTCGATTTGCTGTAATAATGCAATAAATTGGTCATTTGTTAACCGATTCCCTCGAAATTTGGCAGGTAGAATTTTCTCTTGACTTTCAACATTACTGATGAACTTCAAGGAAATCTGTTCCGATTTAGATATAGCTCTCGTATATATATAACGCCCGATTTTAACTTCTCGAGTCACAGCAAGCACATTTTATGACTAATCTTGCCAAGCTTTTGCACAACGCTATCCTCGACGATTACCACAATATCTGAGAAGTTTGCTCGAAATCGGTTCAGATTTAGATATAGCTCCCATATATATGTTCGTCCGATTTTGAGAAATATTGCAATAGAATGTTCATTTCTAAACCGATTCTCTCGAAATTTGGCAGGAAGGATTTTCTTATAGCTCTCTGACATTACCGGTGAATTTCATAGAAATCGGCCGAGATTTAGATACAGCTGTCATATATGTATAGCACCCGATTTTCACTTCAAGAGCCACTGCCATCGCATTTATTGACCAATCTTGCCAAAATTTTGCACAACGCTTTCCTCTGAGACTACCACAATATTTGAGAAGAAATTTGCAATAGTGTTGTCATTTGTCATTGTTGTCGAAATGTGATACGGATTGTTTAATAACCCATCTGAAAACATCCGCCGAGGTGCATCACATTTTACTTATAAGGTAGGTTTAGGGTATTATACAGTCACCACCGCCCGACTTTTGCCCTTTGTTACTGGTTATATAATAGATTTCATCGAAAGCGGCTAAAAATATGCCTTTTATTCGCTCAAAAACATACAAAGAAAGAAAGAGATGCATAGATAGAGAGAGAGAAATAAAGAACGTTATGTTTTCTATCCCCCCCCGCCCTTAAAAGTAGCAGAATTATGACAATGCTAGGACCAACATGAGATTAACTTCTGCCATCGCCTTTCGTATCCCCATCCTTCTTGTAAAACGCAATAGCTATTGGGTTGCCTAAAAAGTAATTGCGGCTTTTTTAAATGAAAGTAAATGCATTTTTAATAAAACTTAGAATGAACTTTAATGAAATATATAATTGCCATTTTGTTCTATAACCTTTTGCCATCTTCCTGGCAAATTTAGTATTCCACGCTCATAGAACTTCAGGCCTTTATCTGCAAAAAACTGAACCAAGTGCGATTTTATAGCCTCATCATTGCCGAAAGTTTTACCATTTAAGGAGTTGGTGGATGCATCAAAAGTTCCCAGCCAAGCTCACTCAGTTTTTGGCAAGTGACCAAAGATGTGTGCGGCCTAGCGTTGTCCTGGTGGAATATGACACCTTTACGATTGACCAATTCTGGTCGCTTCTCCTTGATGGCTGTATTCGATTTGTCCAATTGTTGACAGTAAACATCCGAATTAATCGTTTGGTTCCTTGAAAGCAGCTCAAAATATACCACACCCTTCCAATCCCACCAAACAGACAGCATAACCTTCTTTTGGTGGATATCAGCCTTTGAAGTGGTTTGAGCTGGTTCACTATGCTTGGACCATGATCGTTTTCGACTAGCGTTGTTGTAAACAATCCATTTTTCATCTCCAGTTATGATTCGTTTTAAAAACGGATCGAATTCATTGCGTTTAAGGTGCATATCACAAGCGTTGATTCGGTTTGTTAAATGAATTTCTTTCAATACATGTGGTACCCAAATATCAAGCTTTTTAACCAGTCCAAGACTTTTTATTTGATAATGAACGGTTGATTTTGGTATATTTAACTTCTCTCCTATCTCACGCTCAGTTACATGACGATCCAATTCGATTAATGCTTAAAATTTGTCAACGCCGACTATATGAAAAATCTGCAATTACTTTTTGGGCAACCCAATACAATTGTTGTCGGCAAGCTTTCAAAGCAAAGGTAATTTTCGTTTAGCATTAGCGTTGTTAACAAGTTTGTTAAAATGCCGATAATTATATATTTGTTTTTAGTTTTCTCTTTTCCTTGCCGTTCGTTGCCAACAACTTAACGATGTGAGATATCACCTGTACTCATAAGTGGATTGTCTGACTTTTTGCCTCAACTAGATAATTAGGTTGAATATTTAACAAGTGAATGTGTATGACGAATTCTCACGTGTGTGTTGAAAATTAAATCTTGTGTATGGTTTCGCATTGCTAACAAACCTTTAAAAGACAAATTAAGAAAATAATCGTCCCATGTGGCGTATGCTAGTTGTACTATGTTATTGATGCGTAAATCATACGCAATGCGGATCTTTTATTTACTATGGCGTTAATGCAAAGATGGCTCCTTTCTTTGAAACGGAAACTCATTCGGATTTTTTTTGTTTTTGGAACCTCCACAGAGGCTAACGGTTAGCATGTCCGCCTATGAAGCTGAACGCTGTGCTCGAATCCTTGCGAGAACACCAGAAAATATTTTTCAGCGGTGGTTATCCTCTCCTAATGCTGGCGACATTTGTAAGGTACTGTGCCAAGTAAAAACTTCTCCCCAAAAAGGTGTCGCACTGCGGCACGCCTTTCGGACTCGGCTATAAAAAGGAGCCACCTTATCATTGAGCTTAAATTCGAATCGGATAGCACTCATTGATTTGTGAGATGTTTGCCCCTGCACCTAAATGGAATGTTCATGGAAAAAGAAAAAAAATTGCATTTACGGTTTGTAACAGTGATGGGCACACTAACACTGTTGAAAAGACCAAACTGTATTTGTGTGAGTATCATCAAACATCGACTACATGAAATAGCTTTCAAAAAGAGGCAATCGAACGAAGCCACACACTATCCGTGTGCTTCTATTCGTTTTTCCAATGCCCGGATGTGTATGCTGCCCATCTATAGTTTACATCAAAGGTTATTGATCTAATTCAGTGCATTTAGTTCAAGGTCGTTACCCTCTGTCGATTTACAGTCTAAAGCGATATTGCATTTACATAGGTTTATCGAAACCCCCATTAATGTATATTTGCCTCATACCAGTGTATCTTTAAATGACAATCCCAAATGAACTTTTTCATCTTGATATAATTTTCTTGACATAAAATAATAACAATTCATGCTCATTTTAAATCAAACAACGTTATGCTCCAGAAATTTTCATTGCTTTCCTACATAAAAAGATTTTTCTTTGTAAATTTCATATAAAATATGAATTTTTATTTTTGTCTTTGCAGATATACCATCCATTTACTGAAAATTGCAAATTAAAGACGAGAAGCCGCCGCAACAACAATCGCAACCACCATGGTAGAATTTCGCTTCGATATAAGTCCCCTTTTTACCCAACCCATTGTCAAGGTGACTTCAAATTTGCTGCCTCATACTTTTCGTGGTGATCGTCGCCAATGTTTGTAAGTATCCAAAGTTGCCATTGCATTTAGTTTCCCCATGTTCTCTTTCCCACAAATGCACTAAGACAATCTACTGATGGCTATTTCAGGGATGCCACTTCAAAGATGTCAGAAATCATTGATCGCTTGGGTCAACTGTCGGCAAATGCTCAAAAGCTCAATACGCCAGTGACGACAGCACAACGCTTACGCATGTCAGAGAATCAAACAATCTATTTGATGGCTGATGTCGATGCTGGCAATAAGTAAGTTGAGAGTCAATGTATTTGAAGTTATTTTGCACTTAGATTAAAAAAATTCCTTTGAGCCAATTAATGTTGAACGTATTTACTTTAGTAAAACGGTTGACCTTTAGATTTGTTTGAATCAAATAATAAGAAATCTGTTTGTATGAGAGCTATACCTTGTTCAAAAGTCATGCATGTTATAATCTGATACCGAAAGCGTTTAATGGACTGGTGGGTTAACATTTGCCCTCATATCGTAAAACCTGAGAAAATGAGTATACACTCCACTACCATATCCAAAGTTATGGATAAACAAAGGCTGCTCTCGATCATATTTTATTCAGGTCCCGAGAACTCATATACAAGTAACAGTTTCAGCGAAATCCTATGTCAGCTGTATCTAAATATGGTCCTAACTAGACCATAAGTCGGATGTCGGGCGGCTAAAAACAACTCACTGATTCAAATTTCAGCGAAATCGGGTACTAAGTAAAGATTTTCTGGGCTTCAGATCCTTACACGAGAAAGCTGAGATTGGTCTCTTTGGCAGCTATATCTAAATATAGCCCGATATGGGCCATTTTCGTGTCAGATGTTGGGAGTTTTAATACAACTCACTGTTCCAAATTTCAACAAAGTCTGGTAATTACTGCGCCTGTTATAAACCTAAGACCCAAAATCGGCAGATTTTGGGTCTTTGGACTGGATCTGGATCTTTGGTTCGGATATCGACGGGCGTTATAAAACTCACTATTCTGAGTTTAAGCTGACCCCAAATTGGCATATCGGTCTATTTGGCAGCTATATGTAAATATGGTCCGATATACACCATTTTCGGGTCGGATGTCGAGGCATTTTGAGCAAATCACTGTTTCAAATTTCAGCAAAATCGGAGAACAAATTTTGTTCCTAAAGCTGAAGATTGGTCTCTATGGCAGCTATATCTAAACATAGCCCAATCTGGCCCATATACGGGACAGATGTTGGGAGTCTTGATACAACTCACTTTTCCAAATTTCAGCGAAATGCGGTAATAAATGCGCCTGTTATAGGTTTAAGACCCTAAATCGGCACATTGGTCTATATGCCAGCTGTATGTAAATATGGTCCGATATCCACCATATTCACGTCGGATGTAAAGGCCTATAGTGCAAATCACTGTTTCAAATCCCATGGCAATCGGTTGTACGCACCAGATTGATCCGATGGAATCCTTCATCGGCAAGAGCTGCCGCCTCAGTGTACGTGTTCGTCCTTTTTTCGTAGTAGGAGAGGCACATCCCTTCTTCGCAGGCTTCTGGTCCGTGCCGAGATTGAAAAGAACCCGGGACCCTGGTTCTGTTCGGTTTTCCAGAACCGCCTCCATTGTCGGTTGGTGTCGGTGAGGAGTAACCGGTGCATGGAGTGGGTACATTTCCCATCTTGTTCTGACCCTACATCACATCGGGAGTATAGCCATACTGAATATGTTGCAAGGTGCCGTGTGCACATAGACAGCAATGGGTCACAACCGTCGTCGTCGTCGCCTTCTGCGTCCTCGTCGTTGGACTATGTGGTCTCCGAGCCGATGAACAGCCATTACAATTTACCGTGGGCGAAGTTACGAATGTCATTCGTGGCGCCAAATCATCCAAGCCGTTGGGTCCCGACGGAATCTCTGCATTGATGTTGAAGAATCTTGATTTACCTGGAGTTGAGTACCTTACTACTGTCCTCAACCTGTTTTTGAACAATCTTATAGTTCCGGATGTCTGAAAGTCGGACAGAGTGATCCTGCTACTGAAGCCTGGAAAGGACCCGAGTTTGGGGGAGTCGTACAGACCGATCTTCTTTCTCTCACCAGTGCCAAAGACGCTTGAGGCATCACTCCTCCCGAGCTTTGCATGCCATCATTCTACATATTTGCCGGGCTTCAATCAGCTCAGGCCATGTGATAGGACGGTTCTCGTGGCACTGGACCTATCGAAGGCATTCAGCCATGCCAAACTCTTTGAGGACATCGCCAACACGTCCCTCCAGCCAGGCCTGAAACGCTGGGTCGAGAATTATCTGTGTGGTCGCCAGTCATTTGTGGAATTTAGAGATAAGAAGTCGAAGCTCCGAAGAGTGAAACAGCGAGTTCCCCAAGACAGGATGATATCTCCGGCACTGTTTAACCTCTATCTATCCTTCATTCCTCCCCCTCCAGATGGCATAGAGATCGTTTCATATGCGGACGATTGTACGATCATGGCATCAGGCCCCCTACCCATTGATGACATCTGCGATAGGTTGAATGTCTACCTCAACGAACTTGCCACCTATTTCGCTGCAAGAAATCTGAAAATATCTGCCACCAAATCTTCTGCCACATTATTCACTACATACACACATGAGGTGCGTAGAGAGCTGAAAGTGATGGTCGACGGCGTGACAATTCCGGCCATCAAGTGTCCCAAAATACTTGGTGCCACATTTGACAGCTCTTACACATTCTCCCCACATGCCACAGCAATTTGCGATAAAGTAAAAAGTAGAAACAAGGTCCTCAAGTCACTTGCCGGCAGCATTTAGGGTGCAGACAAAGAAACCTTGTTGACCACATACAAAGCAATTGGCCGGTCTCTGGTGAGTTAAGCAGCGCCAGTGTGTTCCCGTCTGCTCTGTGACACGCAATGTAATAATATTCAGATTTGTCAGAATGCAGCCCTCCGAACTGCGCCGGGCTATCTCCTCAGTTCTAATGTGGATCACCTCCATCAGGAGGCAAAGATCCTGCCAGTGTGAAGACATAACTAAGCAATACGTTTTGGGCTGTTATCGCAGAGACTTGTGGATAGATATCCACCGCTCAGAAGCCTTAAGGAAGATCTACATGATCTAGAGTGTGAGGTTCAGCGCTACAAGAGAAAACCTCTAGATCAAGAGGGTGTAGACAACATTCATACAGACACGGTAGCAGATGCGGTAAATAGCTCCTGGGTGAATGTAGTCCTTGGAGAACGACCGCCTCTCATTGCACCAGAAGAAGTTGACCTCCCCCGGAAAACCAGAGTTCTGGCTCAATTAGGTTCCGGCAAATGCAGCCGCCTCAACTCGTACAGAGTAAGAATTGATGATGACGTGCAAAATGTATGTCCCGATTGTGACCAAGGAGCACACGATACACGTCACCTGTTTAACTGCTTAGACCCACTCGACTCAGACCCAGATCCCTTTGGACGCACCCCATCTTAGTCGCCGAGTTCCTGGATCTTGACACTCAACAGAATTAAGCAGACGAAAGATAGAACACAACAAACTGCTACAACTACAACTATTTCAAATTTCAGCAAAATCAGAGAATAAATGCGCCTTTGGCAGATCGGTCTATATGGCAGCTATATATGAATATGTTCCGTTCTGGACCATTTTGGTTCGAATATCGGCGGGAGTAATAAAACTCACTATGCCAAAATTCAGCGAAATCTGATAATAAATGTGCCTGTTATCGGCTTAAGACCCTAAATCGCCAGATCTGTCTTTTTGGCAGCTATATCCAAATAAAGTACTATGTGGCCATTCAAGAACTTAACCTTAATTCGAGTGCAAAACTCAATAACGCAATACCTCCATTTTTACAGACTGTTGCGTGATTACAGGGCTCAAGAAGTCAAATCGGGAGATCGGTTTATATGGCAGCTATATCAGGTTCTAGACCGATTTAATTTCAATTTCAGCCAAATCGGACAAAAATTGCGATTTATATGGAAGCTATATCCAAATCTGAACCGATAGGGCCCATTTGCAATCCCCAACGACCTACATCAATATAAAGTATCTGTGTAATATTTCAAGCGGCTAGCTCCAGAATATATATATTGGGTTGCCTAAAAAGTAATTGCGGATTTTTTAAAAGAAAGTAAATGCATTTTTAATACAACTTAGAATGAACTTGAATCAAATGTACAATTGCCATTTTGTTCGATAACCTTTTGCCATCTTCCTGGCAACTTTAGTATTTCACGCTCATAGATCTTCGGGCCTTTATCTGCAAAAAACTGAACCAAGTGCGATTTTATAGCCTCATCATTGCCGAATGTTTTACCATTTAAGGAGTTCTGCAAAGATCGAATTAAATGGTATTCTGATGGTGCAAGGTCAGGGCTATATATGGTAGATGTATCAAAAGTTCCCAGCCAAGCTCACTCAGTTTTTGGCGAGTGACCAAAGATGTGTGCGGTCTAGCGTTGTCCTGGTGGAATATGACACCTTTACGATTGACCAATTCTGGTCGCTTCTCCCCGATGGCGGTATTCAATTTGTCCAATTGTTGACAGTAAACATCCGAATTAATCGTTTGGTTCCTTGGAAGCAGCTCAAAATATACCACACCCTTCCAATCCCACCAAACAGACAGCATAACCTTCTTTTGTTGGATATCAGCCTTTGAAGTGGTTTGAGCTGGTTTACCATGCTTGGACCATGATCGTTTTCGACTAACGTTGTTGTAAACAATCCATTTTTCATCTCCAGTTATGATTCGTTTTAAAAACGGATCGCATTCATTGCGTTTAAGGTGCATTTCACAAGCGTTGATTGGGTTTGTTAAATGAATTTCTTTCAATACGCCAAACAAACAAATGTGAACAAAATTTCGCGCACTTTTTTTCTAAAGCAAGCTAAAAGTAACAGCTGATAACTGACAGAAGAAAGAATGCAATTACAGAGTCACAAGCCGTTGAAAAAATTTGTCAACGCCGACTATATTACCGACAATTACTTTTTGGGCAACCCAATATTTTATGGGGTTTTAGATCAATATTTCAAGTTGTTACAAACAGATTGACTAGGTTAGTATACCCCCATCCTATGGTGGTGGGTATAATAAAATGAAACGCCTGGGTTCGAGTCGTGGCGAGTTCATCAGAAAAAATTTTCAGCGGTGGTTTTACCTTCCTAATGCTTACAACATTTGTCAGGTATTATGCCATGTAAAAACTTGTCTCCAAAGAGGTGTTGCAATGCGGAACGCCGTTAGGACTCGGCTAAAAAAAGGAGGGCCCTTATTATTGAGCTTAAACTTGAATCGGACAGCACTCATTGATATGTGAATAGTTTGCCCCTGTTCCTGAGTGGAATTTTCATTTGTAAATTTTTCCGAACGTAGCACTGAGAGATAGATTTGTAAACGGAACAGGACGGTTCGGAAGGAGGGTGGAATAAGATCAGGCTAAGCTACAGATGTACGTGCTTTCGTACGAAATAGGCGTTTTCACCCTCCGCTCGAGTTCCCCATTCTTCTTGTTTCTTTTATACGTGTATCCAGAGGTTGGATTTGGTCCAAGGTATCACATCTTCTTTTTTTATACCCTACACCACCACTATGGTACAGGGTATAAAAAGTTTGTGCATTTGTTTGTAACGCTAAGAAGGAGAAGAGCTAGACCCATTGATAAATATGCCGATGGACTCAGAATCACTTTCTGATTCGATTTAGCCATGTCCGCCTGTGAGTCCATGTGTTCTTGTAATCAAGGTACAGGTCGTATTTGTTGTCCAATCGTCACGAAATTATGCACATGTCACTTTTGTGGCCCAAGGACGAACGCAATTTGTAAAATTTTGGTAAAAATCGGTTCAGATTTAGATATAGCTCCCACATATATGTATCGCCCGATTTCCACTTAAATGGCCGTAGTAACCACAATTTTCAACCGATCTGCATAACATTTGGCATGGATTTTTTTCTTACTAAAAGTTTGTTTTCTTACTAAAAGACTAGTATCTGCGAGATTTCATCAAAATCGGTTCAGATTTGGATATAGCTAGCATATATATGTATATCGCCCTATTTGCACTTAAACGGCGTTGTTACCACAATTTGCATTCCATCTGCACAACATTTTGAACGGATTGTTTAGATACTGATCTTAACATATTTGCGAGATTTCATCAAAATCAGTTCAGATTTGGAAATAGCTCCCATATATATTTATCGTCATATGGCCGCAGTAACGACAATTTTCAAACGATCTGTTCGAAAAAAATTCGGTTCAGATTTAGATATAGCTCTCTTATACATACAGGGTGGCTGATGAATATTGCTACAATGATGAATATTGCTACATTTTTTTTTCGGTGTATGGAATACATTTTTCTTTTATTCATGTTAAATTAAATTATTAAATTAATTATTAAATTATTATTAATTAAATTAATTAATTAATTAATTAAATTAATTATTAAATTATTATTATTAAATAGAAAAAAAGTTATTACATTTTTTTTTGGTAGCGGCTTTCATCAGCCACCCTGTATATTCAATGCCCGAATTTATAATTGTAGGGTAGGTGTAGGGTATTATATAGTCGGCTCCGCCCGACTTTAGCCTTTCTTAACTGGTTTTCTTCCCTTTCTGTCTAGCTTATCTCAATGGGCCAAACTGGCCACCACGTGAACTCACCTATGGTGGGCAATCCATTCAACCTAACCTCATATTGGTATTAAAAAATTTGGCTGAAATTTTAATTTTAGAAAAAAGACTTTTTAAAGTCGTGTCTTTAGATATATATTTTTTTTTTAATTTTATCTTTTTTCATACGAAATTTGGTGAACATTATTTCATCATACTCCACCCTAATGTATGTTGAGGATTTCTTTCAGTTGAAATCATATTCATTCTAATGTTTACTTTGGTTTGTGTGTAAATATCAATTTCAAAGGTTAATTTGTTAATTGAATACATTGTCAATTTTAATTATTTTTGGAATTGTAAAGGACACCACTACAAGGATGAATGAAAATCAAATTGAAATGTTGCTTAATTTCCTTTGACACATGTTAGGTTCCCTCTCCTTGAGCTACTTAAAAGCCACTCACCATCCTTTCATTTGGGTATTTAATATTAAAATTTCTCATGGCTTTTCTTGGAGGCCAACGCCCTAGTTTTTGTTCCTTTTTTTGTGGTGGATGGTGGTGGTGGTTTTAATTGTTTGATGTTGTTCTGATTTTCCTATTACCTAGATATTACATTTCCTAATTTAAATTAATTGTATATAATTTGTCTTGTGCTTATTTGGCGCCCTTGGTTGATTTTGTGCTTCATTCTTTCTAACTTTTGCTGTTTGTTTGCAGTGGTGCGGTGATTGGTCTCCTCAAGGTAGGCACCAAAGACCTCTATTTGTTCGATGAAATTGGGCAAACGCGTAAGGTGGAGAACGCCCCTTGCATCTTGGATTTCTACATACACGAATCGCGGCAGAGAGCTGGTCTCGGCAAGGATCTATTCGAAACCATGTTGGCTGATGAGAAATGGACACCCGTCAAATGTTCGGTGGATAGGCCGTCGGAAAAGCTTTTGGGTTTCCTCAAAAAGCATTATGGCTTGGTGCGTAGCATACCGCAGGCTAATAATTTTGTGCTCTATGAGGGTTTCTTTGATGATGGCAAAATTGGGACGACAAATGGCGGTGGCAATGGCATGTATATTACAAATAGGTAAGTAGTCGCGAACCCCCCACCTACACTTCTCTCCCCCTTCCCCCTCTAATATTAACATTGGTGTGTGCTTGTATGTAATTAATTTTCCATTCTTAAGCGTCATTCTATGTTGAATTAAACGGAAGTTCTAATATTAAGTTTTATGATGGTGAAACGATATGAAATGTGGTGACTGACTGACTGACTCACCTGACGAACTGATTGCATGAGCTTCCCCATAATAACAAAATGCGTTGTGTGTGTGGCTTAAGCTCCATGCGTGCCAACCGCACAAAAAAAAATATATGAAACCCATCACCATCACCACCATGTACGTCAAGTGTCGTGTGTATGGTTGCCTCATCCTGCGATGCAGTGGATTTCCTTGCAGGGAAATGTGTATTTATGTGCCATGAAGTTAAATAAAAGTTTTGAGAAAAACACCCTTGAGGTTTTTCACACATTTCCTTTGATCATGCCTTCGTTTAGTTTCGAAGTTTTATTTGTTCTAATTTCTATTAAAAACAAAAATCACGACTAGCGCTAAAAGTGGGAAAGTATCATAAGACATTGTAGCTACGTAGTTCCAAGATTCCAACGTTTAAAGGAAATTTTCTTTATAAAAAATAAGGGGATCGCTTAACAAGTTTTCAATTGGGAAGCTAGTTATCCATTGCTTTGCTATACCCATCAGCGACGGATGGGGGTATATTCATTTTGTCATTCCGTTTGCAACACATCGAAATATCCATTTCCGATCCTATAAAGTATATATATTCTTGATCAGCGTAAAAATCTAAGACGATCTAGACATGTCCGTCCGTCTGTCCGTCTGTCTGTTGAAATCACGCTACAGTCTTCAAAAATTAAGATATTGAGCTGAAATTTAGCACAGGTTCTTTTTTTATCCATAAGCAGGTTAAGTTCGAAGATGGGCTATATCGGACAATATCTTGATATAGCCCCCATATAGACCGATCCGCCGATTTAGGGTCTTAGGCCCATAAAGGCCACATTTATTATCCGATTTTGCTGAAATTTGGGACAGTGAGTTGTGTTAGGCCCTTCAACATCCTCCGCCGTCCGGCCCAGATCGGTTCAGATTTGGATATAGCTGCCATATAGACCGATCTCTCGGTTTTAGGTTTTGGGGCCATAAAAAACGCATTTATTGTCCGATGTTGCCGAAATTTGGGACAAAGAGTTAAGTTAAGCCCCTCCACATATTTCTGCAAGTTGGTCTAGATCGATCAAGATTTGCATATAAAGGGTGATTTTTTTGAGGTTAGGATTTCCATGCATTAGTATTTGACAGATCACGTGGGATTTCAGACATGGTGTCAAAGAGAAAGATGCTCAGTATGCTTTGACATTTCATCATGAATAGACTTACTAACGAATTTTATTACCATTGAATTTTATTACCAAAATCAGTGTTCGGTTCGAAATGTGTTCAAATTTTGACAAATTTTGTTCAGCGATGAGGCTCATTTCTGGTTGAATGGCTACGTAAATAAGCAAAATTGCCGCATTTGGAGTGAAGAGCAACCAGAAGCCGTTCAAGAACTGCCCATGCATCCCGAAAAATGCACTGTTTGGTGTGGTTTGTACGCTGGTGGAATCATTGGACCGTATTTTTTCAAAGATGCTGTTGGACGCAACGTTACGGTGAATGAACACATTTCGAACCGAACACTGATTTTGGTAATAAAATTCAATGATTTGCAAGCGTTGCTCGTTAGTAAGTCTATTCATGATGAAATGTCAAAGCATACTGAGCATCTTTCTCTTTGACACCATGTCTGAAATCCCACGTGATCTGTCAAATACTAATGCATGAAAATCCTAACCTCAAAAAAATCACCCTTTAGCTGCCATATAAACCGATCTCTCTATTTAAAGTCTTGGCCCCATAAAAGGGGCATTTTTAATCCGATTGCACTGAAATTTGACACACTGACTTATGTTATGCTTTTCGACACCCTTGTGGTATATAGTTCAGATCGGTTTATTTTTAGATATAACTACTTAAAAGACCAATATTTTGTTATATACAATTGAACAATAACTTTTACTTATTAGTATCTGGTCCAAATCGGAACATAGCTGCTATGGGGCATATGGTATAAATTTTGCACCGGATTTTGAGGAAAGGTGGTTCACATATATATCCGAGGTGGTGGGTATCCAAAGTTCGACCCGGCCGAACTTAACGCCTTTTTACTTGTTTTATTTTATTCCTTTCCAGTGCAAATAAGATGTTCCGAATAGAATTTCAGTGCAACGTAGTTGTTGTTGTTTTAGCAGTGTGTTGCACACTGAGGCGGTAGCCCTTGCCGATGAACGTCTCCATCGAGTCAATCCGGTACGTAAACCGGCTGCCATGGGATTGCAACGTAGTACAGGATAGTTATCGATATTATGCTATGACAGATAACAATCACGAGACCTGCATTTGAGAACGAGCTATGTCTATTAGGGCGAACAAGTAAAAAGGCAAGTAAAAAGGACCTTGCGTATATATGTTAACTAGCTTTCGCCATAATCCGGAGAAAAATGCATCATTTATTAACCCATTGCAGTTTTATTTAAATATGGTCCGATTTGGACCAAACTCGGCACGGACGTCGAATGGTCTATTAAATACTATTCACTGTTCAAGTTGTTAAAACAAAATGTCAGCGAAATCGGATAATATGTGCACCTTTAATGGGCCCAATACCTTAAAACGTGAGATCGCTCTATGTGGGAGCTATATTCAAATATAGACCGATGGCCATATTGAATTCGGATATCGTAGGGCCGAACACAGCTCACTGTTTCACATTTCAGCGAAATCGGCTAATAAAAGTTGCTTTTATGGGTCCAAGGACTAAAATCGGGAGATCGGTATATATGACAGTTATATCAAACTAAAGACCGATCTAAACCATATAGGGATCGGATGTCAGAAAGCCTAACATAGGTCCTTGTGTCCAATTTCAGCGAAATCCGGTAATAAATGCGCCCTTTATGGGCCCAAGACCCTAAATCAGGAAATCAGTCTTTATGGCAGCTATATCCAAATATAGCCCGATCTTGACCATACTCAATACGAATGTCGAAGAACCTAACACAAAACATTGTGCTAAATTTCAGCAAAATCGGATAATAAATATTGCTTTTATGGGCCTAATCGGACCTTAAATCGGCCTATGTGGGGGCTATATCAAGATATAGTCCGATATAACCCATCTTCGAACTTAACCAGTCTATGGATAAAAAAATAATCTGTGTAAAGTTTCAGCTCAGTACCTCTATTTTTAATGACTGTAGCGTGATTTCAATAATGTTGTCTTCCAATGCGTCAAATGAAGCGCGCTTGTCTGTATAGACATGACCTTTAACATAGCCCCGCATAAATAGTCTAAAGGCGTTAAATCCCACGATCTAGGCGGCCAATTGACCGGTCCCGAAATAAAATGTTCACCGAAATCACCTCTCAATAAATTTATTGTTGCGCGTTCCGTGTGGCAAGTGGCACCGTCTTGTTGAAACCACATGTCATGCAAGTCAAGCTCTTGCATTTTGGGCAAAAAAAGTTGGATATCATCTCACGATAGCGCTCACCATTCACAGGTACGATACGATTCGGATCATCTTTGAAGAAGTACAGACCAATAATGCCACCAGCCCATAAACTGCACGATTGATGGTTAAATTATGGACCAAACTGAAGCAAAACACGAAACGTACTTGAGCTGTTTAAACTAGTGTTGCCAAAAAGAAAATAAGTAAAAAAATCACCCTTTACTTTTAAGGGGTAGGGATTCGAATCAATTATTATAAGGGTCTTGGAGATGGCATACGACTGGTCTAAGCCTAGGGGTTGCAATGTTAACCCTCAGAATAATAAAATCCGCTTGTTCACGAGGAAGACGAAGGTTGGCCAATTTGGCGCACCACGTTTCCTCAACGGAATAATTTCAATATCTGACAAGGTAATATACCCAGGAGTGGTATTGCCAACTGGAAATTCATGGTAAACTAATGTATAACAGCTAAATGACAGAGTGAGCCTGGGATTCTACATTGAGAATTCAAGGACTGCGGTTTATTTCGGACCGCCTAATCATAATACGGTCCTGCAGTCGGAGATCCGGGTGAATACGGAAAGCGTGAGGTGGTATGGTGTTAACGGGAGAACGTCGAGTGTGATTATCTTAACGGACAGTTAACTGGTCATCAGGGCAATAACAACCAGGACTGTAAGGTCACGAACAGTCTTTGAGTGTAAGAAGGAGATTAACGCCTACTCTGAGGATAGAACGATGGAGAATGAAAGATCAGACGATTTGGTCGTGAAGGCCAGAGGACTGCATTCAACAAACTTGGTTAATCCGAAGCCTGTGGAAGAACGAAACGGTCCGTTAGATGACGAAAATCCTATGGGCAGATCCGGATCGCAAGAAGACGAGGCTATTACTGAAACACGGACATGAGTATAACTTTCGATATCACAACGGGACACAAAGGACTACAAGCTCACTTATGCAGAATGGGTACGGCACATGATAGCATTTATAGGCTATGTGGGGAAAATGATGGAACCTCTCTTGCCCGGTTCCAGACATGCAATACCAGATATGCACCAACTTAGGAGCATGTTATGGAAAACAATTGGTGATTTTGTTATTAGCATGGAATTCTTTTTTAGTAATTAGAGTGTACAATAAGCCGATTATAGGCTTAGGTCCATGCCCATAGTGGCATGGGGCGGATTAATACCCGCTCCCTCTTATCAAACTAACCTTGACTTTCTTGTCTTACACGTGCTTCATATGACGTTAGTACGTCCATAGACTACGTCCGGAATCCTTGCGCACTCACGTCTCAGAAGCAGTTTCCAAAACATTATCCCGATAATTAGACGCAAAAGTTAGGGGTTAAGCCCGCGTGTCATGCACTGGGTATATACTGCATTTGCAGACCTATTATGCTAAATGGTGTTGTGGTCTGGTGGACGGGGCTTCAAAAGTCCACCTATTGTTCAATACTCAACCGGATCCAAAGGATGGCTTGTTTGTGCATCACTGCCGCACTGTGGACGACACCAGCTGATGCACTGAATTTAATGCTACATCTAATGCCTCTGGACATTGTGGAGAGGCTAGTTGCTGCGACCACTGGTGTGGGGCGAAGTAAACTTTCTCTTTGGTCATGTGGCGGCTAGGGACACTGTGTTATCCTTGATACAATATCCGATGTTCCAGGCAGTGTGGATTACATCCTGCCTGAGCCGCATTTTGAAAAAAAGTACTGTACTACTATTCCTGATAGAACCGATTGGAACTGCATTATCCCTTGTAATAGATGGATGGTTCCAAACTAGACGACCAGGTGGGCTTTGGGGTGTACTCTAAAGATCTAGAACTGGTCATATCGAGAAGGTTACGTGACCGCTGCAGTGTGTATCAAGCGGAGATTCCTGCAATTACGAAAGTGGTGGAATGGCTAAAATATAATGTTGTAAACACAACTGGCTTGCGAGACTAGAAACTACCTTACACATTCCAGGGATACTGGAATCTGTGGGTATGTCTCTAGCGACATGTAAGCTAAGTTTTCCGGATCAGGCCCGAAGGGCAACGAATGATAGATGATCACAAAGAGCGGGCTGTGAGCGTTCAAAAACTAGTTGGCCTAATCTAGACTTGAAGAGGTCAACTGCTTTGCTGTCACTGTGTCCGTCATGACAGGTTAATGTCTAATCGGAAAACATGCTGACAGACGACTTTTGCCTATGCTGTGAGGACATCAAGGAAGAAGACACTATAGAACATCTGCTGTGTGTGTGTGTGTCAGGCACTGGCATTTAGAAGGAGTTCTACTTTAGTTTCTCATTTCTTTGATAACTTGTCTAATTAAGCGGATGTGAACATTCGCAAGTTATTGGGCTTTAAAGCGATATGGATGGTTCAGCGGTAGGAACTAGAAGTCATCTTCCCTCTCCTGTTCCTGTGGTATCACAATGGACGAAAACGTCTAAGTGAGTCTGATGGCAGAATGCCACTTAAACCTAACCTAACCATGTCGTCCAGATCCATGTCTTCTAATTCAGGTCAAAAATAATCAGTGAGCATGGTGAGGTAGCGTTGTCCACTCACGGTAACGTGACGCATCGAGGACGAAGAAGTATGGCCCAATGTCACCGCCGACATGCAAACCACACCAAACAGTTATTTTTTGTGGATGAAGTGTTGAGCTCATGTGGATTTTCCCCTGACCAATATCGCATAGTTTGCATATTTGCAAATTGGAGTTAGGGCTCTTATCGTACATATTTATGTAGTAAATTTCTAGGATTTGCAGACGTTGTTCGTTCATGTACTTTAGCATGATGCAGATGTTGAGTTAATGAATAAATTGGCGGTGACCGGTTCTATGATAAATGTGAGAGTGCTTGCACAAATTAAATTCAAAATTAACAAGTCCCAATTGGAAAACCCTTTACCTTTTATTAATCCCAAATTTGTTGCAAATTTTGTATTTTTTTAAGTGGTAACTCTACTCATAGCCTTTGCACCCTTCCCAGTGTTTGGCAGTTGTGAATAAAATTTCACAGTTTTCTTGAAGAGATTTGATTGCACTATGCTTGCATATTCAACATCTTGATAGGCCTGTTTTAAGCTTTTCTCAGCCCATGTATATAATTTACTTCATTTTATTTTCTTTCGCCAAATGTCTTCTAATGTTTCCTCACTTTCTGGAAGGAGCAGCCAACAAGGAAGGGTAATGTAAATGGTTACTTAAGTGCTAACATGACTAATGGCCACTAGCATATTTGCCTTATGCAAAGTGTAAGGAGAGTCGTTTCCTAAAATAATGTATTGGGACTATCGATTTATTGCCCAAAGTGTGTTTGAATCAAATTCAAACCTCTAGTGGGTCATCAAACTTCCTTGTGGCCATAGTAATTATTTATGTAGCCTTGCAATGTCAATGTCAATTTTCGAAAATAGTTTCCAATTAAATACACCTGTGCGTACATAGCGGGTATGATATTTTCTATACATTTAGTCAAATGCGACACATTGTGTGTGAGTAAGGTTAATGGATTCTCTTCATTCGTGGTGTGTTTCTTGTCATTCACAATTTAATTACATGCCTATACAATATCAATAAATTTGATATGTAACATGATTGATTTGATATTCAGTGTTATGGTGATTTATGTCAAAGGACTACTAAAGAATAATTAATTTGTTTAAAATTTATATTTTTAATTTTTTTTAAAGGTTTTCATAAAGGAAGAACCCTTTAAAACTAAAAACATTCCTTTCATATTGATAGTAATCTGTAACGACTTTACCGCTTAGAATGACCAAATCCGATTATCCAGTTAAAATGTATACAGTTTGGAGGTCAAAAAATTAAAGATATTTTTTATGTTTTTGGTCAAAAAAAAATAATGATCGGAGATTTTCTTTGCAAATGGAAAAGGAAAGCCAGAGATTGCAACACATACCATAGTGGTTGTTGTTGTAACCACATTTTCATGTGAAGGTGACGATCCTCGTCAAGCTCCTGTAGATGAGCAAGCTCGTTCCGGTCCAAAGGACCGATCGCCGCGAGAACAAGGTGGCCATTGGTTATTTAAGGCGCCAATATCTCGCCTTGTCATATCGAGCATCATAGTCACTCAGTATTTGTGCCAGAGCCAGTGCCACCCGGCCTCTCACTGAGACTCTCCACTCGATACCGCTGATTGTCCGCGACTGCAGTTACAGCTACTCCGGATGGAGCATTCCACTATCCGCAACCTGTGAACGCGCCCGGCAGCTCGCAGCTAAGTTTCTCGTGACAGCAATGAACACTACTCAGATCGGACCTCAATGTACCAGCTTGTGTAGTGCTCACAGCTATCCCGTGCCGGGCCACATACCAAAGTGGTTTGTATGTGTTGCGACCTCTAGCTTTCCTTTTCCATTTGCAAATCAAATCTCCGATCATTAAGCTCGTTTCGAAAGAGAAACAAGGAAAATACTTTTTTATACCCTCCACCATGGGGGCATACTTATTTCGGCATGGGGGTATACTTATTTCGTCATTCCGTTTGTAACACCTCGAAATATGCGTCTAAGACTCCATGAAGTATATACATATATTCTTGATCGTCATGACAATTTAAGTCGACCTAGCCATGTCCGTCCGTCTGTCGAAAACACTCTAACTTTCGAAGGAGTAAAGCTAGGCGCTTAAAATTTTGCACAAAAACTTATTAGTGTGGTCGGTTGGAGTTGTAAATGGGCCAAATCGGTCCATGTTTTGATGTAGCTGCCATATAAACCGATCTTGGGTTTTGACTTCTTGAGCTTTTAGAGGGCGCAATTCTTATCCAAATTGGCTTACATTTTGGTATCACTTCCGACAACTGTGACAGGTATAGTCTAAATCGGTTGATAACCTGATATAGCTGTCATATAAACAGACCTTGGGTCTTGAGCTTCTAGAGGCCGCAATTTTTATCCGATTTGGCTGAAATTTTGCATGAAGTGTTCTCGTATGACTCCCAATAACTGTGCTAAGTATAGTCTAAATCAGTCCATAACCTGATATAGGCGCCATATAAACTTATCTATCTCCCAGTTTGACTTTTTGAGCCTCTCGATGGCGCATTTATTACTCTATTTGCCTGAAATTTTGGAGGTGGTGTTTTTCTATGACTAGTGTTTTTATATTTGAAAAAGTCATCCAAAGAACGTGACAAATACGATCCATGGTGAAGGGTATATAAGATTCGGCCCGGCCGAACTTATCACGCTTTTACTCGTTTCTACCAAAATCATATTTGGTTACAATTACTCATCAGCCATATTAGGTGTGAAGGCTTCAAGGGCCGTACGTTGGTATGTTGTACTCATACCGAATTTATTGCGAAAACGCCTAAATGGTACAAATACCACATTAACCACGCTCGAAAGCCCTGTATGTTAGCTGTACCTTTCCCAATGCATGTGTTTTCATGTAATGACAGATTATTTGGTTACATAATTACACTACTCCCACAGTATACACATGATTCTGTGCATCTGTTTGTAGTTGTTTTGATGGCTCCGAACGTGAGACAACCTCAACGGCTCTCGCTGCTGCTCCGTGAGACCAGGTTCAAATCCCTTCGCCTTTACTATTGTACATGCATGCTGCTGCCGCAACAGACGATCTCCAGGAATTTTTGCCCTAAGATATGTTTCTATCAACCTCAGCATAAAGGATAACAGACTAATAGGACGAAAATCTTTCACCGTCGTGTGGTAAGGTTTTCCTGCTTTCGGAAAGAAAATTACCTTTGTGTCCCTCCATCCCACAGGTATATATGACATGCTGATACAAGCAGAGTATATCCCCTAAGCCAAGGAACCAGTCTATCAGACACAGCTTGTAATTCAACCGGTGATACATCAACTAAAGGCCTGGGGACTTAAAGGAGCCCAAACTCCTTATCGCCCAAGGATTTTGGTGACAACCTCTTCTGGCGCCACGTTGTCCGTTGGAGAATTTCCCGGGAAATTTGTTTCACCGAGTAGTTCTAGTGTTTCCTCACTAGACATTGCCCATACATTCTCTGACTTCTAAATATACCGCACTGTAATAGGTCTCGAGGACAGAATCTTCCTTAGCCTAGAGGCCTCAGATGTATCCTCCACACAGAGTTCTGCCCAGGATTTCTTCTAAGCCTTTCTCAGCTCGCCCTTATATTTTCTTAGCTTAGCCTTGTAGATATCCTAATCGCGTGGCGCTCTTGTGGCTTCGCTCTGTTGCAAAGTTTTCTGCGGTCCTTCTTTAGACCAACTAGCTCTGGAGTCCACCATGACTGTCGCTGTTTGCCCCTTGGGTTGGCACTAGGACATGCTGAAACAAGCGAGTCATTCAGGGCCTTCGTTATCCGCTTGACTAGGCAGTTGCCACTTCCTTTTCTGGCCTAGAAGGGATAGACGTGCAGAATTTGTGCCGAAATTTATCCCAATCCGCCTTTCTTCTGTTTAGCCGAGGGACCACTCCTGCAGTATTTTCTCCAATGCTGAAACTAATATAACGATGGTCAGAGAAGCTGTGGTCCTCTAACACATCCCAGTTGCATATTCTTCCATTTATATACAAAGGTAACATCTAGTACCTCCTGCCTGTTCCTGGTAAAAAAGTTCGGTTTATTCCCTTTATTACAAATCGCCAGATTGCAACTTATAATATATTCGATAAGCAGCTCAACCCTTTCGTTGGCATCCGAACTTCCCCTTATCTGGTGATGTTCATTAGCATCATTTCCTACAATGAGGCTCTTCTTCCCTGCAGAAGCGACTTCAACCAGCAACTTAAGGTTTGAAGGCGGCATCTCTCAGTCGTTTGGCATATAAAGGGGAAGCCAGCCTGTAATGAGACTTATTAATTCCAAGGATGTCTGCTACTAAATCTTCAGTGCTTAGATCAATTAATTTTAATAATTGGATCAATTCAAAAATTAATTGGATCAATTAAAAAATTAATTGAAAATTTCAAAAAGTTCAATCATTTTTTAATTGGATCAATTAAAAAATTAAAAAGAAATTTCAAATATGTTCACTGTTTTGAATTGAATATGCAATTTTTTTAAGTGAAATTTTTTTTAATCCCCCTTTTTAAAAAACTATGATTGGTATTATCATTTTTGTGATTGAAGCAGTTTCAATTTGAAATTTATTGGATCAATTAATTTTGTGATTGAACCCGATTTTTGTTTTTTGTATGTGCCTGTCGAGAGCACGGCAACTTTCGAAGGAGTAAAGTAAGGCGTTTGAAATTTTGCACAAATACTTCTTATCAGTGAAGGACAGTTGGGATTGTAAATAGGTCAAATAGGTCCATGTTTTGATATAGCTGCCATATAAGCTGTTCTCACGATATGACTTCTTGAGCTTCTAGAGGACGCAATTCTTATCCGATTTGGCTGAATTTTTGCACTTTGCGTTTTTGCCGCCATATAAACGGATCTCCCAGTTAGACTTATCCTTGATTTGACTGAAATTTTGCACGTAGTGTTTTGGTATGACTTCCAACTTTACGAGGGTTGCCTTTTATATTTGGGCATTGGACAACCCTTGTGTTGCAATATGCCAACTGACAGCACTGTCATAAAGCTTGACATTTTTGATATCACCGTACTCAGAACGTTCTAACATACGGGCGCTATTTGTTTTGTTTACAGTAACTTAAAATACTCATCTCGCCCAAAAAAATGGAATTTAATCGTGAACATTTTCGTACGATTATTTGTTACAACTTTCGACGTGGATTAACTCAACAACGGTGCATCGATGAACTTAATTAAATTTTTGGTGATGAAGCTCCATCAAGGACCAGTGTTTATCGATGGTATGGCGAATTGAACCGATGACGTAGTTCATTCCAAGACGAATTTCGTGAAGGTCGTCCAAAATCAGTTGTTGTTCCAAAAATCATTGATGCTGTGCCCCAACTGATATTGCAAGATTAATATTTGTTTTTGTGTTCTCTAATCCCGAAATATAAAAGGCGACCCTCGTACAACTGTGCCTAGTATAGTTCTAATCTGAACCATATAAGCCGATATTCAGTTTTGACATCCTGTGGCCTGAGATTTTGCAGATGGTATTTTTATATTTTTAACAGCCATGATAAGTATTGTCCATATCTATATATATAAAAGAGATCCGTGACTGACAGACTGACTGATCTACTCCCAGCCCAAACGGCTTAAGCTGGAACAATGAAACTTAGTATGAATGTGGGTCTTGGGTTGTAGGCGCGTGAAAAGAAGTGATTTTGTGATATTCGTACGTTTAGGTACAAAAATACCAAAAAGTACGAAATGGTGAACATTTGTAGATGGCGAACGGAAAGGGCTAGGATATCAAATTTGGGCTCAAATGAAACAGTGCCTCGAAAAAATAGGATTTGATGAAAAAAAAATTGCAAAATTGTACCGAAGTCGGAAAAATAGTACGTTTGGTACCGCAATTGGTACTATACGTTTTTTTGTAAATTGAGCTAGAGCTTAGTATGTTGGTACTGAGGTACACTATATCATCCTAAATTGGAAGAGTAAATACGTTTTTAGACTTTTTGGCATTTAGGTACCAAAAAGGTATGAAATAGTTAAACATTGAAATTTGGCTTAAATAATAGTTGTTGCGTAATAAAAGGGATATATGAAAAAAATATATGACAAATTGTACTGGAAATAGGAGAAACGTACGTTTAGTACCACATTTGGTACCATTTCGTACTTTTTTTACGGGTTGAGATAGAGCTCTGAAATTTTGCATGTAGGTACAAATAGGAAATATATGATGGGTGACTACGTGATTTTTTCACAAATCGTACATGTCGGTACCAAAAAGTACTAAATAGTACGAAAAACTCTATCTACTTTTACAGTGACCGGAAACCAAATTTAATAATTTGGTAAAAATTATTGTAGTCTTGACAAATATATGATAAGTTGTACTAAATAGGAAATGCTGTAATCGTACCAGAAGTGAAAAAAACGATCTTTTGGCACTATTTGGTACTTTCTCTACAGATTGAGCTACAGCTCTGAAATTTGGGTTACAAGTACATCGCAGTATGTACCAGGCGACTGGAAGTTTTATTTTAAATTCGTCTATAAGGGTAGTAAAACGTACAAAATAGTTCTTTCCTTACAAACTGAAGCACAGCTCTTAAAATTGAGTTTCAGTTACACATTGAAGGTGTATACCGGGCGACAAGAAGGATTTTTTGAAATTCGTTCATTATGGTACCAAATCATACAAAATGGTACTTTCTTTACAAATTGAATTAGAGCTCTTAAAATAGGGATACAGTTACACCTTAATAGTATATATCGGATGACTATTGGATTGGTTTTTTAAATTCGTACTTTTAAATACTAAAACTTACAAAATGGTACTTTCTTTAAGGATTAGGTTAAAGCTCCTAAAATTGCGAGTTACACCTTGACATTTGGTGTACCATCGGGGACAGCGAAGCGACCGGACGTATGTTATAACTTCATATAGCTCTTATATATTTGAAATAGTCATTCAAAGAACTTGTCACGTGCGTTTAATAGTGGAGGGTACATAAGATTCGGGCCGGCCGAACTTAAGGCGCTTTTACTTACTTTTACTTTTTTTAATTCTTCTTTTCTCTTATCTTATTCTTCAAAGGAAGTTGTCACCACAATTTCATATCATCCTTTTTCCTTCTTTCTTGCTAGACTACTCCCAATAATCCATTTATTGTATTTAATAAATAAACTTTACCTTCAACTAATAAATAATATTCTTTGGATTTATCTATTTCATGGTCAACAAACAAAAATCTATTTATATATAAATGCATCATTTATTGTAACCATCATCGTCTGAACTAACCAACAAACTACAAATGAATAAAACCAAAATGTAAATGTTGTGGAATTGACCCCATTAACCAACAAACCAACCAAACATCAAACATAAATCTGAGTGTAGTCCTAACACACAACTTTTCGGTGCTACATATTTGGGTGATGATAATAATAAGAGGCGAACCCAGCGCCAACTAGATGCTGCTTCTAATTTGGCAGCGCAAATAACACAAATATCGCCCGGTGGTCGTTATGGTGCTCGGAGACCAACATGCAGCATGGCCGAGGTATTTACTAAATTACACTTTATTTATTTTTTTGTTTAATATGAATTTATAATGGGTGTGTTTTCATTACAAGCTAAAAACTTTTATTTTGTATGTATTGCATACTTTTGGGAGCTTTAAAGAATGTCTTTGAGTGCATACATATATTCATCGATTTAGGTCTTAATTGGTTCAGAACATTCTAGAGTAAAGCATTTATTAACTAATGATTGGCGTCTATCGATTACCGTTTACACAGGTATTGAAAAACACTTTCTGTCCAAAATAAAGTTTTAAAAGAAAAGAAAAAAATGCAATCCCATGGTAGCCGGCTGTATGCACCGGATTGACGCGATGGAATTCCTCATCGGCAACGGCTGCCGCCTAAGTGTACGTGTTCGTCCTTTTTTCGTCATGGGAGAGGCACATCCCGAAGTGCCTTCTCCGCATGATTTTGGTCCGTGCTGGGATTGAAAAGAATACCGGACCTGGTTCTGTTCGGTTTGCTAGAACCACCTCCATCATCGGTCGGTGTCGGTGAGGTGTAACCGGTGCATGGAGTGGGTACATTTCCGATCATGCTCTGGCCTTACATCACTACGGGAGTATAGTCACACTGAATATGTTGCAAGGTGCTGTGTGAACATAGACAGCAGTGGGTCAAAAGCGTCGTCGTCCTCGTCGTCGTACTCTGTGACCCCCGACCTCTCCCGTGCAGCAATATACGCAACAGCATATTGCCAGGCCTGAGCCGGGAAGTGTATCATTTTTGCAATTGAATTGCAACAGTCTCCATGACAAGATCGACGAAATTGTGGATTTTATGAGTCGGAAGAACATATTGGTTGCGGCATTCCAGGAGACAAAGCTTACCAACACCTGCAGCTTGCACATTCGTCACGGATACAATGTGCTACGTAAGGTTCGCTTAAAGAACGGAGGTAGGAGATTGGTCTTCGTGATACACCATTCCGTGTAGTGAAGACCCATCTCGCCTGCGCCTGGCGCTAGTGATCCCAACATGGGTGGGGGTAGCATTCAGGTCCGGTACTGCCGAGATAGAGGTATACAAGGTGTGCATACCGCCGGTTGGTAGCTGTGTCCCAATTAACGGCCAGGCTTACAAGCCCAACATTAGTGTGCTATTATCTGGCCATAATCGTCTGGTTCTAGGAGCCTTTAATGGGCATCTCATGCCCCTAGGTAACGGCCAGCGGATCTTAGTTTTGGCAGAGCAGATTGAAAGCTCCACGTTTTGCACGTAGGATGAGAAAGCCCCCAATAGAATTATGAGGAGATGCAGCAGCTCGCTAGACATTTCCATCCCCTGATCTTCTGAGTGACGTAACCTGGCAAGCCGTCATTTCTTTGGGATCAGACCACCTTCCCAAAATTCTCGCCATCGACCGACCACCCGACTTCATAACCTCTGAGCGCCCTACGTTTATCAATCAAAAGAAGGCCGATTGAGTCGGCTTCAGAAAGTACACCAATCGCCGCCTCAGTGATTCGACACTCCCCCTCGGATGTACTAATTGCCGAGAGAAAATTCTGAGACATCATTAATGCAGCAGCCGCTCGCTTTATACCAGCAGGTCGAATACCCCAAGTCCGCCCCAATTTCCAGGCGCAGACAGTGGTACTCGCAGACGAGCGTGGTGAGATTCGTTGCACGGACC
Organism: Stomoxys calcitrans; assembly: GCF_963082655.1. NCBI lineage: Eukaryota > Metazoa > Arthropoda > Insecta > Diptera > Muscidae > Stomoxys > Stomoxys calcitrans. The sequence goes on along the minus strand of NC_081552.1, from coordinate 182,561,258 downwards.
CTACTAATCCCAGAATCAGCGAGCTGAATCGGTATCGAGCGGAGAGTCTCAGTGAGTGCCTAAGATTCTCGATATAACAAGGCGGGTTATTGGCGCCTTTAAATATCCAATGGCCACCCTGTGTTTGCGCGGCGATCTGTCCTTTGGACGCTAACGAGCTGGGCAATCTACAGGCGCTTGATGAAGATCGCTACGTCCACATGAAAATGTGTGTACAACAACAACAACCGTGGACGAAGTTACGAATGTCATCCGTTGCGTCAAGCCATCCAATGCGTTGGATCTGGGTCAACCTGGAGTCGAGTACCTTTCGACTGTCCTCAACCTGTGTTTGAACACTCTTATGGCACCCGATGTCTGGAAAATCGGAGCCTGGAAAGGATCCGAGTAAGAGGGAGTCGTACAGACCGATCTCCCTACTCTCACTTGTAGCCAAGACGCTTGAGGGACCACTTCTCCCGAGCCTCGTTGGAGAATTTCCATTCGCCGAGCACCAGCATGGATTTCAAAGACTACATAGTACAACAATTGCTCTGCATACCATCGCCACAAACATTTGTCGTGGCTTCAATCAATCCAGGCCTGTGATATCTTCAGCACTGTTTAACCTCTACCAATCCTCCACTCCATCCCCTCCAGACGGCATAGAGATCGTATCATATGCAGACGATTGTACGATCGTGGCATCAGGCCCCCCACCCATTGATGACATCTGCAATAGGTTAAATAGCTACCTCAACGAACTTGCCTCTTATTTCGCTGCAAGATATTTAAAGATATCTGCCACATTGTTCACTACATACACACATGAGGTGCGTAGGGAACTGAAAGTGATGGTCGACGGACCATCAAGTGTCCCAAAATACTTGGTGTCACATTTGACAGCTCTTACACATTCTTCCCACATGCCAGAGCAATTTGAGATAAAGTCAAAAGTAGAAACAAGGTTCTCAAGTCACTTGCCGCCGTCACTTGCCGCCAGCACTTGCGGTATGACAAAGAAACCTTGTTGACCACGTACAAAACAATTGGCCGGTCTGTAGTAATTTATGCAGCGCCAGTGTGGTCCCGTCAGCTTTGTGGCACGCAGTGGAATAATATACAGATCTGTAAGAATACCGCACTTCGAACTGCGGCGAACTGTCTCCTCAGTTCTCACGTGGACCACCTCCATGAGTAGACAAAGATCCTACTCATGCGAAGAATTAACTACATGCTGTCTAAGCAATACCTTCTGGGCTGTTATCGCAGAGACCATCCAAATCATCATCTTTGGATAGATATTCACCGCCCAGAAGCCTTAAGGTAGATCTACATTATCAAGCGGTGTATCAAGCAGGCCTAAACAACATTCATACAGACATGGTAGCAGATGCGGTGAATAGCTACCGGATTTATGTGGTCCTTGGAGAACGACAGCCTCACATTGCACCTAAAGAAATTGATCTTTCCAGTTAAACCAGAGTAGTTCTGGCTCAATTACGTTCCGGCAGATGCAGCCGCCTCAACTCCTACAGAGCAAGGATTGATGCCGACGTGCAAGATGTATGTCCCGATTGTAACCAGGGACCGCACGATACACGTCACCTCTTTAACTGTCTTATAACTGCTCAGCCAGACCCACTCGTCTCAGACCCAGATCCCTCTGAAAGCACTCCAACTTAGTCGCAGAGTTCCTGGATCCGGATTCTCAACAGAATCAATCAGACGAAAGATAAAACACAACACACCGCTACAACAAAAACAACAAAAGTAAAAGCCCGCTAAGTTCGGCCGGGCCGAATCTTGGGAACCCACCACCATGAATTCTGCTAAAATATACCGTACTTGGCACAGTTGTTGAGAGTTATAACAAATCAAATTTGCAAATTTTGTCCATGAACATTCCACTAAGGAACAGGGGCAAACTTCTCACATATCAATGAGTGCAGTCCGATGCAAGTTTAAGTTCAATGATAAGGGGTCTCTTTTTTATAGCCTTTCTTTGGAGGGAAGTTTTACATGGCATAGTACCTCACAAATGTTGCCAGCATTAGGAGCCATATCAGGTTCTAGACCGAAGACCACCGCTGAAAATTTTTTTCCTAGTCTTCTCGCCAGGATTCGAACTCAGGCGTTCAGCGTCATAGGCGGACATGCTAACCTCTACGCTACGCTCCTTAATAAAACATAACATGTGCAATATTTCAGCCAAATCGTTTGAAAATTGAAGCTTCCAGGGGCTCAAGAAGTCAAATCCGGAGATCGGTTCATATGGGAGCTATATCAGGCTATAGACCGATTTGGACCGTGCACAGTTGTTGAGAGTTATAACGGCACAGTTGTTGAGCATTACCGAGAAAATTCATTTTTCGCCTGAACCATTCGTATGTGGAATCAACTTCCGTCTAATGTCTTTCCCACCGACATTGACGTTCAGAAATTTAAGACGAATATCAATAAACACTACTCCCTCTTTCCTAATTGCCAACGCAATGCACTGCATATATAGGGGACATCCCATGCGTGTTGGTTACGTGAAAAAAAATCTAATCAAATCGGGAGATCGGTTTATACTGTGTTGTGACGCAGTTGTTGGAAGTCATAACAGAACACTATTTGCAAAATTTCAGCCAAATCGGACAACAATTGCGGCTTCCAGGGGTTTAAGAAGTCAAATCGGAAGATCGGTTTATATGAGAGCCATATCAGGTTCAAGACCGATTTGGACGGTACTTAACACAGTTGTTGGAAGTCATAACAGAGCACTTTGTGCAAAATCTCAGCCAAATCGGATGAAGATTCTAGGGGCACAAGAAATCAAATCGGGAGATCGGTTTATATGGGAGCTATTTTGGGTTCTTGACCGATTTGGACGGTGCTTGACACAGTTGTTGAAAGTCATAACAGAACACTTTGTGCAAATTTGTAGCCATATCGGACAAAAATTGCGGCTTGTAAGTATTCAAGAAGTAAAATCGGGACATCGGTTTATATCGGAGCTATATCGGGTTCTAGATCGATTTAAACGGCACTTGGCACAGTAGTTGGAAGTCACAACAGAACGCTATGTGCAAAATCGCAGCCAATTGGGATGATGATTGAGGCTTCCAGAAATCAAATTGGGAGGTCTGTTTATATGGGAGTTATATCAGGTTCTTGACCGATTTGGACTTTGATCTACACAGTTGTTGAAAGTCATAACAAAACACTATTTGCAAAATTTCAGCAAAATCGGATGAAAATGGAGACTTCCAGGGGTTCAAGAATCAAATTGGGAGATCGGTTTATTTATTATTTTTTTTTTTAATTGACTGTGACAGAACATTTGTTCCACTCGCCGCACGTAGAATAGTATTCCAAGCGCCTCGATCTTCTGCGCTCATTCTAAAATCTCTGACACCAAGTTTCGAGGTATCTCCCACCACTTGATCTCTCCATCGGGCTTTTGGTCTTCCCGGTTTGCATGTACCACAGTGTGTGGCTTCAAAGGACATCTTTGCTGGTGCTTCTTCATCCATTCAGACAACATGACCTGGCCAACGCAGTCGTTGTATTTTGATGCGTGGTTCATACGTCGCCTATATTCTCCATTAACCCAAACTGGTCCATATATTTTACGAAGAATATTTCCCTCCTCTGCTTTAACATGTACCCATGCTTCAGTATCATATAACAGCACGGGTAGTATCAGTGTCTTGTATAGTGTAATCTTCGTCTGTCGAGAGGTGGCCCTGTTTCTAAACTGCTTACTTAGTCCAAAGTAGCATCTGTTTGCCAGTGCCGCGGTAGATAAAGTTACTGACTATCTCAAACTTGCGGTTCCCAACTTTCTCCATTTTCTTTATCTGCTCGGTTGTACAAGATGTTTTGGGAGTTGAAACCATCCATTTCGTCCTATCTCCGTTTACTGCCAGACCCATTTTCACTGACTCTCTTTCGGTTTTTTCAAAGGCTGCAGTTACTACTTCCGGTGGCCAATCTTTGTCGTTGTCGTCGGCATAGGCGAGTAGCTTGTGCGCTCTTGTGATTAGTGTGTCATATCTATTCACATCTGCATCTCGTATAATCTTCTCCAGCAGGATATTAAAGAGATCACACGATAAGCTGTCTCCTTGTCTGAAACCTCATTTGGTATTAAGTGGTTCGGAGAGATTCTTTCCTATTTTTACTGAGGAACGCGTATCAGCAAGAGTCATCCTGCAAAGTCTTATAAATTTTGCAGGGCTACCAAACTCAGACATGGCTTGAAATACCTGAACGTAAAGGGGTATCGAAAGCGGCTTTGCAGTCAACAAAGAAATGGTAGGTGTTGATTTGTCCTTCTGGTCTTTTCCAGGATTCGGCGCAGTGTGAATATCTGGTCCAGGGTGGATTTACCAGGACCAAAGTCGCATTGATAGGGCCCAATTATCTCATTGACTTTAGGTTTTAATCTTTCACACAGTACGCTCGAGAGTATATTGTATGCGATGGCGAGGAGACTTATTCCTCTGTAGTTGGCACATTCCGTCTTGTCTCCTTTCTTGGGTGCGGGACATAGTATGCTGAGGTTCCAATCATCGGGTATGCGTTCTTCTAGCCAGATTGCGCAGATAAGCTGATGCGTACGCCTTATCAGCGTGTCGCCTCCGGTCTTAAATAGTTCAGCGGGTAACCCGTCGGCTCCTGCTGCCTTTTTGTTCTTTTGTCGGGTCACTGCTACCTGGACCTCATTCTGACTAGGAGGTAAACATTCTATACCATCATCATTGATTGGTTCTGCGGCATACTCTTCGCCGCCAACATCGGACACTAGTAGTTGGGTAAAATGTTCTTTTCATATCCTCAGCATGTTATCTGTGTCAGTTACCAGATTTCCTTCTTTGTCTCTGCAGGAAAACCATCGGTTTGTTGCCTGCACCAAAACCATCGGTTTGATGTTTAAATCCTTCGGTAGAATTTCCTAACTTCATTCTGACTCCTGAGATCGGTTTATATGGGAGCTATATCAGGTTATAGACCAATTGCTTGGTACAGTTGTTGAGAGTCATAACGGAACACTATGTGTAAAATTTCAGCCAAATCGGACTAAAATTGCGCCTTCTAGAGGCACAAGAAATCAAATCGGAATATCGGTTTATATGGGAGCTATATCCAAATTTGAACCGATATGACCCATTTGCAATCCCCAACGACCTACATCAATATTAAGTATCAAGCGGCTAGCGGTCGTTCGACCGCTATCGTTATTTCGACAGACGCATGGACAGACGGATATGGCTAGATGTCGAGGCGATCAAGAACATATGTACTTTATGGGGTCCTAGATCAATATTTCGAGGTGTTACACACGGAATGACTAGATTAGTATACCCCCATGTTATGGTAGTGGGTATAAAAGTCGATGTACCGTTTTTGGCAAAATCTCTAATCAACACGTACACCCGATGAGTACGATCATGACGTGCCGAATGAAGTGCCTATTAAAATTGAAAGTAAATCCTACCCGGCTTTCGCGGCTAAAAGACACAGCTACTTAGGTGGGGATACAATTTCAGACATGAACCAGCATAGGGGTGTGGTATGGAAAAAAGGGATTTTGTAAGTAGCACGGAATTCCAAACATACAATTTTCTATTTCGAGGTTACTTTTTTAGTAGTTAAAGCGCACAACAAGTCGATTACTGGCTTAGGTGCACGTCCATGGTGGCAAGTGGAGGATTAATACCCGCACTCTCTTTTCAACCTAAACTAACCTAAATCCTACCAAATTTGGAAGAAAAAGCCCAAAGCGGCAAAGCTCATCAAGCGATGTTGAGCAATCAGAAGCCCTTGATGTTCTGGGCTTGAAAATACAAAATGATGTCCGTTGGGCTAAACATGTATTTGAAGTGTCGAAAGAAGCATTCAAGTGTTTAGGCTTCCTTAAACGGTGTAAGAATTACTTTACTCCGTCTGATCTTAACATCTACACCACTTTCATAAGGCCGAAAATGGAGTACAACTAACATGTGTGGGCTAGAGCTTCAAAATCATCCCTGGAGCTACTGGACCGTGTACAGAGGAGAGTGATGGCGTTGATTGAGGTCAGTGGTTGAATACCAACTCTATTGCCTCCCTTCATCATCGTCGCGATGTGGGTTGTTTGGCGCTGTTCTATTGGTACTTTCATGGTGTGTGTTCGTCTAATATTCGTCTTCTTATTCCTGATGTAAGGATGTATGTCAGGGATACTAGACATTCCAGGAACTCACACCCGTTTGTAATTGATTGGCCAGCGGACCGCACAATGCATTATAGAGAGAATTCTTATTTCCGAACCGTTCGTATGTTGAATCGACTTCCGGCTAATGTTTTTCCCACCCGATTTGACATCCAAAGATTTAAGACAAATGTCAAAAAGCACTACATCCTTATCCCAACCCCACCCCCCCTCCAATTCCTAATTTCCTCTCTCGCCAACGCAATGCACTGCATTCATAGGGGACATCCACTGCGTGTTGGCTGACAGAAAAATAAGTAAAAACTGAAATCCGCTTGTAATGAAGACCCCCATTTCTGTTAGAATACTATGTAATACTTATAAATCATACATCCATTTAACCTATAACGAATTAATCAATGTATATACCACTGTATAGTTTCCAACAAAATTACTTTAAAAATCTTTGGCTGAAAACAAACAACATTTCCTTTGAAGGCATTGTCATTTTGAAATTTTCACAAAACCCCATTTCATATTGCGACTGCTTTCACAAAAAGATCTTTACAAACAAAAGCAAATAGCCTATAGATTGGATTCTTATACTTACTTGCGCTAAATATCGCGGAGAAGACATCTTTATATCTTTATCTTACAATAAATAAAAAATCATATATTTTTGAGTTTTTAACAAATAGTGTGAAAAAAAGAAAAAATAAAAAATCATGATGAATACGAAACCCAGTGAAAAGCTTTATGCCAACTCGCGCATTACCCGCCATCCTCAGGCGGTAGAACATCAACGCATGCATATGACAAGAAGTCAAACTAAATTGTTGGTAAGTAGGCCATTTCATAGAATGTAAACGCCTTAGCCGTAGAGCTCAATTCTAAGCAACTCGTTTTAATTTCTTCCAAGAAGAAAAATCCCAGCGAATTAAGTCTTACACCCAGCCAGGCAGAGCAAGAGGCCAAAGCTAATGTAAATGTAAGTTATTATGTGATTTAAACATGCAACATGCAAAACTAAGTTATTTTTATTTGTTTTTGTTTTTATTTCCTTAAAGAATCGTAAAAATCCTTTGGATGCCTTGAGCAAAACCAATGTCCGTCGGTATTATTTTCCACTTTTTAATTTTAACATTTTTACATTTATTTTAGTTTTTTTAAACACTCATCATATAATGGTGATATTTAAGATTTGTCATTTTATCGAATTATTGATTTCTGACTCAATATTCTATAGACAATTACATATGCGATACTAGCAAAATTGCAAGACGATCTAGGAATGTCTGTCTATCAGTCTGGTCTAATCACCCTACACACAGAAAAAAATAAAAATCGGTTTCAATCACGAAATTAATTGGTCTAATTAATTTTTTAATTGAAACGGCTTCAATCACGAAAATGATAATATCACAGCTTTTGATAAAGCTAAAAAAAAAATTTTCAATTAAAAACAAATAAAAACGTGCTAAGTTCGGCCAGGCCGAACTTTGGAAACCCACTACCAAGGATATAATAATCATCCTATTTTATTATAACTCTACTAGTATATCCATAGTTATATCTGGATTGGGGCTGGTCGCGATCATATTTTAATCAGGTCCCTAGAATTGAAATACAAGTAACAGTTTCAGCGAAACCAGACAAAAAATCCGCTTTTTATTGGATTAAGACCCAAAACTAGAATTTCCGTCTATATGACAGCTAAAACTGTATAGTCTGATCTGATTCAAATGTCGGGAGGCTTTAAATAACTCACTATTTCAAATTTCAACGAAATCGGGCATAAACGCAGCTTTGAGGCCTTTTATCGGCAGACCTCTCTATATGACAGCTATATCTAAATATAGTCCGATCTAAACCATATTTGCGTCGGTTGTTGGGAGGCCTAAAACTACTCACTGTTTCAAATTACAGTGACATCGGATAAAAAATAAAGCTTTTATGGGCTTCAGACCCTTTATGGGGAGATCGGTCTATATGGCAGCTATATCCAAATATAGTCCGTACTAAACCATAGTTAGATCGGATGTCGGGAGGCTCAAAATAACTCACTGTTTAATATTTCAGCGAAATCGGATAAAAAATAAAGCTCTTAAAAGCCGATTTGGCTAAAGTTTTGCATGTATTGTTCCGTTATGACTTCCAACAATTGTGTTAAGTAGGGTCCAAATCGGTCTATAACCTGATATAGCTCTCATATAAACCGATCTCCCGGTTGGACTTCTTGAGCCCCTGGAAGCCGCAATTCGTATCCAATTTGGCAGAAATTTTGCATGTGGTGTTCTGTTATGATCCCAAAATGTGCCTCGTACATCCAAATCGGTCTATAACCTGATATTTTGGGTTGCCCAAAAAGTAATTGCGGATTTTTCATATAGTCGGCGTTGACAAATTTTGTCACAGCTTGTGACTCTGTAATTGCATTCTTTATTCTGTCAGTTATCAGCTGTTACTTTTAGCTTGCTTTAGAAAAAAAGTGTGAAAAAGTATATTTGATTAATGTTCATTCTAAGTTTTATTAAAAATGCATTTACTTTCTTTTAAAAAATCCGCAATTACTTTTTGGACAACCCAATAGTTTCCATGTAAACCGGTCTCTCGACCATCCTTGTTCGGTTCCTGGAAGCTTAAAATCCTTTTGAGATTCCATTGCGGGATGTTGTCCAGCTTTACAGACCACTGTTTAATGGTTTCTATTCAAAGAATAGTATTGCAAAAAACATTTAAAAGTCAGCAAAAGTGTGTTGTTGCTAGAAGCATTTGACTGGCTATGCGTATCGCGATTTCAATTTCGACCAAGAAATATCATCAGCGGACGATGTCAAATGGATCATGGTGCTTTACAACCATACCAACTAGAGTAGATTGTAAAGCAGACAGCAGAGCCCTGTTCAAATTCAAATGTGTGCTTTACAATCTACTCTTGTTGGGATAAAGCACCATGATCCATTTGACATCGTCCGCTGATAATATTTCTTGGTCGAAATTGAAATGGAAACAGCTGCTATAAAATCGTTTCAATGAATTGGCGAAAAAAGTTACCGAAGAAAAAAAGATGGTGATCTAGGCGGTTATTGTTTAAATGAAAGAAATTTAAATTTTCAATCACATTTTATATGTAAAGTTTTGTAAGATTCAATTAAAAAAATTATTGATTCAATTAACTTTTTAATTGAAAATTTCAATCACGATCGTGATTCCAATCAAAAACTTATTCAGATTCAATAAAAAAAAATATTGAATCAATTAATTTTTTAATTGAAAATTGCATAAATATCAAAATTGCATAAATATCGTAAATGAAAAAAAATTTTCAATTTAGTTTTTAATTGAAAAAATTTTCTTGATATTTTTTTCTATGCAGTCTAGAGTCCCTTGTATGTGCGTATACTTGTATAATGCTTATACCAAATGGTTTAGCATTAATTTTTACTAGCATGGTTCTATCTGACATTGGTACGTATCCATTTGCGCATTCCGCTTCATTCGTCTTAACTTAACTCCAACGCCTCTTCTATGAAGGCCTTCATGGTTTCCTTTCTTTCACTTATTCCAAGTATGTCCACTCCAACTCATATATGGTTTTATTTAGCTTTCCAGCATCGTAAAGACTACGGACATTCCAAGTTACAATTTTCATTCTATTTCTTGTTTTTCCTCCGGGGATTCTTAGCTCTCTCGTTGGGCCAGAGAATGAGGCCGTAGGCTAGTTATTGTATGTTTTTGCAAGATTTTCATGGAAATAATACTCCAGTGGTTTTCCATTGCCTTCTGGGGGGTTTACAGCTTTACATCTGTTTCTCAGCCGCTCGATTCGAGTATAGACGCTGTTTGCAGCCGCCCAATTCGGGAACAGACGCTGCGTAGAGTAGCTATTGGTTATTTGATTGCACCAATTACTCGCCATGTCAACTGGAGGTTCATACAGCACTCAGAATTTGCTTCCTTTAGGGGCTCAAGAAGTAAAATAGGGAGATCGGTTTATATGGGTGCTGTATCAGGCTATAGACCACTTCAGACCATATTTGATACGTATGCTGAAAGTCATGGGAAAAATTTCAGCCAATTGCGCCCTCTGGAGGCTCGAGAAGTCAAGTCCCAGATCGGTTTATGTGGCAGCTATATCAAGTTATGGACTGACATGAACCATATTTGGCACAGTTAGTCATAATAAAACACGTCATGCAAAATTCTAACCAAATCGGATAAGAATTGCGCTCTGTAGTGGTAAGATCGGATAATATGGCAGCTATATCAGAACTCTGACCGATTTGAACCATACTTAGCACAGTTGTTGGATGTCATAACGAACCACGTCATGCAAAAGTTCAGCCAAATCGAATTGCGCCCTCGAGAGCTCAAGAAGTCAAAACCTCAGATCGGTTTATATGACAGCTATATAAGGTTATTGGCCGATTTCAACCATACTCAGTTGTTGGAAATCATAACAAAACACCTCTTCAAAATTTCAGCCAAATCGGATAAGAATTGCGCCCTCTAGTGGCTCAAGAAGTCAAGATCCAATATCGGTTTATATGGCAGCTATATCAAAACATGGACCTATATGGCCCATTTACAATCCCAACCGACCTACACTTTTAAGAAGTATTTGTGCAAAATTTCAAGCGGCTAGCTTTACTACTTCGAAATTTAGCGTGCTTTCGACAGACTGACGGGCGGACATGACTAGATCGACTTAAAATGCATGACGATCAAGAATATATATACTTTATGGGGTCATAGACGAATATTTCGAGGAGTTACAAACATAATGACGAAATTAGTATGCCCCCACCCTATAATGGAGGGCATAAAAATCTTATTATAGAATTCATAACATTCGTGGGGTCAGAGGTTAGATATTTAATAGATTTTTAACATAATTATACATTTTCATTACTTAGCCCCATAACGAAAGTCATCAACCACCAAAAATGGTTTCAAATCAACCCCAAATGCAGCAGCAACAGCAAATTTACTCCAAACCAAAGCAAATAAATCATCATCAACAACAGCAACCACCACCAGTAACAGCAGTAACTAATCAAATCCCCACGCAAATGGCATTGAGCCAAACTTCTGGCGTAGCTGGGGGCACTATGATGGGCGAAGGCGGCACACCTAATATAAATCAAGTAAATTATGTTGACATTTTTTTTCACAAATTCCCTGCTAATTTTTACCCCACAATGCGCTGCAAACAAAAAAATAAATAGACTCCTATGGAAGAAGATCACAGCCAACCACAACAATCTCAGTCATATCAGTCACATATGGCTCATCAACAGCAACAATCGAATTCAATGATATCAACACCTGGTCAACGTATGCCTGAGCCCGAGTTGTGTACTACTTGTCCCAATTGCCAGACTACAATCTATTTAGTGCCAGCACAAGCACTACCTTCCAATAATGCAGCACCAAATTGAAATCGCTTGTTACAGACAAATGTTACTATTCTTAGCAAAAATTTTAAATTGAAACCTAAACTTTTTTGGTATTATTTAAAATTTTTTGTCCTTATTGTCAGTATATTTTTTTATTCAAAAATAAACTGTTTTGGAAATGTCCTTATATTAGTAGTTTTAATAATTTTAAGTAATATGAAGCTAAAAAAAGTCTGAAGAAAAAAGGAATTTATATGCCAAGTCCCAGGTTGAGGGAAAAATTTTACAAAATTCCAAATTGGAAATGTTAAGGTTAAGGATTTAAAAGTGATTGCAGGCAAAGGAAAATTTATTCACATACTACACTAATATTTGTTTTTTCTTTTTTTTTGTGGGCTTAATGGTGGGTAATACATTTTCGCGGTATATTCCCTCATTCACTTCCATCGGCCTGATGTTCTAGCTCTTTGTGAAACCCAGATTCATGAGAATTCTGATCCATAGAATTTTCATGTTCCCCATCTCTCCCCGTTTCCCCCAGAGGCCTTGTGGTATATGTTACGTGATGATATAGTCCTCCAGAGACAACAATACCTAGGCTCACAAGATCCAGGAGTGAATTCTCTTTGGATTCAGTTCAGGATTGGAACACACGTACTGCATAACGGATTTCTTTATTGGAGTCTAAACATGGAAAACTATAATAAGGATGGTAAAAAATTACGCTTTGAAACCCTTTCTGATTCAATTATTAAGATTGCGGAGGGTTTTCCTGGGGGATTTTAATGTCCACAACTCCTCCTGGCTTTCCCATTCGAGCCATACGACTCCGAGGGGCCAATAGGTTAGGTAAGGTTTATGTGGCAGTCTGCCATCGACTCACTTAGACGTTTTCGCCCATTGTGATATCACAGGAACACGAGAAGGAAGATACTTTCTAGTTCCTACCGTTGAACCATCCAGATCGCTATAAAAAGCCCATGTTCGCCTCCACTAAATCAGACAAGTCCTTAAAGAAATGAGAACGTAAAGTGGAACTCCTTCTGACTGCTAGTGGGGGATATACACTAGGCAGATGTTCTAGGGTCTCTTCTTCCTCGACGTCCCCACAGCTTAGGCAAAAGGGGTTACTGGCAACCTTCATGTTTTCCGATTAGATAGTGACCTGTCATGACGAACACAATGACTGAGACGTCTGTTCTAGCCAGTGAGAGCAATGCGGTAGACCTCTTCAAGTCTATATTAGGCCACATAATTTGTGACCATCTTTCATTCGTTGCCCTTTGCGGCTGATCCTGAAGATACATACCCACAGATTCCAAACTGCAAATATTGCCCATGAACACTCCACTAAGGAACATGGGCAAACTTCGCACATATCAATGCGTGCAGTCCTATTCGAGTTTAAGCTCAATGATAAGGGGCCTCCTTTTTATAGTCGAGTCCGAACGGCGTGTCGCAGGATTCTACGCTACGGTAGCCTCACAGATTCCAGTTTCCCTGAAATGTGTAAAATATTTCCTAATCTCACAAGCTCGACCGCTTTACCTGGGATATTTCTGTGGTCCGGCACCCAGAACAGGTGAATGTTGAACTGTTCAGTCATCTCGTTGAGAGACCTGGACACTGGAGGGCGGTTTTCGAATTCAGAAATACATTCTCCAAGCATTAAATGACTGTTTGAGAAGATATTTAGGCCAGTTACGACATTATATCTTAGCCATTCTACCACTCCCTTAATTGCAAGGATTTCCGCTTGATACACACTACAGTGGTTGGGTAACCTTCTCGTTATGACCACCCCGTAGCCCCCACCTGGTCGTATAGTTTGGAACCATCCGTGTAGAAATCTATGTAACTTCTATTACCAGGGATATCGTAGTTTCAATCGGTTCTATCAGGAATAGTGATACCTTACTTTTTTTCGAAAAGCGGCTCAGGCAGGGTGTAACCCACACTGCCTAGAACATCGGACATTGTATAAAGGATAACACAGTGTCCGTAGCCGCCACATGACCAAAGAGAAAGCTCCCCTAGCCTCACAGCAGTGGTCGCAGCCTCGCCACAAAGTCTAGAGGCGTTAGGTGTAGCATTAAGGCCAGTGCATCAGATGGTGTTGTCCTCAGTGCGGTTAAGATGTACATACAAGCCATCCTTTGGATACGGTTAAGTTTTGAACCGTAGGTGGACTTTTAAAGCGCCGTCCACCAGATCACAACACCATATAGCATTATAGGTCTGATAACTGCAGTATATACACAGTGCATGACGACCGGTCTAAACCCCCAACTTTTGCAAATGGCTCTCTTGCAGATGTAAAGGGCAGAGTTACCTTTCTTTCCCGCTCTAAAATGTTGGATTTTAAGTTAAATTTTCTGTCCAACACAACACCCAGGTATTTTGCGCTTTCAGTAAATGGTACATTCTCTCCTCCCAAGGATACAGGTGCCTGTGTATGCAACTTGTATCTCCTGCTGAAAAGAACTACTTCTGTCTTGCACGAATTTATACCCAGACCACTTTCGGTAAACCACTTTGCTGTGGCACGTAGAGCTTCCTGAAGTATACTTCTTAGAGTGCTGGGAAATTTTCCCCTACCGCAATTGCCACGTTATCAGCATACGCGACCACTGTTACGCCTTTTTCCTCAAGAGACAATAATATATTGTCATTGGCTATATTATTGGGTTGCCTAAAAAGTAATTGCGAATTTTTTAAAAGAAAGTAAATGCATTTTTAATAAAACTTAGAATGAACTTTAATCAAATATACTTTTTTTACACTTTTTTTCTAAAGCAAGCTAAAAGTAACAGCTGATAACTGATAGAAGAAAGAATGCAATTACAGAGTCACAAGCTGTAAAAAAATTTGTCAACGCCGACTATATGAAAAATCCGCAATTACTTTTTGGGCAACCCAATATTAAGTAGTGGAGACAGTACACCTCCTCGAGGTGTTCCTCTGCTGACCCATCTTTTTAGATCCACAGATCCCAAGCCTGCCGTAATGCATCTTTTGGTAAGTAAGTTATTAATAAACTTTCTTGCGGTAATGTTGATGTCCAGAAACTTCAGCTTCTTCATGATTGACACTTTCAATGTCAAGAAATGTTACCATTGCATATACTTTGACAGCGAGAGAACCCTCTAGTTTGCCGACTAGGTCGTGAAGGGCTGCTTCAGTGGATTTGCCTTTACTGTATGCATGTTGGTGACGCGACAGGCGATCGCCAGGAATCTTTGCCCTAAGATATGTTTCTATGAACCTCTCAAGAGTCTTCAGCTTTAAGGATGGCAGACTAATAGGATAAAAATCTTTCGCCTTTGTGTGGTGAAATTTTTCTGCTTTCAAAATGAAAATGAACTTTGTGTCAATGCATCCCACAGGTATATATGACATGCTGATACAAGCAGAGTATATATCCCTAAGCCCAGGAACCAGTCTATCAGACACAGCTTGTAAATCAACCGGTGATACATCATCAGGGCCTGGCGACTTAAAGGAGCTGAAACTACTTATCGCCCAAAGGCTTTTCGGCTCAGACACAATTTCCCTAATAATCTTTGACGAATGCATACCAGTGACAACCTCTTCTGACGCCACGTTGTCGGTTGGAAAATTTCCCAACGAATAGTTCTAGTGTTTCCTCACTAGACATTGTCCATACATAAACCTAACCTATCCTCCACGGAACTGGAGAATTGCACCCAGGATTTGTTCTGAGCCTTTCTGAGCTCGCCCTTATACTTTCTTAGCTCATCCTTTCAGATGTCCCAATCGTGTTGTTCTCTTGTGGCTTTCGCCCTGTTGGAGAGTTTTCTGAAGTCATTCCTTAGACCCACCACCATGGCGGTCGCTGTTTGCCCCTAGGCTTGGCACTAGGATATGCTGACACAAATGAGTCATTCAGGGTCTTCGTGATCCGCTTGACCATCATGTCTATATCCTCCGCAGTTTCCACTTCCTTTTCTGGTCTAGAAGGGATAGACGTGCAGAATTTCTGCCGAAATTTTTCCCAATCCGCCTTTCTTCTGTTTTGCCGAGTGACCACTTCTGCAGTATTTTCCCCAAGGCTGAAACCAATATAACGATGATCAGAGAAGATGTGGTCATCCAACAGTTCCAAGTCGCAATATCTAGTACCTCCTGCCTTTTCCTGGTAATAAAGTTCGGTTTACCCCCTTTTTAACGAGGGTTGCCTTTTATATTTCGAGTTTGGACAACCTTTGTGTTGCAATCTGCCAACTTAGAGCTCTATCGTAAAGCTTGTCATTTTTGAGATTATACGTACTCAGAACGTTTAAACATACGAGCGCTATTTGTGTTGTTTACAGTAACTTAAAAGACTCATCTCGCCCCAAAAAATGGAATTAAATCGTGAACCCTTTCGTACGATTATTTCTTACCACTTTAGACGTGGATTAAATCAACAACAGGGCATCGATTTTTGGCAATGAAGCTTCGTCAAGGACCAGTGTTTATCGATGGTATGGCGAATTCAACCGTGGTCGTAGTTCACTCCAAGACGAATTTCGTGAAGGTCGTCAAAAATTAGTTATTGTTTCAAAAACCATTGATGCTGTGCAAGATTGTCATGTGATCTATCGTGAGATTGAGACAACCTTAGGCATTAATGGAACCATCATACATTCAATATTGCATGAGAAATGAAATGCTCCAAAAACACGATCGCGGTGCTTCGAAACACGTCTATGACATCGTGACAGGTGGATTTACTATATGGGTGTTTCAAGTTGAGCCAAATCCAACACAAGTTGATCACGCACGAAGCACTTCCAAGCAAATGATTACCAGTTTCTTCCATCGTACCACTAGAACAACGTAGAACAGTCAGTTCTGAGTGGTAGACAACCATTTGTTTGCCTGTGGTCTTCCAAGAAATCAGGAAAATCAACCGCCGAAAAAGGATCACTCTTCACCACGACAATGCGAGCTCTTATACATCGGCTCAAAGAACTGCATTTTTGAGCACTCAAAACATTGATTTAATGAGTCATCCGCCGTGTAGTCCTGGCTTGGCACCGAATGACTTCTTTTTTTTCCCTTACGTAAAAAATAAAATGAGAGGTCAACGTTTTTCGACACCTGAAGAAGCGGTTGATGCTTTCAGAATGCATGTTTTGGAGATACCTCAATCAGAGTGGCAAAAGTGCTTCGACAATTGGTTCAGGCGCATGCAAAAGTATATAGATCTTAATGGGGAATATTTTGAAAAACAATAAAGCTATTTTCGATGATTAATATTCGTTTTTGTGTTTTCTAATCCCGAAATATAAAAGGCAACCCTCGTACAAATCGTCAGATTGCAAATTATGATTTATTCGATAAGCAGTTCACACCTTTCGTTGACATCTGAACTTCCCCATATTTGGTGATGTGCATTAGCATCACTTCCTACAATGAGGCTCTTCTTCCTTGCAGAAGCGGCTTCAACTAGCAACTTAATGTTTGAAGGCGACATCTCTGAATCGTGTGGCATATATAGGGAAGCCAGCCAGTAATGAGACTTGTTTTTTTCAAGGCTGGCTACTACTAAATCTTCAGCGCTTAGCGACGGAAGAAGAAAAACATTTAGATTACTCTTTGCAAGAATACAGGCTCTGTGACTCCCATTTCCCGTACCCTTGAGTAGTTAGAATCCCGGTATTCTTAGTCCCCGAACCATTGCTCCACACACCTATGGTTTCTAGATAAAAACCATGTCAAATCCCCCTGCCATCAGGAGAACCTTTAGTGTCGTCGAAGCGGCCTTACAATGATGGAGATTTATCTGTAGAAACCGGACCATAGTCAGGATTCAAAACTTCCACCACTGTTGTGTTAGCCTCGTCATATGACACTAGCAAGATTTCATCCTCACAAGATTCGTTAGAACTTGTCATGATGAGCTTCGTCCAGGAGCAGGTGCGAAAGCTGCGGAACCACTCTTCCTCAAGACACTGGGCACTTGCGGTGTAGACGATTTCTCCTTAGATGCTTCACTAACTGCTGCTGTCTAAGTACCTTTTTAGTTCTGTGCATCCCCGTTGGCTCACACCTTGAGCCCAATCCAACCGGATGACCCACCCACAAAGGGCTTTTCGGGTCCTGTTTCGATGCCTTCCTCTTCTATTCCGATCGTTGCAGGGGGTTTTCCAGTCGCCCGCAATCCTCCAAACTTTAGCGATGTGATCGATAGTTCCTCAGGAAAGTGTTCAGCAAAACTAACGGGTCGTCTCTCTTCAGTTTCAACTTGTTGAATTCGTAGGATACAACAAATTCAGACTTGTTGAGGTCAGCAGGAGTAAAGTACGAATACTGCATGTCTCCGGTCACCATCAGCCTAATCCAATCTAACAATCTTCCAGTCGGTGGTTGAAAGATTGGGATTACATTCCCTTAGTCTTCCAAGTATCGATTCAGGATCTGAGGGAATCCTTGGGTTCCAAGCATGCGCCATTGGTCGAGAAGGAATATCTTCCTTCTTGACTAAATCTAGTGCTGCACCTGGCCAGATCTCACCAATGGTTTTTAGCGCACAACGATACATTTCAATTGAGAGTTGATCCCCGAAGGCCTCGATTCCAGCCTGCATCGTCACAAACTGGGGGAGTCCCAGGAAATTACGCAAGGACATTGGAGTATACTGATGACAGTCCATTGACTATCCCTCTCCCTAGGTCTGCATTCCTAGGTATGCAGCCCTGTTCTTCTCCCTTGTCGACTGTCCCTAGCGACATTAGCAAAGGTTCTTTGACCCATCTTACTTTTGTTCGCCCTAGTTCTTTTAGGCTTGGGATGCCCTCCAGGTGATCGCAACCTTTTGGCTGACTGCGGTGCAGTTTCCGAATCTAGACGTGTAGTCTTTGGGGTAGCCTGTGCAGCGAATTCCCGAGCCTAATTTAGGGAGTCTCTCTCCCTATTAGTGGGAGTCTTTGGCTCATTCGCACCAAGCCTCTCAATATACCTGAGAGCGAGGCGTTTTCTATTATTCCAACCTCTTAAAGAGCGTGTTGGTTTGCCGGGGAAGGCCGATGGTCTAGGCCAATTTTGGGCATGCGAAGAAAGAATAGGATAATGTCAAAATGTTTTTGTTGGCTTGTGAACAATATAATGTCACTTGTAGTTTAATAGATATACCAGTGTGAACTTGGTAACACTTCATGTCAGCCAGCCTGTATAAGAGTCGACTCAGTAGAACGTCTGCATACATATTTTTGCTTCCATATCCAACTAGTTGCCATTTTTTTAAACCCTCTCACCAATAAAAGTAAACATCAAATTCTAATTTGATAATGTGTCACTTACAGTACATCTTTAAATTTAGAGTTCTTAAATTATGATTTTTCACTAAAAAACAACAACAAATATAACAAGTAAAAGCGTGCTAAGTTCGGCCGGGCCGAATCTTATATACCCTCCACCATTGATCGCATTTGTCGAGTTCTTTCCCGGTATCTCTTTTTAGACAAACAAAGGGTAAAAGCAAAAAAGAAGTAAAATAGAGAGATCGATTTATATGGGAGCTGTATCGGGCTATAGACCGATTCAGACCATAATAAACACGTATGTTGGTGGTCATGAGAGAATCCGTCGTACAAAATTTCAGGCAAATCGGCTAATAGTTGCGACCTCTAGAGGCTCAAGAAGTCAATATCCCAGATCGGTTTATATGGCAGCTATATTAGATTATTAACCGATTTGAATCTTATTTGACACAGTTGTTGAAATTAAGAATAAAATACGTCTTGCAAAATTTCAGCCAAATCGGGTAGGAATTGCGCCCTCTAGAAGCTCAAGAACTCAAGTCCCCAGATCTGTTTATATGACAGCTATATCAGGTTATGAACAGATTTGAACCATACTTGGTACAGTTATTGGATATCATAACAAAACACGTCGTGCAAAATTTCATTCCAATCGGATAAGAATTGCGCCCTCTAGAATCTCAAGAAGTCAAGACCCAAGATCGGTTTATATGACAGCTATATCAGGTTATGAACAGATTTGAACCATACTTTGCACAGTTATTGGATATCATAACAAAACACGTCGTGCAAAATTTCATTCCAATCGGATAAGAATTGCGCACTCTAGAGACCCAAGATCGGTTTATATGACAGCTATATCAAAACATGGACCGATATGGCCCATTTACAATACCAACCGACCTACACGAATAAGAAGTATTTGTGCAAAATTTCAAGCGGCTAGCTTTACTCCTTCGGAAGTTAGCGTGCTTTCGACAGACAGACGGATGGACGGACAGACGGACGGACATGACTAGATCGACATAAAATGTCGCTACGATCAAGAATATATATACTTTATGGGGTCTCAGACGAATATTTCGAGTAGTTACAAACAGAATGACGAAATTAGTATACCCCCCATCCTATGGTGGAGGGTATAAAAACGATGATTCGTCAAAGCAAAACACTTTGGCTGTAAGCCAATGTTATAGAATATGCATGTGCGAACGGTTTAATGTAGCTCAAGAAGTTTCACTTTTCAAAATCAATGCAATATACATACTTTTTTACATATGTATATGCTGTTATGTATAGATATGTTGGTCACATTCATGCCATTCTTTAGAAAAGTTTAAAAAGGATTCATTTTCTTTATAAAGTGGTCTAAGCGTGACACATGACGATTTGTATTTTGAACTAAATTTCTAAGTGATTTTTTTTGCGTTGTTGTTGTTGAAAAGAATAAGAGTGGCATCTGGTAATTGAAGTTGAATTAAAAGCTAAGCATACTAACATTTATGGAATTTGGATGAACAACAGAAACCCAGGGGTGTTTCAAGGATTGGTTATACTATGTATCTACGACTGTATATGGGTTATTTAACGGCATTTTTTGACGGTAATTCATGGCAGTTTAGCGCTTCAATGAAGGTTAGCTACTTATCTCTCCATACCCAGAGAAAAGTTGATACATAATGTGATTATTTCAGTACTATGCCGTATGGTAATAAAGCAATACCACAGGGTATGGATGGAGTAAAAAATAATTAGAACCGTACTAGCCTTATTACCCAACTGGTATTGGTACTAATATGTTACTAGTTTTAGTACCAATCCGTTATTGGTTCTACTACCACGCTGTTATTGCATACTCCACCCCCTAATGAATCAAAATAATAAAAAGCCATTGAAAATAGAGAATAAAGAGGAGCAAGAGACAACCATGGACAACCACATTCAAAAGACAGTTCTGAATAGAGAAACACAGAAATATCTGAGGGAAAATAACGACATATTGATTTTGTCTGCTGATAAGGGGGGAAAGCCGTAGCACTGTATAGAGATGAATATCAGAGGAAAATTATGAATATTTTACGCGACATTTCTACATATAGGCGTTTTAAAAGAGATCCGACCTCGGGATCGGTCGGAAAAATTACTCAGCTTGAACATAATAACGACAAAGGAAAGGAATAAAATGAACAATAATATCGCCACAGCCCCAAGGATATACGGGCTGCATAAAGATGGCACGCCCTTAAGACCAATTTGCTCGTCATTCTCATAAATTCCCCTTCATACGAGTTATCAAAATATATAGTGGGCATTTTAAAACTTGACGAGGGACTCATGATATAATGTCAAGGATGCAATCGAATTCAAAAAGGCGAAGAGATATTGGTGTCGTATGATGTGATATCGCTATTGCCCAGCATTCCGGTCAACTTGGCAATAACGACGGTTAGAAAATTAAAATACCCATGGATTTGTTCATCGATATTTTGAATTTTTGTATCAAAGATACAAGTTATTTCCGGTACGATGAGGAGTTATACGAGCAAAGGAAAGGTTTACCAATGGGGTCACCAGCCTTACCAGTCATGGCGGACATAGTGATGGAATTGCTTTTGTGTGATGTATCAATTGATGGATCAATTGACGATAAAACCAAAGGTACTTACAAAAAGACAGAAGTACAGAACACTTTGAGTGCATTAAACTCATTGAATAGACGAATCCAGTTCTCGATGGAACAGGAGGTAGATGGAAAATTGCCATACTTGAAAACGATTATCCACAGATGCGACAGAAACCTAAAGATAAATTGGTAACAAAAACCGATAGCCTCCGGGAGGCTGATAAATTTTAATTCAAAACATACCCGGCGTGTGATAATAAACACTACCACAAATTTTATTCGAAGAGCATACGACATCATTTCGAAGAAGTAAACGAAGACAAAATAAAATAAATAGCAAAGCTGAACGATTTTCCGAATAGAACCATATTCGAGTTGATAAGACATGTGAAGACTAACAACAACAATAGAACCGAAGAAAGGGAGCCGAACATATACAGCGGTCAAAAAAAGTATTCATCATTCAATGTTTTTTTTTTAATAAGTCTACAAAAGACAATTGGAATAAAAACATATTAAACTAATGATGCAGTAGTGCTTGTGTGATATATATGTACACAATTTCATTGTTTTTAAAGAAAAAAATAGTATTTATTGGAACAAAAAGGGCCATTTTACAGCTGAACACAAAAAATTAAACAAAAAAAGTATTCATCATTGCAAAAAAACAAAAAAATAAATAACATAATTTAGAAAAATTAATACTTTGTTATTCGACCACCGCGTCTTATAACTTCTTTTAAACGGTTTGACATCGATTGGACTAATTTAGCGGTTATATTTTGGTCTATATTAGTCCATTCCTCCATTATCACCTGTTGCATTTGACTCTTGCTCGAAAAATTGCGCGTTCTCAATTTGCGTTCGAGATGTTCCCAAAGATGTTCAATTGGGTTCAAGTCGGGACTTTGAGGAGGATTTTTAATGACTTTGGGGCAGTTATACAGCATCCACATCTTGGTATTTAAAGCAGAATGTTTGGGGTCATTATCTTGATAATATTGAAAGTTATTACCAAGCCCAAGTTTTACAGCACTATCTTTTAAATTCCTCTTTAAAATGTCAATGTAATACTTATGATCCATTACTCCATTAATACTTTCAAGATTTCCCGCTCCTGAAGCCGCCATACACCCCCAAACCATTAAACCACCTCCACCATGTTTTACAGTAGCAACTGTGTTTCGTTCTTCAAGCTCTGTATTTGGTTTTCTGTACACTATGACCTTTCCATCGCACCCAAAAAGATTAAACTTGCTCTCGTCTGCAAAAATGACTGTTTTCCAAAATGATTCGGGCTGTTTTACATACATTTTTGCGAAGTTTAGCCTTTTCACACGGTTTATTTTATTTATAAAGGGCTTCTTACGTGCAGTTCTTCCTCTGTAACTATGCCTTTTGAGTGTATTTCGAATTGTTTGTGTAGTAACTTCCTTCCCTAAATATTCCATAGTGTTTTTACGAAGAATGGTCGCATTTGTCTTCGGAGTTTTCTGAACTTGCCGCACTAGCCAACGCACATCTCCAACTGAAAGTGCTTTTGGTCGACCAGATCTTGGTTTATTGTCAACAGTTTTCGTTTCTGTCCACTTTCTGATGATGGATTGTATATGTAGTAGATCGTGGTCTATTTAATATTTCACTGATAGTTTTTTGAGTTAAACCATTCCTGTGGTGTTTTATTATCAAAACTTTTACCTCATCAGAAACCTCGTTTTGCTTACGACCCATTTTGACAAAAACTATATTTTCAATGAAATTAAATATTTGCTGTCAAGGGCAAAGCCTCCTTTACTAAATAAAACAGAAAAGGGGGATTCCCAAATAATATTTGAATTTGACTTTGATGATAGCACATCAATGATGAATACTTTTTTTGTTCTGTTTTTGGTGTTATTATATAAAATTGCATTTTTTGCGCTAATTAAATTTATTTTTTGAATTTATTTTAAAACATATTACGAAAAATAAACTATTGCATAAAACTGCATTATTTGTTTACTTTAAATTTTCTTCAATTACCCAAAATAAGTGAATTTTTTATCAATTTTGCTAATGATGAATACTTTTTGACCGCTGTATTTACCTTTAACATATAATCTAAACTTCCCAGAGAGATTCAGTAACTTAAATACGTACAACAAAGACAGATACCAGATATCACAGAAGACGCATAACACCGTAAATAAGTTTTTTAGTAATACAAAATCCAGAATAAAGAAGGAAGATAAATCAAACGTATTCCACAAAATAACATGTAATGGGAACAAATTCAACATTTGCCGAAAGGTATTTTTCGATACTACAAAAACCATATTAAGAACGAGACTCTCTCACAAATCTGATTAGAATACCATTGGAAGACCCTTGGGGAAGAAAACGGCTCTTGCAGCTCATTGCACATTAACAGAACAGAAACCGAATCTAAATGATATGGAGATTCTGACGCAGGAGAACAATCATAAAAGGAGATTGCAAATTGCAAATTTGCTCATGAACATTCCATTAAGAAACTGGGGCAAACTTCTCCCAAAACAATGAGTGCAGCATTAAGAGGGGACAACCACCGCTGAAAGATTTTCTGATGTTCCTGTCAGGATTCTAACCCAGGCGTTCAACGTCATATGCGGACATGCAAACCACTGCGCTAAGGAGATACCCTCTCGAAATGCTCCAAATTATAAACGTACCAGCGCAAGAGAGGATAAATTGTCAATCAGACACCGACAACTGTGCACACATGTACAGAAATATAGAAGAAAATATTAGCGTTTATTGTAAAGTTACTCCGTGGTGAACAAGTCAATTGTCTCGCGTAAGACATGTAATTATGACTAGAGTTTTATTCTTAACGAAATTTCAATAATTAATTGTGGAAAATTCTTGTTTTTTGTTTCTTGTTTTATGTAAAAAAAAGAGCTGATCTACTGAGAAAGAACATCGATGATGCATCGAAATATTGGAGAAATAAATAATTAAAACTATTAAAAAAACAAAAACATTGATTTTTTTAAAAAATATATGATCTCGAGCCAGACAAACAGCGACAAATAATAATTAAAATCTTTTTTATTTCGATTATTTGTGTTAATAGTTGCAATTAAATAATTACAAAAAATAATGCTTTACCGTGTCCAACATCGATTCTTTGTATTCAGTAATTGATTCCACATCCATTGATTCCCAGAAGTGGTTTTCATATGAATACACCAGCACAGCATCGTTTACCGCACAAGAGGCACTATCATGTTTCGCTATCCGCTATCGATTACGAACACAAATCGTATTAAAACCATTTATTAAATTAAAACAAGAATTTTATAATCGCATCAATATTAAGTACAAAAGTACAAAGTACAAAGCTGAACAACTCTTGCCACGATGAAAAAAATACAAACGTGAAGCCGTCAATTCTTAATAGCTTCCTCCGTCTGATATTAAATTGATGCCAAATGGTATTATTGCCAATAACACGAATAAAATAATAACAGCCGATATTGGCAAAGTATCGTCTTTTTTCTATCAGTGCAATGCTTCTAAGTAGGATACCGTCTCCTCCGGCTGCAAGAGAAACGGCTAAATAACGATTGGAAACTCTGCACACTATATTCCGTATGTAAAGGTATATAAAGGTCCTTCTGATGGCAGGAGGATTTAACGTTGTTCTAATCCAGGAACCATGCGTTAGTGAAGAAATGGACTAAGACTTCTTGCATTTAAACTACTAAAGGGTACTACTTACTGTCAATCCCATGACAGCCGGTTGTACGTACCCAATTGAATTGAATTGGATTTCTTCAGCGGCAAAGGAAGCTCTAAGTACGACAGCGAGGTGGGCTACCGAAAATGGTCTAGGCGTAAATCCGTGGGAGACAGAAGTAGTTCTTTTCAGCAGGAAATACAAGTTACCTACAGTGGCACCTGTCTCCTTGGGAGGAGAGAATGTTCCATTTACTGAAAGCTCAAAATACCTGGGTGTTGTGTTGGACAGGAAGTTGAACTTCAAATCAAACATTTTAGAAAGGCCAAGAAAGGCAACTCTTGGCTTAAACACCTGCAAGAGAGTCATTGGCAAAAGTTGGGGTTTTTAACCGCGCTTGGGGTATACTGCAGTTGTCAGATCTATAATGAAGGAGGCGATCCACGTCAAGCTCCTATAGATGAGCAAGCTCGTTCCGGTCCAATCACCGCGAGAATAGGGTGGCCATTGGTTATTTAAAGGCGCCCTTAACTCGCCTTGTCATATCGAGCATCATAGGAATATAGTATTTGTGCAAGAACCGGTGCCGCCCGACCTCTCACTGAGACTCTTCGCTCGATACTGCTGGACAATCAGTTGTGACTGCCGTTGCAGCTACTCCGTATAGAGCATTCCATTATCCGCAACCTGTAGGCGCGCCCAGTAGCTCGCAGCTAAGCTTCTCGAGACAGCAATGAACACCACACAAATCGAATCTCAATGTTCTGGCCTGTGTGGTGGTCACAGCTATCCCGTGCCGGGATATATGGTGTTGTGGTACTGTTCAATCCTCAGCCGGACTAAAGTCATAACATGACTAAAGTCATAACAGAACACTATCTGCAAAATTTCAGCCAAATCGGGAGGTCGGTTTATGGGGGATCTATATCCAAATCTGAACCGATATGGTCCATTTGTAATCCCCAAAAACCTACATCAATAAAAAGTATCTGCGCAAAATTCGTAGCGGCTATGTTTACGCGTTCAACCGCTATGGTGATTTCGACAGACGGACTGACGGAAAATGGCTAGATCGACTCAGATGGTCGGTACGATAAAGAATATATATACTTTATGGGGTCTTATATCAATGTCTCGAGGTGTTACAAACGGAATGACAGATTAGTATACCCCCATTGTATGGTGGTAGGTATAATTAGCGATCCGATCGGGAATGTATGTATCCCAATCATTCTTTCTTGTTAAATATTTCAAGTATCGTTCGAAACGGCCCACAACCTCCCTCATTAAATCTCCCGTTTTTACTTCTTTAGCCTATAGAGGGCGCAATTTTCATCTTATTAGGCTAACACTTTACTTCAAAAACCGCCTAATCTACTTTCGTAAGTACTCATTCTCGGAGCAAAACAACAGGACGGGTAGTATCAGTGTCTTGTATAGTGTAGTTTTCGTCTGTCGAGAGGTGAATTTGTCCCTCAAATGCTTGCTTAATCCAAAGTATCACCTGTTAGCCAATATTATCCTTGGTTTTTTTTTTTTAAACTGGTGTCATTCATTTCGGTTACGGCGGTGCCGAGATAGATAAAGTTGCTGACTATCTCAAAGTTGTAGTTCCCAACTTTCTCCATTTTCTTTATCTGCTGGGTGTACGGGGCTTTGTGGGAGTTGGTACCATTCGCTTTGTCTTATCTCCATTTACGGTCAAACCCACTTTCGTTAATTCTTTTTCGATACTTTCAAAGGCAACAATTGCTTCTTCCGGCGGCCGACGCATAATATCTACCTTTGAACCTACAGCGCTGTCAAATACGGCTTGGTATTCAACGAAAATATGGTAGGTGTTGATTTGTCCTTCCGGGACTTTTCCAGAATTTGGCACAGTGTAAATATCTGGCCTATGGTGAATTTACCAGGTCTAAAGCCACACTGATAGGGCTCAATCATTTCGTTGATCTTAGACTTTAAACTTTCACACAGTAACTTGTATGCGATAGGGAGGAGACTTATTCCTCTGTAGTTGGCACATACCCCTTTTTTATGCACGAGACATAGTATGCTAAGGTTCCAATCATCGGGTATGAGTAGAGTTGGGCGATGGGTAAATACCCAAAAGGTATTTACCCGGTAAATTGGTTAAATACCCGGGTATTTACCCATTTATACCCAAAAGCTGGGCTGCCCTATAGACCCACCGCCGATCTCCCGATATAATGTAATGAACCAATAGAAGGAGCAATTTTTCATCCTATTTCGATGAAATTTGGCGCAGCGAGTTCTGGTACCCCTCTTAACCCTTTTGGTACCCCTCTTAACCCAAATATGGTCCGATCTGGGCGATGTTCGGATCAAGGGTGTAGAGGTCTATCAAAACCCACTGTTTCAAAATTGCATCAAAATCGGATGAACCATGCTCCTTTAGGGGTTCTATACTCTATATCGGGAGATCGGTTCATATGGCAGTTATATCCAAATATGGTTCGATCTGGATGATGTTCGGCGCAAAGGTGTAGAAGGCTATCAAAACTCACTGTTTCAAAATTCTTCAAAATCGGATGAAAAATGCTCATCTTATAGGCTGAATACTCTATATCGGGAGATCGGTCTATACGACAGCTATATCCAAATATGGTCCGATCTAGACGATATTCAACAAAAGTGTTAAGAGGCGTGCGAGAACTGGCTGTGCCAAATTCCATCGAAATAGGATGAAAAATGCTCCTTTTATTGCTTCATTACACTATATCGGGAGATAGGCGGTCGGTCTATAGGGCAGCTATATCCTAATATAGTCCGATCTGAACCACACTTCACAGAAATGGGTAGGGGTCTACAGAACTCACTGTGCCAAATTTCATCGAAATAGGATGAAAAATTACCAATTTATTGCCTCAAGACTTTAAGTCTGGAGATCGGTCTATATAGCGGTTATATATATCTAAAATCCAATTTTATGAGATCAGAAGATCAGGTTTATATACAAAGAATACGAAATCATCAAAAATTGTTTGCAAAATATTTTTATGCCCACAATATCTGCAAAATTATAAATACCGAAATAAATACCCAACAAAGGCTTGGGTATTTATTGGGTAAATAGCCAATAAATACCCAAGCTTTGGGTATTTACCCGGTAGAACCCCATCTCTAGGTATGCGTTCTTCTAGCCAAATTGCGCAGACAAGCTGATGCATACGCCATATCAGCGTGTTGCCTCCGATCTTAAACAGTTCAGCCGGCATACCATCGGCTCCTGCTGCCTCATTGTTTTTCAGCCGGGAGTGTTTGAAAATAAGATAAGCGAAATACCCATTTGTATAAGCAACTATAAAACAGTTGTTATTAATGCAAATACTGTAACTCCGAGTCGAAAATTCCTTTCCAAACAATTTTCTCCGAATTTCACATCGTACCCCAAAGTCGAAAGTGACGAAATTGGTTATCATTTTCAAAAAAAATATATATCCTTTATTTGATCTTTGCAGCTCTCATTTGCCAAACTCTTCAAAATTTGATCGCTTTCCAAGAAGCTTCCATTTGTAGCTGATTTGGCAGAAATTTCAACCAAGCTCACAAGTGACTTTTTAGTAAAGTCAATGGATTCGAACCGTCCGAATTTAGCACGTTTTTATTCCAGTTATCAAATATTGTATTCGTTACAATAAAAAAAATGGAAAATCTGGGTGGGCGGCGGTAAAACATTTTCTACGTAGGTCCATGTTTACCTAAACACATACCAACCACGTTTTCTGACAATATCAACTTTAAAATATTTCCAACCTCTTAGGAATGTATAGTACACATTCTCTTTCTACTCGATTGTTGTCTTCATTTTTTCATGGCAATAGGGCAAAAGCGAAAGACGACAGTGTAAAACGTATGGCATATTGTTGCAAGGATGTTGAAAGGATAATAGTAGCAGCAGGAAGTCCATTGCAATATACAACAAAGCGTACATGTGTACGTTTGCCTTTTAGTTTCCATACCAAGTGTCGCATGTGTTCTGCATGCCAAGAAAGAACCGACCCACTTAGAGGCAAATATTTATCTGTAGGCTTTTGTTTTTTCTTTTTTTTTAATATAAAAAGGGACAATTCCACAAAATTGTAGGGGGGGTAAATATGAAAACCATTACATGGCATGTGTGTTGAAATGACTCAATTGCTTGTAAGGAGGGCATTTAAATAGAGGGCCAACAGATTCTTGAAAATCCTACTACCACTATAGTCATCGCTGCCATTTCTTGTTGTTTATTCCCTGCGGCAATCAGCATAGACATTGTTGTTGACACTATAGCCGTCGCGTCTTGTCCTCCTTATTGCTGCCGGCATAGAATGAAAGTGAAATTTTCAAAATGCATGCCACAAAAAATTCCATATTGCCATAGGCTTTTCAGTTTACCGGAATATTTTATTAAGAAAAGTTGTTTTGAGCTCCCTACTCACGTGACTTTCACTTGTTCTACTATTTCTTTTCAATATACTTGCAGATAATTCACAGTGGAACCACTACCAAAGGCGCTGAATCAGGAAGGTAAGCGAAAAAGAAAATCAATCTAACGATTGCTTATTTTTTTAACAAAAAACTATGCATAAATATGGTCAACATACACTTAAAACTAAAAACTGTGTTTATTTTCTATTTTCATGCATTTTTTGAAAAAATGTTTTAAGTTGCATCATTTACATTTTTGTTTGCATCCATTTCAGTTTTAAAAAGTTCATGGCATTAATTTTTTATTTAAAGCTTAAAACTCGACTCATGCAAGTTATCCTTCAAATATACGGGGAATTTCTTCCCGAATTTTTCTTTATTAAAATCATAGATATTTCTCAGCAACATTATTACTTCTTATATAAATTTCCCTTTGTAAGAGACGTTTTTGCGAGAGTTTTGGCTCATTGTGATACTCCAGTGAGAATAAGTGTAAAGCAATCAGGAAAGAAGATGGCAGTCCCTAGGTCATAGATCAAGAGCAGCGTTGTCACTAAAGAAAATTATTTCCTACCAAAATTTGAGAGAAATCCTACCAAATCCGACCAAAACCTACCAAATGCTCTACAAACCAAAAATGCTTCATATTATACAGGATGCGCCAGAAAAATGTACTTATTTGACATTGCGCGTGCACTGATTAAATCTATATTTGAAATTCGTGTCCAATCAAGGGCAAGTGCTAGGGCGTCCCGAATGTCGTTCTTGAGGATATGCGTCACTCCAATAGTGCATGTTTTGCTTGTTGATGCAGCTGCAAATGTGAAAGTGGTTCTCGTCACTGGGAAAAATTAGCAAAGAAGCGATGGAGAATTCGTCGAACAGTGGTGTCCGAAGTTCTCATAGCAGCTGCGTGTTTGCGAGCCGAACGTCGGAGAGAACGCACAACTGACAGCCTCACTTTTCCGGAGTTCTGATGGTCCGTTGAAGTCCATTTCGAGGTTTAGCGACACTTCCACACTCCCCAAATGAGATAGCCGACGACAGCATCGAACTACGGACAGGAACGAGTCTGTGAGGAGGAACTTTAAAGCGAGCGCGGAAGCCATGCTGCGTAGCAAAAAGTGAGCGACCGTTAGAACAGAAACTTTCGACGGCGAAAGCCCGCTGCTCTCTAGACCCGAATATGATGGCAAACTTGGGGGCTTCCCCCTCCAGATGCACCCACTCTCAATGCCCTCCCGACCCAATCCACCATAGCATGGGGGTTAACTAATTTCGTCATTCTGTTTGTAACTCCTCGAAATATTTGTCTAAGACCCCATAAAGTGTATATATACTTGATCGTGTAGTGTATATATAAGCCGATCTAGCCATGTCCGTCCGTCCGTGCGTCTGTCTGTCGAAAGCACGCTGACTTTGGAAGGAGTAAATCTAGCCGCTTGAAATTTTGCACAAATACTTCTTACATCGATATCGGTCCATGTTTTGATATAGCTGCCATATAAACCGATCTGGGATCTTGGCTTCTTGAGCCACTAGAGGAGTTGTTTTGTTATGACTTCCTAACTGTGCCAAATATGGTTCCAATCGGTCCATAACCTAATATAGCTGTCATATAAACCGATCTGGTGTCTTGGCTTCTTGAGCCTCAAGAAGACCTAATTATTATCCGATTTGGCTGACATTTTGTACAACGGCTTCTTCCATGACCTCCAATATACGTGTCAAATATGGTCTGAATCGGTCTTTAGCCTGATACAGCTCCCATATAAACCGATCTCCCTATTTTACTTCTTGAGCCCCTAAAAGGCCCAATTCTTATTCAATTTGGTTGAAATTTTACACATATATACTTCTACTGTGGTCTCCAACATTCAATTAAATTAGCATCTCAATTCTTTTCTTTTATCCTTTGTTTATCTAAAAAGAGATACCGGGAAAGACCTCGACAAATGCGATCCATGGTGGAGGGCATAAAAGATTCGGCTCGACCGAACTTAGCACGCTTATTTACGCTCCCTGTATTCATAGACGATTTGGAAAAGTTCGTCCGTCTGTTTGTTGAAATCACTCTACAGTAGGGTGGGGCGATTTGAGCATCTTAAGGGACCATTCACGTTTCTGGTTCTTGGAATTGTACTGAGCAAAAATGTTCACTAGACCATACGTCTAGTGGATGTATGGTACACTAGACCATACGTCAGTTTTTGGATATTGAGATTTTCGATCCAATACTAAGGCAACAATTGTAGGCAAGACAATACTCAGCTAACAAAATTGTCCAATTTTGGTCTGACATCGGCCGAATCATCCGATATCGGATTCAATGTCTTACCGCCATCGTAAATAAAAATGTGAGAAGTGGTTGCCATGTTGTCGGAACGACGCGGCTGAGGTAATCTGATGTATTTACCGCCATATCGTACTGATGTCGGAGCAAAATTCGGAGCGGAAATTTTACATCGTACCGGATTGGGACCGAATTCGTAGACGATTTCGGTCCGATTTTTTGACGAATGCCTTACAAAATGCAGACGATTTTGCCGACGAATCTGTCCGATTTCGTACCGATTTCTTGACGAATGTCTTACAACTGATCAAACAAAACAAAAATTCCAAGGCAACAACTAACGGCACCATATGCAGTTCCAAAAAAAACAAGCAAGCTCCCAGCAGCTCCCATATAAACCGATCTCCCGATTGTGCTTCTTGAGTCCCGAATGGGACTGTAACTTGATATAGCTCCTCCTCCTCCGTCCTTATTCATTATTCTTTGTTTGCCTAAAAAGAGATACCGCGCATAGAACTCGACAAATGCGATCCATGGTGGAGGGTATATAAGATTCGGCCCGGCCGAACTTAGCACGCTCTTAATTGTTGAAAATTGATTATTTTGTTTGAAATATTTTAAAGGTTGCTGCCACATGATTAAGTCACTGACGACAGTGTCTTCTTTTCGGTTGACAACCGCCATGATCGCAATTCTACCACACTATACTATATACAGTAATGTGCGAAAAAATAGGGACAGCAGATAGGCAGACAAATAAAAGATTCTAAAGCGCTCAAAAAGAGAGCTAGGACGACTGCTTACAATGATTTTAATGCATGTAGACTACTACCTTTACGAAAATGTCAAATATGCGCGACTTTTTTTTTTTGTTTGCAATTGTTTCTCAATCACAATATCAAAATTTGACGTGTGGTTTCTGGTTTTAAACCAAAAACTGCAAAATTAGAAAAAGAAACGCAAGTATTATTCTTCGCCTTATTTCAAAACTGGTTGTTGAC
Source organism: Stomoxys calcitrans (assembly GCF_963082655.1). Lineage (NCBI taxonomy): Eukaryota > Metazoa > Arthropoda > Insecta > Diptera > Muscidae > Stomoxys > Stomoxys calcitrans. The sequence continues at coordinate 182,528,380 of NC_081552.1, read as the reverse complement.
TATCTCCAAGTCGTGGTTCACAACTATCATAATTTTCTTTTTCTGATCGGTTGCACAAGGCGTTTTTGGAGTTGAAACCTTCTATTTCGTCCTTTCTCCATTAATGCCAGACCCATTTTCACTGACTCTCTTTCGAATCTTTCAAAGACTGCAGTTAGTACTTCCGGTGATCAACCTATGATGTCGTTGTCGTCGGCATAGGCAAGTATCATGTGCTCTCTTGTGATTAGTGTGTCATATCTATTCACTTCTGCATCTCTGATAGGCTGTCTCCTTGTCTGAGGCCTCGTTTGGTATTAAATGGTTCCGAGAGATTATTTCCTATTCTTACCGAAGAATGCGTATCAGCAAGTGTCATCTTGCAGAGTCCTAGTAATTTTGCAGGGATACCAAACTCACACATGGCTTGAAATACCTTTGAACGAATCGAAAGCGACTTTGCAGTCAATGAAAGAGATGGTAGGTGTTGATTTGTCCTTCTGGTCTTTTCCAGGATTTGGCGCAGTGTGAATATCTGGTCCAGGGTGGATTTGCCAGGTCTAAAGCCGTATTGATAGGGCTCAATTATCTCATTGACTTTTGGTTTTAATCTTTCACACAGTACGCTCGAAAGTATCTTGTATGCGATGGGGAGGAGACTTTTTTCTCTGTAGTTGGCACATTCCGTCTTGTTTCCTTTCTTGTGTGCGGGACATAGTATGCTGAGGTTCCAATCATCGGGTATGCGTTCTTCTAGCCAGATTGCACAGATAAGCTGATGCATAGGCCTTATCAGCGTGTCGCCTCGGGTCTTAAATAGTTCAGTGGGTAACCCGTCGGCTCCTGCTGCTTTGTTGTTCTTCAGTCGCTACTTGGGCCTCATTCTGACTAGGAGGTAAACATTCTATACCATCATCATTGATTGGTTCTGCGGTATCCTATTCGCCGCCAACAACGGACACTAACACTATTTGGGTAAAATGTTCTTTTCATATCCTTAGCATGCTATCTGTTTCAGTTACCAGATTTCCTTCTTTGTCTCTGCAGGAGGATGTGCCTGCACCAAAGCCATCGGTTTGATATTTAATTTCTTGGTAGAATTTCCGGACTTCATTCTGACTCCTGTACATCTTAATTCGCTCACACTCACGTCTTTCCGTTTCTCCTCTCTCCTTTTCTCCCGATACCTCTCCTTCATCTGGCGCGTTGCTACTGACTGCAGGGTTGCTCTATATACCGCGTTCTTGGCTTCAGTAGCACCTCGACACTCTTGCTCGTACCATGGGTTTCTTGGGGGAGTCTTCCGGTACCCAAGTACGGATTTCGCGGCATTTTCCATGGAGTGGGCAAGGGTTTGCCACTGCGCCATTATATCATCGGAACAAGGAGAGCTTTCATCAAGTAGTTGGTCAGTGGAGTTGAGTACGCCATTGCCATCTGTTGTGTTTGCAGCTTTTCCATGTCGAGCTTGCGTATAGTGTCAGATCGTACTTTCCTCGCCATGTTGAACATGGCAATGATCCGAATCTATATTCGCTCCACGGATCGATCGTACATCTGACACACTGGATGAATGCCTTCCATCTATCACAACGTGATCAATTTTGTTTCTCGTGTTTTGATCTCTTTAGATTACTTATAAAGAGATGCCGTGCAAAGAACTTGACACCGAATTTAGACGGCCGAACTTAGCACGCTTTTACTTGCTCAACCTAATATTAGGAATACTATCTCACTAGAAAGGGTGCCCTCTCACTTTAGCCCCTTGTGCCAGGGAATAGTCCACCTAAAAGCGTAAGTACTGAGTAGGATGGGAATTCCAATAAACTAATCGCCGTCTAAACATTTCCAAGGTAATGATGTGCGCTAGCTACCATTCCTCAAATGTGCGCCTCTATAAAATCAGCTAATTTACATGTGATACTCTGATAAAAGCCGGTTGACACTATTTTTGAGGGGTTTATAATATTGAATTTTCCATAAATCATTATACCCTACACCACTACTGTGGTACAGGGCATTATAACTTAGTGCATTTGTGTGTAACACCCAAAAGGAAGAGAGATAGACCCAGAATCACTTTCTGATTCGATTTTTCTATGTCCGTTTGTCTGCCTATCTGTCTCTCCGTCTGTCCATGTTAATTTGTGTACAAACTACAGATAGCAGTTTTCATTCGATCGTCTTTAAATTTGGCACAGGCATGTTTTCCCACCTATAGATGAAGCCTATTGAAATTGGAAAAAATCGGTTCAGATTAGGATATAGCTTCCATATATATGTTCGTCCGATTTGCAAATAGAATGCAATAAAATGGTAATTTTTAACCGATTCTCTCGAAATCTGGCAGAAAGGATTTTCTAATGACTCTCGACATTACTGGTGAATTTCATAGAAATCGGTTCAGATATAGATATAGCTCTCATATATATGTATATTGCCCGATTTTCACTCCTAGAGCCACTGCAAGCGCATTTATTGACCAATCTTCCCAAAACTTTGTACAACGCTTTCATCGACGACTTCTGTAACATCTACAAAATTTATTCGAAATCGGTTCAGATTTAGATATAGCTCCCATATACATCTTCGTCCGATTTGCAGTAATAATGCAGTAAAATGGTCATATGTGAACCGATTCTCACGAAATTTTCTTCTGACTCGAAATTACTGGTGAATTTCATAAAAATCGGTTCTGATTTACATATAGCTCTCATATATAAAGGGTGATTTTTTTGAGGTTAGGATTTTCATGCATTAGTATTTGACAGATCACGTGGGATTTCAGACATGGTGTCAAAGAGAAAGATGCTCAGTATGCTTTGACATTTCATCATGAATAGACTTACTAACGAGCAACGCTTGCAAATCATTGAATTTTATTACCAAAATCAGTGTTCGGTTCGAAATGTGTTCATTCACCGTAACGTTGCGTCCAACAGCATCTTTGAAAAAATACGGTCCAATGATTCCACCAGCGTACAAACCACACCAAACAGTGCATTTTTCGGGATGCATGGGCAGTTCTTGAACGGCTTCTGGTTGCTCTTCACTCCAAATGCGGCAATTTTGCTTATTTACGTAGCCATTCAACCAGAAATGAGCCTCATCGCTGAACGGTGAATGAACACATTTCGAACCGAACACTGATTTTGGTAATAAAATTCAATGATTTGCAAGCGTTGCTCGTTAGTAAGTCTATTCATGATGAAATGTCAAAGCATACTGAGCATCTTTCTCTTTGACACCATGTCTGAAATCCCACGTGATCTGTCAAATACTAATGCATGAAAATCCTAACCTCAAAAAAATCACCCTTTATATCGCCCGATTTTCACTTCTAGAGCCACAGCAAGCGCATTTATAGACCAATCTTGCCAACATTTTGCATATCGCTTTTCACGACGACTACCACAATATCTGAAAAGTTTGCTCGAAATCGGTTCAGATTTAGATATAGCTTCCATGTATATAATCGTCCGATTTTGAGAAATATTACAATAAAGTGCTCATTTGTATACCGATTCTCACGAAATTTGGCAGGAAGGATTTTCTTACGACTCTCGACATTACTGGTGAATTTAATAAAAATCGGTTCAGATTTAGATATAGCTTTCATATATATATATCGCCCGATTTTCACTTCTAGAGCCACTACAAGCCCATTTATTCGACAATCTTGCCAACACTTTGCACAACGCTTTTCTCGACGACTACCACAATATCTGAAAAGTTTGATCGAAATCGGTTCAGATTTCGATATAGCTTCCACGTAAATGTTCGTCCGGTTTTAAGAAATATTGCAATAAATGGCTCCTTTTTTAACCGATTCTCTAGAAATTCGGCAGGAAAGATTTTCTAATGACTTCCGACATTGGTGACGACTGGTGAATTTCATAGCAATATACATATATATATATATATATATATATATATATATATATATATATATATATATATATATATATATATATCGCACGACTTTCACTTCTATGGTCACTGCAAGCGCATTTATTGACCAATCTTACCAAAATTTTGTAGAGCGCTTTCCCCGCAATTACCACAATGTTTAAAATATTTGGTAGAATTCGGTTCAGATTTAGATACAGCTCCCATATATATGTTCGTCAGATTTGGACTAATATTGCAATAAGTGCTCGTTGTTAACCGATTCTCTCAAAATTCAGCAGGAAGCATTTGTCCACCGTATTTATTACAGTTTGAACATATTTGCTCGAAATGTAATACGAATTACTTAATATGCCATCTGAAAACATCCGCCGAGGTTAATCAAAATTGGTTCAGAATTAGATATAGCTCCCACTTTGTACCTATAGTGTAGGTGTAGGGTATTATAAAGTCGGCACCGCCCGACTTTTGTCTTTCCTTACTGGTTTTCATATACTTTTTGTCACTATTTTGTTTTTTTTTTTTAATTTATTTTTGTATATTTTTTTTTAATTAATTTTTTTCGTTTTCTGTCTATTTTCGTTTTTCTTCAGAATATCATAACTTCTACTGGACTTCATTGTACAAAAGTATATCGGTAGCTGTTTTCTCATAATTACATATTTTTTTATTTGTTTTTAATAATATATAAATTTTAGTTCGATTTTACATATACAAAAACAAAATCTCTTTATGTTTAATACAATAATAGATTATTTAACTATCAAACAAAAACAAAGCTCTAATAAAAATAACAAAATTTTAGGTTGTTAATTAAGAATTCATTTGTATACTAGTTATGTATAAAAGCATTTAAAAACATAGCAATAGCACTTTCGCAATATATAATTTTTTTTTTTTTTAATTTTTCTTTTTGTTCTTTTTGATAAGTCAGTTATTAATTTATTTTATGTTTTATTGTTTTTGTTTAACTTCGTTTTTTTGTAATGTCAGCGCCTCAAGTTTTTTCAAAGCAAAATTAAACAACCAAAAAAAAATAATTTTTAATAAACTAAAAACATTTTAAGAACTCAACAATCATCCTACCTCTTATGTAATGGAAGGCGAAATCAATGGAAAAGTTTTAGTTTTTTTTTTGTTATATTTTTAGTATGTTTCAATGTTTTTCCATTGTTTGTTGGTTTCTATTATGGTTTCCCTTTTTTGCAAAATTATTCTTAAAAAATCTATTTTCTTTTAAATTAAATTTTGATGACATTTTAGTGGTCAACATCATCTTCAAGTCGATTTTGTTGTTGAGAATTTCGAAAATTTACAAGTCCAAGATAATAATAATGACACTGCGGCTACTGAGCCAGAGCCAGAATTACAAATCGCCGCCAACGATATAGAAGACGATCTGCAAACCCAACCGGATCTAGACGAACCCGAAGCTCCTAACGATCTAAAGCTAAGCACCACCACAAACACCATGGATAATGCCACCGAACAGGAAATGTCCAACAACAGTCATCAGAACTCTTCATTTGCACAATCACCTTCACAGCCCAGCAAGACACCACCCTCAATGCTGGGTTCGGAGAGTCACAGGCCAGCGCCCACCTTCCATTTGAGCAAACAGCACACCGGTATGAAAAATCGTTCTTATGGCGTGGGCATGGCTGTCACTCCTACCAATAAAATGGAATTCGATCAAGAGGCACGCGAAGATTTTGGTGTGGTGAAAATAAATCGTCCCGTTGGCAAAGGTGCCTTGTCGCCCAGTGCCAGCCACCCCGCAGACGATGTCGTCTCCACGGTCTCAAGTGGCGAGGGTCTTACGGACCAGGGTTATAATGATTTGAAATTTTACCACAATAGATTGTGGTAAAATAGCGCATGATTACGGCGTAATGGTGATGTGATATTGAACTTTATCACAGCTTCATACACATCCCATGGGTTTTGTAGATGAGATGAAATTCTCGTAGTAACACACATACAAACATATACATAAGCAGACATATTTTTTTTTGGAAAATCAAAACCAAATTAGGTATAGAGAAGATCTTGAAACAAGACAACAAACAAAGATTTTTTATTTACATACAAGGACACATATAGACAAAATACTCCTTATACATGGAAAAAAAAACATTTTATACACCTCTGGTTACATATGAGTGCGTATATGTTCGCAAAACCACATTAACATTTAACAAAACCTATCAAAACTTTTATACAAATACAAAAGATAAGAACCCTCTTCCCTTCCCCCACCCTCTGTCTCTCAAAAAAAAAATCACTCTTTTTGCTTCAATGTCTGAAAAGGCTTTCACTCTCTTAGTCTCCCCCCAATGAGCACAAAAGCCTTTAGCTCAGTCAAATTTTCTCTCATTCCCACACACTCTCTCTTGCTCACAGCCCTTAAACACCACACACACACACCCACATTATTTACAGTTTTAAAAACACTGAGTTTATATTCTGGCCTATCTACAACGCACTCAGCACTGCTTTTAGACAGCAACATAAAACCTGTGTCAGAGTGTGTTAAGGGAAGCTATGCTCGGCGCTTGTTCACCTCATTTCAGTCTTAAAAACATAATTCTTATTTTAAAAGCAGAGCAAATAATATCCTTGTTGAGAGTCGAGTTAATAAGTAGACTTGAAGGAAATGCCAATTTGCCATGTGTAAAAAATATAAATGTCAAACAATCTGCAAAAGGTAATGAAACTACACTTAAGAGCCGTTTTTATTCAAATATTTTTTTTCCTTCACCACTATTGTGGTACAGGGTATTATAACTTAGTGCATTTGTTTGTAACACCCAGAAGAAGAATGATAGACCCATTGGTAAGAGTAGCGATCGACTCAGAATTACTTTCTGATTCGATTTAGCTATGTCCGTCCGTCTTTCCATGTTAATTTGCGTGCAAGCTGCAGAGCGCAATTTTCATCCGATTGCCTTCATTCAATTTAGCAAGGCATGTTTTTCGGCCTAGAGACAAAGCCTATTGAAATGGGAAAAAACGGTTCAGATACTGGTGAATTTCATGGAAATGGGTTCAGATTTAGATAAAGCTCTCATATATATATATATATATATATATATATATATATATATATATATATATATATATATATATATATATATATATATATATATATATATATATATCGCCCGCTTTTCACTCCTAGAAGCACTACCAGCGCATTTATTGACCAATCTTCCCAAAATTTTGTGGAATGCTTTCCTCCTGCTCCTCCTTACGACTACCACAATATCTAAGAAGTTTTCTCGAAATCGGCTCAGATTTAGATGCAGCTTCTATATATATGTTCATCCGATTTTGAGAAATACTGCAATATGAGCACTTTGTTAACCGATTCTATCCAAATTTGGAAATCTCTTGACTTTCGACATTACTGGTGAATTTCATAGAAATCGGTTCAGATTTAGATATAGCTGTCATATATGTATATCGCCCTATATTTACTTCTAGAGTCACTGCAAGCGAATTTATTGACCAATCTAGCAAAAACTTTGCACATCGCTTTCCTTGACGACTACCACAATATGTAAGAAGTTTTAATCGAAATCGATTTAGATTTAGCTCCCAGATTGTGGGTAATTTGCAATAATGTAGTCATTTGTCAATCGTAGTTATTACAGTTTGAACATATTTGTTTGAAATTTGATACGAATTGTTCTGAAAACGTCCGCCTAAGTCCATCAAAATTGGTTCAGAATTAGATAAAGCTCCCACTTTTTATACCCTCCACCATAGGATTGGGTTAGTATACACCATTCTGTCATTCTGTTTGTAACTCCTCGAAATATTCGTCTAAGAACTCATAATGTATATATATTTTGATCGTCATGACATTTTAAGTCGATCTGGCCATGCCCGTTCGTCTGTCTGTCGAAAGTACAACTTTGCCAAGTATGGTTGAAATCAGTCTATAACCTGATATACAATAGTTGCCATATAAACCGATCTGGGGTTTTGACTTCTTGAGCCACTAGAGGGCGCAATTATTATCCGATGTAGCTGAAATTTCAACAACCGTGCTAAGCATGGTTCCAATCGATCCATAACCTGATATAGCTGTCATATATACCGATCTGAGATCTTGACTTCTTGAGCCTCTAAAGGGCGCTATTATTATCCGATTTGGCTGAAATTTTGTACAACGACTTCTCCCATGACCTTCAACATATGTGTCGAATATGGTCTGAATCGGTTTATAGCCTAATATAACTCCCATATTAACCCATCCCTTCTCCAGCCCCTAAAGGGCGCAATTCTTACTAGATTTGGCTGAAATTTTACACAATGACTTCTACTATGGTCTCCAATATTCAATTTAATTATGGTGCGAAATGAACCTTCACTTGATATATTTCCAATAACATAGCAATTCTTTTCTTTTAGGGTATTATACAGTCGGCACCGCCCTATTTTTGCCTTTCCTTATTGGTTTCATAATAATCGGTGTCTTTAACAGGCCTTAAAATGTCCGATTTATTTTTAAAACTTTATAAAGGTATATAACGGTTATCGTTATCGAAATCTTGGAACGGAACTTCCACCCTCAGAACTCGAAATTTATGCGGCAACTCTCATAGCTCTGAACACAAGGACGGTCAATTTTAGGTGCCTGCAGGAATATATGGAATTCCTGAAAATACTCTGAGCACATAGACAGTACAAAACATTCTAAGAAATATTATAATGGACGAATATTCCTCCTTACTCCTTATTTATGGACCGGCAACCAAACGTACCGTTCTGGTGGTTATAGCCTTGCTGGCAGGTTTACTGTCCGTACAAATGTTCTCATTCGGCGTTAAAACCATAACACAATCCAATGACAGCCGGTTGTGCGTTCCGGATAAACCCGATGGAGTCCTCCATCAGCAAGGGCTGCCGCCTCAATGTACAACACACTGCTACAACAACAACCATAACGTCTTAAGCGTTCCGTGATGTTGTTGTAGCCACATTTGCATGTGGAGGTGACGATCCTTCTCGTCACCGGTCTATACGACCGATCGCCGCGGGAACATGAGGGCCATTGGTTATGTAAAGGCGCCAATAACTCGCCTTGTCGTATCGACCTTCATAGGCACTCAGTATTTAAGCAAGAACCGGTGCCACCCGGCCTCTTACTGAGACTCTCCACTCAATACCGCTGATTGTCCCCGACGGCAGTTGCAGCCACTCCGTATATAGCATTCCACTATCCGCAAACTATGGATTAGAGCTCAAAGCTCCAGCCTGTGTGATGCTCATAGTTATCCCGTGCCGGGCGTTCCATAATCGTTCGGTCATGTTGTCTGTAATAGATCTCAGTCCCTGGGTCCTCAAAAAAGACCCCAAGCTCACTCTTTCCTCCAGCTTTGATCCATCTGTATAACATGAAATTTCAGATGGCAATACCAGAGTTCCGTCAATCCAAGGCCTTGCCACTGGCGGCAGTGACTCGCACCCTACCTCAAGTGCCGTCTCAGATAAAATGCAAATTTGCCCATGAACATTTCATTAGGGAACATGGGCAAACTTCTCACAAACGAGTCCGAACGGCGTGCCGCAAAACAACACCTCTTTAAGGAGAAGTTTATACCTTATACAGCGATGGTATGATCTGCTCCTATTCTGTATCCATTCTCCCATCGGCCTAAGTCTCATAGCCGCAGGGGCCGCCTCATACTTAATCTGTATGTCTATCGGTCTGGGATACCTAGTACAATCTCCCGTTCTGTGTTATTCGTGATCCTCATCGCCCCTCCTATTCCCAGTCAAAAAGTTCTCTGAACCAGTTGTTATGTCCTTATGTTGCGCTTTTTCTCCATCCAAACTACTGAGGCGTAAGTTGGTATCTGTCTAATCATGCTCCTGTAGAGCCAATAGACTATCCACGGATTCAGGTTACATTTCGAGCATGCTTTCTCAGTATACTGAGCATGCTTTCTCAGTATATTACTTAATTTTCTATCTAAGATCACTTCCAGGTTTTAACCCTGTCGGATATCGAAACCGTTCTGTTGTGGAAATGTGGCGCTTCAAATTGGTCCATCTTCTCCTTTCTCGTAAACAGGCAGATCTCAGTCTACTCTCGGTTTACATTGTGAAACCTAGGTCTAGCCCAGTCGTATGCCATGTGTATGACCCTTTCGACATAGTTAATTCGGACTCCTACCCCTTATAACATCGTTTGTCTAACCCCTCGGGGTTCAAAACCCCTTTCAGTCAAGTTCCTTAGTAGACTTTTTATGGTGGTTGTTATTGTTACAGCCGCATTTACATGCGGTGGTCATAAAATGCTCTCCGTCATGTGCCCTGTACAACTTTTTCCCTTAAACTTCTGTCATAGGATCAACAATTTTATCACCAATACCACAGCATGTGGTTTATCGAGTCTGTTAGGTCCCGGTAAAACCGGTACTGGTCTAAGGAATGAATAAGTACGTCTGTCCTCGTGCAGGGCAGTGTCCACCGACCTTCCCTTGACATAGGCATGCTGTTTGTATTTAAGCAGTTCGCTGGATGTCCTTCTCTTTACATTGTATCCACTATGCGCTCCATTGTTTTAATTAGAAAGGAAGTAAGTAAGCTTATAGATCTATAAGTTTTTGGGGTTTCATAACTTGCATTGCCGGGCCTGGGTATAAACACCACTCTTGTCTCCTGCCGGTCTTTGGGAGTATATGTTATTCCTAGACACGCTGTGTTGGTTAAGTTAGGTTAGGTTGAATGGGTTGCCTACCAAAGGTGAGTTCCCTTGGAGGCCAGTTGGGCCCATTGTGGTACCCTAGAAAGAAAAGGGAAGAGAAAGAAGATGTGAGACCTCGGACTAAAACCGGAGAAATGGAGAACCCGAGCAGGGATGAAGAAACGCCCATCCCCACGCAAGCGCTGATGTACCTACGCCGGAGCTTATAGCACCCCCCGTCAAAACCACCCTGTTCCTTCAACAAATCTCGGGAGACACAGGCTCCTACGTTCGCAAGTTCACCCAGGTCTCAGAAGAAACGGCTCCCCAGCAAGGAGAACCTACGTCCCTTTCAGACCCGTACAAGAACACAACAAGTGCTCAATAGGCTGCTCTTCATCCTTATCGAAGTAGCTCCTACAGAAGTCAATGTGCGGCATTCCCATGCGGGCCTCCATGCGACCTATGGCACAGTGCCCGGTTATGAGCCGTCTTGAGGTACCCATCGACCTTTTATCGAACGCCAGCAACTCTCCCCTCCTCCTTCGATCAATGCCAGGCCGGAGCGCCTTTGCAGTCCGGCAACCATCTACCGAGTCCCATCTCGCCGCCCTGGCATTCCCTCTACTGTGTTCAGTAGCACGACAATTGGCACGTAGGCAAGATCGGCGACTGTTCCGCCCGGCGCAGACGAACCCTCCGCATCCATAACACTCAAAATCGAACTGTGGCCACAACCATGCTCCTTCAGCAAGCCGAGTCTAAGCGCGACCTTGGTGGCGCAGTTCCGAATATAGGCCACAATGGGCTGCATATCCAGCATCGCCTCCGGGCCTGCCTGCGGTGCGGATCTCAGTGCCCTTGTGACCCCGACGCAGGCCAGTCTCTGGACCTTCTCGAACTCCCTCGCACGCGTCCTCTTCTCTACGGCCTTCCACCATACCAGTGTATATAGCGTCCAAATGAGGCGCAAGGTTGTTGAGTAGTTTAAATCCAGGAACTCTTAGTCCGCGAACCACGTTTTCACACTCTCATGGTTCTGGATAAGAACATCCTCAAATCCTCCTACCATCAGATGAAACTTACGTGCCGTCAAAGCGGCTTTACGATGGCGGAGATTTAATTGCAAAAACCGGTTCAGATTTTCCACCATCCGTTGCATTAGCCTCGTCATTGGAGTTCGCCTGGAGTTCATCCTCACAGGACACTTTGATACTGTAATAATGAGTCTCTTTACGCATCCAGGGGCAATTGAGAACGAAGAGGAACCACTCTTCCTCAGGACACTTACGGTTCCTAATGAGTTCCAACTGGATGACACACTCACACAGAGCTTGTCGGGTCCCGACCTAACGTCTTCCCCTTCATTTTTGATTTTGGTTCCCTGTAATACGCTAGGCTTTAGCGGTGTAAATGATAATTCCTTTGAGAAGTCTTCAACAGAAGCTGCTTACCCGTCTCCTGAATTGCCCATCCGCACCGCTTATATACACCTTTAGCTTCAAGTTGTTGAATCTGTAGGGATAGGGGTGTTTCGGTTTCCTGTAATCCCTCAGCCTTTATTGATTGCTCAAATAAGTCTTCATCAGAATGCAATCCGCCAGGCTTGAGCGATGTGAAAGATAGTTCCTCTGAGAAGTATTCAACAGAAGCTGCTAACCCGCCTCCTGAAATGCCCATCCCCACCGCTTCTATATACTTGGTTTCCTGTAATCCCCCATCCGCACTCCCTACAGAGAAGGTGCTGTATACGCGCTGGCGGATGTATTAGAGAAGTACAAGGCAGACATTACCGCCTAACAGGAAGTGCGATGGACTGGGAATGTCATCAAATCAACACCAATCGGTGACGAACTATACTATAGCTGCCATAACACGAGACATGAATTTGGCTGCGGATTTGTGGTTAGTCGGAGACTGAAACACTTTACCCCGACGGAAGACTAGGAAGAGCAGACCAAGGATATTTTCCATGAGCGCCTAGAGAAAGAATATGACCGCTGCCCCGCCCATGATATTAAAATCGTTCTGGGACATTTTAATGCGAAGATAGGGAAGGAAGACATCTTTGGTCCAACAGTCGGAAGCCTCCATGAGATAACGTCCGGTAACGGGTTGAGGCTAGTAGATTTCACCGCGGCAAAAAATATGGTAGTTAGTAGTACCTGATTTCAACATAAAAATATTCACATATATCGGGTGACAACGCAATCAAAACACGAGGAACCAAATTTATCACGTTGTGCTAGATGGGAGGCGTTCATCCAACGTGTTAGATGTACGATCGATCCGTGGAGCGAATAAAGATTCGGATCAATACTTTGTTGCAGCAAAGTTTCGCATCCGTTTGGACATGGTGAGAAAAGAACGATCTCACACTACACGGAAGCAGGACATTGAAAAGCTGCAAACACTACAGATGGCAACGGCATACTCCTCTCGACTGACCCAACTTCTTTATTAAAGTACTCCTTGTTCCGATGATATAATGGCTCAGTGGCAGACTCTTGCCCACTCCATGGAAAAAGTCGCGAAATTCGAATATGGATATCGGAAGCCTCCCCGAGGAAACCCATGGTAGGACCTAGTGTGTCGAGATGCTACTGAAGCCAAGAATGTGGCATATAGAGCAACCCTGCAATCAGTAGCAACGCGCCAGATGAAGGAGAGGTATCAGGAGAAAAGGAAAGAGGAGAAACGTCTATTCCGGAGGAAGAAAAAGGAAATGGAAAGACGTGAGTGTGAGCGAATTGAGATGTACAGGAGTCAGAATGAAGTCCGGAAATTCTACCAAAGAATTAAGCATCAAACCGATGGCTTTGGTGCAGGCACATCCTTCTGGATGTGGAGGCAGCAGGAGCCGACGGGTTACCCACTGAACTATTTAAGGCGATACGCTGATAAGGCGTATGCATTAGCTTATTTGCGTTATCTAGCTAAAAGAACGTATACCCGATGATTGGAACCTCATCATACTATGTCCCGTAAACAAGAAAGGAGACAAAACGGAATGTGCCAACTACAGAGGCACATCCCCATCGCATATAAGATACTCTCGAGCGTACTGTATGAAAGATTAAAACCTAAAGTCAATGAGATAATTGAGCCCTATAAAAGCGGCTTTAGACCTTGTAAATCCAGATATTCACACTGCGCCAAATCCTGGAAAGACCCGAGAAGGACAAATCAATACCTATCATCTCTTTTATTGCCTACAAGCCGCTTTCGATACCCCTTTACGTTTAAAGGTATTTCAAGCCATGTCTGAGTTTGGATTCCCTCCAAAATTAATAAGACTCTGCAGGATGACACTTGCTGATACGCATTCTTCAGTATGAATAGGAAAGAATTTCTAGAAACCATTTAATACCAAACGAGGTTTCAGACAAGGAGACAGCCTATCGTGTGATCACTTTAATATCCTGCTGGAGAAGATGATACGAGATGCAGATGTCAATAAAAATCATAGATCGGTCGCCGGAAGTACTTTACTGCAGCCTTTGAAAGAATCGAAAGAGAGTCAGTGAAAATGGGTCTGGCAGTTAATGGAGATTAGACGAAATGGATGGTTTCAACTCCCAAAACGCCTTGTACAACCGAGCAGATAAAGAAAATTATGAAAGTTGTGAACCACGACTTTGAGATAGTCAGCAACTTTATCTACCTCAGCATCGCCGTTGCCGAAACGAATGACACCAGTTTTTAAATAAAGCGAAGAATAATACTGGCAAACAGATGCTACTTTCGATGAAGGCGACCTTTCGACAGACGAACATTACACTTTACAAGACACTGTACTACTGATACTACCTGTGTTGTTATATGAGATGGGTACTTGTGAAAGCAGATGTGGCAGTGCTTGGAGTATTTGAGAGAAAGATTCTTCGTAAAATGTATGGACCAGTTTGCGTTAATGGAGAATATAAGCGTCGTATGTATCATGAGCATAGTTACACTTATCAAAATACAACGGCTGCATTGGCTAGGTCATGTTGTCAGAATTGATGTAGAAGCTCCAGCAAAGAAGACAAACACGGTGGTACACACAAACCGGGACGACCAAAAGCCCGATGAAAAGATCAAGTGGTGGGAGACACCTCGAAACTTGGTGCCAGAGATTATAAGACGAACGCAGAAGATCGAGGCGCTTGAAACGCTCTTCTACGTTCGGCTAGTAGGACAAATGTTCTGTCATAGCCAATTAAAAAAAATCATTGGTAAATAATTGGTCTAACAGATGATAGCAAAATCCTTCTGCCAACGACTTCAAATCCGAAAATGTTAGAGGAAAATTTAATTCATCGCAAAGCTTTAAATAATATTATCGTAAAAACTAGTCACGTCAAGCAGTATAGATGATTTTAAAGGGGATTTGACATAAAGAAAGTACTTTGGTCATTTGATAATGGCTGGGAATGTGTTAGTTCTGCAGTCCGATAATGAAATTAACGATTTTAACACTAAGGAAATGAAAACGATGGACTAGGTGTAATGATAATGCTTCTCAATTTGCTGTTTTCTCCCACAGTGGAATTATAGATATGACAAGTGACTCAAATTCAGGCTCAGGAGGAATCAGGAGGAGGAGGAATTTAGATGTTATATCACCCAAAAATATCTTTAAATGAGGCTATCTATACATGCTTGCTTTTAATTTTATTTAATTGTTTTCTATTACAAAAAATCGATTATCCGCAATGCATCCGGTCCCGAGCATGTCGGATAATCGAGTTCCAACTGTATAAGATAGCATATGTCACTTCGAAACTTCAATATGCTGTTGCATTCGTATGGTATAATCATGAGTGGCATGAAAGAGGATATGCTAATTGCAAGCAAGCGAATATCTTTTTTGGATACCAATTTCCAAATCATATAAAAGTAAACTCTTCCAAATAGGTCAAACGTAAAAGTCTATCTATACACACTTGGCATGTTTGGAAAACATAAAATAAAAACATTTCCAATCAATGGAAAATATTTATTGCCAGCAAGAAAGAAAAACCGCTCAACGTAGAATGTTTGTGGGATTCCTAAAGAAAAATAAAACAATAAATAATAACTACCAACAGAAAAAAAACTGATAATACCTGTATATTATGTTCCTGTTCCTGTTCTTTTTATGTTTATGTTTAGGTTTACGATTACGATTTTGTTGTTAAGTTTCTATTACACACAACATTATGAGTTGCTTTTGGCTTTTAAGATAGCAAAAAAGCTTAGCCTTTGTTAAAATTGCAATTTGTTCTACTACACCTACACCCATTTTTACGCATTTAACCTTTAAGCCTGTAAGCTTTTATCTGCTTTGTTAACCCCAAAAAGGCAATTTGTAAGACACAAACACAAAAAGAAATAATTAATTGGTAAACAACAATGATCAACTATATGTATATGTATATGTATTGTATGTTACAAAAAAGCAATATAGCAAAGTATTATTCATTATTAACAATCATATCCTGACTAACATATGTGGGAAATTCCAGGACAAATTGGGGGAATGCACGAATATTCTACATGGAATTCTTAAACGATTTTAAGACCAAAGAAGAGAAAGCGCAAACAGACAAAACTAATATTATAATCTTTCAACCATGAAAAAAAGGAAGAACTACTGAGTTTTGTCATAATTTTAAGAAATCCCTCCGTGATTTTTCCAACATATTCCAGCTCGAGATCATGTTTTTGTTGTAGCAGTCTGTTGTGTTCTACCTTTTGTCTGCTTGAATATGTGGAGTATCCAGATCCAGCAACTCCGCGACTAAGATAGTGTGCGTCCAGAGGGATCTGGGTCTAAGTCGAGTGGGTAGGGCTGGGCAGTTAAACAGGTGACGTGTGTCCTGTGGTCTCTGGTCTCTTTTCACAATCGGAACATACATCCTGCACGTCGGCATCAATCCTTGCTTTATAAGAGTTGAGGCGGCTGCATCTGCCAGAACGTAAT
This sequence comes from Stomoxys calcitrans, assembly GCF_963082655.1. Lineage (NCBI taxonomy): Eukaryota > Metazoa > Arthropoda > Insecta > Diptera > Muscidae > Stomoxys > Stomoxys calcitrans. The sequence goes on along the minus strand of NC_081552.1, from coordinate 182,511,845 downwards.
TGAGCCAGAACTACTCTGGTTTACCGGGGGAGGTCAATTTCTTCAGGTGCAATGGGAGGCGGTCGCTCTCCAAGGACTACATTCACCCGGTAGCTATTTACCGCATCTGCTACCGTGTCTGCATGAATGTTGTCTAGACCCGCTTGATATGCCGCTTGATCTCTTGTAGCGCTGCACCTCACGCTCTAGATCATGTAGATCCACCTTAAGGCTTCTGGGAGGTGGATACCTATCCACAAGATGATGATTTGTTCCGCAATAACAGCCCAGAAGGTATTGCTTAGACATCATGTAGTTATGTCTTCGCACGGGTAGGATCTTTGTCTCCTGATGGAGGTGGAGACAGCCCGTCGCAGTTCAAAGGGGGGAATTCTGACAGATCCAAATATTATTCCATTGCGTGTCACAGGGCTGACGAGAGCACACTGGCGCTGCAAAACATACCATAGACCGGCCAATTGCGTTGTAGGTTTCTTTATCAGCACCCCTAGAGCTGCCGGCAAGAGACATGACCTTGCCGACCATGTTTCTACTTTTGACCTCTTGCAACGAAATATGAGGCAAGTTCGTTGAAGTAGACGTTCAGCAGATGTCTTCAAAGTGTTGGGGGGCTGATGCCATGAGCGTGCAATCGTCCACATATGATACGATCTCTTCGCCGTCTGGGAGGAGGATAGATCTGTACTGGAAGCTAAATAAAGGTTAAATAGTGTCCGAGATATCATCCCGCCATGGGGAACCTGAATTACGTAAATGATTGGCGACCACACAGATAATTTACGACCTCACTTTTCAGACCCGGCTGGAGGGACGTATTGGCGATGTCCTCAAACAGTTTGGCATGGCTGACCGTGTCGAATGCCTTCGATATGTCCAGTGCCACGGGGACCATCCTATCACATGGCCTGGGCAGATTGAAGCCACGGCAAATGTTTGCGGTGATGGCATGCAAAGCAGACGTTGTGCTATGCAGTCTTCGAAATCCATGCTGATGCTCGGCGAATGGAAATTCTGCAACGAGGTTCGGTAGGAGTAGCACCTCAAGCGTTTGGGCTACTGGTGGGAGAAGGGAGATTGGTCTGTACGACTCCCCAAAACTCGAGTTTGGGGGAGCCAAGACGCCTGAGGCACTACTCCTCCCGCGCCTTGTTCTAGGCTTCAGTACGGTGATCGCTCTGTCCATCTTCCAGACATCGGAAACTAAATATAAGAGTGTTCAAAGACAGGTTGAGGACAGTTGTAAGATACTCAACTCCAGGTAGATGCAGATTCTTCAGCATCAGTGTAGAAATTCCATCGGAGTCCAACGCTTTGAATGATTTGGCGCCAGGGATGACATTTGTAACTTTGCTCACGGTAAATTGTGATGGCTGTTCTTCGGCTCGGAGACCTCTGATACGACGAATGGCTCTCCTCCTAGCCCTGTCACTTTCACGATGCACAATAAATTGAAGGTTGAACAATTTGGGGCACCTCTTCGAATCAGTCACAGTTTCGTCGCCAAAAGTGACTGAGGTACTGTTGCCCCAACTACCGGGGTTCCAGAGTGACTTAACAGTAGACCACATTCTGTCTAAACCTGTACCAAAGTTACATTGCTCAAAGTGTTCCAGCCACAAATTCTGCTTATGTTCGTTGGCTACCCTGTTTATTTCCAGATTCAGCTTGCTGATTCTGGGGATAGTGGTGTCCGTATAACGAATCCCATTACGCTCGTCCATGAATAGCACTGACTGCGCCGGGAAATTGAGCCGCACTTGGGGTATTCGACCGGCTGGTATAATTTCCTCTCGGCAACTAGCACATTCGTAGGGGGTGTCAGTTGACTGAAGCAGCGATCGGCCTCTTCGCTGAAGCCGACCCAATCGGCATTCTTCTGATACACGACCTGCGCTCAGAGGTTATAAAGTCGGGTGGTCGGTCAATGGTGAGAATTATGGGGAGGTGGTCTGATCCCAAAGAAATGACGGCTTTCCAGGATAGGTCACTCAGGAGATCAGAGGATACAATTAAAATGTCTGGCGAGCTGCCGCCTCTCCTCGTAATTCAAGTGGGGGCCTCCTCATTCACTGTGCAAAACGTGGAGCTTTCAATCTGCTCTGCCAAAGCTACGCTGGTCGTTATCGAGGGGAGCATGCCATGAAACGGAATGCGCATTAAAGTCTCCTAGAACCAGACTATTGTGGCCAGACAGGAGCCCACTTATGTCGGGCTTGTAAGCTTGGCCATTAACTGGGTCACAACTATCAAACGCGGTATGTACACCTTGTATAGCTCTATCTCGACAATACCGTACTTGACTGCTATCCCCATGCACTTTATATTGGGCCCCAGGCTCAGGCGGGATAGGTCTATACTTCACGGAATGGTATATCATGAAGGCCGATCCCCCATCTCCATTCCTTAAGCGATCCTGTATCCGTAACAAAGGTGCAAGCTGCAGGTGTTGGTCTATCGTAGGCGCAAAGGTTAGCTACAATGCTGAACGCCTGGGTTCGAATACTGGCGAGACCATCAGAAAACAAAATTTCAGAGGTGGTTTTCCCCTCCTAATGCTGGCAACATTTGTAAGGTACTAAGCCATGTAAAAAAGAGGTGTCGCACTGGGGCGCGCCGTTCGAAATCGGAGGCCCCTTATCATTGAGCTTAAACTTGAATCGGACTGCACTCATTGTTATGTGGGAAGTTTGTCCCTGTTCCTAAGTGCAATGTTCATGGGAAACATTTTTACTTGCAGGTGTTGGTCAGCTTTGTCTCCTGGATCGCCTCAACCGACTCATAAAATTTGCTAACTCATCGATCTTGCCTCTTAGACCATTGCAATTCAATTGCAGATACACTGGCACTAGCCTGACAAAAATGGGGCTGGGATGCTGCTGTTATGTATATTGCCGCGCGGGAGAGGTCAAGGGGGTACCATAGTCCGACGACGACGCTTGTGACCCACTGCCGTCTATGTTCATATAGCACCTTGCAACATATTCAGTGTGACTATATTCCCGTAGTGACGTAACGCCAGAGCAAGATCGGAAATGTACCCACTCCATGCACCGGTTACACCTCACCAACACCGACCAATGATGGAGGCGGTTCTGGCAAACGGAACAGAACGGAACGGACCACAAGCGTACGGAGAAGGTACTCCGGGATGTGCCTCTCCCATGACGTAAAAAGCACGTACACTGAGGCGGCAGCCCTTGCCGTTGGGGATTCCATCTGGTCAATCCGGTGCGTACAACCGGATGCCATGGATTCAAAGAAATTCATAACAAAGAATTTATAAAATCTAGGCAAGTGTATGCTGAATTGAAAACACTTTGACTGGCATAAGGAATCGCTATTTCTGATACCCCATGTATCTTCATCAACGCCTTTGTCAAATCGATTAAGGTGCTCCACATACCCAACGACTATTGTGTACGGTGTAAAGCAGGCTTTTGTTTTGAAACAGAGCTCAGAAAAAGATAACCATACTTTCCACTATTCCGATACAAACATTCCACTATTCCGATAGAAACTGCAGCTAACAAAATGTTTCGATTTCGGCTCGATGTCGGTCCGACAATCGGAAGAATCATCCGATATCGGAACCTATGTCTTACCGACTAAAAACCAAAGAAGTTGTCGGAACGACACGGCTGAGGGAAATCGGATATATTTACCGCCATATCGGACCTATATCGGTACAAAATTTCTGTGAAATTCGGATGGGAAATTTTATGACATAACCGAATTGTGACCGAATTCGTAGACGATTTCGAAACGATTTCTTGACGAATGACTTAGGAAATGCGGACGACTTTGCCAACGAATCGGTTTATTGACGAATGTCATACAACTGATCAAACAAAACAAAAATTCCAAGGCAACGGTTAACGGCATCACACGCGATTTCCAATAACAAAACCAAAATATCCCCCCTCCACCCCTTATGTACATAGCACCAAAGAGAGTAAAAAGAAGAAGAGTTGGCATTAGAGCCCAATTCGGGATGGCAAGTGACAAAAGTTAAAGAAGAAAATTCAATTCGCTGTGACATTTAAAATTTTTGGCAAATTTTCTTCGACCAATCAGAGCAGAAGAAAGTTTATTATTTTTTGAGTGTCAAGCAATAAAATATATTTCAAAATTTTCAAAATTCCCATTGGCTCCATAGGCTTTAACCACAAAACCACCAAGATGGCAGGTTTAAATAGTTTTCACTAGATAATTGTAGCGGTAAAAAAGCTACCAAGTTAATGCCTTCAACCATCCACGGTACACCAGGATTGTTCTAGCTCAGTTCCAATTGGGCTGGGATTGATTGCAACTTCATAGTCGTGTGTCTCGATCATAGCCCGAGACCACATATCAAGGACATTTGAAAAGGAAGGAATTAACGATGGTTGGCTACAAGGATGACGTTTTCATCTTGATGTTTGGCTTTTGAGAGTGCATATAGCATGCTGATTTACTAATGGGCTTGACCTGAACCCCCTAAAGATAAAGTTAGTGTTATTCACCAATATGAGGTAACTTGGTGTGTTCAGGGGACCTCCCCTAGATGGGGTGAAACTACAGCTCTCACTACTGAAAAAGGTCCTGACAAGCCATTGCATTGTCAGGACTTTGACGTCGCGCCGGACTAAAGCATTATAGACGATTGAGCACCAATTGTGGCACTACCTGAAATTGGGGGGTAGGTGGAGGATTATGGGTAAACGAACGCCTTTTTTCCCGTCTAATGAACATACCCCCTAATTTCAGCGCTCCAATTCCAATCTTTTTTGAATTGAGCTCGTCTCGAAAGAGAAACAAAAAAATTGTAAAATTTAATGATCTTCGCCCTAACATGCAAGAAACTTGAAAAATTAAAAATTGGGCAGAGCCCGGCCGGGATTCGAACCTGGGCAAGCGGAGCAACAGCGAGAGACATTGCCGTTGCCTTAGCGTCCGAAGCCATCAATACAACTTCCAACAGAAGCACAAAATCATGTGTAGTACGGAAGAAGTGTAATTTATCACAGAAAGAATGTCTGTCATTACACAAAAACACATGCATTGGGAAAAGTACAGCTAATAGACAAGGTTATCGAGCGTGGTTAATGTGGTAATTGTATAATAGATGCGTTTTCGCTATTAATACGATTCAAATACAACATACCAACGCACGGCCCTTGAAACCATCATACCTAATATGGTTGAAAAGTCTTCTAACAAAAGACGAAACTCGTCTCATAGTGGTTGGTGTGTGTAGCAATCTTTGGCCTTTCTTTTCCATTTGCATCTCCGATCATTGAGCTCGTCTCGAAAGACAAACAACCAAACACAAATTGTACAATTTTATGGTCTTCGCCCTAACAGGCAAAAAACTTGGACAATGAACCTAAGTTCCCCGAATGAAGCTGATAGCGACTGAGGCCATAACAGCAGCAAACACAAAAATCAATTTATAAAATATTTTTTTTGAAGTTTATATTTTTATAAGGCGAATTCAAAATTTAATTGACATGTCAAGTTCCATCAGCTGTGTTGATGCGCCCACCTTATTGAATACGCCTTGGTCGGTACAAAAAAAAATAAATATCCTCATACTTGTCGAACCAATTTCTTTCCGGATTTGGTAAGAATTGCCTTATGTATCGTCCTATTATTTGCAGACATGTCGGACGTCAAAATCGGATTAGCTGGGTAACCATCAATGCTAAGAACAACAAACACATCAACATTGTAAAACTCTTTTTTTGGTGCACTTGAACATTCATTGAATGTGCTTAGGCCACATTGACCCAAAGCACAGCGACGGCAAGACATATTCATTTACAGGTAGGGGCAGTTGCGCAACAACAAAATGTTGAGTGCACTATCTGTCAAAATCAGTGATAAGTGCAACACTGATTTGGTGTATGTTACTAGTTCGCACCATTTTTCGTTGACTGTGTGTTATGGTTCTTAACTATAATACGCACACACGCACAATCAAAACTCGTACTCAGCTGTACTCAGCTGTTTTCGGTACACTACCTGGTAATTATGTCATGCAGCGACGGACCGGTTCGTCTGTTTGCGCTCTCTCATTTTGATCTATAATATCTTACCGTCATTTCTCGAGCATATTCTAGCCGGAATTTATACTCAATGCTTTCTATTCAAAGAATTGAGTAGCAAAGTTTGCCCTGGAATTCCCCATATTTCACTCCAAACACTCGCACAGCACCACTCCATCCATACTCACTTAGCTATTTCAACAATGATTCTTTCAGCGAGGAACCACCAATGGATAGAGAATTAAGCACAAATTGAAAGAAAGTATTAACAGATTGTAAAAGTACGTACGTACTTGTGTTGTACGATACTAGTAAAAACCAAAAGCGATATGGACGTATGTAAACAAATTTCCATAGCCCATTATTAGAAAATAATTTTTTCATTTCAGCATAATGCATAACTAATAGCCACTATACTTAAAATAGACAAATATATCACAAGAAACAAAACTAAAAAAAAAAACCCCCAAACCTTAAATAAATATTTATATGTATTTCTTCCATTTCCAGTGGTCAAACATATGAGAAATTATATGCAGATTATATCCTTTAAAAAATACAAAATAAATGCCTAAATTTCACACACTCATTCATAAAATCGTAAAAATGTCTCAAAAAAAAAATAAAAAATTACTCTATATAAAAAAAAAAAAACTTTCAAGAGAGTACAACAAAGAAATAAATTATTAAAAAAGCCAGAAAGGCATTTCTCTCCACAAAGAATTAAAAATGCAAATTCAAGGTTCATCATAAAATCTGTAGCAAGTGAATCAAGCTCATCATCATACCTGGAAATGTCCTGTACTAAGTAAATTTATGAAATTGTAATGATAATACCAAATAAAATATGATGGCATTTAAATTGAAACACATTTTTTTAAGTTTTGCTTTTGCCTCTGAATGAAGTAAGTATACAATGTCAAATGCCGTAAGTAAAATGCTCATCTCAGAAATTTTTGCAATATCTGACATAAGGTTTGGAAACGTATTCCTTCACTTTTCTCTTGTTGGCATCAAGGGCGAAGCCAACATTATCGCTTTAAACATGCTACCCAGTTCTTCTTCAAGCCTAGTACTGACTTCGAGTTTTCGCTCGAACTACTGTCAAAACGCACTATAAAAAAACTTTTGCGAAGTGACTACGAACTTTTTTCAAATAAGCAGTTCTAAATTCTTTATACGAAATGACTAGCAACATTGTCAAATTTCGTAGATTTAAAATGTACATGCCTATTAAATTGCGGCAGAAAATGACAAGCAGCTGTTTACAATATATTGTTAGTTCTCATTTCTTAAGAAATGTTGTAGTTTTTTGTATTGTTATTATTGGGTTGCCCAAAAAGTAATTGCGGCTTTTTCATATAGTCGGCGTTGACAAATTTTTTCACAGCTTGTGACTCTGTAATTGCATTCTTTCTTCTGTCAGTTATCAGCTGTTACTTTTAGCTTGCTTTAGAAAAAAGTGTAAAAAAAGTATATTTGATTAAAGTTCATTCTAAGTTTTATTAAAAATGCATTTACTTTCTTTTAAAAAAATCCGCAATTACTTTTTGGGCAACCCAATAGTTTGTGTTCTGCCCATCGAGTTGCGACATGAATAGAGAGCATTAAGCCCTTTGACTTCTTGAGTCCTTGTTTGGCTCTTTGCCAACGCCACTTCTCCAACTCGAATCTCTGGTCAAGAATAACACCCAGTTAATTCGCCTAGGAAAGCACCTCTAAACTCGCTTTACGTCCTTTTTCTTCTGCATAACACCAGCTGTTTCTTTCTGGGGTTAATGCCGAGCGCTACACAGCTTCCTCAGCGCGCCTTGAAAGAGATTCGTGATAACAGAGAGAAAGCGACTGTCAAACAAAAATGACGATGACATCTGCAGACAATCGAGTTCACCCTTTCCTCCTCGAAGTACTTGAAATTCTCATTGAAAACCAAGAGCCACAAGAGAGGTCACAATCATCCTTATCGAACACTCTGCCGGTTAAGCATTTATTATTCTGCCCTTCAGCATAGCATGAATCTAGTTAGCCACAAGAGGGGGACTCTTATATCAACCAGGGAAGAGCGAATGAACTTTATGTTATCAGAGCCCCTTCTATATCCAAGAAGGCCTCCAAAGTGAAGTCGCCTGTCTCCTAGTTCCCCCCTATTTAACCCACCACGTTGTTGCTGTAGCCACATTTTAATGTGAAAGTAGCGATCCTCGTCAAGCTAATATAGGTGAATAAGCTCGTTCCTGTCCAAAGGGCCGATGGCTGCAGGAACAGACATAGCAGGAACAGTTAAAAGGCGCCAATAACTCGCATTGTCATATCGAGCATCATAGACATTTAGTATTTAAGCAAGAACCGGTGCCGCCCGACCAGATGTTTTACTCTTTGCTGAAATGACTCGTTGGCTATGTCTTCAACAAGTGGGGCATGGATTACTTTATAGAAAGCTGGCGAGAGGTAAAGAGCCATGATAAGAGATGGGTTTCTACCCAACGCTTGGGTATTATTTGGCTAAATACCCAATAAACACCTTCTTATACCCTACACCACTACTGTGGTACAGGGTATTATTTATAACTTAGTGCATTTGTTTGTAACACCCAAAAGGTAGAGAGATAGACCCATTGATAAATATACCGATCGACTCAGAATCACTTTCTGATTCGATTAAGCAATGTCCGTCTGTCCGTGTTAATTTGTGTACAAACTTCAGGTCGCAATTTTCATCCGATCTTCTTCAAATTTGGTATGGGCATGTTTTTCGGCCAAGAGACGAAGTCTATTGAAATTGAAAAAAATCGGTTCAGATTTGGATATAGTTTTCATATATATGTTCGTCCGATTTGCAGTTATAATGCAATAAAATGGTCATTTGTTAACTGATTTTCTCCAAAATTTGGCAGGAAGGTTTTTCTTTGGTCGAAATTTAATACAGGAATTTTAATAATCTCTCTGGATACATCCGCCAAGGTACATCAAAATTGGTTCAGAATTAGATGTATATTTGGATATAGCTGCCCCATAGACCGACCGCCCGATCGCCCGATATAGGGTATTAAGGCCATAAAAGACCCATTTATTACCCGAATTCGATGAAATTTGACACAGTGTGTTCTGGTAGGCCCCTACCATTCCTGCCAAATGTGGTTTAGATCGGACCATATTTGGATACAGCTCAAGCACTTGCCATGAATGAGAGACGAGTCCTCAACGTAATCTTAAGTTAATCATGGTTGGTTGTTGTTGTTGTAGCAGTTTATTGTGTACTATCTTTCGTCTGCTTGATTCTGTTGAGTGTCAAGACCCAGGAACTCCGCGACTAAGATGGGGTGCGTCCACAGGGATCTGGGTCTGAGTCGAGTGGGTCTGGCCGGGCAGTTAAACAGGTGACGTGTATCGTGCGGTCCCTGGTTACAATCGGGACATACATCTTGCACGTCGGCATCAATACTAGCTCTGTGGGAATTGAGGCGGCTGCATCTGCCGGAACGTAATTGAGCCAGAACCACTCTGGTTTGCCGGGGGAGGTCGATTTCTTCGGGTGCAATGGGTGGCGGTCGTTCTCCAAGGACTACATTCACCCGGTAGCCAATTAACGCGTCTGCTACCGTGTCTGCATGAATGTTGTTCAGACCCGCTTGATATGCCGCTTGATCTAGAGGTTCTCTCTTGTAGCGCTGGACCTCACGCTCTAGATCGTGTAGATCTACCTTAAGGCTTCTGGGCGGTGGGTATCTATCCACAAGATGATGATTTGGATGATTTCTGCGGTAACAGCCCAAAAGGTATTGCTTAGACAGCATGCAGTTATGTCTTCGCACTGGTAGGATCTTTGTCTCCTGATGGAGGTGGTCTACATGAGAACTGAGGAGACAGCCCGTCGCAGTTCGGAAGGCGGCATTCTGACAGATCTGAATATTATTCCACTGCGTGTCACAAAGCTGACGTGACCACACTGGCGCTGCATAACTTACCACAGACCGGCCAATTGCTTTGTACGTGGTCAACAAGGTTTCTTTGTCTGCACCCCAAGTGCTGCCAGCGAGTGACTTGAGGACCTTGTTTCTACTTTTGACTTTATTGCAGATTGCTGTGGCATGTGGGGAGAAAGTGTAGGAGCTGTCAAATGTGACGCCAAGTATTTTGGGACACTTGAATGGTCGGAATCATTTCTCCATCGACCATCACAGTCAGCTCAGTATTCACCTCACGCGTATTTGTAGTGAACAGTGTGGCTGAAGATTTGGTCGCGGATATCTTCAGATTTCTTGCAGCGAAATATGAGGCAAGCTCGTTGAGGTAGACGTTCAACCTATCGCAGATGTCATCAATGGATGGGGGGCCTGATGCCAAGATCGTACAGTCGTCCGCATATGATACGATCTCTATGCCGTCTGGAGGAGGTGGGATGGAGGATAGGTAGAGGTTAAACAGAGCCGGAGATATCACCCCGCCTTGGGGAACTCCCTGTTTCACTCTACGGTGTTTTGACTTCTTATCCCTAAATTCCACAAATGACTGGCGGCCACACAGATAATTCGCGACCCAACGTTTAAGGTCTGGCTGGAGGGACGTGTTGGCGATGTCCTCAAATAATTTGGCATGGCTGACCGTGTCGAATGCCTTCGATAGGTCCAATGCCACGAGGACCGTCCTATCACATGGCCTGGGTTGATTGAAGCCACGGCAAATGTGTGTGGTGATGGCATGCAAAGCTGTTGTTGTGCTGTGCAGTCTCCGAAATCCGTGTTGATGCTCGGCGAATGGAAATTCTCCTACGAGGCTCGGGAGGCGTAATGCCTCAAGCGTCTTAGCCACTGGTGAGAGAAGGGAGATCGGTCTGTACGACTCCCCCAAACTCGGGTCTTTACCAGGCTTCAGTAGCGGGATCACTCTGCCCATTTTCCAGACATCGGGAACTATAAGAGTGTTCAATGACAGGTTAAGGACAGTGGTAAGGTACTCAACTCCAGGTAGATCCAGATTCTTCAGCATCAATGTAGAGATTCCGTCGGGGCCCAACGCCTTGGAAGATTTGGCGCCACGGATGACATTCGTAACTTCGCCCACGGTAAATTGTGATGGCTGTTCATCGGCTCGGAGACCACGAATACGGCGAATGGCTCTCCTCCTTGCCCTGTCTCTCTCGGGATGCACGATAAATTGACGGTTGAACAACCTGGCGCATCTCTTCGGATCAGTCACGGTTAACTCGCCAAAAGTGACTGAGGTCCTGTCGTCCCGTCTACCGGGGTTCGAGAGAGACTTAACAGTGGCCCACAATTTGCCTGCACCGGTGCCTAAGTTACATTGCTCCAAGTGTTCCAGCCACAAATTCCGCTTATGTTCGTTGACTACCCTGTTTATTTCCAGATTCAGCTCGCTGATTCTGGGGTTAGCGGGGTCCATAGCACGAATCCCATCACGCTCGTATGCGAGTACCACTGCTTGCGCCGGGAAATTGGGTCGCACTTGCGGTATTCGACCGGCTGGTATAAAGCGAGCGGCTGCTGCGTTGATGATGTCTCGAAATTTCATCTCGGCCACAAGCACATCAGAGGGGGGTGGCAGTTCATTGAAGCGGCGATTGGTATACTCTCTGAAACCAGTCCAATTGGCCTTCTTGTAATTGATGAACGTCCGGCGCTCAGAGGTTATGAAGTCGGGTGGTCGGTCGATGGTGAGGATTATGGGGAGGTGGTCTGACCCCAAAGAGATGACGGCTTGCCAGGATACGTCACTCAGGAGATCAGGGGATGCAATTGAGATGTCTGGCGAGCTGCTGCACCTCCTCGTAATCCTAGTGGGGGCATCCTCATTTACCGTGCAAAACGTGGAGCTATCTATCTGCTCTGCCAAAGCTATGCCAGGCTGGTCGTTACCTAAGGGAGAATGCCATGACGAGTGATGTGCATTAAAATCCCCCAGAACCAGACGACCATGGCCAGATAGCAACCCACTTATGTCGGGGTTGTAGGCCTGGCCATTAATCGGGACACAGCTACCAACCGGCGGTATATACACGTTTTATATCTCTATCTCGGCAGTACCAGACCTGACTGCTACCCCCATGCATTCCATGTATGGGTCACTAGCGTCAAGCGCAGGCGAGATAGGTCTATGCTCCACGGAATGGTGTATAACGAAGGCCACTCCCCCACCTCCATTCCTTGAGCGATCCTTACGTAGCACATTGTAGCCGTGACAACTGTGCAAGCTGCAGGTGTTAGTCAGCTTTGTCTCCTGGATCGCTGCGACCGATATGCTCTTCCGACTCATAAAATCTACAATCTCATCAATCTTGCCACGCAGTCCGTTGCAGTTTAACTGCAAGAACGATACACTTCCCGGCACTGGCCTGGCAATAGTAGGGCTAGGGTGCTGTCGTTGCATTAATTGCCGTACGGGAGAGGTCGAAGGGGTCACATAGTCCGACGACGAGGACGCCGAAGGCGACGACGGCGGCGCTTGTGACCCACTGCTGGCTATGTTCGCACAGCACCTAGCGACATAGCCAGTATGACTATACTCCCGTAGCGAAGTTAGGCCAGAGCAAGAACGGCAATGTACCCACTCCAAGCACCGGTTACACCTCACCGACACTGACCGATGATGAAGGCGGTTCTGGCAAACGGAACAGAACCAGGGTCCGGGGTTCTTTTCAATCCCGGCACGGACCAGAAGCGTACGGAGAAGGCACTCCGGGATGTGCCTCTCCCATGACGAAAAAAGACGAACACATACACTGAGGCGGCAGTCCTTGCCGATAAAGATTCCATCGGGTCAATCCGGTGCGTACAACCGGCTGCCATGGGATTAAATCATGGTTGGTAGCTACCATATGTGTAACTACGAGAAAGTCAGAGTCCATTGTTGATCTGGGACTCGCCATGTGCAAACCCCTCAGACTTTTATAAAGATTTTACCAATAAAACATATTATTTTTCTTATTTTGTCATCTTTTAGTTGTTTATATTTCAATAATTTTTGTAGAGGAGTAATATGTTTACTAGTCGCTTTATTGTGTGTTTGTTTTGCTTTCTATTTATAAAATCTAAATAATTTGGAATTTATTTTATAACTAAACAATTGTATTTCTTGTTGTTGTTGTTGTTTTTTTTTATAGTATAAATAAATTTGAAATGTTCAAAAATTATGGACATTTGCCGTGTGGTGCAACAAATTCGTGTCCATATAATCTTCATAGTTTTCCGCATCTTCTGGCCGGTGATGTGCTATAGCTCGATTGGGATAAGAGCTATGCAGTAGATACGCAGGCGCAGTAGTGGTGGTAGAGGCATCCTCTACTCACATATATATAAAATTAAATCTGTAAATGGAAGCAAGAATAACACAGAAACGATTGCAATGTCTCAATGATAGCTTTAAGCGGAATTTATGCAAAACACACCTGCATAGCGCTTGCGGCAGTGAGGATATAATTGGTCCATAACCCTGGGAATTATCATATAATTCGAATAAAGGTGCAGCTACCAATTTGTAATTTTTAGGTACAGCAAACAAAGCTAAAGAAGACAATAAGAAGACAAGAAAATCAAACATTATTATCAATAATAATATTTGCTGTATATCCTTAAATTTATTTATTTTTGTTTTTGGAAAGATTAATAAAATTAGCGTAGCGAAGTTAGGCCAGAGCAAGAACGGAAATGTACCCACTCCAAGCACCTGTTACACCTCACCGACACTGACCGATGATGAAGGCGGTTCTGGCAAACGGAACAGAACCAGGGTCCGGGCTTCTTTTCAATCCCGGCACGGACCAAAAGCATACGGAGAAGGCACTCCGGGATGTGCCTCTCCCATGACGAAAAAAGACGAACACGTACACTGAGGCGGCAGCCCTTGCCGATGAAGATTCCATCGGGTCAATCCGGTACGTACAACCGGCTGCCATCATGGTTGGTAGCTGCCATATGTGTAACTACGAGAAAGTCAGAGTCCATTGTTGATCTGGGACTCGCCATGTGCAAACCCCTCTCCCATGACGAAAAAAGACGAACACGTACACTGAGGCGGCAGCCCTTGCCGATGAAGATTCCATCGGGTCAATCCGGTACGTACAACCGGCTGCCATCATGGTTGGTAGCTGCCATATGTGTAACTACGAGAAAGTCAGAGTCCATTGTTGATCTGGGACTCGCCATGTGCAAACCCCTCAGACTTTTATAAAGATTTTGCTAATAAAACATATTGTTTTTCTTATTTTGTCATCTTTAAGTTGTTTATATTTCAATAATTTTTGTAGAGGAGTAATATGTTTACTAGTCGCTTTATTGTGTGTTTGTTTTGCTTTCTATTTATAAAATCTAAATAATTTGGAATTTATTTTATAACTAAACAATTGTATTTCTTGTTGTTGTTGTTGTTTTTTTTTATAGTATAAATAAATTTGAAATGTTCAAAAATTATGGACATTTGCCGTATGGTGCAACAAATTCGTGTCCATATAATCTTCATAGTTTTCCGCATCTTCTGGCCGGTGATGTGCTATAGCTCGATTGGGATAAGAGCTATGCAGTAGATACGCAGGCGCAGTAGTGGTGGTAGAGGCATCCTCTACTCACATATATATAAAATTAAATCTGTAAATGGAAGCAAGAATAACACAGAAAGGATTGCAATTTCTCAATGATAGCTTCAAGCGGAATGTATGCAAAACTCACCTGCATAGCGCTTGCGGCAGTGAGGATATAATTGGTCCATAACCCTGGGAATTATCATATAATTCGAATAAAGGTGCAGCTACCAATTTGTAATTTTTAGGTACAGCAAACAAAGCTAAAGAAGACAATAAGAAGACAAGAAAATCAAACATTATTATCAATAATAATATTTGCTGTATATCCTTAAATTTATTTATTTTTGTTTTTGGAAAGATTAATAAAATTAGCGTAGCGAAGTTAGGCCAGAGCAAGAACGGAAATGTACCCACTCCAAGCACCTGTTACACCTCACCGACACTGACCGATGATGAAGGCGGTTCTGGCAAACGGAACAGAACCAGGGTCCGGGCTTCTTTTCAATCCCGGCACGGACCAAAAGCATACGGAGAAGGCACTCCGGGATGTGCCTCTCCCATGACGAAAAAAGACGAACACGTACACTGAGGCGGCAGCCCTTGCCGATGAAGATTCCATCGGGTCAATCCGGTACGTACAACCGGCTGCCATCATGGTTGGTAGCTGCCATATGTGTAACTACGAGAAAGACAGAGTCCATTGTTGATCTGGGACTCGCCATGTGCAAACCCCTCTCCCATGACGAAAAAAGACGAACACGTACATTGAGGCGGCAGCCCTTGCCGATGAAGATTCCATCGGGTCAATCCGGTACGTACAACCGGCTGCCATCATGGTTGGTAGCTGCCATATGTGTAACTACGAGAAAGTCAGAGTCCATTGTTGATCTGGGACTCGCCATGTGCAAACCCCTCAGACTTTTATAAAGATTTTGCTAATAAAACATATTGTTTTTCTTATTTTGTCATCTTTAAGTTGTTTATATTTCAATAATTTTTGTAGAGGAGTAATATGTTTACTAGTCGCTTTATTGTGTGTTTGTTTTGCTTTCTATTTATAAAATCTAAATAATTTGGAATTTATTTTATAACTAAACAATTGTATTTCTTGTTGTTGTTGTTGTTTTTTTTTTATAGTATAAATAAATTTGAAATGTTCAAAAATTATGGACATTTGCCGTGTGGTGCAACAAATTCGTGTCCATATAATCTTCATAGTTTTCCGCATCTTCTGGCCGGTGATGTGCTATAGCTCGATTGGGATAAGAGCTATGCAGTAGATACGCAGGCGCAGTAGTGGTGGCAGAGGCATCCTCTACTCACATATATATAAAATTAAATCTGTAAATGGAAGCAAGAATAACACAGAAACGATTGCAATGTCTCAATGATAGCTTTAAGCGGAATTTATGCAAAACACACCTGCATAGCGCTTGCGGCAGTGAGGATATAATTGGTCCATAACCCTGGGAATTATCATATAATTCGAATAAAGGTGCAGCTACCAATTTGTAATTTTTGGGTACAGCAAACAAAGCTAAAGAAGACAATAAGAAGACAAGAAAATCAAACATTATTATCAATAATAATATTTGCTGTATATCCTTAAATTTATTTATTTATGTTTTTGGAAAAATTAATAAAATTATCTTAAGATTACTTATTACAAAAACTAGTTTCATACAAAATAGTAATAACTATACTGATCATGATTCTTTTTTTTTTGTTTTAATTAAAGTTTGTTATTTTATCTTAAATTTTAATTTTTTTTTTTTTGTTTTGCTTCTTTACTATCAGTCAATTGTATGTCATTTCAAATATGCAAAATTTATATATTTACAAAACTTCTTTATTATTCTTATAGAATAAAAGAAATGAGATTTTGTAGAAAAAAAAAACAAAATTAATAAACAAGAATAAAGAGAAGAGTTAATAGTGGATAATACACAAAATACATCGTTATCGATTAATGAAATTCATTTGTTTATTTATTTTGTAAAACAATGACGTTCTGGCTACATAAACATACTACGTGCTTATCTTTTTCAATAGTGCAATTTTTTTTTTTATTTCTATATATTCTAAGGTTATTATTGTGGGATTTAAGTTATTCAAAAAAAAAATTGAGAACCATACGAGATGAGATAAAATGAAAAACAAGTAAAAAGCACAGTACATGTGGCCGGCAAACCATATGGTGTACCCACCGCAGTCGATCTTATGATCGCGCCAAATCAGGAAATTTGTTTTTTGATGGCTACACTACCAGCATTAAGTTCGGCCGGGCCGAACTTTGCATGCCCACCACCTCGATTTTTCGAACATATTCCAGCTCGAGATCATATCCAATGCTTTCTTTTCAAAGAATAGCATAGCAAAGACCTTATAAAAGCTGGGCAAGTGTGTGTTGTTATTCAAAACACTTTGACTGGTATGATGGATCGCGATTTCTAATGCGCCATGTATCTTCATCAACACGTTTTTTCAAATTGATTAGGGTGACCTACACAGAAAAAATGTGACGAACTTTTTTCAATTAAAAATTTTTTATGAAAATAAAAATTTTTTAAATTAAAAATTTAATTGAACATAAAAATCTTTTATTTTTAAAAAAATTGATTCAATAATTTTTTTTAATTGAATTTGAACTTTTTTTCAATTGCGATCGTGATTGAAATTTTTAAATTTTCAATTAAACAAGCAAAATGGCGTTAAGTTCGGCCCGACTCACCACCTAGGGTATATATGTAAACCACCTTTCGTCATAATCCTGTGGAAAATGCATAATTGATGCCCCCACAGCAGCTATATCGAAATATGGTCCGATTTGGACCAAATTCGACATGAGCATTGAGTGGTCTAATAAGTACAAGACATTGTTCAATTTTGTAGAACAAAATAGTGGTCTTTTTGGTAGTCATATCCAAATATAGACCGATCTGAACCATATACGACACGGATGTCGAAAAGCCTAACATAAGCCTCTGTGCCAAATGTCAGCGAAATTAGATAATAAAAATGCCCTTTATGGGACCAAGACTTTAAATCTAGAGTTCGGTCTATATGGCAGCTATATCCAAATCTAAACCGATCTGGGCCTTACAGAAGGAGAAAGTCGACAGGCCTAACACAACTTACTGTCGCGAATTTCAGCAAAATCGGATAATAAATGTGGCTTTTATGGGCCTAAGACCCTAAATCGGCGGATCGGTTTATAAGGGGCCAATATCAAGATATAGTCCGATATAGCCCATCTTCGAACTTAACCTGCTTATGGACAAAAAAAAAAAAAGAATATGTGCAAAGTTTCAGCTCAATACCTCTATTTTTAAAGACTGTAACGTGATTTGAACAGACAGACGGACGGACATGCCTAGACCGTCTTAGATTTTTACGCTAATAAAAAATATATATACTTTATAGGGTCGGAAATGAATATTTCGATGCAAACGGAATGACAAAATGAATATACCCCCATTCTACGGTGATGTGTTTATATATTTATATATAAAATGTGGCTGAGAATTTTATATTTTTCAATTAAATAATAACGACCAAGACCACTAACTCTTTGTCAGTGAATTCATTGCCACTTCATTGAAAACAGCTGATTTTATAGGTGGAAAACAGCTGTTTTCATAGAATTAGCGAACAAATCGAGTAAGTAAGGCAGTAAGTTCTTTCAATCACTTTTCAATGGAATTGGAACATTGTTGGACCCAAAAGCACTGTTATGATTTTCGTTTTTAAAAAAGTCTAGCCGCTCAAAATTTTCTTAAATACTCTTTATACATAGAAGATAAAACTACCCAACAAACAGTCTTTCGACTACCTTTTTTAATTTCTAGACGCAATTCTAATCTTATTAATGATCAAAATATTCATATTAATAGCATAATGGCTTCTTTACCATCGATATAATTAAAACATACTCCAGATAAATATTTTTATGTTGGGTTTACTTCCGCATTGCACGTAATTCATAAATTTACTGACCCGTTACTCTTTCTTTTATAATTCCGGAAACAATACTTTCCGTTCCATTTTTGGAAAAAATTAAACTCCTTGGAAAAAATGTTTCTAGGGAGTGACCATGGACCCAAACATATACCTCAAATACGTGTTCCAGCAGTTTTACATATGTGACACATGTTGAACATGTGGCATCGAAAGTGCCTATACAGCGTGCTTTTCGCAAAAATTTTAGTATTTGAATATTTTCAATTAAAGTTTTAATTGATCCAATTAAACAATTCTTTGGATATTTCGAAAATTTCAATGTTTTTTTTTTTTTATTTGGATCAATTAAAAAATTAATTGAAAATTTAAAAAAATCAATCATTTTTTTTAAATTAATCAATCATTTTTTAAAATTAATCATTTTTTTTAAATTAATTAAAAAATTAAATGGAAATTTCAAAAACTTTCAATTTTTTTTAATTGAATATAGAATCTTTTTAATTGAACATTTTTTCAATCTTTTTTTTTAAAAACCGTGATTGATATTATTTTTTCTCGTGATTAAAGCAATTTCAATAAAAAAATTAATTGGATCAATTAATTTTGTGCTTGAAACCGAGCATTGAGTACGGTGTATAGCACCCTTTTGTTTAGAAACTCTCCTCACTTAACGCCGTAAGAGAGAAGAAAGCCTCAAGCCGATACTAAACTTATCATCAATGCTAAGAATAAAAAACACGTCAACACTCCCAAACTCTTTGCACTTGAACATTATTTGAATGCCACTGCAAGTGGTTTCTGAACTGTAGGTCACATTGACCTACAGCATAGCAACGGAATCTTTGATCTCCTGATCCAGTGGTATCACAATGGACGAAAACGTCTAAGTGATTCTGATGGCAGACTGCCATTTTAAGACCGGGAGATCGGTCTATAGAAGAGGGCTTAGAAAGTTCAATGTTTTAAAGTTTCACCTCAAACGGATAATAAATGCATCTTTTAAGGATAATAAATGCATCAAGACCCTTAGTCGGCACATCGGTCTATATGCCAGCTATATCTATATATGGACCAATTTTGTTCTTCAAAGACCCTAACCTGCGTATGAAAGAAAGACGCGCCTGTGTCAAATTTCAGCTCACTATTTCAATTTTTGAAGGCTCTAGTGTGATTGCATATGACAGACGGACAAACAGACTAACAAACGAAAATTGCTAGATCGTCTTAGAATTTCACGAATCTCACTGACTATTTATAGCCCAATCCCATGACAGCCGGTTGTACGTACCGGATTGACCCATTGGATTCCTTCATCAGCAAGGGCTGCCGCTTCAGTGTACAACACACTGCTACAACAACAACTATTTATAGCCGGAATTAGTACATATGGACCTGGATGACTTTTGATTTCAGCAGGACGGTGCCACAAGCCACACAGCACACGTTACAATTGATTTATTCAAGAGTAAGTTTGATGAGTTAAGTCCTTATTGGAAAACCTTTTGTATACATTTTAGGATCGGAAATGGATATTTCGAAGTGTTGCAAACGGAATGGCTATATGAATATATCCTATGGTGGCCGGCATA
Source organism: Stomoxys calcitrans (assembly GCF_963082655.1). Classification (NCBI taxonomy): domain Eukaryota; kingdom Metazoa; phylum Arthropoda; class Insecta; order Diptera; family Muscidae; genus Stomoxys; species Stomoxys calcitrans. Next base: position 182,491,737 of record NC_081552.1, on the reverse strand, counting down.
AAAAGAATTTAACCCATGTCGCCGAATAGCAAAAATTAGAGCTGTCTTAGAAAAATTCTAGCTCGTGTTAGGAAAGAGATATCCCAATGTTACTTTCATTGCCATAAAGTGGACGAATTAATCTGTTTAAATAATAATCTGTTCATGTAAGGTGATGATTTGGGGTTTCCCCTTGACTTGTCGAATGTCAGCAACTTTACAAATTACCAAAACTGAAACAAAAATTGTTTCAAAATGTTCTTAGGATTTGGATTTCTGGAAATCGCTTTAGTGTTTTTTTTTTTCAATTAAAACATACATTTATGGCGATCGGCCTTCTACTTTGAACTACAGGTACGAATTTATGTAAACTGCATCTATCAAATTTGGATCGATGACTTCTGACGTTACAAATGTCTTTCAGATGCAAAGCAATACTGAGGCGCTCTCGGTTGGTAAGGGGATGATAGCGGTGGGTGGGATAATCCGGGCGATTGGTGAAGTCGCGGACAATCAGCACTATCGAGTGAAGAATCTAAGTTAGACGTCAGGTGGGACAGCCTCTTGCTTAAATATGGGGTTTTATCCCCCCTCTTGTGGCTCTTGCTTATCAATGAGATTCTAAGGCCCTTCCAGAAAAAAAGAGTAAAGGTGTTTGCCTATGCTGATGACGCCGTCATTGTTCTTTATCACAGATATCCTTCTGTTGTTGTTTAGATGGGCGAAGGCCAATATGCTTGGCATAAACCCCAGAAAAACAGAGCTGGTGTTGCTCTCCAGAAGAAGAAGAAGGAGGAGCGGAGCTGCCGCTCTCTCGGAAGACTAGATGCAAATACGTACATGAACATTCCATTAAGGAGCAGGCAATCCCATGGCAGCCGGTTGCACAAACCGGATTGACCTGATGGGGCAGTGTACAACACACTCCTACAACATCAACAACATTAAGGAACAGGGGCAAACTTCTCACATACCAATGAGTGCTGTCAGTTTAAATTTTAGCTCAAAGACAAGGGGCCTCCCTTTTATAGCAGAGTGCAAACGGCGTGCCGCGAAAGTGCGAAACCTTTTTGGGAAGAAGTTTTTATATACTGGAGAAGAAACGTTGAAGAGAATAAGCTGAATAGCTGAAGGCGCTCTACTCATGTCGCAACTCGATAGTTTGGTGTTGGGGACTTAGGCCAAGGACGGATGTACATTTCTGTAGTTTGGCCGATCCTCACCTATAGGTGCTTGGTTCGGCAATGGGCCCTCTAGAAGGACCCACCTCTTTCGAGGGCCCGCTTTAGGATGCAGACAGTACCGGGTATTGCGGCGGTACTGATAATAGGCCGAAAAGGACTGCTCCGACAGCAACACTGAATGCAATACTTGATCTGACATTTGCACATGTGTGTGGAGTGCGGCGTTCAAGACTGCCCTCAGACTGAGGGAGTTTGGATTTCGACCATTCGTTTGTTCTTTCTTGGATGACGAACTAGAGGTTATCTTCCCGGGGAGGAACTTTGGGTCCAGCCATTCTTGCGTCCCTCTGTCTACACGGCAGGAGTTTTTGTTGCATTTTTAGGAATAAGGGAGTACTATAGACTTCTTGATGGGTGCAGTATCTTTCAGTTAGAGGTTTTCGCGACCCTCAGGGTCTTGGATTTGATACTACGTCAGGAGCAGAGGCTCTCTGTCACAATTTATGTGGACAGTCAGGCGGCATTGAGGCTGCGGGTCATTTTACGTCGAAGCTTGTCGAGAGATGCAAGGAGCGTCTCGAACGTTAAAAGGCTGCTGTCCGATTGTGCTGGGTTCCGGGCCATCAAGGTGTAGCGGGGAACAAAGCGGCTGGCCAGATTTAGATCGCATATGTAATTTGTGAGTGCGACGGCGATGGTGAACTCCGCTCTGTGTTGGCTGTTTGGCGATTGTGCAGACACGGCGTGGGCTGGCGTTGTAGGACGCAGGGTTGGCAAGACCTTGTGGCCGAGGATCTCTAGAACGAGGATGTCGACTACAATGTCAGGTCCCCGATAAGGCGATGGGTTCGGGACGATGAGGATTTCTGAAAGGTCTGTGGAGATGAGGAGGAGTTGGAGAAGGTTAAGCATTTGATGTGTAGGATTATGGGTGAACACTACTTCTCTTCACTGAGCTCTGTACAGTCTTTCGACCCCCGAGCCATTTTGGAATTTTGAAAGAGTCTGGGATGGCTGACAGGGCAGCCCTCTAGTCGTTGAGATTTCTTTCGATCTCTATGTCGACTGGTTAGTTTCAATTCACATTTTTCTAGGACGAACACAATGGAACAGAGGTTTCCAAGTGAAGCGGTTGGCTACTGCGGTGTCCTTTAACCTAACGTAAGCTAAGCTAGATTTTTTATGAGGTTACTTTTCAGTATTTCAAACGCACAACAAACCGAGCACTGGCGTAGGTGTGGCATGGGCCATTTACGTACACTCTGTTAAAAATATGATTACATAAATTTTTAACCTGAAGTTTTTTTTTGTAAACTTTTTTTTGTTTTTTTTTTTAATTAATAGCTTTAGAACGTCATTATTTTCAAAATAGTGTTACGAAAATTTTACATACTTTGGTGGTTAATAAGAAAAAAATAGTTATGTAAATATACTGTAAATGTCTACTATACTCCTAGAATAAAACTATGTAGCACGTACAATAAAGGCTACATTACAGGACACATTTCATTATATCGAATCAAAAATCATCATAGATGTACAATTACAATATTATCTTGTAAGTGTGTTAATTATAAAATAGAATATGGAAAAGCGCCAATTCAAATTCTTGAACATGATTAATACAATTGGAGAAGTGTTTAAAAAAAGTATCTATAATATATGTCTGTTTTGGCAGATGAGGAGACATATTCACAATATTCAAACATGTATGTATTTACACAAAGTCAGAAATGAGCACAAAAGAATTTGAATGGCAATGGCTGCTTCGGGAAAAAGAAAAAAAAAACATTCGTCTGAAAAAGAAATACATTGAGATTGTAATATTAAGAGTGGAAGAAAGAGTGACAGATGATACATCGTTATCGTCACCATAATTTTTCCAACATGAATAAATCATTTATAAATAGGTTTGATTTACAATTTTTAAACCTATGGCAAAAAAGTTAATTGCAAGTTGGTATGTCTGCTTGAGAAAATCAAACACATTTTGCAGTTACATTTACAGAAGTTTTCAGTCTTACAAAAATTATGAACCCTAATAAATACAAGTACATTTCTGTTTCCTATATTGAAAGTAGTTAATAAAAGTATATAAGCACTGTGGCATCGATCAAACCATTTGTAAAATATGTGTAATCACTTTCAATCCAAGCGAGAGAATGCAAAAAAAAAGGAATTTGTTAGAAAATTTGTTGTTAAATGCACAAAAATCGATGATGGGGTATCCTGATGAACAAAAAAAAAAAGAAAACCAAAAGCTAACTCCTTACAAACTAGAACACTAACAAATACACAGATAAAATATATGAAAATACAAAATATATATATATAGAGATACAATTTTTTAAAAACTTTACCCTTTTCATGAAGTTGTACTAAAAACAAACGTTTATGTTCCTTTGGTTTTGTTATGTGCGGCGGTATATAGGGATACTGCGGAGGTTCAAAATTCGGTCGCCACCAATTTCCAATCGTGTCTTCGACAATCCATTCTTGTTTAACACCATCTTGACGGCCTAAAGTCTAAATAAATTACAATGCGAATATACGATAACAATGCAATCTTCAATTATTAAATAGCATAGGTTTAAATACTTTGTTCGTTTCTATATATTGTTTTAATCATTATGATAGATATCACTTTCACAGGTTTAGCAAATAACAACACATCAATCAGTCAGCCAGTCAGTCAGTCAATCGATCATTCAATCAACAATGCCAAATTCTATGTATGTACTACATCACACAATGCACAAACATGGTATTTGGATTTTGTGTTTTGTTTTGAAATTCATTACAGCAGACAACACATATGTACATATTTTCATAGTATCATTCATCATAATTCATATGTTGTATAGTTTTTCTGCCTTAACACAGTCTTTTTTTTTTTTTTTTTTGTTCCTGAATGTTTAAACTAAGTTAACAATAACATTGGCCTTGGCATTTAAATGGTAGTTGTTGGAGTACAATACATCCTGGTCCATCTCCGTTTTTCTTGGCATGTGGCCATTCATCATTCTTTGATCTTGCTGCTCGCTTTCTTGATTTTAATTGAAATGTGAAAAATGTATGAAAGCTTACCTCGGTTAATAAACGTTTAAGTCCTTCTACTTCATCTTCGCCCGCATTAAGTTCTCCACCGGGCAATTTGAAGAAAGTCGTTCCAAGTTGCAACAGAAGTACATGCGGTAGGCCGTGCTCATGCACCAAAAGAACTCCCTCGACAGAACGCCGCATACCAATACGATCGAATTCCTCTCGCATGCGCTGGAAGCGTGACGGTACCGAGGGATCTTTTTCGAACAATGGTTCTTTGGTGCCAAATGTGTAGTTTGTTAAGGGGTATCTGTAAGAGGGAGGAAAAAAAAAGTTTTATTAAAAAAACAAAATCAACCATAGAATGTTGTTTCGCTATGTAAAATTTTCAAGACGAAAGTCAAAGTCAAGACGATCATTGACTCCAAGTTAATTACATTGGAAGCATAAGAAGGCCCAATTCTCTTTGCGGCTGTGCCGTCTACACAAACCATTATTGCGATTCGATTGACTTTGACGTCCATATAGGAACTTATTTTGGGTACCGCATTGACCCGATGAAGTATTTATCGATCAGGGGCTGCCACATTAGATTAGAATAGTTTAGATTAGGTTTACACTCACAATACTAAAAAGTAATCTAGAAAAACAAAATCTATTTCAGGACGTGATACTTCCAAATTGTCCAATCGTTCTTCATTCTATGCCGCCAAGGATGTTTCATGTTAGATATTGTATCGCAACCTATTTGCCAGAGTCACCACCTATGTTCTGGATTCGCTACTTTTGTGGCGGAGTCGCCAATTACGTACCGAAGGCACCAATTATGTATCGAAGTCGCCACCTATGTGTCGGAGACGCCACTAATGTTTTGAATTTGCCGCCTATGAGCCGGATCCCTGAAAGCCCGACATTTAAACAGGAAACGTTTAAACGTCTCTTCATCTTCCCCATGTGCCCCATACACGCGGCCAATTTACGCACCTTTCCTGAATATGGGCGCCCGTACTGATCTCTTTCCTTTTATACCCTCCACCATAGGATGGGGTTATACTAATTTCGACATTCCGTTTTTAACACCTCTAAATGTTCGTTTAAAACCCCATAAGGTTAGGTTAAGCTAGGTTGAAAAGAGGGTTCGGATCGGCCGTTTGGGCTTTTTCTACCAAAATTGGTAGGATTCACTTTTAATGTTACGGGTTTGGTCGGATGGATGACCCATTTCGATTTTGGTAGACTTTTAGCGAAATTGTGTATCTATATCCAACGCCATAGGGAAGAGGGTGTATTAAATTTAGTCGTTCTGTTTACAACACATCAAAATATCCATTTCTTGACCGTCGTCATTCGACCATCCTTCCCTCTTTTGTTGTCACGCTACAGCCTTCAACAGTTGTGATATTGAGCTAAAATTTGGCACAGTGAGTGGTGGCGTGGGATATTGTCTAGATCGGAATGTATCAAAAGTGCTCATATAGATCGATCCCCAGATTTAAGGTCTAAGGCCCATAATGTCCTTGCAAATATGTTTTACATCGTCCATTTTTGGGGTTTTTCCCCACAGAGAACGAACTTCCGGTTTAAGGTCTTTCTGCCATAGCTGGCCTATTTATTACCCGATTTTGCTAATATTTGGTACAGTGAGCTATGTTAATTCTCTACATATCCTCACCTAATATCGTGCAGCATATGAAGTTCATATGCTGCCATAAATAAAGATATCCCGATTTGCGGTCCTGAACACACATAAGACGCATTTACTACCCGATTTCACAGGAATTTGAAACAAGTTATTGAGCCGAGTTTGGTCTAGAACAGATCATACTTCGCTAAAGCTACTATGGGTTAATAAACGGTGCATATTTCACCGGATTTTGTCAGAATCTTGTTAATTTACTCGAGGTTGTTGGTATCCAAAGTTCGACCCGGCCGAACTTAACACCTTTTTACTTGTTTTATGATACATTTTAAATTGTTAATTAATAATAAATCTAAGAAGATTGCGTGTATTTTGGTTAAGCTAAGAATATTGGTGGACGGGAAGGGATTTTGATAGGTTTTTTAAAAAATTTTGTTCGGAAATTTTTTTTTTTTGTAGTGGCAACGCTGGATTTTAAATCGCCCCATGCCACTATGGACATTCACCTAGGCCAGTAATCGGCTTGTTGTGCGCTCTAAATATACAAAAAGGAACCTCGAAAAAAAAAATCTAAGTTAGGAATTCGGTGCTGTTAACAAAATTCTAAATTATTGTCTATGCCACGCCCCTTAGCTGGTTCACAACTGGTATTGTGTCCCCACCTTATTACCGGTATATGTTAGTCGAGAAAGCCGGGCAATCACATAGACCCCCTGATCTTCATAGGAGTAAAGCTAAGTATGGTTCAAATCGGCCCATAACCTAATATAACTGCAATATAAACTGACCTGAAACCTTGACTTCTTGAACCTATAGAGCGCCCAATTATTATCCGATTTGACTGAAATTGCGTAGTGTTTTGTTTGGTCTCGCAACAATTATGCCAAGTATGGAATAAATCGGTCTATGTTGTTGTTGTAGTAGTAGTGTGTTGTACTCTGAGGCGGCAGCTCTTACCGATGAAAGACTCCATCGGACAATCCGGTACGTAGAATCGGCTGCCATGGGATTGGAATCGGTCTAAAACCTAATGTTGGTCCTATAAAAACCGATCTCCCGATATAACTTCATGAGCCCCTATTGGAAGCAATTCTTATCCGATTTGGCTGAAATTTTGCACAAGACTTTTACTATGGTATTCAATATCTAAACCAATTATGATCCGAATCGGTCCATAACCCGATATGGCTCCAATAGCACAGCAGTTTTTGTCCATTATCCCTTGTTTGCATATAAAAAGATACCGGGCAAAGAACTTGACAAATGCTATCCTTGGTGGAGGATATATAAGATTCAGTCTGCCCGAAATTACACTTGAGTCCACATTTTTATGTTGAGGTAGCGATTCTCGTAAAGAACCTATAGATGAGCAAGCTCCATCCGGTCCATAGGACCGATCGGTAAGGGAATGTGATGTTCATCGGTTATTTAAATGCGCCAATAACTCGCCTTGCCATATCGAGCATCTAAGCACTCAGTATTTAAGCAAAAGCCGGTGCCGCCTGTGAGACTCTCCACACGATACCGCTGATTGTCCGCGACTGCCATTACAGTTACTCCCTGAGGCGCATTCCACTATCACGCGGCCGGTAGCTCCCAGCAAAGCTTCTCGTGATTACGAACACTACACAAATCGGAGCTCAGAGTTCCAACCCATGTGGTGCTAAGCCATCCCGTACCGGGGGATTTCATACTTACTTTCCCTCAGTATTAACATTGTTTTTTGAAGATTCGGTTTCCCCATACGACTTTATTCATTCTACTGACCTTGTCAGCAGTGCTCGTCGGAGTCATCACCCACTCTCTTTAAGTCAGATTGCAACGGCTTGAAAGGCTTTGCATTTAGCAAGTTTACATATGGCAGCCCTTTGCCCTTAACAGCCATGTCGTCGACGTTGAAATAAGACTTATCTATGTGCTCCCCAGTGCTTTAGCGAATTTAAAGAAATCGATGCCCAATAGAGTGAAATAGAGTGTTCCCGAAGGCGAGGTGGTATTGTGGTGGCACTGTATAACCGCTGTATAATTCTCTTTCTATTCAACACCCTCATAAAATGTGCCGACGATTTTACGGTCATGGCTTCAGGCTCTCTCTTTGATGACACCTGCGTGAGGTTAAACCATTTGAAGATATCCGTCACCAGATCTTCAGCCAACTGTTCAATCCATTGTCAGCACAGAAGAATAAGGTGCTGAATGTTGTTGTTTTTGTAGCAACATTTTCATGTGGAGGTGCGATCCTCGTCAAGCTCCTGTGTGAGTAAGCTCATTTCAGTCCAAAGGATCGATGGCCGCGGGACCAATGTGGTCATTGGTTATTTAAAGGCGCCAATAACTCGCCTTGTCATATCGAGCAGCATAGGCATAGGTATGGAGCATTCCACTATACGTAACCTGTGGACGCGCCCGGCAGCTCGCAGCTACCCTCGGTAAAGCAGAGTAGTTCTGACACAAATGTGTTCCAACAGACGCTTCAACATCCAAAAGACTAGGATTGACGACTTAGGATCACATCCCTCTGGACTCACCCCAACTTAGTCACAGGGTATGCACTTAGGTCTGGATACTTAACAGAACGCAGCAAACACACTGCTACAACAAAAGTAACAACAACAACTGGTACAGTGATCACGGTTACAAGTGCTTCTTATGCTTCGCACAAGAAGTAAAGTTGAGTGTTTGTCTTTCTTACAACACCATTCTGTGCTGTAGGAAGTAACTCTTCATTAAAACTCAACTTGTGTTTATTAGCCAAGGCATTTTTTTGTAATAACAAAATCCATTGAAACCCAGCAATAGTCTCATGATGGCCCCCTACGGAAAATGTTATGTCAACCGAGAAAAAGCCGGTACGGGGGTATTGGCATTGGCACGCACTCATTTATGTAAACTTCACTTATATATATTATGCCTACTTTTTCTAACTGTATATGAACTACAAATGAGGTGTACTTACAAATTTATTGTACGATTGATGGTTAGGGATTGATTGGTGGAGAATTTTTGTGTTCCATTGTTGGCGCTATCAACTTGTCCTTGGCTTCCACGTCTTGGCCATCCTGTTCCAGATTTGTTTGATACCTGTGTCGCCATGCTCTCCGCTAATTTATGTATGTAGTATGTGTACTTATGTACGTTGAGCACACACGAGTATGTAATAATTTACTGTGACTTCCTCACAACTTTTTTCCTTGTGTTTTGTAATATTAACACTCTTTTTAATGCACCTGGGCGACTTTTTCAACACATTAATGGCTTAATTTTTCACTTTCTTACAATTTGCAAAACTTTTTCGGTCGATGGAAAATTATCGTGGAAGCGAAGCTGATAAATTGTGTTGTAAAAGTAATGAGTATATTGGGTACTCAACCTACGGTTACAGTTAATCAAATGAAGTGTAGCATAATCGAATATTAAAACGAATATTTGAATTTTTTTCTCCCGTATCACTTTACACCACGATATGTCGTCTGTAATCGCATGAAAGATAACAATCCAGTATAACAAATGTCGTGGATAAAATATCAGTGCAAAGTTGTACTGCAAAAGATAGAAAGTACCTAAATAGTATTTTTATTGTAGTGATCCGTCTTTCGATGACTGCGTTTGTTGCGATAAATGAAACGCGTGGTCATTCTTGTTCAATAAAAAATCACAATAGCGAAAACAGCATTGCTCCCAAGATATATTCATTTACAGTTAGTGGCAGTTGCCTAACAACAAAATGTTGAGTGTACTATCTGTCAAAATCAGAGATTAGTGCAACTATGATTTTGAGTATGTTACTAGTTCACGCCATTTTTCGTTGCTGGTGTGTGTTATAGTTCTTAACTATAATACACACACACAACCAAAATTCGTTGACAGATAGTGCACTTCGCGAGAAAGAATTATACTCAGCTGTTTATGGTACACTACCTGGAAATTATGTCATGATTACTCCGCAACCTTAAGCTGAGTATTCTGTTCTGTATTTCAAGCGGAATGCTGAAAATTCGCGGAAAAGTACTACTCTGTTTATAGTGAAGAAAATGGTAAAAAAAAACTATTATAGTGGCAACACCTGAAACTATTGTATTTCTGGCATCATTTACGTTTATTTTATTGGTTTCAATGGTTCGTTTTTCTTTATATATTTGAGAAAAAATGTATAAAATAGAGAAAACAATAAGTGCAGATAAAGAAACGTGTTTTGGTATGGAAACAAAAACATTTTATTGCCGTCAAATTGCGCTCGCGAAACAATTAAAAATTTCAGCGACTATTCCGAAAGCATAATAGAATACCAACTTTTAGAGTTTATATCTATATTACATCACCATATTGTTACAAACTATAATACAGAGTCGTACCCACTCCATTATATTTTATGAGTTAATTTGCAAAATATTTGTTGTATTTTAGTACTATTTAGTGCATCACGATCAATCGTTTCTTACTATCTTTTATTGCATGTTATCGATAACTTACCAGTACAAGGTTTTCTCTCGCGAACAGCTGCTAACAGCCGGCCAGGTTTGACGGTATTTGGATGTCAGAAATTTGTTTGCATTTCTCAGCTCATGTACGCACACGTATACACGCACGCACACAAATTTCTTTGTGTTCTTGGGCAAAACGTCGATCAGATTGATAGCAAGATGGCGATGCACCATATGATTTGTGGGTGTTGTAGAAATGAGACCATCTGACTTGCGCTGGATAGGATTAAAATAAATATGCAAATATTTACATCCACAAACACTTTATTTTTTTCCAACCAGAGTAAATACGTGTGAGCAACATCACTAACACTAACAAACACTCAAATACAGTTAAAAGTTTGACGATCGCGTTTATTTTGCGTAAGAAAATGACTTGTTGCACAGCGACTGTAGTTTTGCTCTCAATGGTCGTCCCGAAATGTAAATTTTCCCTAGATGAAAAAACAAGTTATGACGAAACGAACACATTTCGGCAAATTTTTTTGTTTATTTTTTGTATATGGAGTTTCAATGCGAAAACCGAATACATAGTGCATTTATATTAATACATTCGGCCTTAAAGCAAAAAGACTTACTGATTTCTTTCAGTAGGACATTCCCCATTGCTTATGGTAAAATGTTATTAAATATTGGGTTGCCCAAAAAGTAATTGCGGATTTTTTAAACGAAAGTAAATGCATTTTTAATAAAACTTAGAATGAACTTTAATGAAATATATAATTGCCATTTTGTTCGATAACCTTTTGCCATCTTCCTGGCAAATTTAGAATTCCACGCTCATAGAACTTCTGGCCTTTATCTGCAAAAAACTGAACCAAGTGCGATTTTATAGCCTCATCATTGCTGAAAGTTTTACCATTTAAGGAGTTCTGCATAGATCGAAATAAATGGTAGTCTGATGGTGCAAGGTCAGGGCTATATGGTGGATGCATCAAAAGTTCCCAGCCAAGCTCACTCAGTTTTTGGCGAGTGACCAAAGATGTATGCGGTCTAGCGTTGTCCTGGTGGAATATGACACCTTTACGATTGACCAATTCTGGTCGCTTCTCCTTGATGGCTGTATTCAATTTGTCCAATTGTTGACAGTAAACATCCGAATTAATCGTTTGGTTCCTTGGAAGCAGCTCAAAATATACCACACCCTTCCAATCCCACCAAACAGACAGCATAACCTTCTTTTGGTGGATATCAGCCTTTGAAGTGGTTTGAGCTGGTTCACCATGCTTACACCATGATCGTTTTCGACTAACGTTGTTGTAAACAATCCATTTTTCGTCTCCAGTTATGATCGTTTTAAAAAGGGATCGAATTCATTGCGTTTAAGGTGCATATCACAAGCGTTGATTCGGTTTGTTAAATGAATTTCTTTCAATACATGTGGTACCCAAATATCAAGCTTTTTCACCAGTCCAACACTTTTTATGTGATAATGAACGGTTGATTTTGGTATATTTTACTTCTCTCCTATCTCACGCTCAGTTACATGTCGATCCAATTCGATTAATGCTTTGATTTGGTCATCATCAACTTCATTTGGCCGACCTGAAAAATCCGCAATTACTTTTTGGGCAACCCAATATGTTATTTTATCATTGTTATTTTCGTAGTTTCGAGAAAGTAATCGCGAAAAAAATAATTTGCAATGGTACCAGCCTTTTAGCGAGAAAATTCGTTAATGGGTAAATAATACTTAGTTAGCAACACTGTTAATTCTTAAACACATCGATTTACTGTATTTGAATTCATAATCGATTATTGTATTTGAATCCACAATCGATTACTGTGTTTGAGTTTACAATCGATTATAAAATAAAGTCGAAGTCGTTCCACCGTGTTCATTTATGTTCATTTGGCCTATTTTTATGTTTAATTGGGAAATTTACTAAATATGTAGAATTTGTGTGCGCAAAATTAAATACGTCGCGTCAACCAATATCGCGAAGTTTTTAATGCGAAATATCTCAAAAGTTGGCATATAGATTAGAAGAAAAAAATCAACTTCCTGTGTGACACGAATTCAACGAAAGTACAAAGACGTACGAGACGATATAAAGTGTCTGTGTGTTTTTTGGGTGGAGATTATCAGAATTTTACAAAAAAAAAAAAAATTGTTTTTAGTTTTAAAACTTATTTATTGTTGGTGTTCTCTCATAATTTGTGTTTAGTTGTTGCGAGTCATTTATAAGTTAAGTCGCCAAGTCTCTGAATAATAAAGGACGGCAAAATTGATTTGAAATTGTGGAAACATACGAAAACAATCGACATGAACAAAGAAATTTACTATGAGGGATGGCTGATCAAATCGCCGCCCACGAAGCGCATATGGCGTGCGGTAAGTAAAGCGGAAGATTTTCAGATTCTTGTTATTTTATTAAATATTATGCTGTTGTCTTGTTTGTGTATGTAAGGTAGTTAGGGGGTGGGGGACGAGGCATTAGATAGTTGTGTATGTGTTTTTTTTTTCGTTTTGAGCCACACACATGCAATGACAAACTGCAAGATGGAGCAATAAAACGCAGAAATAAGAAATCGAGCAACAACAAAAAATAACAGTAAACAGAAAGTAGTCGTGGCTTTTGTTGAGCGTAGTTTTTGAGGGATTTCAAAGAAAGAAATGAAATACAGAGAAATTGATGATTTTATTGTGGAGCGGCTCGACTCGCCTGACTCATGACAAACTACATATTAACAAAGCGGCGACCTCTGTTTGTGCTTGCTATCCAAATTCCCCCAAGCTTGATTTTCATTTACTTGTGTGCTGCAATTATTTGCAAATTATGATAATTGTTAAGGCGAATGAATGTTTGCATATTAAAATACAACAACAATTTGACCGTACGTTGTTGTGTTGTGGTTTTTTTTTGCAGCAAGCTTGCTTTTTTATGAATGTTGGGTATTTAAACACTACCACAGTCCGACGGCACGTTGTTGTTGTTTTTTTTTTTGATGCAAGCATGTTTTTATTTTGTGAACATTCTTATGAGTCAGATTATTTTAGAAACAACACAACAAATACATGCGTAGGTGGTTACATTCATAAATAATTAATTCACATGTCAATTTATCATTTCATTTCAGAAGTATAGGTACCATGTTAGCACATACATATGTATATATGTAACTTTAAAATTGAGATTCCAATTTTGAAGTTGAAATGATTTCGAGCAAAACTTATCCTTATCATTATTGTCATTTATCGGCCAGCGACTACTGCAGCTAATACGTATGCTGTAAAACTTTCATATGAAGAGGGGTCTTTCAGGGGTACGCAGTTAACACCCGACTCTGCTGTTCGCTTCGCTTGGTGGACCGACGAGGTGTTTACGAATAACGTGCTTAAACAACCAAATATTCTCTTATTGCCCTTAGGAAATTATTCCTATTTAGGGAGTTGAATGTTTGGGTAATTCCGCTGCTGTCAGCTTACAAGAAATTGTCTAGTTAGAAGTTCACAATGATTCTTAACATTTAGGACTGCAGGTTTCTCTATTGTGTCTCGCTCACTTCTGCGGCCCATACCAGAGTTGCTACTTGTGAACGCACCCAGAAGCTCTCATCTGGACTTCTCGCGATGGCAATGAACACCACACAAATCGTTTATGATTGTGGTCAGTGCTGTTTATATGCCAGGAGTGGGATTGAACTCACGCGAAACAGGAGCGCTTCAAGTATCTTCCATACAAGTCCAATGTCCCCATACATAGCCGAAGCTGCCATGAGTACCAATTCGATTTCACGTTGTCTGGACGTGTTCTCCCCCTTGGTTAGGAGCAGAGCACTATCCAAACTCTTTCCGTTCTATGGGTTACGGCACCCGGTTGAGTACATCCACACCGATTATCGAAATGCCCTGCCTGCGATTTTAGGTGTTAAACCACAGCCACCACGTTGCTCCCAACCGGGGCCTCATCAATAGTCAGACTGGAACCGAAGTGGCTCCTGTGGTACCAGATTAAGGACTCTGGTTCGACCATGTAGTCCAACTACTACCAATTGACAATCCCAAGGCAGCCGGTTGTACGTACCTGATTGACCCGATGAAGTCAGAAAGTAGGTGCCATAACCCAAATGAATCAGCACAAGTCTGAGCCAAAACAGGAGCCGAAACATTCACACACACGGTATTCAGTATCTTAGTCACAAGGAATAACAGCGACACCGTGTTAAAACTTTCAAAACATCAGAACTTCACACACACACTCGACCAGCTCTTTGTGTCGTACTCAGGAAATCAGTTGCTAAGGAAATCCCAAAGTAACACGATACCTGGGTAGCTTTAATATTCCACTTCAGACATATCTAATAGCAGCCGGTTGTACTTACCGGATTGACCCGATGGAGTTCTTCATCGGCAAGGGCTGCCGCCTCAGTGTATGACACACTGCTACAACAACTTCAGACCGTGGTGAAGAGCTATTATATACTTTTCACCTAAATGGTCCCCCGTGGGAGTATATTCGAGACAGGGAAAATGAGAGAGTTTCGACCTACATGACTCCATCTGGACCGCGGATTTACTTGGCTTAAACCGAATTTCCCTGAAATTATCTGAACGTAAAGGATTTAAAAAACTTCTTACTTCAATCCCTAGATGTCAAAGGGCACCTAGGTTTGTATGCATACTTACGGAAAGCATATATTTTAATAATTTGTCTTCTCAAAACTTTCCAACTT
Organism: Stomoxys calcitrans; assembly: GCF_963082655.1. Taxonomy (NCBI): domain Eukaryota; kingdom Metazoa; phylum Arthropoda; class Insecta; order Diptera; family Muscidae; genus Stomoxys; species Stomoxys calcitrans. The sequence continues at coordinate 182,476,735 of NC_081552.1, read as the reverse complement.
TCTATTTACTCTGACTTTCGATCTTTTTAAAGGCTACAGTTACTGCTTCTGTTTTAGACCATGTCCCTTGTGAGTAGTTCGTCATATCTATTCACCTCTGCATATCGTATAATCTCACCCTCACAGAAAGAATAATGGTCATGATATTAATGATTTTGTCATAACATTTATGAAAACAATGTTTAAATAAAGAAAATCTCAACCAAAAGCTTAGATACGATATTTGGTTAAATACAATATATTGAGATAAAATTTTTACATAAATCTAGGCACTGTGTTGTTGCAGTCACACTTAGGGGGTAGCGATTCTTGCCCAGCCTCTGGGAAGGCTGGTAGAGAATCGCCAATACTTAAAACCGACGCCATACGCGAACACAAGTGTGCCACAGTTGATAAAAATTTGCTTCACGATTACCTTTTTTTGTGTAAATTTTTATGGTCTATCAATGACTTTACTTTGCAAATTATGTACCAAGTTCTTACGCTTCAATTTCTCGTACAAGCAGTAGTCAATAGTTATTAGATTATCGAATTCTAATGAAATATCGAGTATCCTCAGGTTTATTCCATGTTGGAAAAGTTTTTTTTTTTTTATACAAAAAAACACAGAAAAAGAAAGTAATGCTGCTATTGAAAAAAGAACTGCAGAAAATTAATAAAGATAAAAAGATCGGGGTGAGAGGTGAACAACTTGTGACGGAGGGAAAAACTTTCTATTGGAATCTTAAAAATAAGCTAATGTGTGGCCAAAGTTGCGGTGCCGAAATTTTACAAAATATTTTTGGTAAGGATATACATACAAACAATTAATTTAAGTTATGATCAATTAGTAGCTAACTTAATTGCAAAAAACTACTAAAGGCAAATAGATTGCTGAATGAAAATAGGAATCTAAATTCTCATGAAGAAAAACTTAATATAGAAATTATTGAAAAACCAAAAGATTATACAGTAAATATTATAGCATACAATATTCATGGTTTGGCCGGTAAAAATCTTCACCACAGGTTTTTTGAATACTTAGAGCAGTTCGACATTTTTATTCTTTCGGAGACGCATGTTGAGAAGAAAATTCAAGAAAATTATACAAAAAAATTTAAAAATTTCAAAATTTACTGGAACTTTGCTACCAGAAATAGCAATAGAGGGAGAGGTATTGGTGGTCAATTGTATGGAATACGAAATGATTTGGAGGAAAATGGTTTCAAGCATGTATTTTCAAATCGAGGAAATCAAGATGTGCTGCAATGCGAATTTAACTCGATCCGTTTTGAAATGTTACCGGTTTATCTTAGAGGAGCGAATTGGAATCAAGATTTCGAAAATTTAAAGGCGGCTGTGGATATGATTTGGAGGAAAGGCACTGGAATTGTAGTTGGGGATCATAACATTCGGATCGGAGAAGAACAAGAGCTGCCTTTAGAACTACTGGAAGATCGTAGTATGAGTAACATCAGGCGCTCGAAAGATAAAACAATTACTCCAAATGGAAAAAAATACGTTGAGTTTTGTAATAATAATGGTCTTGTGATTTTAAATGGGAGGATGCCAGGAGATGAAGAAGGTCAATTTACTTTTCTAAATAGAAATGGTAGTTCTGTGATTGATGTGTGTGCCGTATCTCTGAATATGTTGACTTATGTTAAGACTTTTCGAGTAGATGAGCAAATCTGGTCTGACCAACTGCCTGTAATTCTGGAACTAGCTATACCGTACACAAGTCGGAGAATGCCACAAAAAGGTAATCTCCTGCCAAAATTAACTTGGAAAGAAGCAAAGAAAGAAACATTTCATAACAATTTAAACCAACAACTGTGCACTCTGCCATTGAATCCCGGGTTGGAAGATTTTATAAAAACGATCTATGAGTCATATCCTAGCTGTTTAAATAACAAGAAAGATCTTTTCAAAAACAAATGGTTTGACAAGGATTGCTCAAAAAGTAGAAAGAAGGCAATGAGTACGCTCAAAAAATTTAGGAAGTCTGATAAAATATGCGACAAGAATGCCTACGTCGAACAGAAGAAAGAATACGAGAAGCTATGTAAAGTCAAAAAAATTTATTATTATAAAAGTATTGCGGAAAAGATGGACACGGTATCTGATAGTAAAACCTGGTGGAAAATTGCAAAGGAAATTAGACAAATCGACAGAGATACAAGCTGTTGCATCACTGCGAACATATTAAAAACGTATTTTGAACGCCTTTTGAATCCGTTATGCAATACCCAACCAATGTATTATGCTCCCAATAACTTAACCGATCTACTGCTTGATAGAGAGTTCTCCGTTGGCGAGATTAAGGAACAGCTTAGAAATATCGGGACAAACAAAGCACCAGGAGAAGATCGCGTCCCATACGAGTTTTTTATGCACGCGACAGACGAATTCTTAGGAAAATTATGCAATGCCTTCACTAATATTTTGAACGGTTTTGACGACTTTGAAATATTCCGCACAGGTATCATATTCCCAATTCATAAAAAAGGAAACCTAGACGAAGTGAGTAACTATCGAGGTATCACTTTCATGAACTGCATAGGGAAACTTATGATAGGAATGATCAACTGCAGGATAGTGGACTGGCTAAACCGATATCAAATATTGAACGAATATCAGGCGGGATTTAGAAAAGGATACTCTACAGTGGACAATATCTTTAATCTCTCAGCTATAATTAATATTAAATTACACGACAATAAAAAGTCTATGCTTTTTTCGTCGATTTTAAGGCCGCATTTGATAGAGTGCCAAGAGGACTGTTAATATATAAACTGCACGAAATCGGTCTGTCATCTAAAATTACCCGCTTTGTAGAAAAAATCTATGAGAACACAAGGTCTGCAGTTTGGTCAGGCTCCCAAATGTCGGAATATTTTGACACATGTACTGGAGTTAAACAAGGCTGTTTATTGTCGCCCACCCTCTTTGCCATTTACCTTAATGATTTACATGAACACTTGGAGGGAGGACTTCAAGTGGATCAAACTAACATTCGTCTATTAATGTACGCGGATGATATAATAATAATGTCATAATCCGAGAACTTGACAACAAATGATCTACAACTTGGAATCTTACTGTGATAAATGGGGAATGGAAGTTAACCAGGTAAAATCTGAGATAATGGTATTTAGGAAAGGCGGAAAACTTTCCACAAACGAAAAATGGGCATACAAAGGCGAACTGATCAGAATAGTAAATGAATACAAGTACCTGGGACTGATACTAACTCCGAAATTATCATTTACTAAACACCTGTCAAAGAAAGAAGAAGCTGCAAAAATTGCTCTTAATTCCACATGGAAACATTTTATTGCTAAACCATCCGTTAACCTAACCTCGAAGTGGAAAATGTTTTTAGCCGTTTGTCGCTCTATACATAGCTACGGTGCGCAGATATGGGGAAATTCCTACTTTAATGAGGTGGAAAAACTCTACCGATACTTTATTAAAAAAATATTGAAACTTCCAGAGGCCACTCCAAACTATGTAATCGCTCTAGAGACAGGATACGAACCTGGTTACATATATACCTATTCTTTGCACTTACAATACTTGTCGAAAGTGTTATTCAATCTCGAGAGCCACAGACTGCCACATATACTAGCCGAAAAACTTGCAAACAAAAATCTAGCCTGGTTTAACGATTATAGTACCCAACTCTCGTTGCATAACATAAATAGTAATAATGTAAAAATAAATAAAAAATCTTGGATGAGTGCAGCACAGCAACTTTTAATGGACATGAAAGCCAATACGTTTAATGATCACTTACAAAAAGCGCAGCAAAGTGAAACATAATGTTGGCCCCATGTATTGCACAGAAAAATTCAGCCAAGAACAAATAACTTTGATTCTGAAAGCTAGAGGTGATCTAATGTGGTTGAACTTTAATAAATATAGGACCTCAAATGAACAAAGATGTTCATTGTGTAATTTGGGAAAAGCAGAAAATTTAGTCCATTTCATTGGCCGCTGTCCAGTATTAGCAAATATGAGAGTTAGACATTTTAATAGAACTCTACTGGATCAAACCGAAATTATTAGCATACTAAATGGTGGTGAAGGTTTTTGCTGGGTGAATTTACTAAACTTCTTAAAGGAAGCAAGAAAATATAGAAATATGTTAATAGAAGAGTTTAATTACTAATTAAGAATAAAATTAAACAGAAAAATATAATAACTCAATACTCCGGCAGACGGTTTAATTAAAAACCATGCTGTAAAATTCTTTATTATCAATAAGATATTTTTTGTAAAATTGTTTTATACATATTATAACGTTATATGAAATAAAGAACCATTGAATTGAAAAAAAAATTGAATACAAAAAACACTATATTATAGGCAGTACTTACTTTTTTAAACTTTATACTACACTGCTAAGGCAAATACATTCACTAGCTTCAAGATTTTACATAGAATGAATGACGCAGACATCTAACTGTGAATGTGCATTGTTATGACGCAAAACATGAATTTAGGTATGCGTGCGTGTGAGTGTTCTCCTTTTTTCTTTTGCACACAAGGAAATAGGGCTGGCAAACTATCAACATTTGAAATTTTCGATAGTTCTAATAATAAATATCGATAGTATCGATACTATCGTTTATTTCTCATCACCTATATAACAAACGAAAAGAAGAAGTAAAAATTGGGAGATCGCTTATTTTTTTTTTTGTTTAATTTTGCAAAAAATGTAACTTTGCTGCTAGTATCGGTAGGAAAAGTATCAATTGATATTCAGACAAAAAATAAAATATCGATATCGTGCCATCGATATTTTGCCAGCTCTACAACGAAAGCATGTGAACAAAAATGGACAACAAACAGAGGAGAAATAGTGACAAAACGTCAGGGCACGGGATAGCTGTGAGCACTACACCATCTGGAACATTGAATTCCGATCTGTGTGGTGTTCATTGCTGGCATGGTAAGCTTACCTGCAAGCTACCGGGCGCGTCCACAGGTTGCGGATAGTGGAATGCTCCATACGGAGTAGCTGCATTTGCAGTCGCGGATAATCAGCGGTATCGAGAGGAGAGTCTCAGTGAGAGGTCGGGTGGCACCGGCTCTTGCACAAATACTAAGTGCCTATGATGCTCGATATGACAAGGTGAGTTATTAGCGCCTTTAAATAACCATAGCATGTTCCCGCGCCGATAGGTCCTTTGGAACGGAATGATCTTGCTCACTTACAGGAGCTTGACGAGGATCGCCACCTCCACGTGAGAATGTGGTTACAACAACAAGTGGCAAAACATTGAATCTATTCCAAGTATATATTAAGTAGTTTACTTGAGCTAGGCTAAGAAAATTCCCATGTCATATTCTCGTAAATGAGACAATTTCCATTGTATAACTACTTGGATATTATGAAAATGTTCTTTACATGCATGAAACAAAGTTTCATAAATATAAGAACTTTTTTCATAAACGATCATATTCAAACATTTGCTTTCATTAAGAATTTTCATAATATTTATGATTTTTTCATTAATATAATAAATCTTTTCACAATATTTATGAACAACAGGTTATGAAACCCGATCATTACATTTATGAAGGAAAATTTTCTCTGTGCAGCTGTATATTGGATATCACACATAAGCTATCTCCCTGTCTGAAACCTAATTTAGTACTGAAAGTCTTGGAGAGGCTGTTTGCTATTCTTAGTGATTTTTGTTTCTTGGGTAAAATTTACGAATTTTATTCTGACTCGTGTACAGCTATATAAGGCCAAAGTCATGCATAGTCAAATAAAAATAGCATTCCACTTAGATTTTAACCGGTCGGTTACGGTATCGGTTTCGGTTTCGATTTATATCGTCATTGTCCTAAGAATCTTAAGTAATAATGAAAAGTCGACTTTTCGAATTTTTCTCATAATCAAAAAGTCAACTTTTCGAATTTTTCTGATAATCAAACTTTTTTGGATTATAAAAAATTTGACTTTTTTCAACTATTAAAAAGTCGTCTTTTCGACTTTTTTCGATTATCAAAAAGTCGATTTTTTTACAGAAAAGATGGGCTAGGAGAATTTCTTCGTTATTAACATTCAATATCTGAGGTGTAAAGTCAATTAAGCTATGGATTTGATTAACAGATTTTGCCTGGCATGCCCACACCATTTTTTTATAAAAATTCAATAATTCGTATACTTAAACTTCCGTCATTTTGATCTCTGGTTATTCTGGTCTCAAAGCGAAATGCTTTTCACTTCCCATCAAATCCATTCGTTACTGATCGAAAGGCTACCATTTCTTTTGTGCCTTAATTAGAGGGCTGAATTCATACTTCCAGATGTTGATTTCACGAAAGCTCGTTGTAACTCTCAGATGTCATTATATCAATAACATACTCGGTTTTCTAGATTATCTTTTTTATTCGGACTAGTCTTCCTCGCAGAAGTTGATTAATTTATTATTTGAAAACAGATTTACATATAATTTGGATGTATAGCTTGCAAATGTAATACCAAGGATTTATTATGTTCTTTGAATTTCATTCGTTTATAAGCTGTAACTAAAATTTTATTCACATCAGATAGGAGTTGTATTCCCCAGGTTCTTGACAAGTCAAGATAAGTTTCTTACGTTTGAAGTCGTAACAACAGTCATTTGTAAAAAAAACCATTACTCTGAATCGAAAATTCATTTCCAATCAGTTTTCTCCGAACTTTTGGGTATCAAAATCTGATGACGGTTAGATGTAACTATGTACACATTTCTAAAATTTCAAATCTTTACCTTTGACTTCTTAGTGAGTAAGGAAGCAATGTATAGTTTCCTTTTCTTTAGACTTTATAGTAGATTAAAACACGTTTTCATTCCTTGCACAAAAACCGAAAGTACATTAATGTGATGAGAAGGCAAGTCGACAACTTTGAATGAGTGATCATTGCAGCTAACTTATACATATAGATATACATATAAGCATTGTATGTGCATTTACCATTATCAAATTTGTTTGAGTTTATGTATGTCAACAGCTGTAATGACATTATCATCTATGTTTCCATGCCATTATATGTCATCACTTTCTTGTAGTTCATCAAACCCGAATTATTCTAATACCAAATGTGACCGTAGTTGTGTGATTGGTGTATGTAGACCATAAATGTTCATTGATTCACTGTTTGTCATTGTAAATAAAAAACAAGTGAAAGCGTGCTAAGTTCGGCCGGGCCGAATCTTATATACCCTCCACCATGTATCGCATTTGTTTAGTTCTTTTCCCGGTATCTCATTTTAGGCAAACATATGATAAGAGAAACAAGTTTTTTGGGGCCAAGACTTTAAATCGAGATATCGGTCTATATGGCAGCTATATGCCAATCTGGATCGAACTAGACCAAATTGCAGAAATATGTGGAGGGGGCTTAACTTAACTCTCTGTCGCAAATTTCGGCAACATCGGAAATAAATGCGCCTTTTATGGGCCCAAAACTTTTAATCGAGAGATCGTTCTATATGGCAGCTATAACCAAATCTGGACCGATCGGCCAAATTGACAAAGGACGTCGAAGGGCCTAACACAACTCACTGTCCCAAATTTCAGCAAAATCGGATAATAAATGAGGCTTTTATTGGCCTAAGACCCTAAATCGGCGGTCTTTATAGCCCATGATCGGACTTAACCTGCTTATGGACACACCCATCCTCCTGTGGTGTGTATAAAAATAGTCAGCGATAGTTTTCCCCTCCTAATGCTGGCAACTTTTGTGAGCTACTACGCCATGTAAAACTTCTCTCCAAAGAGGTGTCCCACTGCAGCACGCCGTTCGCACTTGGCTATACAAAGGAGGCCCCTTATCATTGAGCTTTAACTTGAATCGGACTGCACTTATTAATATGTAACTGTTTCTTAGTGGAATGTTTGTGGGCCTAAGACCCTAAACCGGGGGATCGGTCTATATGGCAGCTATATCCAAATCTGAACCGATCTGGGTCAAATTAACGAAGGAAGTCGAAGGGCCTAACACAACTCACTGCCCCAAATTGCAGCAAAATCGGATAATAAATGTGGCTTTTATGGGCCTAAGACCCTAAATCGGAGGATCGGTCTATATGGCAGCTGTAACCAAATCTGGACCGATCGGCCAAATTGACGAAGGATGTCGAAGGGCCTAACACAACTCACTGTCCCAAATTTCAGCACAATCGGATAATAAATGTTGCTTTTATTGGCCTAAGACCCTAAATCGGCGGTCTATACATAGCCCATGTTCGGACTTAACCTGCTTATGGACAAAAAAAGAATCTGTGCAAAGTTTCAGCTCAATATCTCTATTTTTAAAGACTGTAGCGTGATATCAACAGACAGACGGACGGAAATGTCTAGATCGTCTTAGATTTTTGCGCTGATCAAGAATATATATTCTTTATAGGGTCGGAAATGGATATTTCGATGTGTTGCAAACGGAATAACAAAATTAATATACTACTCCCATCCTTCGGTGGTGGGTATAAAAAAAATGCTATGGTATTGGAGCTATATCAACTTATGGTCCGGACCATAATTGAACTGAATGTTGAAGACCATAGTAGAAGTCGTTATTCGAATTGGCTGAAATTTTGACAATTCGAATAAAAATTGCGCCCTTAAGCGCTCAAGAAGTAAAATAGGGACATCGGTTTATATGGGAGCTGTATCAGGTTATAGACTGATTCAGAGCATAATTGACACGCATGTTGAAGGTCATGAGAGAAGTCGTTGTACAAAATGTTAGCTAAATCGGATAATAATTGCGACCTCTTAAGAAGTCAAAATCCCAGATCGGTTTAAATGGCAGCTATATCAGGTTATGGACCAATTAAAGCCATATTTGGCAAAACTGTTGGAAGTCATAGCAAAACACTTCTTGCAAAATACCAGCCAAATCGGATAAGAATCGCGCTCTCTAGTGGCTCAAGAAGTCAAGATTCAAGATCGGTTTATATGGCAGCTATGTTGGGTTATGGGCCGATATAAATCATACTTAGCACAGTTATTGGAGTCATAACAAAACATCTCATGCAAAATTTCAGGCAAATCGGATAGGAATTGCGCCCTCTAGAGGCTCAAGAAGTCAAGACCCCAGATCGATTTTTAAGACAGTTATATCAGATTATGGCCCGATTTGAAACACACTTGTCGCAGTTATTAGAAATCATAACAAAATACCTAATGCAAAATTTCAGCTAAATCGGTTGAGAATTGCGCCCTCTAGTGATTTAAGAAGTCAAGATCCAAAATCGGTTTATATGGCAGCTATATCAAAACATGGACCCATATTGGCCCATTTATTGGGTTGCCCAAAAAGTAATTGCGGATTTTTTAAAAGAAAGTAAATGCATTTTTAATAAAGCTTAGAATGAACTTTAATCAAATATTCTTTTTTTACACTTTTTTTCTAAAGCAAGCTAAAAGTAACAGCTGATAACTGACAGAAGAAAGAATGCAATTACAGAGTCGCAAGCTGTGGAAAAAATTGTCAACGCCGACTATATTACAATCGTAATAAGAAGTATTGGTGCGAAATTTCAAGCGTGCCTTCGACAGACAGATGGACGGACGGAGTTACAAACAGAATAACGAAATTAGTATGCCCCCATCCTACAGTGGAGGGTATAAAAATTTCCCATGGAATTTTGCCAACAGAAGTCGAAAATATCAAATTTATCAGATGAAAATAATAATTTTTTTTTAATGATTCGCCCTAACTTGCAGTACTGCTGTCTTACATATCCCGGGTGTAATTGGAAATACATTTTGTAAGCCTTTAGAGGCCACCATAGCGCAGAGGTTAGCAAATTTGCCTATGACGCTGAACGCCTGGGTTAGAAACTAGGCAAGAACATCAGAAAAAAAAGTCAGTGACTGCGGCACACCGTTTGGACTCGGGTTAAAAAAGGAAGCCCCACTTATCATTGAGGTTAAACTTTAATCGGACAGCACTCATTGATTTGTGAGAAGTTTGCCCCTCTTCGTTTATGGAACCACGGGATGGTCTGTGTGAGTACCAAATGCCTTTTGTTCTCCCCAGCGAAAGTGATAAAAGTATGACAAATACTTACTTGTTGATAAACTTATCAATAAAAATAATCGTATTAACAGCTATTTGCTAATTAATTATTTGCTAACTGTGGGATGTCAACAAATTGAACAAATCCAATTGCCAATCAATGGAATGAGTGTTGTATGTTATGTCATTGGACTGTTAAAAACGGAACGCGAATCTAACCTAAGGAATGGAAATAAAGTTAAAATAGCATTGCATTTGCTCTTGGTATGAGTTTTCTAAAAATAATCTTAACTAAGAAGAGAAAATTAAATTATTCCACCTCATCCATCAATAATAGGATAGAAAAAAATTAAACAGTGCCGAAAATATCACTCTTCCCTAAGAAACTGCCTGTTTCGTTCTTTTCTTATTCCTAGAATACTCATACCACTTGCTACGCCACAAGTTATCAGAGAGCCAACGTATCCCGGCAGGGAGATGTCTTGGCGATGTTCTTAAAAGAGTCACATGGTTGAAATCAATGTGGCTAGGCAGGTGCTTTGCCTCAAGTGTCTCGGCTATTTGGCGAGAGAAGGAAGTTGGGGTGTGTACGATTCTCCCTAATACGAAACTTCTCCAGGCTTCTGTTGTTAAATCTCGTTTTCCAAACATTCGGTACAATGAGACTGTCCAAACTTTGGACTCCCAGACATGTCATCTAAAAGACTCTTGCTTCTGAGCGTAACTAGCCAATTTTCTCGAGGGCGCTTAAGCATATTGAAAGTGATAAAAAAAGAAGATTTTTGTTTTTTTCTCTTTCGAGACGAGCTCAATGATCGAAGATTTTCTGCGAGAGCCGTTGCCGTTGTTTAGTGTAATTGTCTCAGACAAATAAACTGTCATTACAGGAAAAGACATGCAATGGGAAAAGTGCAGCTAATAGACAGGGTTGTCGAGCGTGGTTAATGGGCTGATTGTCCGCGACTGCAGTTATAGCTACTCCGGATGGAGCATTCCACCATCCGCAACCTGTGGACGCGCTCGGTAGCTCGCAGCTAAGCTTCTCGTGACAGCAATGAACCCCACACAGATCGGACCTCAATGTTCCCGCTTGTGTGGTGCTCACAGCTATCCCGTGCCGGGCCCTATAGTGGTTGGCGTGTGTTGCGATCTGCGGCTTTCCTTTTTTTCATTTCCAAAGAAAATTTCCGATCATTGAGATCGTTTCGAAAGAGAAACAAACAAAAATTTGAAATTTAGTGATCTTCGCCCTAACAGGCGAAAAACTTATAATGTGTTCAAAAATCTTAGAAATTTTTGTTGAAAACAACTTGGGCTCTTGGCCACCACGCCTTTTACGGTTATGCTCCAGGTTAATCCTCGCCCTATCGCTCTCAGGATACTCAACAAGTTGACGGTTGAAGAACCTCTTCAGTTCAGTCCCTGTTATGTCCCCAGAAGTGACAGAAATCTTATCATACCTCTTTCGGGCTTTGATAGTGACACGAAAGTACGCTTCAACAGGGCTCGATTAGGAGTACTATGACTAGAAGAACTCCGAAAGGAGGTATTTTATCCCCTCTTTTGTTGTTGTAGCAGTGTGTTACACACTGTGGCGGCCGCCCTTGCCGATGAAAAACTCCATTCGGTCAAACAGGTACGTACAACCGGCTACCGATATCTTTCGAGAGGGAGAATGTAAAGACCATTGCCTAATTGGATGACGTCGCCATAATTGTGGGTGGCCAACTCCACTCTTTTATTACGAACCTCGTTCAGGGAGTGTTCATGAAGCTTTCTAAATAGTCGATAATCTTGGTATATAACCCACAGAGATTGAGCTGGTTCTTTTTTTAACCTTTCCTAGATAGCGTAGTGTAGCATCTCTTTCCGAAGGTCTGAGCGTGATTTTTGACGTTAGAAGGAAGAAGTTGGGGGTTTAAGCTAGAGACGGTATATTGGATGTTTAAGACGGTTGTTCGGTCGGACTCTGGTTAATGGTGCTCTTCGGATGGAGAAGGAAGATACAGGATACGGCGGCGGTGCTGATATCTTTTGTAAGGGTAAGTGCTTCGAAAAGGCCGCATGAAGATGCATTACTTGACAAAGAAATTCGTCCTTGTTGATGGTTTAGACGTAGTTTTCCTGAGAGGGAGGGATCTCCCTTTGCGGGCCTCCTGTGTACACGGATGGGACAAATTGGACGGTGGCCAGGGGCATAAAAGTTTAATATTTTTCAGGGGAGGTCTTTGCGCTCCTGAAGGTACTGGGGACAGTGTCGATGGGGGATCGGACCGTCAATCGGCGATGAAGGCTCTAGCATCGGGCAATGAAGGGTCGAGAGAATGGGGATTAGAAGCTGCAAAGGAAAGGCTGTTAGGCTTTGCTCTGTCCCGGATCATTAAGGGGTGGCGACGAACATGGCGGACGATGAGCTGGTGAGCAATGGATCGTGTTATAGAAACAATAAACTCTCCCCTGTGTGAGTTCTTGGTATGGCGAAGCTTTGCACGATAACCTCGCTAAGCATTCATAAAATCCAATCCAATGCTATGGGATTAGATGAAACTCATCCACGCTCTCTGAGGCTATTACAACCTAACATAATACCCTATATAACTTACATTTTCAACTCTATATTAACTAAATAGATTAGAATATCGCCCAATTGCTACACCGCCTTTCTTGTATAAGGCTTTATAACGCATTATGTCTGATCAAATTAGTAATTTTCTAACTGAGAATAACTTACTATCTGACAGAAAATCTGGATACTGAAAGAAAAGAAGCTGCTCCACCGCTCTGTTAGATGTAAGTGAAAATCTTCGCCAAAACATGGATGACAAAATGGTTTCGTTCTTACTTCTTTTGGACCCCAATAAAGCATTTGATACCGTTGATGATCATATTCTGATATTAAAATTCCAAAAACTGTTTAATTTTTCTTATAACGCCTGCAAACTTTATCTTCTATTCTATAAAAATGAAATTGTTGCGCTTTGTTTGTTTGTTAGTTTGTTTGTCTGTTCCGTATGGACTTAAAAACGGCTAAACCGATTTTCATGAAATTTTCACAGATGATAGAGTTTGAGCCTCCGGTGAAAATAGGGTACTACGTTTTTTGATATCTGAAGGGGGGCGGACCCTCCCCCTTAACCAAAAACGCCAGATCTAGGCGATACGTAGAAAGATTTAAGCGAAACTTTGTATGCCACTTCATGGTACCCCAAAAATACGAATTTGGTATAGAATTTTTTGGTCAACTAACCCTGGGGGGACGCCCTATCTCAAAACCCACCCGAACGGACATGTTTACCGCTTTGGGCAATATGGGTATCAAATGAAAGGTATTGAAAGGTAGAATATGAATCGAACATAAAAATTTCTTCCTTGGTGCCAGAGGGGCCTCCCCAACCCCCAAAACCCCAGCAGGACATATATACCAATTGGGACAATATCGGTATAATATGAAAGTTATTAAAAGAACAGTACAAATCTGGCACAAAAAATGTATTCCTTGGTGTCTGAGGGGCTTTCCCATCCCATCCAAACCCCCCAGCAGGACATATATACAGATTTGGACAATATGGATATCAAATGAAACGTGTTTAAATTTATAGTAAAAAGCTGAAGTAAAAATGCCTTGGTGTCTGAGTCACCAACCACCCCCACCCCCACATATTGTGTAAGTTGGTCTGGAAGGGTACATAGGCTACATAGTTTGCGATATCGGAAGGGGGACGGACGCTCCCCTTTATGCCAAAAACACCACCCAGAATCAAAAGTGGAACGATCGGGACAATATATGTATCAAATGAAAGGTATTGGAGAGTAGAATACGAATATTGTATTAAAATTTAAGTCTTATTATCCAACGGGCCGCCCCAACCCCAAAACTCCCTCAAATAGACATTGGACTTTAATGTCAATATGGGGCTCAAATGAAAGGTATTCGGGAGTAGATTTCGAATCTGGCATACAAAATCCGATTGAAGTATAGGGGGCCATTCTTGACATATTTTCCCACCATAGCAATATAAGGCTCAAATAAAAGGTATTTGGGGGTAAAGCACCAATATGATATCCTCCTTTTTATAACCGAGTCCGAACGGCGTGCCGCAGTGCGACAACTCTTTGGAGAGAAGTTTTACATGGCATAGGAGGGGAAAACCACCGCTGACAATTTTTTCTGGTGGTCTTGTCGGGATAAATCGTAGAAAAATATAATTTTTTTCTCGTGAGCATAAGTGGAAAATCACTCACGTGCTCACCTCTAGCTGCTGCACACCCGATTATTGAAGTCAATCACCCATTACCGCCACAACCACCGCCGCCACTACCACCACCGCCACTACCACCACCGCCACTACCACCACCGCCACTACCACCACCGCCACTACCACCACCGCCACTACCACCACCGCCACTACCACCACCGCCACTACTACCACCACCACCGCCACTACCACCACCGCCATCATATTTTGTCTTTTCTGTGGCAAAAGTTTCAATTGATAATTTCTCTCAAGAGAGTGTCCAGCGATAGAATAATGCATAGTAAATATTGAATTTTTTCCTTTGAGGTAATAACGTTGCTTGTCGTACGTTCAATGGTGGTGATTGGTCTTTTGTTTGTTGAATATTTACGAGTATAACGATTGTAAACATCCCAAATGGAGAGGAGGAGAAGGTGGCAAATGCAATCATCGTAGCGTTAAAACTTAGTAAATGCAACGAAGTTGCTTTCTGCTGGCATGCAATGCTACTATTTTCCCGCAAACTGACGTTTCGTCATGCATATTATCGCAATTTGGTATTCAGTTTTCTTTTCTGTTCAGTATAAAATTGCATTTAATAGGAGAAACAACAAAAGCAAAAACTATTCCAACCACACCAACCCGTCTCAAATAGAGAAATGTGCCTATTAGATTTACAATCTTCTTTTGAGTGACCAAAAATTGACGAATCGTAATAATTTGCCGTAAGATATAAGAAGTGGTCCACTGCCGGGTAATACCGCAAGAACTTTGAAATATTTAAGCATTCCCTTAAAATTTTAATACTGTTTTCAATTGAAATTATTTAGCGCTTTATGAGTATTGTATTTGTATTTATTTTTAATCATTTTACTAATCAGAAACATTTGAATGAACGCTTATGCTTAATACGTCGTATGTATATACATCACAACAACGACAATCGTATTTTGCATTCTTGGAAAAACGATGTTAGTCATAGCTAGTCCCAACAGGCGGCCGGGCAGTTTCCACAATATTTCATAAACACATTTGTACACGCAAGTAGTCATGTAGACTGGTTAGTAGGAGGGTCATTTCTAGGAAACTGTCTATAAAATTCAAATAAAAATACGAATATTTACTAATATGAATGGTTTTTACACCCACCACCGAAGGATGGTGGGGGGGTATATTCATTTTGTCATTCCGTTAGCAACACATCGAAATATCCATTTCCGACCCTATAAAGTATATATATTCTTGATCAGCGTAAAAATCTAAGACGACATAGCCATGTTCGTAAGTCTGTCTGTTGAAATCACGCTACAGTCTTTAAAAATAGAGATATTGAGCTGAAAATTTGCACAGATTGTTTTTTTGTCCATAATCAGGTTAAGTTCAAAGATGGGCTATATCCGGCTATATCTTGATATAACCCCCATTTAGACCGATCCGCCGATTTAGGGTCATAGGTCCTTAAAAGCCACCATTATTATACAATTTGCTAAAATTTGGGACAGTGAGTTGTGTTAGACCCTTCGACATCCTTCTTCAATTTGGCCCAGATCGGTCCAAATTTGGATATAGCTGCCATATAGACCCATCCGCCGATTTAGGATTTTAGGCCCATAAAAGCCATATTTATTATCCGATATTGCTGAAATTTAGGACAGTGAGTTGTGTTAGGCCCATCGACATCTTTCTTTAATTTGGATCAGATCGGTCCAGATTTGGATATAGCTGCCATCTAGATCTATCTCTCGATTTAAGGTCTTGCGCATATAAAAGGCGCATTTATTGTTCGATTTTGCCAAAATTTGGGACAGTGAGTTAAGTTGAGTCCCTCGACATCCTTCTTCAATTTGCTCCAGATCGGTTCAGATTTGGATATAGCTGCCATATAGACCGATCTCTCGATTTAAGATTTTGGGCCCATAAAAGCCGCATTTATTGTCCGATGTCGCCGAAATTTGGGACAGTGGGTTGTGTTAGGTCTTTCGACATTCTTCTTCAACTTGGCTAAGATCGGTATTTATTTGGATATAGATGACATGTAGACCGATATATCGATTTAATGTCTTGGCCCCATAAAAGGCGCATTTATAATCCGATTTCACTGAAATTAAACACAGTGACTATAGGCTTTTCGACATACGTGTCGTACATGGTCCAGATCGGTTAATTTTTAAATTTAGCTACTTAAAAGGCCAATATTTTGTTATACACAATTGAACAATGACTTGGACCAAATCGGAACATATTTCGATATAGCTGCTATGGGGCATAAGGTATGCATTTTTCACCGGATTATGACGAAAGGTGGTTTACATATATACCCGAGGTGGTGGGTATCTAAAGTTCGGCCCGGGCGAACTTAACGCCTTTTTTTATTGTGCTTTTTTGCAAGATTCGAAATATTTATTTTTGGCTCTATAATGTATATTCTACGCCATCATAAAATTCTGAGATAATTTAGTGATGTCTGCCTATCTGCCTTTTCCTTGCCGTATTTGTTAAAAACGGCTGAGGTTAGCATGTCCAGTTATGACGCTGAACGCATGAGTTCGCATTCCGGTTATCCCTTTCTAATATACTGGCGGCATTTGTGAGGTACTATGCCATGCATAGATACCATGTAAAAACTTCTCCTCAAACAGGTTTTGCACTGTGGTACGCCGCTCGGTCCGTGGGCGAAGTTACGAATGTCATCCGTGGCGCCAAATCATCCAAGACGTTGGGCCCCGACGGAATCTCTACACTGATGCTAAAGAATCTGGATTTACCTGGAGTTGAGTACCTTACTACTGAAGACTCGTTTAGTTCCCGATATCTGGAAAATGGGCAGAGTGATCCCGCTACTGAAGCCTGGAAAGGACCTGAGTTTTGGGGGAGTCGTACAGACCGATCTCCCTTCGCTCACCAGTAGCAAAGACGCTTGAGGCATTACTTCTCTCCAGCCTCGTAGGAGAATTTCCATTCGCCGAGCATTAACATGGATTTCGAAGACTGCATAGCGCAATAACTGCTTTTGCATGCTATTACCGCATACATTTGCCGTGGCTTCAATCAGCCCAGGCCATGTGATAGGAGGGTCCTCGTGGCACTGGACCTATCGAAGGCATTCGACACGGTCAGCCATGTCAAACTATTTGAGGACATCGTCAACACGTCCCTCCAGACAGGTCTGAAACCCTAGGTCGCAAATTATCTGTGTGGTCGCCAGTCCTTTGTGGAATTTAGTGATAAGAAGTCAAAGCACCGTAGAGTGAAACAGGGAGTTCCCCAAGGCGGGGTATTATCTACGGCACTGTTTTACCTCTACCTATCCTCCATTCCACCCCCTTCAGACGGCATAGAGATCGTATCATATGCGGACGATTGTACGCTCATGGCATCAGGCCTCCACCCATTGTTGACATCTGCGATAGGTTGAACGTCTACTTCAACGAACTTGCCTCATATTTCACTGCAAGAAATCTGAAAATATCTGCCACCAAATCTTCAGCCACATTGTTCACTACAAATGCGCGTGAGGTGAATACCGAGCTGACTGTGATGGTCGATGGGGAAATGATTCCGAGCATCAAGTGTCCCAAAATACTCGGCGTCACATTTGACAGCTTTTACACATTCTCCCTACATGCCACAACAATTTGCGATAAAGTCAAAAGTTGAAACAATGTCCTCAAATCACTTGCCGGCATCACTTGGGGTGCAGACAAAGAAACCTTGTTGATCACGTACAAACCAATTGGCCGGCCTGTGGTAAGTTATGCAGCGCCAGTGTGGTTTCGTCAGCTCTGGGACACGCAGTGGAATAATATTCAGATCTGTCAGAATGCCGCCCTCCGAACTGCGACGGGCTGTCTCCTCATTTCTCATGTGGACTACCTTCATCAGGAGACAAAGATCCTACTGTTGCGAAGACATAACTACATTCTGTCTAAGCATTACCTTCTGGGCTGTTATCGCAGAGACCATCCAAACTATCATCTTGTAGATTGGCCTTAAAGATCTAGAAATCTGAAGTTTAACGCTACAAGAGAGAACCTCTAGATCAAGCGGCATATCAAGCAGGTGTAGAAAACATTCATGCAGATGCGGTAAATAGCTACCGGTTGAATGTAGTCCTTGGAGATCGACCGCCTTCCATGGCACCTGAAGGGATTTACCTCCCCCGGCACACCAGAATTGTTCTGGCTCAATTACGTTCCGACAGATGCAGCCGCCTCAATTCCTACAGAGTAAGGATTGATGCCGACATGCTAGATGTATGTCCCGATTGTGACCAGGGACCACAGGACACACGTCACCTGTTTAACTGTCCAGCCAGACCTACTCGACTCAAACCCAGATCCATGTGGACGCATTACTCGCATAGTTCCTGGATCTTGACACTCAACAGAATCAAGCAGACGAAACATAGAACACAACAAGTAAAAGCGTGCAAAGTTCGGCCGGGCCGAATCTTATATACCCTCCACCATGGATCGCATTTGTCGAGTTCTTTTCTCCACATCTCTTCTTAGGCAAAAAGTGTTATATGAAAAGATTTGCTCTGCTATTAGAGCGATATAAAGTTATGATCTGGTTTAGACCACAATTAAATTATATGTTGGAGACCTGTGTAGAATGTCAGCCAATTCGAGTAAGAATTGCGCCCTTTGGGGGCTCAAGAAGTAAAATAGAGAGATCGATTTATATAGGAGCTGTATCGGGCTATAAACAGATTCAGACCATAATAAACACGTATGTTGATGGTCAAGAGAGGATCCATCGTACAAAATTTCAGGCAAATCGAATAATAATTGCGCCCTCTAAAGGCTCAAGAAGTCAAGATCCCAGATCGGTTTGTATGGCAGCTATATCAGGTTATGAACCGACTTGTACTTTATTTGACATAGTTGTTGAAAGTAACAATAAAAAACGTCTTGCGAAATTTCAGCCAAATCGGATAGGAATTGCGCCCTCTAGAAGCTCAAGAAGTCAAGTCCCCACATCTGTTTATATGACAGCTATATCAGGTTATGAACCGATTTGAACCATATTTGGCACAGTTGTTGGATAGCATAACAAAATACTACGTGCCAAAATTCATTCAAATTGGATAAGAATTGCGCCCTCTAGAGGCTCAAGAAGTCAAGACCCAAGATCGGTTTATATGACAGCTATATAAGGTTATGGACCGATTTGAACCATACTTGGCACAGTTGTTGGATATCGTAACAAAACACGTCGTGCAAAATTTCATTCCAATCGGATAAGAATTGCGCACTCTAGAGGCTCAAGAAGTCAAGAGCCCAGATCGGTTTATATGGCAGCTATATCAGGTTATGGACCGATTTGAATCATACTTGGCACAGTTGTTGGATATAATAACAAAACACGTCGTGCAAAATTTCATTCCAATCGGATAAGAATTGCGCACTCTAGAGGCTCAAAAAGTCAAGACCCAAGATCGGATTATATGGCAGCTATATCAGGTTATAAACCGATTTGATCCATACTTAGCACAGTTGTTGGATATCATAACAAAACACGTCGTGCAAAATTTCATTCCAATCGGATAAGAATTGCGCACTCTTGAGGCTCAAGAAGTCAAGACCCAAGATCGGTTTAAATGGCAGCTATATCAGGTTATGAGCCGATTTCACCCATACTCGGCACAGTTGTTGGATATCATAACAAAACACGTCGTGCAAAATTTCATTCCAATTGGATAAAAATTTCGCACTCTAGAGGCTCAAGAAGTCAAGACCCAAAATCGGTTTATATGGCAGCTATATCAAAACATGGACCGATATGGCCCATTTACAGAAGTATTTGTGCAAAATTTCAAGCGGCTAGCTTTACTCCTTCGGAAGTTAGCGTGCTTTCGACAGACAGACGGACGGTCGAACGGACGGACGAACGGACGGACAGACGGACGGACATGGCTAGATCGACATAAAATTTCACGACGATCAAGAATATATATACTTTATGGGGTCTCAGACGAATATTTCGAGTAGTTACAATCAGAATGACGAAATTAGTACACAAACTGCTACAACAACAACAGAGTGGATTAATTAAATTTTAATATTTTTTTTTTATTCCTCATTTACCTTTAAACTAATAGGGCGGTTGAAAGCATATTGTAGCCGACGAGAAGATAGCAAGGACCGAGCTTTTTTCGTTTTTGGGTATTTCCAGGTCTAAGGCCTATACATATATCTCGTTGAAAAATATCTCATTATACGAATTATATCTCACATTATACGAATAAAAGTATTTTTTAAGCAATGGAATACAGATTTATTCCTTTGTAGTTGGCACATCATAAGCTGATTCATTTTTTCACTCACGCTCACGAGAAAAAATGTTACTGCGCACACTCACGCACGACTCTTTTATGTCGCCTCATGTTCACGCTCACGAAAAAAAAGTTTACTCACGCACGACTCACAAAATAATCGCCACTCACGAGGCAATCTCGACTCACAAAGCACTCACGACTCACATCTCAAGAGAATATCACGACTCACAAAATGCTCACGAGACCATCACGACTCACGAGCGTACGAATACTAATGTATAAAATAAGCAAATAAGTGGTTATGCAGGGCTGGTAGTATAACCACTTATTTGCTCTTTTCATTTTCATGTAGACAGATTCTCACGTTTAAATACCGTATGATTTGAGAGCATGCGAAAAATGTTGTGAATCGTGAGAGGTCAGTGTCTCGTGAGTCGTGAGCGTTTCGTGAGTATTTCATGAGTGTTTCGTGAGTGTCTCATGAGTCGTGATTTTCTCGCGAGTCTTGAATAGTGTCGTGACCATGATTTCACTCGCTCACGGTCACGTAGGATCACGTGATTGGATTTGTATCTCACTCCCGAATTACGTGACTCTCGCGTGACACGACAGCTCACGTGCACATCTCTAATGTCGACATGCATATAGATTTACACGTCAGTAAGGTGTAAAGCGGCAGAAAAACGTAAACCAACAAACAAGACAAAAATGTAGGGAATCAAATAGAAAGACAGGCGGACCATCTAGCTCATTCAGGACTCAACCGAACTCCAGAGTGATAGGAGGATTAAGTGCTTGGAGGGATACCAGACACGGAAAAAGGTTTTCATCCATTATTCAGTGTCTGTGTTTTAACTCATTATTCTGTTCTCCTCGCAATTGCGATGCAGTGACACAAAAGTTGCTCGATCGTCTCCAATTCGTTCTCGTCATCACACATCCTGCAGAGGTCTGCCCCTGTCTATGTCCATAGCGACGTCAAGGATCTAAGGTTGCAATGACTAGCGAAATACCCTGCCACGGACCTTCGCCACCCTGCCAGCACAGGGTATATTTGCGCTGTTATTTAAAAGCATAGGTTATTTAAAGGCGCCAATATCTCGCCTTGTCGTATCGAGCATCATAGGCTCTCAGTGTTTAAGCAAGAGCTGGTGCCACCCGGCCTCTCACTGAGAATTTCCACTCGATACCGTTGATTGTCCGCGACTGCACTTGCAGCTACTCCGTATGGAACATTCCACTATCCGCAAACTCTGGACGCGCCTGGTAGCTCTCAGCTAAGTTTCTCGTGATAACGAAGAACACCACACTGTTTGGAGCTCAAAGTTCCAGCCTGTGCGATGCTCTTAGTTATCCCCTCATTTCATAGTACGATTTTCGCTTTGTAGCGATCCATTCCTAGCCAGCTCATCGGCCGCCTCGTTACCCTCTATTTCTCATTATAACTAGAAGCCAAAAAAGAGAAGAAACTAGAATCCAAAAACCTCTCTGGTCACAATCTTCCTAATCGAGGCCTCCGTCAATAATGCGTTGATAATCCGGTCTTTTGTGCATCGTATTTCTACGTCCAATACAGCGCCATGTATGGACTCCAACTTTAAGCTATTAAATCTCATTTCTTTGTTCAAGAAGGGCGCCAAAGTAAAGTCGCCCACACACAAATTCCCTTCGGTGTGGCCAATCCCATTATAAAGAGCACTGTCAACCGACCTACCTGGTATGCGTATGATAGCCACATATTAGTGAGGCGACATAAAAGAGTCGCCACATATTAGTGGTTACAATAGCCACATTTGTATGTGGAGGTGGCGATCCTCTTCAAGCTCTTACAGGTCAACAAGTTCGTTCCGGTTTAACCGATCGCCGCGAGAACATAATGGCAATTGCTTATTTAAAGACGCCAATATCGCGTCTTGTCGTATCGATCGTCATAGGCACTCAGTATTTAAGCAAGAGCCGGTGCCACCCGCCCTTTCAGTGAGACTCTCCACTAGATACCACTGGTTGGTTGTTGTTGTAGCAATGTGTTATGTTCTATCATTCGTCGGCTTGATTAGACTGATTGTCCGCGACTGCAGTTGCAGCTCCTCCGTATGGAGCATTTCACTGTCCGCAACCTGTGGACGCGCCCGGTAGCTCCCAGCTAAGCTTCACGTGATAACGAAGAACACCACACAGATTGAAGCTCAAAGTTCCAGCCTATGTGATGCTCATAGCTATCCCGTGCCGGGGGTTCAGACGGTTCTGATACAAGTATCAATTAGTCTCCCCAGGGTCTTTAAGACGACGAATGAGAGGTGGATTTGGCTGTAATCCTTGGACACAGATTGGCTTGGTTTCCCAGTCTTTGCGATGAAAAATACAATAGTCTAAAATAGTTCTGTTGGTAACCCATCGACTCTAGCAGCCTTGTTTTTCTTCAGCTGTATTACTCTTATTTTATTGTTATGAATAAGTGATTGTTTTAAGCCACAGGCAATGCGGAGGGTAATGTATTTGCCTCATATGGTTCAGATCGGTCTTTATTTTAATATAGTCCCAATATAGACTGATCTTCCGATTTAAGGTTTTAAGCCCATAATAGCCGCATTTTTTATCCGATATCGCTGAAATTTGTCATAACCCTTTGTATGAAGTTCATTGATATCTGAGGCGAAAATAGTGCAGATCAGTCTATATCTTAATATAGCCCCCATATGGACCGATCTTCTTATTACCGTTTTAAGCCCATCATAGCCGCATTTTGTATTCGAATTGGCTGAAATTTGGCACAACTCGTTGTAATAAATTCCTTGATATATGGGATAAATACGTTTCTGATATAGACTGATCTTCTTCATAGAGCCCCCCATATAGATCGATATCCCAATTTATGTTATAAAGCCAAAAAAGGCCTAATTTTTTGCACAATTTCGCTTTTCAATATACGCACCGAGTATGTTTTTTATCCGACAATGTTGTTGTTGTTGTTGTAGCAGTTTATTGTGTACTATCTTTCGTCTGCTTGATTCTGTTGAGTGTCAAGACCCAGGAACTCCGCGACTAAGATGGGGTGCGTCCACAGGGATCTGGGTCTGAGTCGAGTGGGTCTGGCCGGGCAGTTAAACAGGTGACGTGTATCGTGCGGTCCCTGGTTACAGTCGGGACATACATCTTGCACGTCGGCATCAATCCTAGCTCTGTGGGAATTGAGGCGGCTGCATCTGCCGGAACGTAATTGAGCCAGAATCACTCTGGTTTGCCGGGGGAGGTCGATTTCTTCGGGTGCAATGGGTGGCGGTCGTTCTCCAAGGACTACATTCACTCGGTAGCCAGTTAACGCGTCTGCTACCGTGTCTGCATGAATGTTGTTCAGACCCGCTTGATATGCCGCTTGATCTAGAGGTTCTCTCTTGTAGCGCTGGACCTCACGCTCTAGATCATGTAGATCTACCTTAAGGCTTCTGGGCGGTGGGTATCTATCCACAAGATGATGATTTGGATGAAGTGCTGCCAGCGAGTGACTTGAGGACCTTGTTTCTACTTTTGACTTTATTGCAGATTGCTGTGGCATGTGGGGAGAAAGTGTAGGAGCTGTCAAATGTGACGCCAAGTATTTTGGGACACTTGATGGTCGGAATCAATTCTCCATCGACCATCACAGTCAGCTCAGAATTCACCTCACGCGTATTTGTAGTGAACAGTGTGGCTGAAGATTTGGTGGCGGATATCTTCAGATTTCTTGCAGCGAAATATGAGGCAAGCTCGTTGAGGTAGACGTTCAACCTATCGCAGATGTCATCAATGGGTGGGGGGCCTGATGCCAAGATCGTACAGTCGTCCGCATATGATACGATCTCTATGCCGTCTGGAGGAGGTGGGATGGAGGATAGGTAGAGGTTAAACAGAGCCGGAGATATCACCCCGCCTTGGGGAACTCCCTGTTTCACTCTACGGTGTTTTGACTTCTTATCCCTAAATTCCACAAATGACTGGCGGCCACACAGATAATTCGCGACCCAACGTTTAAGGTCTGGCTGGAGGGACGTGTTGGCGATGTCCTCAAATAATTTGGCATGGCTGACCGTGTCGAATGCCTTCGATAGGTCCAATGCCACGAGGACCGTCCTATCACATGGCCTGGGTTGATTGAAGCCACGGCAAATGTGTGTGGTGATGGCATGCAAAGCTGTTGTTGTGCTGTGCAGTCTCCGAAATCCGTGTTGATGCTCGGCTAATGGAAATTCTCCTACGAGGCTCGGGAGGAGTAATGCCTCAAGCGTCTTAGCCACTGGTGAGAGAAGGGAGATCGGTCTGTACGACTCCCCCAAACTCGGGTCTTTACCAGGCTTCAGTAGCGGGATCACTCTGCCCATTTTCCAGACATCGGGAACTATAAGAGTGTTCAATGACAGGTTAAGGACAGTGGTAAGGTACTCAACTCCAGGTAAATCCAGATTCTTCAGCATCAATGTAGAGATTCCGTCGGGGCCCAACGCCTTGGAAGATTTGGCGCCACGGATGACATTCGTAACTTCGCCCACGGTAAATTGTGATGGCTGTCCATCGGCTCGGAGACCACGAATACGGCGAATGGCTCTCCTCCTTGCCCTGTCTCTCTCGGGATGCACGATAAATTGACGGTTGAACAACCTGGCGCATCTCTTCGGATCAGTCACGGTTAACTCGCCAAAAGTGACTGAGGTCCTGTCGTCCCGTCTACCGGGGTTCGAGAGAGACTTAACAGTGGCCCACAATTTGCCTGCACCGGTGCCTAAGTTACATTGCTCCAAGTGTTCCAGCCACAAATTCCGCTTATGTTCTTTGACTACCCTGTTTATTTCCAGATTCAGCTCGCTGATTCTGGGGTTAGCGGGGTCCATAGCACGAATCCCATCACGCTCGTCTGCGAGTACCACTGCTTGCGCCGGGAAATTGGGTCGCACTTGCGGTATTCGACCGGCTGGTATAAAGCGAGCGGCTGCTGCGTTGATGATGTCTCGGAATTTCCTCTCGGCCACAAGCACATCAGAGGGGGGTGGCAGTTCATTGAAGCGGCGATTGGTATACTCTCTGAAGCCAGTCCAATTGGCCTTCTTGTAGTTGATGAACGTTCGGCGCTCAGAGGTTATGAAGTCGGGTGGTCGGTCGATGGTGAGGATTATGGGGAGGTGGTCTGACCCCAAAGAGATGACGGCTTGCCAGGATACGTCACTCAGGAGATCAGGGGATGCGATTGAGATGTCTGGCGAGCTGCTGCACCTCCTCGTAATCCTAGTGGGGGCATCCTCATTCACCGTGCAAAACGTGGAGCTATCTATCTGCTCTGCCAAAGCTATGCCACGCTGGTCGTTGCCTAGGGGAGAATGCCATGACGAGTGATGTGCATTGAAATCCCCCAGAACCAGACGACTATGGCCAGATAGCAACCCACTTATGTCGGGGCTGTAGGCCTGGCCATTAATCGGGACACAGCTGCCAACTGGCGGTATATACACGTTGTATATCTCTATCTCGGCAGTACCAGACCTGACTGCACCTCCTCGTAATCCTAGTGGGGGCATCCTCATTCACCGTGCAAAACGTGGAGCTATCTATCTGCTCTGCCAAAGCTATGCCACGCTGGTCGTTGCCTAGGGGAGAATGCCATGACGAGTGATGTGCATTGAAATCCCCCAGAACCAGACGACCATGGCCAGATAGCAACCCACTTATGTCGGGGCTGTAGGCCTGGCCATTAATCGGGGCACAGCTGCCAACCGGCGGTATATACACGTTGTATATCTCTATCTCGGCAGTACCAGACCTGACTGCTACCCCCATACATTCCATGTATGGGTCACTAGCGTCAAGCGCAGGCGAGATAGGTCTATACTGCACGGAATGGTGTATAACGAAGGCCAATCCCCCACCTCCATTCCTTGAGCGATCCCTACGTAGCACATTGTAGCCGTGACAACTGTGCAAGCTGCAGGTGTTAGTCAGCTTTGTCTCCTGGATCGCTGCGACCGATATGCTCTTCCGACTCATAAAATCTACAATCTCATCAATATTGCCTCGCAGTCCATTGCAGTTTAACTGCAGGAACGATACATTTCCCGACACTGGCCTGGCAATAGTAGGGCTAGGGTGCTGTCTTTGCTTAAATTGCCGTACGGGAGAGGTCGGGGGGGTCACATAGTCCGACGACGAGGACGCCGAAGGCGACGACGGCGACGCTTGTGACCCACTGCTGGCTATGTTCGCACAGCACCTAGCGACATAGCCAGTATGACTATACTCCCGTAGCGAAGTAAGGCCAGAGCAAGAACGGAAATGTACCCATTCCAGGCACCTGTTACACCTCACCGACACTGACCGATGATGAAGGCGGTTCTGGCAAACGGAACAGAACCAGGGTCCGGGGTTCTTTTCAATCCCGGCACGGACCAAAAGCATACGGAGAAGGCACTCCGGGATGTGCCTCTCCCATGACGAAAAAAGACGAACACGTACACTGAGGCGGCAGCCCTTGCCGATGAAGATTCCATCGGGTCAATCCGGTACGTACAACCGGCTGCCATGGGATTGGGATTTTATCCGACAATATTTGGATACAGCTGGTATATATACCGAGCTCACGATTCAATTTCTTGGACCTTTAAAGGGCGCATTCAGTACTCGATTTCACTGAAAATTAGCACAGTAAGTTGAGTTGAGATTCTTGACATCCATGGCGAATGTGGCCCAGGTACGTTTGATATCTTAATATAATCTCCATATAGACCGATCTTCCGATTTAAGGTCTTTAGCCCATAAAAGCCGCATGTATTGTTTGATTTCGCTAACATTTTAAAGAAAGGGTTATAGCAGTTCACTTGACATCTTAAACGAATATTGTCCACATCGAAACATATTTAGATATTTTAGGGCCTTGAGCCTATGGAATGTGCATTTTTCCGATTTCGCTTAATTTTGTAAATTTGTAAATAAAGTACGCGTACGGCTATGTAGCGCACAAGACTCTCATGTCATTAAGCACTTGCAAAAACAGATTCGAAAACCACGGCCGGTCAAAAAAAATATGTTTTTATTTTTTTCTTTAAGCTTATTTTAGAAAATTCGGCTAAAAAAGACGTATTTTGTAATCAAAAAAAAAAAATTAAATTGGTTTTTAAATTTTTTTAAAATCGAATTTTATTGAGACATTTAGTACTGTGCAATAATTAGTGAGTAATTTCATTATGAATACGGTGAAGTCGTTAGGCTAGAGGATGTGTGCAAGACTACCGAACCTGAAATCATGAGCTCAAATCACGCGTAGAGAGAGTGACAGAGAAAACAAGTTAAAGCGTGCTAAGTTCGGCCGGGCCGAATCTTATATACCCCCCACCATGGATCGCATTTGACGAGCTCTTGCCACGGTATCTCTTTTTAGGCAAACAAAGAATAAAAGAAAAAAATTGCTATGTTATTGGAACAATATTTCAGCCAAATCTAGTAAGAATTGCGCACTTTAGGGACTGAAGAAGTAAAATAGGGAGATGGGTTTATGGGGGAGCTGCATTAGGTTATAAACCGATTCATGCCAGTTTTGACACGTATGTTAAAGGTCATAAGAGAAGCCGTTGTACAAGACCCCAGATCGGTTTATATGCAAGCTATATCAGGTTATGGACCGATTTGAACTATTCTTAGCACAATTGTTGAAAGTCATAACAAAACACCTCATGCAAAATTTCAGCCAAATCGGATAATTGCGTCCTCTAAAGGCTTAAGAAGTCAAAACCCCAGATCGGTTTATATGGCAGCTATATCAGGTTATGAACCGATTTGAACTATTCTTAGCATAGTTGTTGAAGGTCATAACAAAACACCTCATGCAAAATTTCAGCCAAATCGGATAAGAATTGTGGCCTCTAGCAGCTCAAGAAGTTAAGATCCCAGATCGGTTTATATGGCAGCTATATAAAAACGTGGACCGATATAGCCCATTTACAATCCCAACCGACCTACACTAATAAGAAGTATTTGTGCAAAATTTCAAGAGGCTAGCTTTACTCCTTCGAAAGTTAGCGTGCTTTCGACAGACAGACGGACGGACATGGCTAGTTCGACTTAAAATGTCTTTATTTTTAGCTTTGCTGACAAACTGGATGTGCTAATCACCGATTAATATGCGTTCATTAGTAACATTTCGATTTGTGAGGGTTACTTTGAAAGTAGTTAGCATGAGCCTAGTTAGGAATGATGTGCAAATCTTCGTTTAACTTGGAAAAATCCTTGAATAATATCAGATTTAGGACATCATCAGCATACATACATATATCTGTATAGAGGAGTATGTGAGCCGGGTTGGAAGGTCATTTATTTTACGTTGTTGTTGTGGCAGTGTGTTGTACATTGAGGCGGCAGCCCTTGCCGATGAAGGACTTCATCGGACCAATTCGGTACGTACAACCGGCTGCCTTGGGATTGGTCATTTATTTTATATGCAAATTTCTGTGTTTTTATATTTTCCGATGCTCCAAAAGACATGTGCATTTACATATGTTTCCGATTTCTTGTAATGATATACCCTACATTTGTTTGCGCCTGTTCCTTAATGGAATATATGGAAGTAAGTACTACAAATAATGACATGCTTGATGATGTACGCAAATTATTTTTAAAGAATTTTTTCACAAAAATATGAATTTGTATAAAAATTAAGTTTCAATGTATTTTCTATGAAAAGCCAGCCTTCCAAGCAGTAAGCTACCTGCAAAATTTCATGAAAAGTTTCTGTCAATACATCTAAAGAAATTCTCAGAATAATTGATGATATTTCTTAATGTGGTAGTGTGCTTTGAGGTCATACACGTATTGTACAATGAAAGAGACAAAAATTGGGTAATGTTTTTAGAGTTTATTCTGTGTGTGTGTGTGTGTTGGTTGTACTCACCCTCTAGTCATTTTTATTTACCTTTTATCCGCTATGGATATACAAGCAGCATGCATTGGAGTGGGTCAGTTCGAAGGTCTTTTCATTTTCAAATGTAAGATAATTTAGTCAAACCAGTAAAAATATACAGCGGTCAAAAAAAGTATTCATCATTAGCAAAATTGATAATAAATTCACTTATTTTGGGTAATTGAAGAAAATTTAAAGTAAACAAATAATGCAGTTTTATGCAATAGTTTATTTTTCGTAATATGTTTTAAAATAAATTCAAAAAATAAATTTAATTAGCGCAAAAAATGCAATTTTATATAATAACACCAAAAACAGAACAAAAAAAGTATTCATCATTGATGTGCTATCATCAAAGTCAAATTCAAATATTATTTGGGAATCCCCCTTTTCTGTTTTATTTAGTAAAGGAGGCTTTGCCCTTGACAGCAAATATTTAATTTCATTGAAAATATAGTTTTTGTCAAAATGGGTCGTAAGCAAAACGAGGTTTCTGATGAGGTAAAAGTTTTGATAATAAAACACCACAGGAATGGTTTAACTCAAAAAACTATCAGTGAAATATTAAATAGACCACGATTTACTATACAATCCATCATCAGAAAGTGGACAGAAACGAAAACTGTTGACAATAAACCAAGATCTGGTCGACCAAAAGCACTTTCAGTTGGAGATGTGCGTTGGCTAGTGCGGCAAGTTCAGAAAACTCCGAAGACAAATGCGACCATTCTTCGTAAAAACACTATGGAATATTTAGGGAAGGAAGTTACTGCACAAACAATTCGAAATACACTCAAAAGGCATAGTTACAGAGGAAGAACTGCACGTAAGAAGCCCTTTATAAATAAAATAAACCGAGTGAAAAGGCTAAACTTCGCAAAAATGTATGTAAAACAGCCCGAATCATTTTGGAAAACAGTCATTTTTGCAGACGAGAGCAAGTTTAATCTTTTTGGGTGCGATGGAAAGGTCATAGTGTACAGAAAACCAAATACAGAGCTTGAAGAACGAAACACAGTTGCTACTGTAAAACATGGTGGAGGTGGTTTAATGGTTTGGGGGTGTATGGCGGCTTCAGGAGCGGGAAATCTTGAAATTATTAATGGAGTAATGGATCATAAGTATTACATTGACATTTTAAAGAGGAATTTAAAAGATAGTGCTGTAAAACTTGGGCTTGGTAATAACTTTCAATATTATCAAGATAATGACCCCAAACATTCTGCTTTAAATACCAAGATGTGGATGCTGTATAACTGCCCCAAAGTCATTAAAACTCCTCCTCAAAGTCCCGACTTGAACCCAATTGAACATCTTTGGGAACATCTCGAACGCAAATTGAGAACGCGCAATTCTTCGAGCAAGAGTCAAATGCAACAGGTGATAATGGAGGAATGGACTAATATAGACCAAAATATAACCGCTAAATTAGTCCAATCGATGTCAAACCGTTTAAAAGAAGTTATAAGACGCGGTGGTCGAATAACAAAGTATTAATTTTTTTAAATTATGTTATTTATTTTTTTGTTTTTTTGCAATGATGAATACTTTTTTTGTTTAATTTTTTGTGTTCAGCTGTAAAATGGCCCTTTTTGTTCCAATAAATACTATTTTTTTCTTTAAAAACAATGAAATTGTGTACATATATATCACACAAGCACTACTGCATCATTAGTTTAATATGTTTTTATTCCAATTGTCTTTTGTAGACTTATTAAAAAAAAAAAACATTGAATGATGAATACTTTTTTTGACCGCTGTATATCTGTATAGAGGAGTATGTGAGCCGGGTTGGAAGGTCATTTATTTTACGTTGTTGTTGTGGCAGTGTGTTGTACATTGAGGCGGCAGCCCTTGCCGATGAAGGACTTCATCGGACCAATTCGGTACGTACAACCGGCTGCCTTGGGATTGGTCATTTATTTTATATGCAAATTTCTGTGTTTTTATATTTTCCGATGCTCCAAAAGACATGTGCATTTACATTGTATGTTTCCGATTTCTTGTAATGATATACCCTACATTTGTTTGCGCCTGTTCCTTAATGGAATATATGGAAGTAAGTACTACAAATAATGACACATGCTTGAAAATTTTTTGCTGTGATGATGTACGCAAATTATTTTTAAAGAATTTTTTCACAAAAATATGAATTTGTATAAAAATTAAGTTTCAATGTATTTTCTATGAAAAGCCAGCCTTCCAAGCAGTAAGCTACCTGCAAAATTTCATGAAAAGTTTCTGTCAATACATCTAAAGAAATTCTCAGAATAATTGATGATATTTCTTAATGTGGTAGTGTGCTTTGAGGTCATACACGTATTGTACAATGAAAGAGACAAAAATTGGGTAATGTTTTTAGAGTTTATTCTGTGTGTGTGTGTGTGTTGGTTGTACTCACCCTCTAGTCATTTTTATTTACCTTTTATCCGCTATGGATATACAAGCAGCATGCATTGGAGTGGGTCAGTTTGAAGGTCTTTTCATTTTCAAAAGTAAGATAATTTAGTCAAACCAGTAAAAATATATGTTTATCGGTTGAATCAGATTTTTCTTAGCTATTAAGGCCTGGTTATGCTCTCGTAAATGTACCGTAAATGTAAAGAGGTAATTATGCTTATTACAAAACGCAAGGCGTATTTAATAAGGTGGCTGCATTGGCGAATTGCTACAAAAAAGCATCTTTTTTGGGAACTTCATATGGCAAAATTTCTAACAGGGCGAAGAAAATTTTATTCGTGACATTTAGAATTTTCGGCAAATTTGCTTCGACCAATAAGAGCAAGAAATTTTCAAAATTCAATTTAGCTCTAGAGGCTTTTCCCACGAAAGCACCAAGATGGCAGGTTTAAATAGTTTTCGTGAGGTTAATGTTGCCGTAGATAGCAACCAAGTGAATGCTAATGTTAAAAGGCGGTATAATAAACGTATACTAACAAATGGCTCAAATAGGAGGATTGTGGTTCGAGCACAATCACCACAAGAAGGGGTACCATTTTTTGGCCCTTGGATATGTGGGATTTTTAGGTCATTCGAAAAGGACCGTTAAAGTTTGTTGGCTACGAGGATGACGTTGTCATCATGGTGAGTGGCCGTTCAGAGTGCATACAATATGCTGCCAAAATTGGGCAATGGTCTTAACGTAAAGCCCGAAAGATCAAGTTGGTACTATTCACCAATACTAGGTAACTTGGTATGTTCAGGGGACCTCTCCTAGATGTGATGGAGCTGCCGCTCTCACTACTGAAAGTCCGGAAAAGCCATTGCAATGTCCACGGTTTAACCTTACGCTGGACACATGGCGGACGTAAGCTTGATTTGTGGGAACGAGGAGGAGTCATAGACGGTTGAGCACCTATTGTGGGACTGCCCTGAAATTGCGAGAGTAGGTGCAGGATAATGTATACACAAACACCTATTTTCCTATTTAAATTATCTTCATGCTAAAGTCCTTTTGCCATTTTAGGGGGGAGGGTACGTCCCTCTTCCGATATCGACAAATTATATAGCCTATGTTTCCTTCCAGACCAACCTACACAATATGCGAACATTTTGAGAAAATCGGTTCTGCCGTTTTTAAGTCTATACGGAACAAACAAACCTAATGTGCCCATTTTGGGAGTTTTTGTGGGGGTAAGGTGACCCCCTATACTTTAACATGAATTGGTTTGAAAGATTCGTTATCTATTCCCGCATAATTTTCATTTGATGCCCATATTGAACTTATCGGTCCACTTTTGATTTTGGGTGGTGTTTTGAGGTAACGGCGGAGGGTTCGCCCCCTTCCGATATCAATAAACTCTAAAGCCTACTTCCCGACCATATTCGTAATCTACTCCCGAATACCTTTACTTTGAGCCCATATTGTAATCTACTCCCGAATACCTTTCATTGGAGTCCCATATTGTCATGATCGTCAAATAAACCTATTTCAAGGGGTTTTGGGGCTGGGATGGACCCCCAGGTACTTGGACCCAACTTTTATTATGAAATTCGTACTCTACTCTTGAATACCTTTCATTTGAATCCCATATTGTCCCGATCGGTCCACTTTTATTTTTGGAGTAAGGGGAAGGGACCGCCCCCCTCCCGATATCAAAAAATTATATAACCTATGTTTCCTTCCAGACCAGTCTACACAATCTGTGAAAATTTCAAGAAAATCGGTACAGCCGTTTTAGAATCTATACGGAACAAACAAACAAAAACAAATTGAAGCTGGACAGGGCCCGCTCCGCTGCGCCTTCTTTCATTCTCTTATTTTATCTTAGCTGTACGGGGTTTTCAAATATTTCGCCCCAATGTGGATATCATATTGGTTTTATACACCCAAATTTCTTTCATTTGAGCCTTATATAGCTATGGTCAATAAATATATCCGGTATGGCGGTGTTTTTTAGGGTGAGGTTCATACTCTACTCCCAAAAACCACACTTGAGCTACATATTGCTAAAGTCGGTATATATGTGTGGTTTAGGGGGAGTTATGTGGTGAGACGCCCCTGAAGGACTTGGCCCTTTTTGCCATAATCCACAAGTATGTCCAGTTTGACGGATATGTAGGGTGGGGCGACCATCCACGCACTTAGCCCTGAAAAATATGAGCATCGTGTTTTACTCTCAAATTTCTTTTATTTGAGCCAATTTTGCCATTAGTTTAAGGAGAATTTATGGGCTGAGACGATTTGGCCTCAAAATGTCTACCATCAAATACCTTTTATTTATTGCCATAGTAGACAAACATTGCCGGTTTTAAGGGAATTTAGGGGGCGGACCCTGAAATAATATCAGCATCGTGCTGGAACACGATTTTGTTTGAGACCTATAAAGTCAAGCATTTTGAAGGATCAATATATTTAGAGCTAGGGGTCTCGTTCAGATGCACACCAATTAAAATTTTTTTTTGGTTATCTACATTCAAAATCATTTTTGAAAGCTACCACTTGGGATACCACATTTTTAAAGATCCGCAGGTCCTCCCGTGTCTATCCCAATTTGAGAGTAAAAAGTGTACTCTGCTTAAGACCTTTTATTGGTGTCCTATTCTATCCTGTTCGGCCTACATTTATTTATTTTTAAATCCTTGTTTTTAAGTCCGATTTGTATTCTACCTTTAAATACTTTTCATTTGATACCAATATTACCCAAAGCGGCAAAAGTGTCCTGCTGGAGGGTTTTGGGGGGTGAGGAGGCCCCTCAGACACCAAGGAATACATTTTTATCTCAAATTTGTATTCTATTTTTGATGCCTTTCATTTGATACCCATATTACCCAAAGCAGTAAAAGTGTCCTGTTGGGTGGTGTTTTTGGGGGTGGGGGACTCCCCGACACTAAAGGTGAAATTTTATACCAAGTTCGTAATCTACTCTTAAATACCTTTTATTTGATACCCATATTGTCACAATCGGTAAACATGTCCGTTCGGGCGGGTTTTGAAATAGGGCGTCCCCCAGGGTTAGTTGACCCAAAAATTCCATACCAAATTCGTGTTTTTGGGGTACCATGAAGTGGCATACAAGATCTTGCTTAAATCTTTGCACGCATCGCTAAGATCTGGCATTTTCGAAAATTGGGTTAAGGGGGAGGATCCTTTCTAAACTTTACTTTTAAGTTTTGAAAATTGTTCAAATTTTTTCAACCGACACGAAAACGAAACGTAAAATTTTGTTTTTACTGAATTCTCTTTTCCGGTTACGGTCGACAGACGTTCGGTAATCATTTGTATGTGTATTCATAAGCCAAAACAAAATATTGTAGCTGACACGTTTTCCTACATTTACTGTATGTTTACGAGAGCATAGCCAGGCCCTTAGTATGAGCTAAACTACTGGAGCTCATAATAGGCAACTTTTTATAAGATTCCGCTCAAAATTTTTGCCATTGTCACAAATTTTTTGTTGGCAAAGAATAGATATGGATCGCGTTTGGTGGTTTTCTAATTTTATTATTTTTATTCCAACTGCCCAAAGTTCATACATATCACCTAGGAGTATACATAAGTGATGGATGGACAGATATCAAATGTTTGTAATTAGCTCCATTATCATTAGTAAATGTTCGATATGTTTTCCTACCCACTTAATGATGACATTAGATTTCATTACACATATGTTTGCACATCGGCTTTATCGTCATTGCTATCGTTTTATCATTGTCTTCCGAACGTAATACGATACAACAACGTGTTAATTGTTTGTAATTTGTTTTTTTTTTGCTTTCCTTCTCTTTTTTGGTATAGCGTTGGCGCCGCCGTTGGTTTACATTGAAACAAGGCGAGATACCGGAGCAATTCTGCCTCGAATACTATGCCGATCGAAAGTGTCGCAAATTGAAGGGTGTAATTGATTTGGATCAATGCGAGCAGGTAGATTGTGGCCTGCGATTGGAGAATCGAAAGCAGAAATTTCAATTTATGTTTGATATTAAAACACCGAAGCGTACATATTATTTGGCAGCGGACACGGAAACTGATATGCGTGATTGGGTGAATTGTATTTGTCAGGTGTGTCACTTGCATGACACAAAACAATCGCAAGGTAAGTCATCAGGTCAGTGTTTTATTGTAGACGAAATAATGAGACATCATTTACTTTTTGAATCATTTGTAAAGATGAAAATCGCACCCAAAACTTAGCCACCACGATTCATACCAATTCTTCGAATGACACCACAACCACCACCATTAATTCGTCTAGTGGAACCAATGTTGGTGGTGGCAATAATACTCCTCAAAGTTTCAACCATGATATTCTACGTAAACCGCCAAATGTGGTGGTGGAACAACAGCCTTTGACATCGGCCGCTGCGGCCAGCTGTAACCATCTAAATGCTACAACATCAACAAATGCCGCTGACGATAGCAGTAGGGCCTATGTGAATACGGAATACTCAAATCGTGAGACAGTTCTGTGCGATGTCCAATTCGAGAAGCAACAATTAGCGAATGTAGTCAACAAGCAACCGCAACAGCGACAGTCACAGCAGAAAACGCACCACCAGCAGCAGCAGCAGCAACATAACCGCCAACAACAGCCGCAAACGGCATCTTCGGCAGTTTATCTAAATACAGATATGTTTCAGGATTCATCACGTCTTGCTGTCAGTTCGAATGGTGTTGTACGCAAAATTCCCGAAAATCTGGTCATAAACAATACCCCATTGACGGATACTCAACAACACAGTGTGCAGCCTTCACCAGCTTTAAGTACAGCTTCGGGACCTTATATTCCCATAAGCGAATGCTATTCTGGAAGTCCGAAATTTTTGGTAAGTTTGCAAAAACTGTGGCGCAGAGGTTAGCATGTTAGCCTACGATGGCGAACGCCTGAGTTCAAATACCGGCATGAACATTACTAAAGTTGACTACATTTGTGAGGTATCCTGCCATGTGAAAACTTTTCTAAAAAGTGGTGTCACGCCGTTCGGGCTCGGCAGAAAAAAGTTGGCCTCTTATCATTGAGCCTAAACTTTAATTGCTTTGCACTTTTTGATATGCGAGAAATATCCCCTGTTTCTTAATGTAATATTCATGGCAAATTTAGTTTTAAAATAAACTGCAGTTGATTGATTAACGAAATTTCCAGATTTAATACGAATGCTACCCAAAGATCAGAAGAATTCCATCTGATTATAGCTATTTTTCTACATCACACAAAGTTTTGATAGACCAAAAATATCATGTATGACGCGTTTCTATTTTTTTGTATCAACATACCAACGAATTCATTACGAAAACGTGATATAAGTACCACACTACCACGCTCGACACCCTGTCTGCTTGCTTTTCATTTCCCAATGCATGTGTTTGTGTGTGTAGTGGCAGATTTTTTGTCTACTCAACTACAATATTCCCATGGCATACCCAAGTTCCGTGTATCTTTCGGAAGTTGTTTCAATGGCTTCGAATGCCAGACAACGGCAGCGGCTCTCGCCGTTGTTTCGAGCTTACAGGTTCGAATCCCGGTCGGGCTCCACCCAATTTTATTTCTCAAGTTTTTTTGCCCGTTAAGGCGAAGATAATAATTTTACAACTTTCATTTTTTTCTCTTTCGAGACGAGTTTTTTATGGTTGAAGTATATTGCAATGGAATAGTAAAGCCAGAAGATACCACAACACCAAACATAGTATGACGCGTTTCGATTCTTGTTAAAAATCTGAGGAGTGACCATTAATCCAAACATTAAACTCAAATTCGTGTTCCCGGAGTTTTACATATGTGAACCATATTGCATCTAAATTGCGGGTGCGCCTTAAACATGGTGCCTTTTCAACTAAATTTTTTATTTATCTAATTAAAAAATTATTTTGACATTTCGAAAATTGCAATCATTTTTTAATTGGATCAATTAAAAAATTAATAAGAAATTTAAAAAAATTTTAATTCTTTTTTTTCATTGAATTTTTTTTCAATCACCTTTTTCTAAAATTGTAGCTTATTGTATATTATAATTTTCGAGATTGAAGCAGTTTCAATTAAAAAGTTAATTAGTTTCGAGAATGAAACCGATTTTTATTTTTTTTTCCGTGTACTATCCATCAACACAGTGACAATATACGCCGCGGACCATAACCAAACGTTGTTGTACGAAAACAAAATCCAAATCGTTTTCAAAGAGTGCTTTTGCATTGGACAGAGCATCTCAGAAGCACGGGATAACTATTAACATCACACAGGCTGGAACATTGAGCTCCGATTTGTGTGGCTATTGTTGTTGTTCTTGTAGTTTGTTGTGTTCTATCTTTTGTCTGCTTGATTCTGTTAAGTGTCAAAACCCAGGAACTATGCGACTAAGATGGGGTGCGTCTACAGGGATCTGGGTCTGGCTGGAAGTTAAACAGGTGACGTGTATCGTGCGGTCCCTAGTTACAATCGGGACATACGTCTTGCATGTCGGCATTAATCCTTGCTCTGTAGGAGTTGAGGCAGATGCATCTGCCGGAACTTTATTGAGCCAGAACTACTCTGGTTTGCCGGAGGAGGTCAATTTCTTCAGGTGCAATAGGAGGCGGTCGTTCTCCAAGGACTACATTCACCCGGTAGCCATTTACCGCATCTGCTACCGTGTCTGCATGAAAGTTGTCTACACCTGCTGGATATGCCGCTTGATCCAGAGGTTCTCTCTTGTAACGCTGAACCTCAATCTCTAGATCATGCAAATCTACCTTAAGGCTTCTGGGCGGTGGATATCTATTCACAAGATGATGATTTGGATGGTCTCTGCGATAAGAGCCCAAAAGGTATTGCTTAGACAGCATGTAGTTATGTCTTCGCACTGGTAGGATCTTTGTCTCCTGATGAAGGTGGTCCACCTGAGAACTGAGGAGACAGCACGTCGCAGTTCGGAGGGCGGCATTCTGACAGATCTGAATATTATTCCACTGCGTGTCACAAAGTTGACGAGACCACACTGGCGCTGCATAAGTTACCACATACCGGCCAATTGCTTTGTACGCGGTCAACAAGGTTTCTTGGCCTGCACCCCAAGTGACTTGAGTACCTTGTTTCTACTTTTGACTTTATCGCAAATTGCTGTGGCATGTGGGGAGAATGTGTATGAGCTGTCAAATGTGACGTCAAGTATTTTGGGGCACTTGATGGTCACAGTCAGCTCAGTATTCACCTCACGCGTATTTGTAGTGAACAATGTGACTGAAGATTTGGTGGCAGATATTTTTAAGTTTCTATATTTCTATTGCTATATTGTAGCTATTTAACCTATCGCAGATGTAATCAATGGGTGGATGCCATTATCGTCCAATCGTCTGCATATGATACGATCTCTATGCACTCTGAAGGGGGTGGAATGAAGGATAGGTAGAGGTTGAACAGTGCCGGAGATATCACCCCACCTTGTGGAACTCCCTGTTTCACTCTACGGTGCTTCGACTTCTTATCCCTTAATTCCACAAATGACTGGCGACCACACAGATAATTCGCGACCTAGCGTTTTAAGCCTGGCTGGAGGGACGTGTTGGCGATGTCCTCAAATAGTTTGGCATGGCTGACCGTGTCGAATGCCTTCGAGGGCCGTAAGTGCGACGAGGACCGTCCTATCACATGGCCTGGGCTGATTGAAGCCACGGCAAATGTGTGCGTTGATGGCATGCAAAGCTGTTGTTGTGCTATTCAGTCTTCGAAATTCATGTTGATCCTCGGCGAAAGGAAATTATCCTATAAGGCT
This sequence comes from Stomoxys calcitrans, assembly GCF_963082655.1. Lineage (NCBI taxonomy): Eukaryota > Metazoa > Arthropoda > Insecta > Diptera > Muscidae > Stomoxys > Stomoxys calcitrans. The sequence continues at coordinate 182,437,118 of NC_081552.1, read as the reverse complement.
CGAGAGGAGTAATGCCTCAAGCACCTTTGCTACTGGTGAGAGAAGGGAGATCGGTCTGTACGACTCCCCCAAACTCTGGTCCTTTCCAGGCTTCAATAGTGGGATCACTCTGCCCATTTTCCAGACATCGGGAACTAAATATAAGAGTGTTCAAAGACAGGTTGAGACCAGTTGTAAGGTACTCAACTCCAGGTAGATTCCGATTCTTTAGCATCAGTGTAGAGATTCCGTCGGGGCCCAACGCTTTGAATTATTTGGCGCCACGGATGACATTTGTAACTTCGCTCACCGTTAATTGTGATGACTGTCCATCGGCTCGGAAATCACAGATACGACGAATGTCTCTCCTCCTAGCCCTGTCACTCTCGGGATGCACAATAAATTGATGGTTGAACTACCTGGCGCATCTCTTCGGATTAGTCACAGTTGCGTGACCAAGGTCCTGTCATCCCGTCTATCGGGGTTCGAGAGTAACTTAACAGTAGACCACAGCTTGCCTAAATCGCTACCTAAGTTACATTGCTCCAAGTGTTCCAGCCACAAATTCCTCCTATGTTCGTTGACTACCCAGTTTATTTCTCGATTCAGCTCGCTGGTTCGACTATAACAACGGTATGACTATAACAACAACAATCACATTATCATTTTCAGTGCATCGGTCAAGGTAATATTCATCGATTCAGAGACCAGTACCGCCACAGAGTCTGATACCAAACCAACACCTATACGTAAGCAAAGTTGAATGTAAATTGAGATTTTTCGTAAGCCTGATTTTTTCGTGGGACTGATTTTGTCGTGAGTTGTTATTTTTTCGTGAGTGGTGATTTTCTCATGAGTAGTTATTTTGTCGTAAGTCTATATAATTGTTATGAATACTCATTTTTTATTTAGTCACGGTCACACCGTCACGTGATTGGATTCTGACCTCGCACGCGAACGCTGACTCACGCACACAATTTTAGTCACAGTATTCTTAGTTTAGGAGGCACTCGACTAGCACACTCGGTTTCTGGCCGCTTCACTCGAATACCTTAGCTCCATTGTGTTCAATCCCATGGCAGCTGGTTGTAATTACCGCATTGACGCGATGGGTTCCTTCATCGGCAAGGGCTGCCGCCTCAGTGTACCGCACACTGCTACAACAACAACATTGTGTGTGTTCGTCATAGAAGAAGACTTCAAGCGAAGCGACCAGCAACAAACTAAGAAGATTGTGACAAAGAAACTTTCGCCGGTCAAAGTATGGTTCAGCGAGCCAATCCAGGCCACATCCAGAACACCAGAATGGCAAGAAGAATATTTGCCTAGAGGGATTCCAAATGCAAAATCTTCGATGAACATTCCATTAAGGAACAGGTGCAAACTTCTCAAATATCAATGAGTGCAGTCCGGTTCAATTTTAACCTCAATGATAAGGAACCTATTTTTTTTTAGCTGGGCCCGAACGGCTTGACACAGTGCGGTACCTTATTGGGGTGCAGTTTTTACATGGCGTAGTACCTCACAAATGTCGCCAGCATTAAGAGGGGATAACAACCGCTGAAAATTGTTTTCTGATGTTTCCGCCAGGATTCGAGCCCAGGCGTTTAGCATCATAGACGCACATGCTAATATTTGCGCTATGGTGGCCTCCTTAAGGGATTCGAGGTACGGAAAATTGTGTTCACCTATTTTCTTCCTATGTCTAATGCGACGTCAAAGACCTGACGTTGCAATGACTGGTCAGTACTCTATTAGCAATCTGAAGTCATCCTTTATTCAGTATATGCGATGTCCTGTTTCGCGAAATTCTCGTCCAGAGGGCCTTCACCACTCTACTGTTTCAAATAAGAGTCACATTAGAGGTAATAAAACACTTATCTGCGGTGATCCCCTAGTCACAATCTTAATCTTATTTTTACGCACATTCCGTGATCAGGCAGCCGTAAATATTAACCTATTCTATCCTCTTGCTTTGATCCATTTGTGTAGCTTTTCTGTAATTGACTATGACAGAACATTTGACTCATTAGCCGATCTTAGAATAGCGTTTCAAGCGCCTCGATCATCTGGGCTCCCTCTAAAATCTCTGACACCATTTGTGTAGCATAAACTACATATTGTCCCATGAGCATTCTCATTGAGGAACAGGATACAGGATACTTTACGATACATGTAGCATGAACTACCAGGTGGCAACACCAAAGTCTATCCAATTCATTCAGAAACCTCTTCCAATCCAATCCATCCATTCATTTTACTGTCGCCTCGATTATCCCGCGATGGTTTGACCCGCTTCTATCTTTTATCCACACTCCCATCGCCTTCTATCTCATAGCCGCAGTGGCTGCATTAGACCCATTTCGAGTCTACTGAGGCGTAAGTATGTATTGGTCTAATCACGCTCCTGTAGGGCCTGTAGATTATCCTCGGATTCAAGCATTATTTCGAGCCTACGGCTCGTCTTCCACCTTCTGTGAGAATTCTCAATACGCTTCTGGATGCGGCACTTCCAGTTCAATTTCCTATCTTATACCACTCCCAAATATTTGACCTGGTGGGATATCGAAATCATTCTGGTGAGGAAGCATGGTACCTTGAATTGGCCCACCTTCGTCTTCTTCGCTAAAAGGAAGATTTTAGTTTTCCCCGGGATAACGTTAAGAGCCCTAGCACAGCCGTATGACATTACCAATCAGCTGGCTCGGAATAGTTGTGAGCACCAAACAAGCTGGATCATTGAGTTTCGATCTGTGTGGTGTTCATTGCTGTCATAAAGAGCTTAGCTGTGTGCTACCGGGCGCGTCCACAGGTTGCGGATAGTGGAATGCTCCATACGAAGTAGCTGCAGCGAGGACAATCAGCGGTAGGACCGATCGCAGCGGGAACAGGGTGATCATTGGTTATTTAAAGACGCCAAAAACTCGCATTGTCATATCGAGCATCATAGCCATTCAGTATTTGTGCAAGAACCGGTCCGGGTGGCACCGGTTCTCTCTCGGACGCGCCCGCTAGCTTCTCGTGATAACGAAGAACACTACACAGATTGGAGTTCAAAGTTCCAGCCTGTGTGACTCTCATAGTTATCTGGTGCACATCCACGTTCGTGGGGGTCCTCACCCACCTTCCTTTCTGACATAGGCTGCTTTTATCTGAACAATTTTTGTTATTAAATGAAGAGTTTCCTTAAAAGAATTGAATAACAGAAAATCTTTTTAGTCTTTCCTAAATTGTCTCTATTTTTTCTTATTTTCAGTTAGAGGCAAATACTCATCCATCAACACCCTTAAATAATTTGGATCCGAAATTCTATGACACTCCGCGTAGCCATAATAATATTGGACTGAATTTGACCAATGTTCAATCATATTCACCGAAAATAACAAATTGTGGAACGGTAAGTCAACTTGGAATAATAGTTTATATACTTTGATGATGTGTTTAATGTGGACTTGAATAGAGACAAGCAGAAGTTAGCTTTTGTCCAAGCGTAGCGGTTTTTATTCAATTGATTATTTGCTTTTTCTAGCAGCAACCTGTAAATGTCTCCAAAAATCGCAGTCATAAATCCGATTCGGATTCCGAAAGCGTTTTCACAGATGATGATGAATGGGCACATCCCATGCCCCTTAGAGAACACATGGGTATGTCAATTTGTTATTGCTCTTCTCAACATTGTTTATATTTTTCCTAACATTACAAATATGTTCACAGATCGCAATACCAGACCATCCGATAGTTCGGTAGAAAATGAATCTTTTGTTTTAACCTATTCACAACGATTTTCGAAATTACCTGACGATGCTAGCAAAGAGCTAAAGAATATTACAAATAATAGTGCCCATAATTCCAATGAATGTTTGGAAAAATTAGCTAAAGTATTGAAAAATAAAAATAATTTAATATTGGACTTTAAGGACAATGAAAAGTGAGCAGCTTACCTAAACTTAGTTTGTCTCTATCTAATACAGATATTTTTTGACAATTCAACAGATCATCAACACGAGACATGCCACAATTTTCGGATACCGAAAATACTTCACCTGCCATTATAGGACCCAGAGATGCTCGCTCTGTGGTAGATGAGAGCTATGACATACCACGTTCCCACCAATTGCCCTATTGCAATATGGCAAATATAATGGACAAAATAACCAGTCCCGATGCAAATCCCATTGCAGCTTCAACACCAAATTTAATGGCTAGCATAGAATCGGTGCCCAGTTCACCCGCGTCGGTGATATCGCAATTGTCATCGAATGTGAGAACTTTGCCCAGACCGCATTGTTATACCAATGCAGCCCCTAGCAAAGTGGAGGGCAATGTTTTTCGTTACGATTTCGTTGAGCAAACTAATGTGCCGCCAGTCAATCGTAAATTAAAACCAAAATTAAGTGTAGAGGCTGATAAACCACCAGAAGAGGTGGCAGCAAAGCCACCCCAGTTAACGTCCCAGGTCGATCATTTGGCAAATCGTTTGCAAACAACACAAATACAATCACCAGCGGGACTGGTGGGTGGTGGTGTTGCGGTTGCCGCTAGTGGTAATGTGGTTGCTGGCGCTAAATCGCACACTGAAAACTATGGTGTATTTGTGGGCGGAGGATTTATTGGAACACCTGGAGCGCCAGATAATAACTTGCCGCAGAAACCACCCTCCGTAGATCGCAAAAATAAACCAAATGCTTATAAGGTAAGGCATAAAGTAAACATTTTCTTATTTGCCCATAAAAAATTGAATTTGATAGCATCAGCATATGGTGAATTTGGGATAAGTTATAAAATTACACAGAAAAAAACACACAAAGTCCGGGGGTATAGTCATTTTGTCTTCTCATATGTAACACACTGAAATATCCATTTCCGACCCTATAAAGCGTATATTTATATATATTCTTGACCGTCATAAAACTCAAAAGACCGAAACAGAATGAGCTTTTTTCTTGAGCGTTGCGATAAAAAAATACAACTCTGCAAACAAACAACACAGAAGCAACGGGCAAAAGTCAAAGAATTTTCAACTTTGACGACTGAAATCGAGCGTCATTCTGTGTTGCCATACGTGAAGTAGGGGTTTTTGGGCGTTAAAGTTAAATATTGTATATCTTTTGCGCGATGCTTTCTTGAAATTTGTTTCATTTTTTTTCAACTCAACGCTCAAAACCAAAACTCAACGCGCTCATTTTGTTTCGGTCTTTAGACCATCAGGCGTCAAAGTTTAAAATTGTTTAACTTTTTCGCGGTGCTTTCTTGACGAGTTGCATTTTTTTCAACTCAACGCTCAAAACCAAAGCTCTACGCGCTCATTCTTTTTCGACCTTTAGACCATCTAGCCATGTCCGGTCCTCCTCTCCGTTGAAATGACGCTACAGTCTTAGCTGAAACTTTTCACAGATTTTTTTTTTAACCAGGTAGATAAGTTTAGTTCCAAAATAGGCTTTATCGGAATATTCTTAATATAACTCCCAAATAAACACCATCTCCCCATAATTCTTCTTGATATCATACAATATACTTTAATTTGAAATAGTGACTTTTATTAAATTCCTAAATATTCTATGGTCTTAGTCCCATAAAAAGGACATTTGTTATGTACCTGATTTCGCCGAATTGTGGAACAGTGATTTAATTAGACCCCTCAACATCCACAACGAATATGGTTCAGATTGGTCTATATTTGGAAAAATATTTTATATAGACCGATCTCACTATTTAAAGTCTTAGACCCATAAAATATTTATTTATTACCCGATTTTTCTGAAATTTGGGACAGTTGTGTTAGATCGCTCAATATCCATGCTTAGTATGTTATTGGTGGTCAACGCACAGTGGCCGATATGCCCAATCTAGCGGCGCTTTGCCTGAAATTTTGCATGAAAACGTCTGTTATGATCTCCAACATCCGTGCTAAAAATGATCCAAATCGGCCTATAACCTGATATAGCTCCCATATAAACCGATCTCTGATTTACGTTCTTTTGCCTCTAAAAGGTTCAATTGTTATCCGATATTACTGAAATTTTGCACATGATGTTTTGTTATGACTTCCAACAACCCTGATAAGTATGGTCCAAATCGATCCATAGACTGATATAGCACCAATATAAAACGATCTCTCGATTTCACTTCTTGAGCCACCGATTTATTATAACCCGATTGGGCTGAAATGTTGCATGATGACTTCTGCTTTGACCTTCAACATCCGCGCTAATAATAATCAAAATCGGGCTATTGTTGGCATTGGTTCACTGGGCCATATTAAAAGGCATTAAGTTCGGCTAGATCGGACTTTTGATACCCACCACCTCGGGTATTGGAATCCTTCATTGGCAAGGGCTGACGCCTCAGTGTACGTGTTTGTCTTTTTTCGTCATGAGAGAGGCACATACCGCAGTCCTTCTCCGCACGCTTCTAGTCCGTGGCGGGGTTTGAAAAGAACCCCGGACCCTGATTGCCTCCCACCCATTGTTGACATCTGCGATAGGTTGAATGTCTACCTCAACGAACTTGCCTCATATTTCGCTGCAAGAAATCTTCAGTCACATTGTTCACTATAAATACGCTTGAGGTCAATACCGAGCTGACTGTGTTGGTCGATGGAGAAATGATTCCGACTATCAAGTGTCACAAAATACTTGGCGTCACATTTGACAGCTCTTACACATTCTCCCCACATGCAACATCAATTTGCGATAAAGTCAAAAGTAGAAACAAGGTCCTCAAGTCACTTGCTTTGTGACTCGCAGTGGAATAATATTCAGATCTGTTAGAATGCCGCCCTCCGAACTGCGACAGGCTGTCTCCTCAGTTCTCATGTGGACCACCTCCTTCAGGAGACAAAGATTCTACCGTTGCGAAGACATAACTACATGCTGTCCAAGCATTACTTTTTGGGCTGTTATCGCAGAGACCATCCAAACCATCATCTTGTGGAAAAATATCCACCGCCCAGAAGACTTAAGGTCTACATCTACATGATCTAGAGCGTGAGGTTCAGCGGTACAAGAGAGAACCTCTAGATCATGCGGCATATCCAGCAGGTCTAAACAACATTCATGCAGACACGGTAGCAGATACGGTAAATTGCTACCGCATGAATGTAGTCCTTGGAGAACGACCGCCTCCCATTGCACCTGAAGAAATTGACCTTCCCCGTCAAGCCAGAGTAGTTCTGGTTCAATTAAGTTACGTTATTTTAGTCGCAGAGTTCCTGGGTCTTGATATTCAACAGAATCAAGCAGACGAAAGATAGAACACAACAAATAGTAAAACAACAACAACAAACTTCCTGTTCAGTTTCCTAGCCAAGATCTGAACAGAATTTCCCATGAACATTTCATTAAAAAATAGGGGATACTTCTCTCATATCACTGAGTACAGTCCGATTAAAGTTAAAGCTCAATGATAAGGGGCCTCCTTTTTTATACCGAGTTCGAACGGAGTGCCGCATAGCGACACCACTTGGTAGAGAAGTTATAACATGGCAGCATACCTCACAACTATAGCCAACATAAGTAAGGGGATAACCAGTGCCCAAAAATTTTCTAATGTTCACTACGGGATTTAAACCGCAGCGTTTGGTGTCATAGACTGACATGCAAACCTCTGCGCCATGCTGGCCTCCTCCTATCCAAGATTACTTCCAAGTATTTAACCTTGTCGGATATCGAAATTGTTCTGCTGAGGAAACGTGGAAACCTTCATAGCCAGTTGACAAGGAACTGGCTTACTTCTTAAGTCTTCTCTGGGCTAACGTACAAACTTGAGGCTGAAACTTTAAGCTCATCGTCATCACGATAAGCTCAGCTGGTAGCTATCAGGCGCGTCCACAAGTTGCGAATAGTGAAATGCTCCGTATTCGCAATAGCTGCAATTGTGTCGTTTGAGTCGTTTAGAGGCCGACCGACCCCGGCTCCTGTTTAAATTCAGAGTGCCTATGACGCTCGATATGAAAAGGCGAGTTATTGGCACCTTTAAATAACCAATAGCCATGGTGTTCCCGCAGCGATCGATCCTAAGGACCAAATCAGGGTTGCTCACATATAGCAGTTTGACGAGGACAGCTCAATCCCATGGCAGCCGGTTGTACGTACCGGATTGACCCGTTGAGAACCTTCAACGGCGAGGGCTGCCGCTTTAGTGTACAACGGATTTAAATACCTCTTCAGCCCGAAATCGTAGTGACGATAAAATGCATCCTGTGCCATGGGACCCACAATTTATCCACCTGTTCCATAACATAGGGGTTATCTTAAAAACTCCTTCTCCAGTGCCTTTATACATGTAAGATTCGTCCGTAGAAATTTACCAAGCTTCCCTATCTAGAAGATGGTGGCCAAGGCTATATTTATGAAACCCCTCTTATTCTTATTTTTCCTTAACTGGTCATGCCATGGGGCAGTAGTTTGGAACATAATGTTTATACCAAGAAGATATATATATATATATATATATATATATATATATATATATATATATATATATATATATATATATATATATATATATATATATATATATATATATATATATATATATATATATATATATATATATATATATATATCTTCTTGGTATAAACATTATGTTCCAAACTACTGCCCCATATATATATATATATATATGTATATATATATATATATATATATATATATATATATATATATATATATATATATATATATATATATATATATATATATATATACATATATATATATATATATATGTACATATATATATATATATATATATATATATCTTCTTGGTATAAACATTATATATATATATATTTTTTCACAGCTTGTGACTCTGTAATTGCATTCTTTCTTCTGTCACTTATCAGCTGTTACTTTTAGCTTGCTTTAGAAAAAAAGTATATTTCATTGAAGTTCATTCAAAGCTTTATTAAAAATGCATTTACTTTCTTTTAAAAAATCCGATCGCCTTAGAATCACTTCCTGTCGGTCCATGTATTCTTGTAATCAAGGTACAGGTCGCATTTGTTGTCCGACTGTCACAAAATTTTGCACAAGTCACTTTTTTTGGTTCAAGGACGAACGCTATTGATTTTGAAAAAATAGCTCCAGATTTATATAGCTCTCATATATATCTCATCTATATGAAGGAGAGGTATCGGGAGAAAAGGAGCGAGGAGAAACGTCTATCCTGCAGAAAGAAAAAGGAAATGGAAAGACGTGAGTGTGAGCGAATTGAGATGTGCAGGAGTCAGAATGAAGTCAGGAAATTCTGCTAAAGAATTAAACATCAAACCGATCGCTTTGGTGCAGGCACAACCTCCTGCAGAGATAAAGAATGAAATATGGTAACTGACACAGATAATATGCTAAGGATATGGGAAAAATATGTTACCCAAGTGCAAGTTCCGACGCTGGCGGCGAAGAGGATACCGCAGAACCAATCAATGATGATGGTATAGAATTTTTACCTCCTAGTCAGATTGAGGTCCACGTAGCAGTGACCCGACTAAAGAACAACAAGGTAGCAGGAGCCGAAGGGTTACCCGCTGAACTATTTAAGACCGGAGGCGACACGCTGATAAGGCGTATGCATCAGCTTATCTACGCAATCTGCCTAGAAGAACGCATACCCGATGATTGGAACCTCTACATAGTGTGCCCATACTCAAGAAAGGAGACAAGGCGGATTGTGCCAACTACGGAGGAAATAGTCTCCTCCCCATCGCATACAAGATACTCTCGAGCGTACTGCGTGAAAGATTAAAACCTAAAGTCAATGAGATAATTGGGCCCTATCAATGCGGCTTTAGACCTGGTAAATCCACCCTGGACCAGATATTCACACTGCGCCAAATCCTGGAAAAGAGCCGAGAAGGACAAATCAACACCTACCATCTCTTTGTTGGCTACAAAGCGGCTTTCGATACTTCTTTACGTTCAAAGGTATTTCAAGCCATGTGTGAGTTTGGTATCGCTGCAAAATTAATAAGACTCTGCAGGATGACACTTGCTGATACGCGTTCCTCAGTAAGAATAGGAAAAAATCTCTCCGAGCCATTTAATACCAAACGAGGTTTCAGACAAGGAGACAGCTTATCATGTGATCTCTTTAATATACTGCTCGAGGAGATTATACGAGATGCAGATGTGAATAGATATGGTACACTAATCTCAAGAGAACAAATGCTACTCGCCTATACCGAAGACATCGACATCATAGGTCGGTCGCCGGAAGTAGTAACTGCAGCCTCTGAAAGAATCGAAAGAGAGTCAGTGAAAATGGGTTTGGCAGGTAATGGAGATAAGAAGAAATGAATGATTTCAACTTCCATAACGCCTTGTAGAGATCGAGACGCTTGGAACGCTATTCTACGTTCGGCTGGTGGAACAAATATTCTGTCATAGCCAATTAAAATATAGTTATTCTCATATATATCTTTCATCCGATATGGTCCGATCTTTACAAAATTTTGGATGATAAATTGTTATTGACGTCCTAATACGAGTGCAGAATTTTCTAAAAATCTGCTCAGATTTAGATATAGCTCAAATATATATCTTCTATGTGGCCTATTTAGGCTGTAGAAGCCACAATTTTGGTCCGATTTTTACAAAATTTTGCATGACATTTTTTATTTGACGTTCCAATATGGGTGTAAATCATTTAAATCGGTTCAGATTTGGATATAGCTCCCATATATATTTTCCATCCGATATGGCCTTTGAAGTCTATAGAAGCCACAATTTTCGACGGATCTTTACAAACTTTTGCTTGAGATGTTTCACTTGATGTTCCAATACGTGTGCGGACTTTCATAAAAATCAGTTCAGATTTAGATATAGCTCCCATATATATCTTTCATCCGATACCTCCTTTAAAGGTTGTAGAATCGACAATTTTAGTCCGATCTTTACAAAATTTTGAAAGAGATGTTTTATTTGACATGCAAAATTTTATAAAAATCGGTTCAGAGTTAGATATAGCTCCCATATATATCTTCCTCCCGATATGGCATTTTAAGGCTATAGAAGTCACAATTTTGGTCAGATCTTTACAAAATTTTTCATGAGATGTGTTATTTGACGTCCCAATACATGTGGAAAATTTCATACCAAAAATCTGTCCAGATTTATATATAGTTCCCATATATATCTTCCATCCGATATGCCTTCTTTAGGCTATAAAAGCCACAATTTTAATCCGATCTTTATAAAATTTTGCGTGAGGTGTTTTATTTGACGACTTAGTACGTGTCAACGTCCGTCTAGATTTAGATATATGTAGCTCCCATATATATATTTCATATGATATGCCCTTAAAGGCTTTAGTAGCCACAATTTAGGTCCTATGGTCTATTCAATATATCAATATGTAGGCGAAATTAAAATCTGACTATATTTCAACATAGGTTCCATGCATTAAAAGTAGTAGGCAGACTCGGTGGTGTAGGGTATTATATAGTCGGCTCTGCCCGACTTTTGCCTTTCCTAGCTGGTTTTCTTAATATTAATTTCGAGTTTGTATATCTTTACGGGCAGTGCACTAGCCATTAGGGCAATAACAACCAAAGCGGTAAGGTCACCAACAGTCTTGGAGTGTAGGTAAGAGATTAACGCATTTTCTGAACATGGAACGTTTGGGTGCCGGGCCACTGTGGAGTAAGGAGGAACAATAGAATAAACGATTTGTAGTATTAAGCCAACAAGCCGGTTAATGGCTTACGTGTACGTCCATAGTGGCATGGGGTGGATTAATATCCACACCCTCTTTTCAACCTTAGCTAATCGAACCTAATATAATAAAAATATAATAAAAATAAAGAATTAAATACGAATGGACGAAGGTATATCGACTACTGCAATGAACATAACCTGGTAATTCTAAATGGCCAAACATTAGGAGATGAGGACGGTAATTTTACATATTTGAGCAACACCGGAACCTCAGTAAATGATATATGCTCAGTATCCATAAACATGCTTCAATATGTGGAAAGCTTCAAGGTGGTAGACAAAATCTGGTCAGATCATTTGCCAATAACTCTTAACCTAAAGCTAAACAACACAGTAGTCCCACAAAATAGGCTCAATTTACTACCGAAGCTGCATTGGAAAGATAGTCATAAATTGCAATACCAGGAAAACCTCACCGCTAATCTGAGCTTACAATTAATGTCCAACAATATAACATGTCTCAAGCACATGACAAATACAATTGTTGCATCGGCAGTTCAGCAAAACAAAGCGCAGCAGTACGTACCACAGAAAAAGTGGTTTAATGATAGATGCTACTGGGCAAGAAGGAAAACATTTGAAATCTTATCGAAATTTCGGAAATCATCGTCGGAAACAGATAGACAGGCATATTTGAGCGCAAAAAAAAGATATAAGGACATTTGCGAAGTATCTAAAAGAATGTACTACGCCAATATCTCTGAGAAACTAAATAATACATCGAATGCAAAAGAATGGTGGAGTTTAGTAAGAGAGTTAAATGGCCGGGACTTTCGTATCAGTCATACTTTATCCGCAGAGATACTTAGAACCCATTTTATGGAACTGCTCAGGCAGGAACAATCGTCCTTGAGAGTTCATTACGCACCTGCACTGATCGTAAACGACATTCTAGATAAAGACATAACATTAGAGGAAATTAAGTATACCCTTGCCAAAACAAAACCGAACAAGGCGCCAGGTGAAGACCGAATTCCCTATGAATTCTATTCAAATGCTACTGATGAATTCCTGACCCAGCTTGCAGCAATTTTCAACAAGATCTACACCGAGGGCAAAATTGAGGAAGAATTTCAGAAAACAGTTATATTCCCTATTCATAAAAAAGGCAGACTCGATGATGCATCGAATTATAGAGGTATATCCTTTATGAATTCCGTGGCTAAAATATTCATGGGTGTACTAAATGATAGATTGGGACAATGGGTTGAAGAAAACAATATATTGGTTGAATTCCAGGCAGGTTTTCGAAAAAACTATTCTACGGTGGACAATATATATAATTTAGCTTCGATGGTCAATATCAAGCTGGCGGAAAAGAAGAAGGTTTACGCGTTTTTTGTAGATTTTCGAGCGGCATTTGACAAAATTTCACGAAACTTACTTTTCTACAAATTAAATCAGATTGGCATCTCTTTCAAATTTATAAAGATGATAGAAGCTGTCTATCAAAACACTCAGTCAGCAGTGTGGACTGGAGAAGAGCTGTCTGGTTATTTTGATACAGAATCTGGTGTAAAACAAGGGTGCTTACTATCGCCATTATTATTTTCTCTTTATATAAACGACTTAAGCGATGCACTGGAAGGAGGTGTAGATATAGAAGGCATAAACATAAAAACCCTGCTGTATGCTGACGACATAGTAATTTTAGCGGAGGATTCAACTACCCTGCAACAAATGATAGCAAACTTGGAAGAATTTTGTAAAAAATGGAGCTTAATAGTCAACACTGAGAAGTCTAAAATCATGGTATTCCGAAACGGGGGAAGACTATCACAGCAGGATAAATGGTTCTTCCATGCAGAACCATTAGAAGTGGTATCAGAATATAAGTACTTAGGGGTGGTACTAACGCCCAAAATGAAGTTCTTGAAGCATATTCAGTCCCGGACAACACAAGCTAAAAGTGCTATAAAAGCAACATGGAAAAACTTCTTAAAGAAAGACGAAATATCCCTGCAAGATAAATGGAACTTGTACATGGCGGTTTGCAGATCGGTACAGTCGTATGCAGCGCAGGTCTGGGGCTATGAATATTTTGAAGAAGTTGACCAATTGCAGCGTTTTTTCTTAAAAACTGTTCTTAATTTGCCAGACTCTACACCAAATTATGCTCTCTATATGGAAACAGACTTACAAGAAAGTCATTTATACACACTGGGACTGCATTTGAAGTATATATCTAGTACGTTGTACAGATATAAAAGGGATAGACTGCCGCATAAACTTACACTTATAATGGTCCAGAAACAAATATTTTGGGTGAAAGCTTTAAACGACATTCTAAATGAGCTGGATATGCAACCATTGGTTGGAAATATAACGCAAGGTGAATGGAACAGTATGACTAATTCCATCATAGATTCACTATCGCAAGCTAACAAGCAAAGATTGCTGCAGAAAGCTTTACAAAGCAGGTCACGGTTTTATAAAAACCTGGATTTCACAAGAGGGTGTTTGTACCTAAATGGCGAATATAAAGTTAAGGACATTACGTGGATATTTAAAGCACGGGTCGATTTGATATACCTCAATGCTAATCAAAGAGGCTTAAATTTGGTTGACAACGATTTGTGCACGCTATGCAATTTGAGGGAGAGAGAGACAATATACCATTTTCTTGCCGTATGTCCCATACTAAGAAGCCAACGCATGCTTTTCTTTCACAGGCCGACGCTGACAGAACCTGAATTAATTAGCATCTTAGATGGAAGAGAGGTAGCAGACTGGGATAATCTTATAAAATATACCAAAAATGCCTTACAATACCGAAAGCTAATATTAACCGAGTACGCCTAATACTATTAAGCATAGACTAAAATGTCCCTTAAACACAGCTTTGAAAATGTTTCTTTAAATCCGGCTGACGACTTGAAGTCATAGCCGTAAATCTTTATTTTGATGGATTAACTCTGAAATACGCTAATATATTGCTTTTATTTTATTTTAAGTTTATTTAGACATTATTGTATTGAAAAAGAAAATAATGAAAATAAAGATTACTACTACTACTACTACTACTACTACTACTACTACTACTATAATAAAAATATTTTTTTCTTTTTTTAGATTGGCAACTCTAATACCCTGGGCAACAATACACGCCGTACCACAGGTGCTCCACTTTCAATGGTGCTACCCAATGAACAAGAACTGCCTCCATCCTATGCTATGGAAACGAGGACCTTACCACGACAACCTAAACCTAATTATGCTTTAAATCAAACCAACGCCACTTCTTTTTCCATGTCTTCGTCTTCTCAATGCAATACACCAACTATGTTTGTTATGCATCAGCGCACTGCATCAGCAAATGCTGCTATGCACCATTTGACAGCAGCAGCTGCAGCAGCCACCGCAAAGCAACAAGCAGCAAAACAACCAATGACTAAAAATGAACACAGATTGCAATATTTCGAGTTAGATGTGGCCAATGCTCCGCCCATAAGTCGCCAAAGTGTGAATATGAGCACTTCGAGCAATTCAATTAATGCAAGCACTTTGAACAATTCAAATATAAATCGTTTGGCTTTAGCCGCCGATCCAGCCAGGGCTCCAGTGCAAAGTAAAGTCGTTTATAAATCGGTAGATTTTATTAAAACGGAGGCCTTTAAGCGCATACGCGAAGAAAGAGAAATAGAGAATGAAAGTCATATTAAAAAATAAATAAAAAAAAAAATAGCAATTAACATACATAATACATATAAACTCGTAAAAATACACACATACATACGTACATATTGTAGGAATGAATATTTTACATTTTTATTTTTCGCTGCCACCGTTTTGTGATATTTTTGTTTTTTTTTTTTTTCAAAAAACAAGTTTAAGTAAAAGTTTTGTATATAACAGATCCTGTTTTGGGGCATGAAATCATAGGATTTTCTAGTTCCTTTTAAACCCCTTGAGTATCAAAGGGTCATATACATTTCTTCTCACTGCCTTCTCTCGGTTGCTTATGTTTTAATTTCAACAATAGTCATATAGTGTGTTGAAGTTTTCTGGTAACTGGTGTGGACAGGGTTTTCATTTGGCTTGATTCACTGCGGCATTCCTTTGCTGTCTGTTCGTCTGACTTCTGTTTTCTGCATGGTGTATGTCCCATACACTCCTACATTGAATGCTTTCAATGTTTTATAATGCGATTTTCATCCGATTTGACTTTTTGAGGCATAGAATTTTTAGCCTGCGTCATTGCACTAAATGCCAAAAACATTTATGAGTTTTTCCGACATGAAAAATGCTCTACATGATAAGGTTAGATTTAGGGGTCGATTATGGATTGCAACTCAACTGCAGTTGCGTTGCCAGGAGATAAAACCTTGATATAAAAATTAAAATAACGTTGTAAATTTTCGTTAAGTCCAGTCAATATCAGTAGTTTGAACATTTAGCCAATAAGCAAATTGTAAAAAAAAAACTATGCAATTCAATAAAGAAATGGAAATTTTTATTACAAATTTGCCCGTTGGCAACGCAACTGATGTTGGGTTGCTATCCATGATCGATCTTTTAGATTTTAGTTAGACCAGCGATGTCCACCCTTGGGTGAGCATCACACCACACAGAAGCCCTTGTTGTTGTTGTAGCAGTGTATTGTACACTGAGGCGGCAGTCCTTGCCGACGAAGGACTCCATCGAGTCAATCCGGTAAGTACAGCCGTCCGCCATGGGATACAGAAACCCTTCAATCCCATGGCAGCCGGTTGTACGTACCCGATTGACCCGAAGGAGTCCTTCGTCGGCAAGGGCCTTCATCGCCTCAGTGTACAACACACTGCCTATGTCTCTTCTCGTTAGGGATCTAGTCATTCGTCTATCTGTTATCTGAGAGGATGTCTATTAGGTTAATATAGGTTAAAGGGCACGTCGCTACCCGTTTCTCCATCGCGTTAGTCTTTAAAAAGAAGAGGAAGAAATGAAAAATATAGGGGAAACCAACGCGCACTCCAACGATGACAGCCAATCATATCGGAGCAGATTGCTGTTGTTGTTGTAGTAACCACATTTTCATGTGGAGGTGGCGATCCTCGTCAGGCTCCTGTAGGTGAAAGAAAACCCAGCCACTCAAAGAGGACACCCATAATACTATTTACACCCTACACCACTACTGTGGTACAGGGTATTATAACTTAGTGAATTAGTTTGTAAGAGAGATAGATCCTTTTGGAAGAGAGATAGATCCTTTTGGAAGAGAGATAGATCCTTTGATATGTATACCGATCGACTCAGAATCACTTTCTGATTCGATTTAGCTATGTCCGTCTGTTCATGTTAATTTGTGTACAAACTACAGGTCGCGATTTTCATCCGATCGTCCTCATTTTTGGTATGGGCATGCTTTTCGGCCTAGAGACGAAGCCTATTGAAATTGGAAAAAAAATCGGTTCAGATTTGGATATACCTCTCATATATATGTTCGTCCTATTTGCAGTAATACTGCATAAAATGGCAGGAAAGATTTCCTCTTGACTCTCGACATTATAGATGAATTTCACAGAAGTCGGTTCAGATTTAGATATAGCCCTCATATATGTATCGCCCGATTTTCACTCCTAGAGCCATTGCAAGTGCAGTTTTTGACCAATCTTGTTAACGTTGTTAACGAAGGAGAAACAAACCTCTATACTACACACCACAGTATTCTGCCCAAGAAGGATCCGGCCACCTTAACTCCATTTGGCAAGGGAAAACGCCAACATGCAAGATGTGTGCCCAATTTCCTGCACGCGATAGCTGTGAGCACCACACAGGCCAGTACATTGAGCTCCGATTTGTGTGGTGTTCATTGTTTTCGCGAGAAGCTTAGCTGCGAGCTACCGGGTGCGTCCACAGTTTGCGGATAGTCGAATGCTCCATACAGAGTAGCTGCAACGCCAGTCGCGGACAACCAACGGTATCGCGCGGAGAGTCTCAGTGAGAGGCCGAGCGGCACGGACTCTAGCACAAATACTGAGTGCCTATGATGCTCGATATGACAAGGCGAGTTATTGGCGCCTTCAAATAACCAATGGCCACCCTGTTCCCGTGGCGATCGGTACTTTGGACCGGAACGAGCTTGCTCACCTACAGGAGCCTGACGAGAATCGCCACCTTCCTATGAAAATGGCTATGGCTACAACAACAACCCACAAAACCACCAAGATGACAGGTTTAAATAGTTTTCATTAGCTAGCCGTAGTTAGATACCAAGTGACTGCTAACAAATGCCTCAAATAGGAAGATTGTGATTAGATATCAATCACCACAAGGAGGGGTTGAGTACCCCTTTTCGGCTCTTGGATAGCTGTCGGATTTTCAGGTAATTTTAAAAGGACAGTTAAAGTTTGGAGGATGACGTTGTCATCATGGTGTGTGGCCTTTCAGAGTGCATATAGTATACTACCAAAATACTAGGTAACTTGGTATGTTCAGGGGACCTCTCCTAGATGTGATGGAGCTGCCGCTCGCACTACTGAATGTCCTGAAAAGCCATTGCAATTTGTGGGGATGAGGAGGAGTTATAGACGGTTGGACACCTATTGTGAGACTGTCCTGAAAATGCCAGAGTAGGTGCAGGATTATGGCTACATAAAATCTATTTCCTTTCTAAATTATCTTCACGCATATTGGAGGGAGCTTCTCCAGATCTCCTGGCCGTTTTGTCATACATGCTGGCTCCTAATCTTCTTCATTTTATTAGTGCTCTTTTGCGCTTATTGAATCTTTCGGGGGCGATACAATATACCTAAGTTCCCTGAGTGAAACCTATATGGAATGAGGTTGCTAGACGCGTGCCATTATGTATCCTAAGTTTAAAAACCATAACAACAGCAAATACAATTTTTAAATTATTATACCCACCACCGTAGGATAGGGGGTATACTCATTTAGTCATTCCGTTTGCAACACATTCAAATATGAATTTCCGATCCTACAAAGTATATATATTTCGGATCGTCGTAAAATTCTAAGATGATTTAACGATGTCCGTGTGTCTGTCCGTCCGTCTGTTGTAATCACTCTACAGCCTTCAAAAATTGAGATATCGAGCTGAAATTTTGCACAGATACGTCTTTGTGATGCACGCTGGGTAAATTCTTGAACGGGCCAAATCAGACCATATTTGGATATAGCTGCTATATAGACCGATCTGACGATAAATTGTCTAATGCCCATAAATGCTTTATTTTTACCCGATTTGGCTGACATTTTAAAGAGTGAGTAGTTTAAGGCCTCCCGACATCTGTTCCGACTATATTTAGATATAGCTGCCATATAGACCGATCCATCGATAAAGGGTCTAAAGCCCATAAAAGCTTTATTTATTATCCGATTTCGCTAAAATTTGAAACAGTGAGTAGCTTTAGGCCTCCTTACATAGGACCCAAATATGGTTCAGATTGGACTATATTTAGATATAGGTGCCAAATGGACCGATCTGCCGATAAAGGGTATAATGCCCATAAAAGCTTTTTTTTCAACCGATTTACCTGAAATTTGAAACAGTGAGTTGATTTGAGGCTCTTGATATCCGAGCTTAATATGGTTGAGGTCGGACTATATTTAGATATAGCTGCCATATAGACGGATCTGCCGATAAAGGTTTTGAAGCCCTTAAAAGCTTTATTTTGTATCCGATTTCGCTGAACTTTGAAACAGTGGGTAGTTTTAGGTCTTCCGACATCCGTCCAGAATATGGTTCGGATCGGACTGTATTCAAAAATATAGCTATTATATAGACCGATATGCCAATTAAGGGTCTTAAGCTCATAAAAGCTGCATTTATTACCCGATTTTTTTTAAATTTGAAATACAAAATTCAACAGTGACTTATATTTATTAGACCACCCAATGTCCGTGCCGAATTTGGGTGCATAAGTTATCCAATTTTCACCGGATTGTGCCGAAAGGGGGTTTTCATATATGCCCGAACTTAATGCCTTTTTATTGTGAAGTTTCTATTTTTGTACGGCGAATTCAAAAATGAGTTGACACATCAAATTCTCTCAGCTGGGTTGATGCGGCCACCCGATAAATACGCCTTGGAACACACAATAAAATAAATTGATAGACACCAATTTTTTAAATAAATTATTAAAACATAAACCATTTTGTTACCCTGAACCCTAAAAAAACCAAAAAGGGTTTCTTTTAAGAACTTTTTAAGTTTTGGGTTTGGCCTACCATTAAGATATGTGTTATAATAAGAAGTGTTGCCACTCAAGAAAATTATTTCCTGCCAAAATGTAAGAAAAATCCTACCAAACGCAACCAAAACCTACCAAATGTTCTGCAAGCCAAGAATGCGATGTATGGTATTATACCGAAGGACAGCCATTTTGGCATATCACGCTACAAAGTACTATATCATCGTTATCCATATAGAATCGAGACATTTCTGTCGTCTGTTTGTTGAAATCACTCTACAGCCCTAATTTCAAAGATGTCCTACATTCTGATAAGAAATCTTGTTCGTAAAGTCGTAATTTTGCCCCAACCGTGCCGAGTTTGGATACAGCGATCTCCCGATTTAAGTGCTTGAACCCTAAAATTCGTTTTTACTACCCGCTTTACTTCGCCCTTAACATGAGTTTCATGAACCTCTCAATTTCTGAGTATAAGCCAGATCTGACCACATAGCCCCGTTTTCCGATTGAAGGCATTGAAATTTGGAAGAGATCCCTTAACACTCGTATCAGTAACAGAACTTACGCCCTTTTTGAATGAAGCAATGAGACCCTTTGTAACAGTATTTGGCTCCTCGGCATCCATGACTTTATTTTGCACTCTTAGCGAATACACGGAAACGACAAGAAGTGAATAAATTTTGAGTTATCTCCTGCCATTTTGTCAGTAATTAACTTGGTATTTATTTGCTGGAAAAACCTACCTAAAAATTGAGGTCAACCTAACTAAAATGGCAACACTGGTTATAACCCTCATTTAAGGCCTGGTTATGCTCTCGTAAACATACTTTAAATGTAGGAAAACGTGTCAGCTGTTTTGTTTTGCTTTATGAAAACGCATGCAAAAGACTACCGAACGTCTGTCGACCGTAAACGGAAAGTAGAATTTAGTAAAAACAAAATTTCGAGTCAGGTGATAAAATTTGAAATTTGAAGCAATTTCAGAACCAAAAATAAATGCTTAGAAAACTGCTATTCTCCTATTCTATTTCTCTGTGGCATTTATTACAATTTATTGTTAATAATAAACGTTTGTTAGGTACTATGCCATGTAAAACTTCTCTCCAAAGAGGTGTCGAACTGCGGCACGCCGTTCGGACTCGGCTATAAAAAGGAGGCCCCTTATCATTGAGCTTAAACTTGAATCGGACTGCACTCATTGATATGTGATAAGTTTGCCCCTGTTCCTTAGTGGAATGTTCAAGGGCAATTTGCAATTGGATAGCCCACCTTGAAAAGGTGGTCAGTCTGACCTGTTGTAAAAAGTAAATGCTGTGAAAAAAGGCAGACATATGTGATAACAACGCTTACAAGTAAGCGCCAAAACGGCGCTGTCGTATCCGCTAAACCATGTTATCACTATGTCGTGAAACTGAGGTCTGTTCAGGGAATACACATACTCATCCACGCACTTCGACCTCACTAATAGAGCCCGCGGTCTTGAATGTCGCCATATACACATACTGATTTCGACCCGGCACGCGATGGATTATAAGCACCACATCAGTTGAAAATTTGAGCTCCAATTTGTTTGGTGTTCATCGTCATTACGAGGAGCTCAGCTGAAAGCTACCGAGCGAGTCCACAGGTTGCGATTAGTGAAAGGCTTTGTATGCGGTGTAGCTGCAATTGAAGTCGCGTACTATTAGCGGTATTGAAGGGAGAGTCTCCGTGAGATACCGGGCTGCAATGGCTCTTGCTTAAATACAGAGTGCCTGTGGTACTCGATGTGACAAGGCGATCTTTTGGCGTCTTTTAATAACCAATGTTTATGACGTTCCCGCGGCGATCGGTGACCGGAACGAGCTTGAAGAGAATCGCTACCTCCACATACAATGTGGCTACAACATCATCAACAACAACTCATTTCAAAAACTGTAAATCCCTTCCCAGAATTTCTTTTGCGTCTATCGTTATGGCACATAGCTCTCCCTGAAATGTTGTGTGTGTCACAGTATAGTCCCAATCCAGTCTCTGTCTCCTGAAACCCTCCTCAGCCTGCCCACCGCATCCATCGTGTGCAGAAGGGAAACTTGGCCGTATTCTGTCTCCCCGTGAGGCTCAGGGCGGGCCGTCTTCTCCGACCTGCCCTTGAGTTATGCCTGAAGTTCTTCGACGTCAGACCTTTCTCACCTTCTTTCATTTCAAGTCTTTTTTCATCTTCCCCGCATGACCTACGCATGCTATGACTTGCCGCGCCGATTTCACATAAGTGAGCTCGTAGTGCTATGTGTGCCGTTATGATGCCAATAGCTATACTTACCTCCTTCTTGCTTCCTTTCAGTAATAGCCTCGTCTTCTCACGTTCTGGATTCCCCCACAGGATTTTCGCCGTCCTACCGACCGTTTCGCAGTTCCATAACTCGGACTGCGTCGACCCGAAAGGCTTCGAGTTAACCAAGTTTATTGACGGCAGTCTTCTGGCCTTCATCGCCAAATCGTCTGCCATTTCATTTCCCCTTACTCCGTTATGGCCCGGCACCCAAACGATGAAGATTTTGCCATCCTCAGAGAAGGCGTTAATCTCCTTTTTACACTGCAAGACTGTTCGTGACCTTACCGTCCTGGTTGTTATCGCCCTTATGGCAATTTAACTGTCGGTAAAGATGTTCACGCTCGACATCCTCGCGTTATCACCACACTTCACGCATTCCGTGATCGCCCGAATCTCCGCCTGCAGGACCGTATTATGGTCAGACAGTCTAAAACAGATCTCAGTCCATGGGTTTTGAATGTAGACCCCCAGGCCCACTCTGTCCTCTGGCTTTGATCCATCCGTGTAACATGATCTTCCAGATGGCAATACTAGGGTTCCATCAATCCAAGACTGTGCCTCTGGCTCTTTACATTTACGATACATTTGTTCTACATTTACACTACATTTACGAGAGCATAACCAGCCCTTTACTTTTCCTGTTGCTATAACTGTTCCACATTTAAATTGTTCAAACCAAATTCTAATTTATAATTTATAGTGCAATAAATAATAATGTCTTAAACATTTTATAGTATTTTATTAAAATATACATTGTATTATTTTACAAAATATTTATACCTTTTTAAAAGTTAAAAAATTCTTTCTGTATCGCTTCGAGATATTGATTTCTGTTTTAAAAACCTAAACGATTTTGTTGAACGAAAAAAAACTAAAATAAAATATAACGTGCCTGATTATCGTCGAAACAACTGAAAAGCATAAATTGTACAATAATTGAAAACATATTTTGAGGATGAAAACAAAAAGCACATAACATACATATATTTTTTTAAAGAATATTTGATATTATAGCACAAAAAGGAAATCGCAAGTGTAACGAATGAAATGAAAAAATGCAAAAAAATATTTCCATAGTTTTTTATAAGCAAATTTGTTAATATGAAGAGTACTAGTTACTCTTAAATTATTTATTGTTTTCGTCATTTGGGTAATAAAAAAAAAAATATTAACATGTATGGAAAAATATTATTTTGTTTTTTATATAAAATGTGGCATATTATTATTTTTATGTTGTACATTTTAAGTGCTACTTGCGCATTTATATACACAAAATCTGTTTTTGCTAAGGGATCCTTTATACATACATATGGGTATAAAGATCCCAAGAAAAAGAGAATAATGCTTATGTATACATGTAATTATTTATTAAGATATATAGTAGACTTATTAATTATATAAAACACCATTATGTATCCACATTCATTCATACATATATAACAAAAATTATATAGTATTTGACCAAGACAATGATTTTGTTGATACATTTAGAAAAAAAACTATTTTTATGTTGCCTAAAATGACGAATGGGATTCGAATATTTGATTTTGTAATAGATGAAAAATTAGAATAAAAACAAAAAAAAAACTAAAAAAAAAAATCTGAAAATTGAGTTTTTTTATTTCATATTATTCACCGCCAAATCGAGATTTAGTCGAGATTATTTACACTAGTTTTAAAGAAAAATAAAGTTTTTCAGACAAATCAGAACACAGATACCACACCACTGGTGGACGCGTTTCGATTATAGGTTAGATAATCATTTTCAACACCATCGTGGATCATATCCGTCCGTCTAACCGATCTAGAATTCACATCACACCGTTTGTTCTTACGTTGCGAAGATAATTCACATAGATTATGTGAAGTCTTCTTATCAGTTATGGATCGATTATTAATGGCAACCAACGTTCAGTTGAGTGGTTGTCTGTCAACGCAACCAAAATAAAAATTTGTATTATGTATGGCAACTTTTGTCAATTGATGCCGGTAATAGTGTTTTGTCAGTCCCGCAACAAGAAAATGTGAAAACAAAAAATGAAACCACCACAAAAATGCTAGAAGTTGTGAAATACCATGGATAAATACTTTATTTTTAATTTAAAGCGCTGTTGAACTACTTTTATACCCACCACCATAGGATAGGGGGTATATTCATTTAGTCATTCCGTGTGCAAAACATCGAAATATCAATTTCCGACCCTACAAAGTTTATATATTTCGGATCGTCGTAAAATTCCAAGACGATTTAACAATGTCCGTGTCTGTCCGTTGTAATCACTCTAAAGCCTCCAAAATTGATATAACGAGCTAAAATTTGTCGCACATATGTCTTTTTGATGCACGCTGGTTAGGTTCTGGAACGGGCCAAATCGGAATATATTTGGATATAATTGTTATATAGACCGATCTGCCGATAAAGGGTCTAATACCCATAAATGATTTATTTTATATCGGATTTCGCTAATATATGAAACAGTGCGTAGTTTCAGGCCTCCCGACATCTGACCCGTATATAGTTCAGATCGGACTATATTTAGACATAGCTGCCATATAGATCGATCTCCCGATAAAGGGTCTGAAGCCCATAAAAGATTTATTTATTGCTCGATTTGCTGAAATTTGAAACCGTGAATTATTTTAAGCCTCCCGACATCCGACTTAAATATGGTTTAGATCGGAATATATTTGGATATAGCTGCCATATAGACCGATCTGCCGATAAAGCCCATAAATGCTTTATTTTTTAACCGATTTCGCTGAAACAGTGCGTAGTTTTGGGTCTCCCAATATAGGATCCAAAAATGGTTCAGGTCGGACTATATTTAGATATAGCTCATATATATCTGAAGCCCATAAAAGCTTTTTTATTACCCGATTTCGCTGAATTTGAAACAGTACGTAGTTTTACTCCTCCCAATGTCGGACCCATAAATGGTTCAGATCGGACTATATTTAGATATAGCTGCCATATAGACCGATCTGCCTATAAGTGGTCTGAAGCTGTAACGACAGGTTTACCCTCGTGGGCTAGGGTATAACTCGCGGGGGAAGGGTCCGTCACAGAAATTTATGTTTGCCGAGACTAGAGAACACGGAGTTTGTTCAGGTTTATACAATATTATTTATTTGAGTGTAGGTAAAAACTTAGTGATTACAAGCGAGTATTTAACGCCGAGGTCTGGAGTGGCATTCAGAAATACGGGCCAAATCAGGCAGTGGCTGGTTGATGTAGGTGAAAACCTGAAACGGTACTTTGATTGCACAACAGCTGTGCCGTGTGGGTGAAGACCAGGGAAGGCACTTCTCCGTTCACGGTTGGAACTTGACACGGCGATATTTGACTACGACTGGTCAAACGGTGGAAGTCGGGCACGGCACTCTCAGGGCTGTAGCTCGGGTCCGAATAAATCAATTGAAGACCTTTTACGGTACTTCCACCTTCACACACGGGTGCTAGAGTTAAGATTAGGCTGGGCTTAACGAGGCAGTGACTTTGCGGGGAACGTCGGGGTTATCCGGCGAGGAGGTCGAGGTTAGGTTACGGTCACAGTGCATTCGCACGCGATATGCCTCGGTTTGTTACGGTGGAGTGTCCACGGAAGCACACTGTTCTGGGAAGGGTGAAATAGGCGGTGATACGGATGATGGATGATGTAAGTATACCGGGCTGGGGTTCACTCGGCGGGGGTTTTGCGATGCAGTGACCATGAAAGTACACTGGTTGGCGAAGGTAAATCGGCGATAGTACGGTGGAGGGACCTCGAAAGTACGCTGTTGACGGGGATTACGCGGCGAGGGCTAAACAAAGTTCTATGGTGTAGTGACCACGAAAGTACGCTGTTTACGATGGCACATCGGTGAGAATCGGGTTCTACATAGTTTATACGATGCAGTAACCACGAAAGTGCACTGTTTTTCGAAGGCACAACTGCGGATATACGGTGCAGTGACCTCGAAAGTGCACTGTTGACCGGGGTTCAAACGGCGCGGAATTTACGTAGCTATTCCGGTAAGGGTGACCACGAAAATACACTGTTTTGCGAGACACAACGGCAGAACTATGGTGCAGTGACCTCGAAAGTACACTGTTAACGCTGACAATCGGCAAAGGTTAACGTAGCTTTTACGGTGTAGTGACCGCTAAAGTACACTATTTCGCAAAGACACACTGGCGGAATGATGGCGCAGTGACCTCGAAAGTACACTGCTGACGGAATACAAACGTTGTGGATTTACAACTTTTTTACGGGGCACTGGGTAGCTAAGGTATAGCGGCGAAACTATGATGCAGTGACCTCGAAAATACAATGTTGATGGAATACAAAACTATGTGGATTTACTAAGCTTTGACGATGCAGTAACCACGAAAGTCACTGCTTGGCGCATGTACAGCGGCTCAAAACAATGATGCAGTGACCTCGAAAGTACACTGTTGACGGGATATAAACAATGCGGATTTACTAAGCTTTAAGCACTGTTTAGCGAAGGTACAGCGGCGAAACTATAATGCAGTGGCCTCGAAAGTACACTGTTGACGGGACACAAACGATGCGGGCTTACAAAGCTTCTACGGTGCAGTGACCACGAAAGTACATTGTTAACCGGCGATCGCGTTACGGAACTTGTCTGAATCCTTATGATGTAGTGACCACGAAAGTACACTGATAACCGGCATAAAATCGGATATTGCATGGGGTTTTGGTAGCCACGAATATACACTGGCGCACACTGTCACTTTTACCCTTGCATTCTGTCTATGTCATTTTTTCAACCTACTCACCGATATTTTTTCTGCTTCCCGATGTCTGCCTGTTCTCCGACGATTGACTTCTCATCCCCCTTGCCTTCCTTTTATATGTACTTCCAATTCACCACGGCAGCGCTACTCCAAAACAAAATATTCTCTCCTGTAGCCGCTTGCAAAAGTGCGTATGTTCGCTGCTGCGGCTGGCTAACCAGCCAGCGTGAAGTCGTTGAGTGTGGCTGTTGTGTATATCATTGCCATTGGCTGTGATATTTGTTGGTGGCCCTACGGTAACTTGTTTTGATCACTTTCAAATCCAAGTTGTAAACAAGTACGGAGAGACCTTTTATTTAATACACATATTGTCCGAATCGGTATACATGTCTATAAGTGAGGGCTATTTGGGTAAGGGGTGGCCCTTGGACACTTGAGCCCAATTCTTTATATTAAAACCGTACTCTACCCATAAATACTTTTCATTTGACATCCATGTTGCCCTAATCTTGTTACATGTCAATTTGGGGTGTTTTGTGGGTGGGGCGCTCCCTCAGGTTATTTGACTCCAAAGTTATATACCAGACTCCTGTTTTTGGGTGAAATCGGAGCGCAAACAAATTTTCGCTTAAATCGGTGCATCCATCTCTGAGAAATAGCATTTTTGAAAATTGGAGTAAGGGGTAAGGTTCGCCACCATTTCGGATATTAAAAACTAAAATATCCTATTTTCAGCGTGTGGGCCAAACGCTACAACCTGTGAAAATTTCAGGAAAATTGGTTTAGCTGTTTTTGAGTGTATAGGTGGCATACAAACAAAGGAACAAATCGCAACACTTTCATTTTTCTATAATAGATTGGTTGACATTGTTCCTATTGGGTTGCCCAAAAAGTTATTGTCGGTAATATAGTCGGCGTTGACAAATTTTTTCAACGGCTTGTGACTCTGTAATTGCATTCTTTCTTCTGTCAGTTATCAGCTGTTACTTTTAGCTTGCTTTAGAAAAAAAGTGCGCGAAATTTTGTTCACATTTGTTTGTTTGGCGTCAATTTTAATATGGGTACCACATGTATTGAAAGAAATTCATTTAACAAACCGAATCAACGCTTGTGATATGCACCTTAAACGCAATGAATTCGATCCGTTTTTAAAACGAATCATAACTGGAGATGAAAAATGGATTGTTTACAACAACGTTAGCCGAAAACGATCATGGTCCAAGCATGGTGAACCAGCTCAAACCACTTCAAAGGCCGATATCCACCAAAAGAAGATTATGCTGTCTGTTTGGTGGGATTGGAAGGGTGTGGTATATTTTGAGCTGCTTCCAAGGAACCAAACGATTAATTCGGATGTTTACTGTCAACAATTGGTCAAATTGAATACAGCCATTAAGGAGAAGCGACCAGAATTGGTCAATCGTAAAGGTGTCATATTCCACCAGGACAACGCTAGACTGCACACATCTTTGGTCACTCGCCAAAAACTGAGTGAGCTTGGCTGGGAACTTTTGATGCATCCACCATATAGCCCTGACCTTGCACCACCAGACTACCATTTATTTCGATCTTTGCAGAACTCCTTAAATGGTAAAACTTTCGGCAATGATGGGGCTATAAAATCGCACTTGGTTCAGTTTTTTGCAGATAAAGGCCAGAAGTTCTATGAGCGTGGAATACTAAATTTGCCAGGAAGA
Source organism: Stomoxys calcitrans (assembly GCF_963082655.1). NCBI lineage: Eukaryota > Metazoa > Arthropoda > Insecta > Diptera > Muscidae > Stomoxys > Stomoxys calcitrans. The sequence goes on along the minus strand of NC_081552.1, from coordinate 182,408,541 downwards.
TGGCAAAAGGTTATCGAACAAAATGGCAATTATATATTTGATTAAAGTTCATTCTAAGTTTTATTAAAAATGCATTTACTTTCTTTTAAAAAATCCGCAATTACTTTTTGGGCAACCCAATAATTTTTTTCGCAGATGTTTACTGGGGTACGGAAAACTTTCTGATCATCATTGAATTGAGTATGGAGTGGCGGGTTTAAGCCTTTAACTGGTTGCTTTGAAATTTGAGCTGCCCCATTTATCAAGCTCCTCCTTACAGTTAAACCTACGACGGACATTTCAACTCGACCAAAGATTAAAATGTTATCAGAAGCGAAACTCTATCAGGGTGTTAGACAAGGTTGGAGGGTACGCAAACGAAATTGCTATTCTGAAAGTCACCTTCCCGACACGGAATAGCTTTGATCAGCACACTGGCTGGAACTTTAAGGCCACGAGAAGCTTAGCTGCGAGCTTCTGGTCGCGTCCACAGATTGCGGATAGTGGAATGCTCTATACAGAGTAGCTGCAACTGCAGTCACGGACAATTAGCGGTATCGGGCGGAGAGTCTCAGTGAGAGGCCGGGGGGCATCGGCTCTAACATAAATACAGAGTGCCTATGATCAAAGAGGGTAAAACAAGATGAGTGGTTTTCTGCTTAGTCTTACCAATTCCGTAAAAAAATCGCGTTAAAGACACAACCTGTTCGATATATTCCAATTGGATTCACATTGAGGGTTGCAACATTTTCGGTTTTTTCTGTTTTGATTCGGACATTTGTTCGAATCAAACCAGACTGGAGACGATGAACGGGTTTGAGTGATCTCAAAACGAATCAATTTGTACCTTACTGAAAGGTAGTTGAGAGTAGAAAACGAATATGATACCTAATATCAGGGATAAGTGTTTTGGAGGGCACGTTGAATGTGAGCATCTTTACGGACAGCAAACTGGCCATAGGGGCTATAACAACCAGGACGGTAAAGTCACGAACAGTCTTAGAGTGTAAGAAGGAGATTAACGCCTTCTCTGAGAATGGCACGATCCCCATCGTTTGGGTCCCGGCCATAGCGGAGTAAGGGGCAATGAAAAAGCAGACAATTTGACTGTGAAGGCTAGAGAACTGTCGTCAAAAAAACTTGGTTAACCCGAAGCCTTTCGGAAACAGTTAAGAACGTGCGCTACATTACCGGATAGTGAAATGCTCCATACGGAGAAGCTGCAACGCCAGTCGCGGACAATCAGCGGTATCAAGCGGAGAGTCTCCGTGAAATGCCGGGCGGCACCGGCTCTTGCACAAATACTGAGTGCCTATGGCGCTCGATATGTTAAAGCAAGTTATTGGCGTCTTTAAATAACCAATGGCCACCCTGTTCTCGCGGCGATCGGTCCTTTGGACCGGAACAAGCTTGTTCACCTACAGGAGCTTGACGAGGAGCGCCACCTCCACATGAAAATGTGGCTACAACAACAACAACATGTAACACTGTGGAACAGCGAAACGGTCGGGTGGACGACAAAAATCCTATGAGGAGATCCGGATTGTGAGAAGACAAGTCTATTACTGAAAGGAAGCAAGCGGTAGGTCAGTAACGCTTTCGGTATCATAACAGGACACATAGGACTACGAGCTCATTTATGCCAAATCGGTGCGGCAAGTGATAGCATGTGGAGAAGATGATGAGGCGTTGGAGCATTTTCTTCGTCATTGCTCGGCTTTCGCGGCCAACAGACACCGGCACTTAGGTGGGGGACACAATACCAGACATAAACCAACTAAGGGGCGTGGTATGGACAACAATTAGAGATTTTGTAAGCAGCACGGAATTCCTGGCTTACATTTTCTTTTTCGAGGTTACTTTTTAGTATCCATAGCGCACAACAAGCCGACTACTGGCTTGTTGTTGTAGCAGTGTATTGTACACTGAGGCGGCAGCCCTTGGAACGTACATCCGGCTGCCATGGGATTGTACTGGCTTGAGTGTATTTCCATAGTGGCATAATATTACGAATTTTTATGAAAATCAGATTTTTGCAAAAATTAAGTTTTTAACAAATTTTTTAAAAAATTTGCGAAAATTTTGAAATGTATTTTTTTGAGATAGGCAACATTTTTTATAAAAACTCTTTTGGTTACCACCAAGGCGGTTGTATTTCTAAAGATGCGCTTTGGTTGGTTACCGTTCTTAAGCGTTCAAATAAACAAATCACTTGGCAACTTTCTGGTGAATTGTTTGTGTGGGTAACCAGGTGCCTCCAGCACTTGGGAGAATATACATTTTACAAAAAACAAACAACTTATCGAGTAAACTTAACCAAAACACAGTCATTAAATAAATATTTTTCAAATCTCTTGGCTACAAATAATGTCTCTTGTCTATATAACCTACCACGATGAAAATATTTCGGATGTGGACAATGACAATGATTATCTCAAATCGCGACGCCCACGCCTAAAGTACAATTCCAAATTCAAGGAAATGGTACGAGAAGAAAAAAATTCCAGACATGTCATTGAAATGCCGAATCGTAAAAAGCTCCTTACAAGCTCAGCCAAAAATAGCCATCAAACTATGGGCTATGCCGTTACCCCGGTGGAGTTGCCGTGCAACTTCCTAAAAAAGAATCAAGGGGTAAAATGGCAACGTTTAAATGAACATCAATGCCCACCACATAGGCATATACCACCAGTGCCACAATTCCAACGTCATCAGATGGGACCACACCATCATATCATTGAGGAGATAAAGAAAGATCAAAAGGAGGAGCTGTTTTGTCCCCGCACACGTTTCCTCCCGGGGCATAAGCATAGGGCAAATTTCGTGGCACTCAATGTGGAGTTGATAAAAAAGGCCGAAACGCGCAGGCCTCCTCCACGTTACATAGATACAGCTAAAGGTGATCGCCATAGCTTATTGAATAGTGGTTTGATACCTCAATACATTTGCTCCAAGAAATTTGGCAAAGTTCCTTGCTATCTGGATGCTCGTAAGAAAATATTGAACCAATTGACTAATCGTTGTCTGCAACAAACTAAAATGGAAGCGGAAAATGCTTGTGCCCGATATATGCCGACAGTGAAGAAGTTATCATCAGAAGAGCGAAAGGAAATATTAGAGGTGAGAACATTCATAGGACAAGTTTTCAGTTAATCTTTTAATTTGAATTAATTACAATTTTTTACATTCTCAATACAGGGCCTCAGAACCAACTTTACCAATCTCTTCAAAATCTATCAAAGCCTTTCGGTATGCACGGATACCGTGACCAAACAACTGAAGAAAGGAAAAATGGAAAACGAATTACGTCAATTGGAGCAGGACATCCATCTCATGGAGCACAACCCTGAGATATATGTTTCAGCCTACTGAGATTTCCAGCGTTTACTTTATTAAAATAAAAAAAAAATCAAATTTACTTCTATTTTGTATAACTATTTACACTAAACAATTGCATACATACGATACTCACTTACAACTACAGATTATCCTCCTTTAATAAAAATCTACAAAAAGTACATTTAATTATTTCATTTGCTGGAAATAACTCCTGCAGAGTCTCTGCAGTGCCATTGGCCAAGGCAAAGCAATGGGGACAATATTTGGTTTGGAACAATGGTAGCTGCAAAGAAAGTAAGTAGAAGGCTTTCTAAATTGAGAAACAAATATTATATTGGGGGTTGAGGAAATTTGCTTAAAAATAGAGGACAATTTTGTAAAAAGTAAATGGAACAAATCGGCTTGTAACGACCTTTCGGCAAATTTAGTAACGTCAGTTGGAAGTCACACAAAATTGTAGCCAACCCGGATGAAAATTGAGCCCTCTAAGGCGCCATATATCTTAAAGGATATCGGGTCGCTTATTTTTGTTTAATTTTGTAAAACATTTAGCTTTGCCGATAGTAATGCAAATATTGTTCATTGACATACCACTAAGAAACAGGGGCAGACTTTTCACATATCAATGAGCGCAGTCCGATTCAAGTTTTTAAGCTCAATGATAAGGGGCCTCCTTTTTATAGCCGAGTCCGAACCAGAGAATAGCAGCAAGCCACTTTAAAAAGAGTGCACACGAAAGACATGAAGTGTATGGCACGCTCACACTTTATACCAGCAATCCCATGGCAGCCGGTTGTACGCACCGGCTTGACCCGATGGAACCCTCATCGGCAAGGGTCGCCGCCTCAGTGTACTTGTTCGTCTTTTTTTTTGTCATCATCCGGAGTGCCTTCTTCGCACGCTTCTGGTCCGTGCCGGGATTGAAAAGAACCCCAGATCGTGGTTCTGTTCGGTTTGCCAGAACCGCCTCCATCATCGGTCGGTGTTGGTGAGGTGTAACCAGTGCATGGAGTAGGCACATTTCCGATCTTGCTCTGGCCTCACTTTACTACGGAAGTATAGTCATACTGGGTATGTTGCAAGGTGCTGTGCGAACATAGCCAGCAGTGGGTCACAAGCGTCGTCGTCGTTGGCTTCTGCGTCCTCGTCGTCGGACTATGCGACCCCCCCGATCTCTCCCGTGCGGCAATATACGCAACAGCAGCATCCCAGCCCCAATACTGCCAGTCCAGTACCGCGAAGTGTATCATTTTTGCAACTTAACTGTAACGGTCTCCGTGGCAAGATCGATGAGATTGTGGATTTCATGAGTCGGAAAAATATATTGGTCGCAGCTATCCAGGACACAAAGCTGACCAACACCTGCAGCTTGCACAATCGTCACGGATACAATATGCTACGTGAGGATCGCTCGAGGAATGGAGGTGGGGGATTTGCCTCCGTTATACACCATTCCGTGCAATATAGAGCCATTTCGCCTGCGCCTGGCGCTAGTGTCCCCTACATGGAGTGCATGGGGATAGCAGTCAGGTCCGGTACCGCTGACATAGCTATACAACGTGTACATACCGCCGGTTGGTAGCTGTGTCCCGATTTATGGCCAAGCTTACAACCCCGACATAAGTGGGTTACTATCTGGCCATAATCGTCTGGTTCTAGGGGACTTTAATGCGCATCACACGTCATGGCATTCTCCCCTAGGGAACGACCAGCGTGGCATAGATTTGGCAGAGCAGATTGAAGGCTCCACGTTTTGCACGGCGAATGAGGATGCCCCCACTAGGATTACGAGGAGGTGCAGCAGCTCGCCAGACATTTCTATTGCATCCCCTGATCTCCTGAGTGACGTATCCTGAAAAGCCGTCATCTCTTAGGGGTCACACCACCTCCCCATAATTCTCACCATCGACCGACCACCCGACTTCATAACCTCTGAGCGCCGGACGTTTATCAATCAGAAGAAAAGGCCGATTGGGCTGGCTTCAGAGAGTATACCAATCGCCGCTTCAGTGAACTGCCACCCCCTCGGATGTGCTAGTGGCCGAGAGGAAATTCCGAGACATCATTAACGCAGCAGGCGCTCGCTTTATACCAGCCGTTTGAATACCTTGCGAGCAAGATGGGATTCGTTGTATGGACCCCACTAACCCCAGAATCAGCGAGCTGAATCTGGAAATAAACAGGGTAATCAACGAACATAGGCGGAATTTGTGGCTGGAACACTTGGAGCAATGTAACTTAGGAACCGGTGCAGGCAAACTGTGGTCTACTGTTAAGTCACTCTCGAACCCCGGTAGACGGGATGACAGGACCTCAGTCACTTTTGGCGAAGTAACCGTGACTGTTCCAAAGAGATGAGATCCCGAGAGTGACAGGGCAAGCAGGATAGCTATTCGCCGTATCCGTGGTCTCCGAGCCGATGGACAGCCATCACAATTTACTGTGGGCGAATCATCCAAGGCGTTGGGTCCCGACAGAAACTCTACATTGATGTTGAAGAATCTGGATTTACCTGGAGTTGATGTCCCGATGTCTGGAAAATGGGCAGACTGATCCCACTACTAAAGCACCCGAGTTTGGCGGAGTCGTAGAGACCGATCTCCATTCTCTCACCAGTAGCAAAGACGCTTGAGGCATTACTCCTTCCGAGCCTTGTAGGAGAATTTCCATTCGCCGAGCATCAACATGGATTTCGAAGACTACATAGCACAACAACAGCTTTGCATGCCATCACCGCACACATTTGTCGTGGCTTCAATCAGCCTAGGTCATGTGATAGGACGGTCTTCGCGGCACTGGACCTGTCGAAAACCGTAGAGTGAAACAGGGAGTTCCCCAAGGTGGGATGATATCTTCCGCACTGTTTAACCTATACCTGTCCTCCATTCCACCCCCTCCAGACGACATAAAGATCGTATCATATGAGGACGATTATACGATCATGGCATCAGGCCCCCACACATTGTTGACATCTGCGATAAGTTGAACGTCTACCTCAACGAACTTGCCTCATATTTCGCTGCAAGATATCTGAAGATATCTGTCACCAAATCTTCAGCCACATCACTACAAATACGCGTGAGGTGAATACTGAGCTGACTGTGATGGTCGATGGAGAAATGATTCCGACCATCAAGTGTCCCAAAATACTTGGCGTCACATTTGGCAGCTCTTACACATTTTCCCCACATGTCATAGCAATTTGCGATTAAGTCAAAAGTGGAAACAAGGTCCTCAAGTCACTTTCTGGAAGCACTTGGGGTTCAGAGAAAGAAAGAAAAAGATACCTCAATCCCAGGACAGCCGGTTGTACGAGCCTCAGTGTATAACACACTGCTACGACAACAACAATAGAAAGAAACCTTGTTGACAACGTACAAAGCAATTGGCCAGTCTGTGGTAAGTTATCCAGCGCCAGTGTGGTTTCGTCAGCTTTGTGACATGCAGTGGAATAATATTCAGATCTGTCAGAATGCCGCCCTCTTGACTGCCTCAGTTCTCAGGTGGACCATCTCCATCAGAAGACAAAGATCCCGCGAAGACATAACTACATGCTGTCTAAGCGATACCTTTTGGGCTGTTATCGCAGAGACCATCCAAATCGTCATCTTGTGGATAGATATCCACCGCCTAGAAGCCTTAAAGTAGATCTACATGATCTAGAGCGTGAGGTTCAGCGGGCCTAGACAACATTCATGCAGACACGGTAGCAAATGCCGTCAATAGCTACCGAACGAATGTAGTCCTAGGAGAACAACCGCCTCCCATTGCACCTGAAGAAATTGACCTTCCCCGGCAAACCAGAGTAGTTCTGGCTCAATTATGTTCCGGCAGATGCGGCCGCCTCCGACATGCAAGAAGTATGTCCCGATTGTGACCAGGGACCACACGAAACACGTCACCTATTTAACTGTACATCCAGACCCACTCGACTCAGACCAAGATTTCTCTGGACGCCACCCCATATTAGTTGCAGAGTTCCTGGATCTTGACACCCAACAGATTGCGGCAACAATAATCAAGCAGACGAAAGATAGAACACAAAAAACTGCTACAACAACAATTGAGGCAACAACATGATAAGTGGAAGGAATGGAAGAGGTTTCAGATGCCTGTGACGATACTTGAAGCAGAGTGCGATTGTGTCTTGGACTTAGGGAACTTTGGTATTGGCATCTAGATGTTCATGCTCCACCTATTGAACAAAGTTAGAGGACAGAGTGGCCCTGGGGTCTACATTGGAAAACCAGGGACTAAGATTTGTTTCCGACTGCCTGACCATAAAACGGTACTGCAGACGCAGATACGGGCGGTGGCGAAATGCGTGAGCTGATATGGCGTTAACGCGAGGACGTCGAGTGTGAACATCTGTATGGACGTGGGCAATCAACGCCTTGGTGGGACGATGAAAATTTTATAATTCTCCTCCTCTCTTGAAAGGGAATACATTCGCATAACAATCGTTTCACCTATGGTTTTACATTGTTGAACTTACAACATATTCGCTTAATACCTCGCAGTCTTCTCAACATCACCCTCCATTTTTTTTTAATATTAAATGATATGGTATGTTAATGTTCCTTACCTGTGTATAAGAGATTGTACATCTTTTCACCTCATGACCCTCGGGGCACTTGTCAAAAGTTATGACACTTATTTCGGCTTGGCATAGCCAACACGTTTCGGGATTGTATCTAAAATCGTTTGTGACAAATTTACATTTGTTATACAGCTCTCCAAGTACATTTACGAAATGATCCATTGCATTGCGCAAAGGGTTATCGTCATTCTCATTATTTGACATGGATGTAAGTAGACGTGTGAACTGAGACTGCATACAGACCACCGAAAGTTGTTGGAATGGCGAAAGTTTAACATCAAGCGTAAATGCTATCTGTAGGTATTGTAGACGATCCAGAATGTAAACAAGTTGGACAATTGCCTCCAAGAACAAAAATTCCTCTTCCGTATTACGCTTGTAACTCTTGTATTTCATTCTATGGAAGAAAAAGAAAATCGGTGCCATTTAAAAGGGGTCCATGTGCTGGCCAAAGACTTAGAAATTGGGGAAGATTTAAATACCACGAAACTCACTTTTGGTATTTGGCAATAAAGCGCAGTATTAACAACTTGATTTGCAACTTCTGCAACATAACATCGTTTAAGACCTTCGGGCAGACCAAACGGCTTACACCGAGAAACTCCACATATTTTTCCGTATCGAGATTGTTAATTATATCCAAATTTATAGCAATCAAAAGATCTTGGGCCGCATCCATTGTTGTCAGGTTAATATTGATAAGGCTATTTAGGCTGTCCACAGTGTTAATTTTGCTAACACTAATGAATGTGGCATTTTGGGAAATCTTCGAGTGATGGGTATAGTCTTTGTTGCGTGACAATAAAAATGTCCAAAGATTACGAGATTTCGATAAGGCAATGCCTAAAATTTGTAAATTGGTCGAATCCATATCATGTTCTATCAGCTGAGGTTCCAGGCAAAGTTCTTGAGGCGTAGGCCGAGATAGGCGTATGTATGTTACAGTACTCATAATGCTGGTGGTGACATACTCATGGGGCGAAATGCTGGCAAGACCTGTAAAGAAACAAGGTAATATTCTATGACCAGGCCTCAACTAGGATTGAATGGATTTTCCTACCTGAGATCTTAATGCCTTTCAAATACAATGTAGAATTGGCCATTATATGGCCTTCAGTACTGCACAGGTATGCCAAAATATGGGCTCCTTTGCAATATATAATGACATAAGCAGACCATTGCTCGCTGTAATTGATTACTGCATGGCGACAAGCCATGCGATCTTTTTTGTTCCATAAATAATCAATGTGTGTTAATGCATGGGGCCCAATGTTCAATAACAGCACCTCTCCCATGGCAGAAGCAACCAGTAGCAGATGGTCCTTTGCTTCCATATAAACAATTCTATCAAGGGATGTTTTAAGTTTAAACCGTTCTTTGAATTGCCGCTCGTCGGGCAAATAGCTCAGAGCCACCACATAGCCGCTGGCCACACTTACATATATGACATTCTCCTCTGCCCGCGGAGACCATGTGAAATGTGTTATAACATAGTTGTCTATAAAATGCTTGAATTGTTTAAATGTCTTAATGTCGCTGGGAGATTTTGTTATAGGAAATATTTCGGCTATAAATATTTTATTTAAATTCGTTTTGACCAGTCTCCATTCATTGGTGCAGGCATCTCTTTGTGCCATTTCACATGCACCATAAGTGGTAAGCATGCAACACATTTGACAATCATTGCCCAAAAGCTCGGCATGCAGTAGTCGCGGTTTGACAGGTTCCACTGAACAATCGTAAACATATATGGGATCCATTGACAAGTCCTGGCTCTCAAGAACATCGCAGTCACTGTAGATACTGACCAAATCTATATCCTTTATTAGATGAGTAAGTGGTTTCTTTTGTGTCATCTGTACCTGGGCCAAGCGAAAAGGCAATGGAATTAATAAATCCACCGAATATAACATTTCCAAAATATGAAATTCAGAGCAATGTCCCCATAATACCACATCGTTGCCATATGTGTGTAGGCAAAAATCTGTAACGGATTCAATTTTCAATTCGCTAATGGCCAGTTGTTTTAATTTCAAATTATCCATAGTGGCAACTCTGCGATTACCTTCTCTCTCTTCTCTCACCGTTATCGATAAACTTTGCTTTTGCTATAGAAAATTGATAATCAAAACAAAACCATAAAAAAATTGTTAATATGTGCAGTGATTTTGTTTTGTTGTTGGTAAATCATATGCCACCCAAAGAACTTTGACTAGCTGATTTCATAGGACGATAAATAAACAATACTGCTCAAAGATCTTACCAGGTGATGTAATTGTTTCCTTTAGTCTTAATCGGGATTTTGTGCTAGTCAGTTGCCAGCTATGTCCGCCAAACGTGGTGTTGATTTTTTAAAAACAGTAGCAGAATATGTTGTAAAAAGCGGAGGCCACGATGCCATAACAAACGTGGTGAGTAAAAGTGTGCTGAGATTAGTAATTTCTGAATCAACCTTCTTTTTTTCTATTGATACCACAAAATTGCGCTGCACGTGAAAGTTTATTGCAGAAAACTACGAATGAGAATTAAGTCAGGGCTGTTTTTAAAATCGAGTTGCCATATTGACAATTGGGTGGCAACAGATTTGCCGGTTTAGGACATAGGTAGGATTCACTAAATAAGGTTAAGCCAAGCAATCAGCCGCCATACAAGTTTTTTTTTAATTTTTGGCAGTACTTGGCATTGAGGATGCCAACTTGTTTTCTTTTTTCATTCATTCTTTGTTTACGTTTTCACATGTTTGATGACATTTTCATTTGACATCCTTAATGATGTTCATGGGGCCTATCCATTTTATGTTTCCGCAAGTGACCTTACCTTCTATTAGTGAATCCTGGGACATAGGTAGGACGAATGCTGCTTTGTAGAGGTGCATTTTTAACGCAACGCCCAAAATCGAAGCTCAACGCGCTCATTCCGTTTTGGACTTTACAGAATTCAGACGTGTCGTATCGAATTCTGCAATAACGTCTTTTAGAATTCGGATGTCTTCTGATGTTGTGGTTTTAACAGCATTTTCATGTGGAGGTGGCGATCCTCGTCATGCTCTTATTGGTGAGCAAGCTCGCTCCGATCCAAAGGACCAATCGCCGCGAGATCAAGGTGGCCCCTGGTTATTTAAAGCTGCCATTAACCCGTCATTGTCACATCAAGCATCAGTTCCGTCATGAGTTACAATAACCGTGCCAAGTGTGGTTGAAATCCGGCCATTATCTGATGAAATTTTGTATATAAAGTATACATATGTGCTTCAACTAAGTTTGTGGAAATTTTCGTCAGAATCCATGGTGGTGGGTTCTAGCTCTAAAACTAGACCATATTTGGGTTCGACGTCGTGAATCTAAATACAACTCACTTTTAAATTTCATCGAAATTGCTATATGGCAGCTGTATCTAAATATAGTCGGATGAAAGAAAGTTGAACACAACCAACTGTTTAAAATTTCAACGAAATCGGGTAATAAATGCAGTTTTTATGGACTTAAGACTCTAAATCGGTAGATTGGTCTTTATGGCAGCTATGACTATATATGGTCCAAAGTGGACCATATTCGGGTCGGTGACGGGAGGCTTAAAACAAGTCATTGTTTCAAATTTCTGCCAAATCGGGGACTAAATGCAGCTTTTGTGGGCTTAAGACCTTAAATTGGAAGGTCGGTCTATATGTGACCTATCACAAAACGTGGGCCTATAAAGTCCATTTTTGGTCGTAAGTCTTCTAGAATAATAAATAACATCTGTTCCATGTTCCATCCACCTAGGTAAACTTTTCCTATTTTTGGCCAACTTCACTATGAACTCACGGCATAGCGTTGCCCCGAAAAGCTATAGATTAACCATGTCACCGCCCTCCACGCCAAATCGTCTGCTTTTTCATTTCACCAAGCGCATTTTTCTTCCGACTTCGCTGAAATTTGGAAGAGTGAGTTATGCTAGACCTTCGACATCGACATTGCGTATAGCATGGATCGGACCATATTTTGATATAGTTGTCATATAGAGCGATGATCATTTTAGGTCTAGAGCCGATAAATTGGACATTTTTCATTCGATTGAATGAAACTTTGAGCGGTGAGTCGTATTTGAACCCTCGAGATCCATGCCGAAGATTGTTCAGATAAGTCTATATTTAGATATACTCGTAGCTGCACATCGAAAGCACTTAAAAGTTTGAAATGCTCGAGGTGCCACCAGGGTCCTCAAATTTTATTGACCGTTTCGAAAATATCTCAACATTGACAATGCTAATTTCGTATAGATATAGATATCTCCGTTTAGTATTCCGATTTCACTATTTGTAGAGTTTGTAAGACCAAACAAAATTAATGTCCGATCCATTTAGATTGTATATTATAATCCTAAAATTGTATTTTTTTTCTCAATTTCTCAATAACGTTTGTATTTTGTCTTTTTTCAGTTTAAAATCACTGGTGGGGGCGATGGTCGTTGCATCGGTGAATTCACAGTAGGCAAATCTCACGTTAATGCCAGCGGCGGTTTACATGGTGGTTACACTGCTACCATGATAGATAACATAACAACCTATGCCCTTATGTCAGCCGGCTCCCATCCTGGCGTCAGCGTTGATTTGCATGTTAGCTACATTAAGTCGGCCAAGGAAGGTGAAGTAATTATTGTGGATGCAAATACCATAAAAACGGGTAAAAAGCTTGCCTACGTAGAGTGTGTGCTAAAGAAAAAATCGGATGGCTCCATAGTGGCAAAAGGTGGACAAACAAAATTTGTCGATTTTAAAGAAGAAGAATAAAAAATATACGGCTGTATGTGGTTGTGGTATATTTTGGGCATATAGAAAATTTAGTTAAGGTAAAATAAAAAATATTGATCTGGCAACACTTAAAGTTTTTAAACATCTGTTGGATAGTTTTGTTATTAGTTTTCATTCAGATTTGTGATAGACGGTTGTGATTTCATAACAGCAGTAAACGGAAAGTTGTTTTATTATTTATTTACTTAATAAACGTTAATAAATAGTGATGGGCACTCGTAAAAAAGGAGCAGAATTCATTAAACACATAACGGATATTATCAAGAATTCATCTGGATTTGAAAAACATTTGGAAAAGGTAGGCGGTTAATCGTCAAATTATTACCTTAAGATATAAGATTCGCCATCATATCCCATAATGCAACATGTTTTAAACAAAAAAAACTTAAATTTTATTTTAATTTGCTATTTCATAAAAGTGAATAAATAATTGTTTAGTACTTTGCTGTAAACAGAGAGCCAAAATCAACACAACTGTTTTGTTTTGTCTTCTCGCTCAATTGGCATTGAATTAATTCGCAGCTGTTGTGCTTTGGCCATACTACAAATTTAACACAGCCCTTGTATGGTTTTCTAAGATCCGAACCACAGAGTTGGTGTCTAACTTTAAATAAAAATGTTGACCGTTACAGAGTAAAACAAACCTTTTAAAAGAAAGGATCTGGCAGCCCATAACAATATGGCAATTGAATTGTGGTAAATCGACTAGAGTATATACAGTGAGCGTCAAAGGAAAATGTAAAAATGTTTTAATTTCAGTCTTCGAATTTACTAATTCTGCGAAAATAAAGAAGTTTCTTTCTGCAACACCATTCTGTTTAGCGATAAAAGAAAATTCAAAGTATTTGGCCAGAAAGAAATCTCTAAAATCCATACGGCTTTTGTACGCTTTATTTTACGATCACCAAAATGGTACTCTAATAAAAGGAATATTTAGGAATAAAAATCAATGGATGGGCGGGCTTAGCTAGTCTCCATGTATAGATTGTTGTGCGATTGAATAACTGGTCACTGCCCAGCCCAAAGGGCTAAAGCTAGAATCAATAAATTTAGCAAGAATGTAAGTCTTTAGTCATGGGCGCGTAATCGACTTCATACAATCAAGTTTGGCATTTTTGGGATGATGGAATCCGTTATCGATTAATAATTCCAACAAAAAATGTGTGAGTTTTTACCCATCTCAATTTGCCTATCGCAAACAATGAATTTTAGTCTAATTTCAAGAAATTAATTAAAAACAAGCGAGGAAAGGCAAATGTCGGGCGGTTCCGACTGTATAATACCCTACACTTATCCCATAAGTACAACGTGGGAGCTATATCCCATCCTGAACCAATTTTGATGCACCTCGGCGGATGTTTTCAAATGAGGCGTCAGCTCATGCGGACACGTACAACGTACAACCGGCTGCCATGGGGTTGTGTTCAAACTGTAATAACTACGGTCGACAGATGACAACATTGTTGCAAATTACCCAAAATCTGACTAACATATATAGCGAAGCAACATCTAAATCTGAACCGATTTCGGGCAAACTTCTCAGATATTGTGGTAGTTGTCGAGGAAAGCGTTGTATACAATTTTTGGAAGATTGATCAATATATGCACTTGCAGTGAAAATTGGACGATATTCATATATGACAGCTGTCTCTAAATCTGGACCGATTTCTATTAAGAGTCATAAAAATCCTTTCTGCCGAATTTCGAGAGAATTGGTTAACAAATGACCATTTAATTGCATTATTACAGCAAATCGGACAAACATATATAAAATTCCATGACAGCCGGTTGTACGCACCGGATTGACCCGATGGAACCCTCATCGGCAAGGGCTGCCGCCTCAATGTACGTTTTCGTCTTTTTTCGCCATGGAGTGCCTTCTCCGCACGCTTCTGGTCCGTGCCGGGATTAAAAAGAACCCCGGACCCTGTTCGTTCGGTTTGCCAGAACCGCCTCCATCATCGGTCGGTGTCGGTGAGATGTAACCGGTGCATGGAGTACGTACATTTCCGATCTTGCTCTGGCCTCACTACATTACGGGAGTATAGTCATACTGGTTATGTCTCAAGGTGCTGTGCGAACGTAGCCAGCAGTGGGTCACATGCGTCGTCGTCGTCGCCTCCTGCGTCCTCTTCGTTGGACTATGTGCACAATCGCAGTTTACACAATCGTCACGCCTGCGCCTGCGGCTAGTGACCCCTACATGGAGCGCATGGGAATAGCAGTCAAGTCCGGTACTGCCGAGATAGAGCTATACAACGTGTACATACCGCTGGTTGGCAGCTGTGTCCCCATTAATGGTCAAGCTTACAACCCCGACATGAGTGGGTTATTATCTGGCCATAATCGTCTGGTTCTAAGGGACTTTAATGCGCATCACATCCCCTAGGTAACGACCAGCGTGGCATAGCTTTGGCAGAGCAGATTGAAAGCTCCACGTTTTGCACGGTGGATGAGGATGCTCCTACAAGGATTACGAGGAGGTGTAGCAGCTCGCCAGACATCTCCTTTGCATCCCCTGATCTCCTGAGTGACGTATCCTGAAAAGCCGTCTTCTCTTTGGGGTCAGACCACCTTCCCATAATTCTTACCATCGACCGACCACCCGATTTCATAACCTCTGAGCGCCGGACGTTTATCAATCATAAGATGGCCGATTGGGCTGGCTTCAGAGGGTATACCAATCTGCCACCCCCCTCTGATATGCTAGTTGCCGAGAGGAAATTCCGAGACATCATTAATGCAGCAGCCGTTCGCTTTATACCAGCCGGTCGAATACCCCAAGTGCGGTCCAATTTCCTGGCGCATGCAGTGGTACTCGCAGACGAGCGTGATGAGTTCGTGGTATGGACCCCACTAAGCCCAGAATCAGCGAGCTGAATCTGGAAATAAACAGGGAAGTCAACGAACATAAGCGGAATTTGTGGCTGGAACACTTGGAGCAATGTAACTTAGACACCGGTGTAGGCAAACTGTGGTCTACTGTTAAGTCACTCTCGAACCCCGGTAAACGGGATCACAGGACCTCAGTCACTTTTGGCGAAATAACCGTGACTGATCCGAAGAGATGCGCCAGGTTGTTCAACCGTCAATTTATTGTGCAGCCCGAGAGTGACAGGGCAAGAAGGAGAGCCATTCGCCTTATACATGGTCCCCGAGCCGATGAACTACCATTATAATTTACCGTGGGCGAAGTTACGAATGTCATCCGTAGCGCCAAATCATATAAGGCGTTGGGGCCCGACGGAATCTCTACATTGATGTTGAAGAATCTGGATTCACCTGGAGTTGAGTACATCACTACTGTCCTTAACCTGTCTTTGAACACTCTTATAGTTCCCGATGGGCAGAGTGATCCCGCTACTGAATCCTGGAAAGGACCCGAGTTTGGCGGTGTCGTACAGACCGATCTCCCTTCTCGAGCCTCGTAGGAGAATTTGCATTCGCCGAGCATCAACATGGATTTCGAAGACTGCACAGCACAAGAACAGCTTTGCATGCCATCACCGCACACATTTGCCGTGGCTTCAATCAGCCCAGGCCATGTGATAGGACGGCCTTCGTGGCACTGGACCTATCGAAGACATTCGACACGGTCAGCCATTCCAAATTATTTGAGGACATCGCCAACACGTCCCTCCAGTTAGGCTTGATACGCTGGGTCGCGAATTATCTGTGTGGTCGCCAGTCATTTGTGGATTTTAGGGATTAGAAGTCGAAGCACCGTAGAGTGAAACAGGGAGTTCCCCGAGGTGGGGTCATATCTCCCGCACTGTTCAACCTCTACCTGCCCATTCCACCCCTCCAGACGGCATAGAGATCGTATCATATGCGGACGATTGTACGATAATGGCATCAGGCCGCCCACCCATTGTTGACATCTGCGATAGGTTGAACGTCTAACTCAACGAACTTACCTCATATTTCGCTGCAAGAAATATGAAGATATCTGCCACCAAATCTTCAGCCAGATTGTTCACTACAAATACGAGTGAGGTTAATACTGAGCTGGTTATGATGGTCGATGGAGAAATGATGCCGAGCATCAAGTGTCCCAAAATACTTGGCGTCACATTTGACAGCCCTTACACATTCTCCCCGCATGCCACAGCAAAAGTAGAAAAAATGTCCTCTAGTCACTTGCTGGCAGCACTTGCAGACAAAGAAACCTTGTTGTTAAAAGCAATTGGCCGGTCGAGACCAGAGTGGTCTCGTCAACTTTGTGACACGCAGTGGAATAATATTCGATCTAGCAGAATGCCGCCCTCCGAACTGCGACGTGCTGTGTCCTCAGTTCTCATGTGGACCACCTCCATCAGGAGACAAAGATCCCACGAAGACATAACTACATGCTGTCTAAGCAGAATTTTGGGCTGTTATCGCATAGACCATTCAAATCATCACCTTGTAGATAGATATCCATCGCCCAGAAGCCGTAAGGTAGAGCTACATGATCTAGAGCGTGAGGTTCAGCGCTACAAGAGAGAACCTCTAGATCAAGCGGCATATCAAGCAGGTCTAGACAACATTCATGCAGACACGGTAGCAGATACTGTAAATGGCTACCAGGTGAATGTAGTCCTTGGAGAACGACCGCCTTCCATTGCACCTGAAGAAATCGACCTCCCCCGTCAAACCAGAGTAGTTCTGGCTCAATTACGTTCCGGTACAGAACATGGATTGATGCCGACATGCAAGATGTATGTCAAGATTGTAACCAGGGACCGCACGATACAGGTCACCTATTTAACTGCTCGGCCAGACCCACTTGACTCAGACCCAGATCCCTATGGACGCACCCCATCTTGGTCGCTAAGTTCCTGGGTCTTGACACTCAACAGAATCAAGCAGACGAAAGATAGTACACAATAAACTGCTACAACAACAACAACATATATATGGAAGCTATATCCAAATCTGAACCGATTTTTTCCAATTTCAATAGGCTTTCTCTCTAGGCTGATAACCATGTCTGTACCAAATTTGAAGACGATCGGATGAAAATTGCCACCCGTACTTTGCACACAAATTAACATAGAGAGACGAACAGACAGACGGAGATAGCTAAGTCGAATCAAAAAGTGATTCTGAGTCGATTGCTATCCTTATAAATGGTTCTATCTTTATTCCTTCTAGGTGTTACAAACAAATGCACTAAGTTATAATACCCTGTACCACAGTAGTGGTGCAGGGTATAAATAGGGCATTGAACTTTTATATTTAAAAAGCTCTCCAAATTGAATGTTATTTTATCGACACAAATAAAATATTTATATGCTGGCTTATTCGCTGCTGATGCCTCATCTATATATCGTCACCTAAAATGTCCAAAGACGTAACCATCATTATCATAAGTTTACAGGAGAAGCAAAAAAAGGTTATAAAATGAACACTGTATAAGTTAGGTTAGGTTGAAAAGAGGGTGCGGATATTAATCCGCCCCATGCCACTATGGACATACACCTAAGCCAGTAATCGTCTTGTTGTGCGCTCTAAATGCTTAAAAAAGTAACCTCGATAATGAAAATGCTCTAACGTCTCATCATCTTCCCCACATGCCCTACATATGCTATCACTTGGCGCACCAATTTTGCACAAGTGAGCTCGTAGTCCTATGTGTCCCATTATGATCCCAAAATCTATACTGACCTTACTTCCTTTCAGTGATAGCCTTGTCCTCTCACTAACTCGGACTGCGTCGACCCGAAAGGCTTCGGGTTAACCAAGTTAATTGCCGGCAGTCTTTTGGCCTTCAGCGCCAAATCGTCTACCCTTTCATTCCCCCTTACTCCGTTATGGCCCGACACCTAAACGAGGGGGATTGTGCCATCCTCCTTACATTCCAAGACTGTTCGTGATCTTACCGTGCTGGTTGTTATTGCCCTTGTAGTCATTTTACTGTCCGTAAAGATTTTCACACTCGACGTCCTCGCATTAGCACCACACCACCTCACGCATTCCGTGATCGCCCGGATCTCCTCCTGCAGGACTGTATTATGGGCAGGCAGTCTAAAACAGATCTCAATCCTTGGGTTCTCAATGTAGACACCCAGGCCCCAAGGCTCGTGAACAGGAATATTTCAGTCTTCTCTGGGTTATCATTAAGACCTCTGGGTCTAGCCCAGTCATATGCCATATACAAGACCATTTCGGCCCTTCTGCATAGCTGGTTCGGATCCTTGCCTCTAGAAGTATTATAACATCTTCTGCATAGCAGACGGGGTCAAATCCCTCCTCAGTCAGCATCCAAAGTAATGGCGAGAAAATACCCCCCTGTCTAAGGATTGGATCAGTTTGTCGGTCCGCACATTGTTAAAAAAACCCTCGATGTCAATGCATGCCCCCAGTATTGGCATCAAAGGATTCTTCTATTTTATGCACAACCTCGTGCAGGGCGGTCTCCACCGACCTTTCCTTGACATAGACATGCTGTTTGTATTTGAGCAGTTCGCTGGATTTCCTATTATTTATCATGGTATCCAAAATACGTTCCATTGTTTTGAGTAGAAAGGTCGTAAGGCTTATAGGTCTGTAGGCATTTGGTGTCACATAACTTGTCTTGCCGGGCTTGGTTATAAATACTACCCTTGCCTCCTGCCAGATTTTCGGAGTATATACAAGTCTTATGCACGCAGGGAAAATACAGGCCAGATGCGGCGCCACATAGTCTGCCTCCTTCTGTAGTAACGCCGGAAATATTCCATCAGGTCCGGGTGACTTAAATGGTTTGAAGTTCCTCAAGGCTTCCTTTATTCCGTTATGATAAGCCTTCGATCAACTATTCCAAGATTCCGGTGTCTCCCTGAGTCCCATCGTATGCTGTGGAAAATGTGTTTTCATCAAAAGCCTCAACATGTCCTCCGTTGTCTCTGCTCTCACTCCCATGTGGTCTAATAACGTTTCAGTTGGGACATGGGTTTTTCAGAGAAACTTCTTCAACTTGCGGCGTCAGAAACGCTATCGACCTGTTCGCGGAAAAGCTTCCAAAAGGCACGTTTTGCCGATCTGGCAATCTTATTGTTTTCCTTGAGCCGTGTTTAGAACACATCCCAGTAAACTTTTGTTTTTTTTTTTTACGACGAGATCTGTTATAAAGTCTGCGGACCTCTTTTCCAATTTTGCAAATCTGCCCGGTCATCCAGGGGTTTAAGTTAAAATCCCGATTTCTTAAAATCGTTGGTTTTAAACGTAGGAGCCTTAAATTTTGTGGGATCATTTATTTTCGGCTTGTCACCAAAAAACAATTTTTGCGTCTTTAGGCATTTTAGGTGACGATATATAAAAGAGCTCCGTGACTGACTGATTGACTGATCAACGCCCAGAACAAATGGTTAATGCTAGAATGATGGAACTTGGCACCAATGTGGGCCTTGGGTCATAAGCACGAAAAAATGCGGAATTTTGTGATATTGGTACGTTGAGGTCCTTAAAATTACCCAATATTACGAAATGGTGAAAGTTTGCCCAGCGCGACCGAAAAGGGCTAGAATTGTTCCAAAGTTGGAACCATTTGGTACTTTCTTTAAAGATTGTGCTAGAGGTCTGAAATTTTGCATGTAGGTACAACTAGGAAATATATGATGGGTGACTAAATGATATATTCAAAACTCGTACATTTTGGTACCAAAAAGTGCAAAATTGTACGAAATAGCTTATCTTCGACTACAGCGAACAGGGACAGCAAGAATCAAGCAATCTGACAAACAATTTCGCAGTCTTGACAAAAATACGATATGCGGAAGCAAATGTACTAATACGACTAGAAGATATTTTTTATTTGTATATTTAGGTAATCAAACGTAAAAAGGTGGTACTTTCTTTACGGGATGAGCTAAAGCTCTCAAAATTGGGATACAGAAGATTTTTCCAAAATTTCCAATTAGATACTAAAACTTATAAAATGGTACATTCTTTACGATTACAATTGAATAAAAGCACTCAAAATAAGGATGCGGGTACACCTTGACAGTAAATAGTGCACGGCTGGAAGAATTGTTTTAAATTCGTGCATTTAGGTATGCATGCAAATGTACTAATTGTAGTGTAATTGGTGCATTGAACGAATATATTGGGCGACTAGAAGACCACCATAGGATGGGGGTATACTAATCTATTCATTCCGTTTGTAACACCTCGAAATATTCGTCTAAGACTCTATAGAGTATATATATTCTTGATCGTCTCGACGCTGTGAGTCGATCTAGCCATGTCCGTCCGTCCGTCTGTCGAAATCACTAGCGGTCGAACGCGTAAAGCTAGCCGCTTGAAATTTTGCACAGATAATTAATACCGATTTAGGTCGTTGGGGATTGCAAATGGGCTACAGCGGTTCAGAGTTAGATATAGCTCCCATATAAACCGATCTCCAGATTTGACTTCTTGAGCCCCTGGAAGCCGCAATTTTTGTCCGATTTGGCTGGTTATGTTCGGTTATGACTTCAAATAACTGTGTCAAGTACGGTCCAAATTGGTCTATAACCTGATATAGCTCCCATATAAACCGATCTTCAGATTTGACTTCTGGAGCCAACTTTTGTCCAATTTGGCCGAAATTTTGCATGTGGTGTTCTGTTATGACTTTCAATAAATGTGTCAAGTGCGGTCCACATCAGTCTATAACCTGATATAGCTCCCATATAAACCGATCTCCAGATGTGACTTCTTGAGCCCTTACAAGTCGCAATTTATGTTATTAGGCTGAAATTGAGCATGTAATGTTTTGTAATGTTATGACTTCATCCTTGTTCGGTTCCTAGAAGCTTTTATTTTTGTTGCTTTGACAGAAGTTTGGTATATAGAATAAAATTATGTCCTTCAACTAAATTTATTTCTTATACATTTTTTGCAGAATCCATGGTGGTGGGTTTCCTATATTCGGCCCGGCCGAACTTAGCACGCTTTTACTTGTTTATTTGTATACATATTTAGGTAATCAAACGTAAAAAATTTTACTTTCTCTACAGAATGATTTCCAGCTCTCAAAATTGGAGCACGGCTACACCTAGATGATAAATTTTGAGCGACCAGAGGATTTTCTTTCGAAGACGTACATTTAGGTATTAGGTTAGGATAGGTTGAAAAGAGGGTGCGGATGTTAATTCGCCCCATGCTTGTTGTGCGCTCTAAATACTAAAACCTAACCTCGAAAAAAAAACTAAAACCTAACCTCGAAAAGAAAATGTTAGGAAGTACGTGCTTGTTTGCCATACCACGCCCCTAAGTCGGTTCGTGTCCGGTATTGCATCCCCACATAAGTACCGATGTCTACTACCGCGAAAGCCGGGCAATGAAGTAGGAAATACTCCAACGTGTCATCATTTTTCCCACATGCCCACTATCCCCTGCCGCACCGATTTTGCATAAGTGAGCTCGTAGTCCCTTGTGTCCTGTAATGATAACGAAAGCTATTCTAACCTCTTTTTTACTTCCTTTCAGTTATGTTGTTGTAGCCACATTTTCTTGTTGAGGTTGCGATCCTTGTCAAGCTTCTGTGGGTGAGCAGCTCGTTCCGGTCCGAAGGACCGACCGCCGCAGATACATGGTGGCTATTGGTTATTTAAAGGCGTCAATAACTCGCCTTGCCAAAATTAGCATCATAGGCAATCAGTACATGTGTAAAATCCACAGTAAAAGTCTCGTCTTCTCACGATTCGGGTCTCCCCATAGGATTTTCGCCATCGTACCGACCGTTGCGCTGTTCCACAGTGTTACATATGCGTTCGTCGACCACGCCCTTAACTTGGACTGCGTCGACCCGATAGGATTCGGGTTAACCAATTCTTTTACGGCAGTCCTCTAGCCTTCACTGCCAAAACGTCTGCTTCTTCATTCCCCCTTACTCCGCTATGACCGGGCACCTAAACTATGCGGATTGTGACATCTTCAAAGAAGGCGTTTATCTCCTTCTTACACTCCAAGACTGTTCATGACCTTACTGTCCTGGTTGTTATTGCGCTGATGGCCAGTATACGGTCCGTAAAGATGTTCACACTCGACGTCTTCGCATGAATACCACATCACCTCACACATTCTGTGATCGTTCGGATCTCTGCCTGAAGGATCGTATTATGGTCAAGTAGTTGAAAACTGATCTTTGTCTCGGGGTTCTCACTGTAAACCCCCAGGCCCACTCTGTCCTCCAGCTTTAATCCATCAGTATAGCATGATCTCCCCGATGACAATGACAGAGTTTTATCAATCCAAGATTGTGCCTTCGGCAGCAATGTCTCGCACTCGACCTTCAGTGCCATCTCAGGTATTCAATCGGAAAACTCCTCTAATCCATTCTGGTTTCCTATCGTCGCCTTGATTATACCACGATGGTATGACCTGCTTCTATCCTTCATCCATTCTCCCAACGCTTAAAGCCTAATAACCGCAGTGGCTGCTTCATACGTTATCTGTATATCACCGTGAGCGTGGTCCTCATCGCTCCGCCTACGCCAAGACAACATGTTCTCTGAACCTGTTGTATTATCCTTCGAGCCTACGGCCCGTCTACATAGTGGTCAACATCTGTGAGCCCCTAGCTTTAAGAAGTATTATAACATAGTCTCTCAAATCCCTTCTTCAGTCAGCATCCGTAATAGGTTATTTATGGTGGTCACCCATACGTGACCAATAAGTATGCAATATTTGGAGACCCTAGTAGGACCAGCGGGGACGTTAAGGTTGCAGTCCAACCAAATAAGCGTTTATAGGCCGATCTCAGAGATAGAGCTCGTAAAATCCGACAAAAAAATGGTTACATGTCTGGAATATGTCTTACGATTTATGAGATATAGGAGTTACTAACATTTTTTTGTTGAAAAATTCAGTCAAGGTATCGTCGATATTTTTGAAATTGAAGGACTATTTTTTAATTCCAATGTGTATCGCAGAATTGGCGAAACTCACCTTTAACTCTTTCTTCTGATTTGGCTTCCTTAGAACCAAAAATTTTTTGAGCATTTTTTTTGTAAATATGACTTTCATAGAACGATTAAATGTAGAATTTAAAATTTTAAAACCACTTTAATTGACCAAGTAATTGAATAGAAATAATGAATGGAAATAATCGAAACTTCTGGTATCACATTCACTACAGTTTAAGCTTCTTCTTACACAAATGCGGTATACTCATCGCATTATCTATCACCTCATTACTGTCGTTCACTATCATCACATCGTTCGCATTCAATTAATTTGTTGCCCAACATTCTACGATTTTTCAAATTACCCACAGGTGAAAATCACTAGCGGCGGTGAGGGAAAATGTACTGCAGAATTCATCGTTAGCACGGAACATCTCAATCGTTTGGGTGGCCTGCATGGTGGCTTCACAGCTACTCTAGTTGACATGGTAACCACGTACGCATTAATGTCGAAACCATGTCACCCGGGAGTTTCGGTGAACATCAACGTTAATTACCTGAAAGCAGCTAAAGCCGGAGATGAAGTTCTAATCGATGCCAGTCTCCTGAGAGCAGGCAAGAAGTTGGCCTTCCTCGAGTGTGAGCTAAGACATAAAAAGGATAACTCAATAATAGCCAAAGGTTCACATACGAAATTTGTGGATTTCCAATAGATATGTTTAGGTACAATAGAAAATAAAAATGCTCGAATTTTCGTGATGGTTAGATTTTTGTGTTCTTTCTTGTTTTTTTTTTTTATTATTATTTGGTAAGTGTTTTCTTTAGATTATTATAGGTTTGGCCTTTGGTAGAAGTGATTCATTTCTTTTTGGATTTGGTTCGGTCAAGGATTTTCTTTTAAAAGTGTTTTTATTTTTTACTTTTACTTTATTCTAATTGTATTCAAGGACAATTGTATTGTTTTCTAATATATGATTTTTTTTTTATATATTTTACTGATTTATTGTTATTGTGCATTAAAATTTCCTTTTTGTTATTTTTTTTTTTTTTACAGAAAAAGGTAAATTTTGTGATATCGGTGTTACAAACTTGACATGTCTTATTGTTATGAACAGCTTTTAGTTGTTTTGGAAAAAGATCAATCAATGTTTGTTCTCAATAAATTGAAAGTTAAAAATTGGGGTGAGTAATATTTAATTTTTTAGTGGAGTCTTGTTAAAAAGATGTGGACAATGGGGACAGCAAGCCATAGGCGGTGTTATGGGATCTATGCCGGGTTCGCAGTGCACTTCGCCGCATTTTTCTTTCGTACAGGTGATTTGGGCCCGACGACACTCACATTTGGTGCAGTAGTCCGGGGACCAGACCTCATTGTTGAGGCGTGTGGTGCCATTATCATCAACGCAATGATTTCTCTTGGAGGGTTTGTCCTTGGGACTAGGGCTGTCACAGGCCTCCTCCAGTTTATGCATTTTCTTGTGCATTTTTTTGAGTTCTTTTTGGAAAACACTGATGACCTCTTCCAAGCCACTGACACGCTCCTCATTAATATCCATAAGCTCTTCTATCTTATTGAACGAATCATATTCGACTGCTGATTCCTCCTCCTCCTGAAGGGGTTGTTGTTTGGCCATTATTGATCTCTTGGCTCTGTTCTTTTGAACGTATGTCTGTGGTACATATGTATCGAAGAGTGGAGGCAAACTGCTGCAGGCAGCGCAATCTTGCCAGAAGTACAAATTTATTCCAGGTATTTCATCACATTTCTTGTAACCTCCTTGGTGTTTGGCCAAAATAAAAACGTTATCGGTTACTTCTTCGATTTTATCCCCGGTATCACATAGAACACGACCAAAGTTTGCCTGTTTTATTTGTTCCAGCTGTTGCGGCAAGAACACAGTGGGATTTTCATAATAAAAGCGATCGCCGTCACGCAGACGTCTAAATTGCTCCACCAAGAGACATTGGAATAGTGGTCCTACCTTGGCACCCTCTAATTGGTCTTCTAGAACACCTCCAACCCATACGTCGATATTGTCCGGATGACCATAGAGCTCTTTGAGCTTATCTCTTACATCTTTGTCAGTGATCTCATTGGCTAAGTCGTCGAAGGTCTGAGCCTCGGTGAGATTGCACAATTTGCGATAGGCATTGTAACCGGGAATGCCATGATCTCGACCTCGTTGTATGTTAATGGCAGCCAAATCTAAAGCCACAGCATGGGCAGTTTGGAAAAGCTTCTCTGTGAGTTCAGTGTTAAGATTTTGTCCGGGCAGTTTCAATTTGGCTGGGGTGGCAAACATGCCTCTCATCAGTGGGTCCACCCCACCCTCGTACACCAAACGCCAGGGGGCAAAGAAAGCCTTGTGTAATTGCAAATGACCCTGAGGTATGGGTTCAAATGAGGAGTTTAAACGATGTAGTATAGGATTAATGAGGGTGTGGCCAAATCTCAAGGCCACCGTTGCAAATTCATTGGCAATGGTGGGATTGACCGATGAATTGTAGCCCTTGTATTCGCCCAGCATTTGCATACCACTTTCGCCTACAATTAAAGGCAACCAATACTTATAGGTGATATGCTGCATTTGGGCCCCCACAATTTTTCTTGTTTCATGATACAACGTATCACCATCCCATTGAGGATTAATTTCTTTCAAGGCAATCGCTATGCGATTGTGCTCACGCATCCACACTGTGTGCATGGCCAGAAGACCCACCTGCTCATTTACTCTTATGTCACCGGATACAAAGCAATTCATTTGGTTTTCATCCAAATTTCTACGACAATCCATGCCATCTTGGGGAGCTGCAAACGGTAACATATCTTTTTGATTGGGAAAGTGTATGCCCACACGTAGGAGGCCATCATCGGTGGTCACATTTCTCAATTCATTGGCAAAGGCTTCGTTGTAGCCATACACTTGGGAAGCATCAATGTAGGAAGTTAATTGATTGATTTGTTCACGGTGTTGGACACTGTCAAAGAATACCGAAGTCATGCCAGAGCCACATATTGAGCTGGAACGAACAAGATCTATACATCTCCTATTGGTAATGCGAGGGTCATTGGGTGGCACTTCAATGGGATAGCAGGGTGGAGCAAACTCACAAGTCTTTTTGCAGTCCACACCATCCCAACTTTCTGAACTCACAGAGGGTATGGCGTGATCAAGGTCATGATCTAAAAACTGACCCCATTGCATAACCATGTGAGTGATGCGGTCATCGGGCGTTATCTCTTTAGTGGCTATTAAAGTGGTGGAAACCAATCTGGAGCTAGGCTTTTCAAAGCCAGCATAAAGTTTCTCCTTCATCCATCCGATAGGCAAACTGAAACCATTTTCATAAATCGGCTTCTCCAAACGACGGAAAGCGGTTAGGGAAGAGCCCCAAGTGGGATGCAACAGATTATTGCAAGTGCCATCTATGCTGCGATATTTGGAATGGAAACACATATCTGTACAATTTGGCATTTCCCGGTGTTCCATACAACCCGACAGCTCGGCCACCAAATGCAGATGTTCTCGAGACAATAGATCCTTAAACTTGTACTTGTCGCTTTCTATGGTCAAATTGTCCCCCTTCAGAACATGTTTACGAATGTTAACCAAGGTCCGTTCATAGATTTCAGCAGCTCGTGCCAGTTGCCTGGCTTCGCCCGTTGGGAAGCGGAATACTTTTAACAAATCAGCATAGTTGGGTGGAGCAGCTTCACCATTGGGCTTGGTGCGATTGCGGTTGATAAATAAGGTGTCGATGGTATTATTAATTGCCAAATCGATTTCCTTGGCAGCTTCCTCAAATGCAATGCGAACATATCGATCGCCGGGAGCCAAATCGTCGTTACTCCTGCAATTAAAAACAAAATGGAAAACTTGTTATGCAATAAAGTTGGAAAAATATATTTTAACTAAAGCTTAAGTTATTGAAAATCCAACATAATATGGCAACAATACGAAATGAATTATCAAGTATTAAATTTTATTCCATTTTTATGTTGTCCTTGTCTTTTCCGTTGTATGCTTCCCATGTATTGTGTTAAAATGTTTGCCTTTTGGCAAGGATACCGACAAAAGAATCCCATTTAACCTAATTGTAGTTAATATGCTCAATAACACAGAGTCAATGTTGTGGGCTGCCTCTTGGTCATCTTTAAACTTAATCCTATTATTCGCAAAAGGTATCTTTTACAAGGATCAAATGCTCTTTGGTCTATGCCTTGTATTCTTCTTCTATTTAAACATTTCAAGATAACCACTTGAACACTTTAAGGAGCATAGCATAGCATCGTTGTGGTGATGTTCAACAATTTAAACTAACAAATGAGCAAAGCCGATATTAAAGGTACATTAAATGTATGATGATTTAAGAAAATTTAGAATTAAGCTACTTGAATTAATTTAATCAGTTTTTGTTCTCAATAAATTTTAAATTTTTTTACCCATCACCGAAGCATGGGCGTATGTTCATTTCATCACTCTTCTATACTATAGAAGTATACGCAATTTCTATTACCAGTGATATTGTAGTGCCATTCGGTTCTATCAGGAATAGTGTTGCAGTGCTTTTTTTTATCAAAAACTAGCTCAGGCAATTGCTTCCCTAGACGGGAAATATTGCTGGCGCAGCCTTGAGCCCAATTCAATCCCATGACATATCCACACAGCGCTTGTCGGGACCCGTTTAGACGCCTTACCCACCTGTTTTGATTTTAGCAGAGGATTTTCAACCTCCTGCATTCAACCATACTTTAGAGATGAGATCGATAGTTCCTCAGGCAAGAGTTAACTGCTGAGTCGTCTCCTGATTTCCTAAACCCACCCCTAGCTTTAACATGTTGAATCCATAGGATACAACTCCTTAGAGGTCTGCAAGACATTCGGAGTGTCAGATCGCCATCAACCTCATTCAATTTCCCAATATTCCAGTCTGTGGTTCAAAGATTCGCATTGTAGTCCCGTAGTCTTCCAAGAATAGATTTGGGACTTGAAGGGGCTCCTTGACATCTATTTGTGTGCCATCATTCGAGAAAGCATATCTACCCTCTTGACTCTTTACAGTGTTGCGCCTGGACAGATCTCACCAATCTTTTTTGGGGCGCAAAGATGTAACTCAATCGAACGTTGATCCTCGAAAGCAATTAGTTTGGATCGGCCCCTATACCAGACTGCAACGTCAAAAACTGGAGGAGGCCCAGGCATCCGAAAGGATGTCACTCCAATTGCTCCTAGGTATGCAGCCCTGTTTTTCTCCCTTGTCGAAAACTACCATCACCAAGTTGTCCTTATTAACATTAGTAAAGGTTCTTGGACCAATATTACTATTGTTCGTCTTAGTTCTTTTAGACATGGGATGCCCTACACGTGATCGCAACCTTTTGACTGACTGTGGTGCCGTTTCCGAATCTAGACTTGTAGCCTGTGCAGCGAATCTCAAAGCCGAATTCAGGGAGCCTCTCTCCCTGTCGGTAGGAGTTAAAGAATCGTACCAAGCCTCTCTAATGAGGGCGTTGTGCCTTTTATTATTCCAATCTCTTAACGAGCGTTTTGGATAGCTAGAAAATGCAGATAGGCTAGACAAATTACAGGAATATTAAGATAAAATAGATTCGGCCCTGCCCTCAGGTGTCTATGTCAAAAGACTCTGATGATCAGTCGTTTGTCGGCTTGTGAAGACTGGCGCAACCGCTCTACCAGTCGAGGTCTCAGTAGCAGACAAGATTCTATGGCCGGATACCACCACTGCAGCTGTTGTATTTTTGGAGTCCATTCCAAGCCTACTCCCGTGCTCTAGATCTGCCGCTCCACAGGAAACAGGTGCAGATAAGCAACCTCCTAGTGTATTATACTACAGCTATCCTTGGATAACAAAAAATATTTTTCGAAATTACGAGTTGTAGAAAATTCTTTCGGGGCAAAAAAACGTCCGCTCCACTCAACGGTTCGTAGAAAAATCCTGGAAATTTTCTGAAAACAGCAATATTTTTGCTCTTTTAACAGACAATTTCTCCTGTAACATTTCAGTAGATTTTCTGTGTATGTTTACAGCAAACGTACACATTTTTGCTGTTTCCATTAACAAAATGCTGTACTATACCCAGGATGCACTTATAAGGTGAATTCATGCGAACAGCTGAGTACAATTTGTATACCCTCCACCATAGGATGGGGGTACACTTATTTCGTCATTCCGTTTGTAACTCCTCGAAATATGTGCCTAAGACCCCATAAAGTATATATATTTTAGATCGTCATGACATTTTAATTCGATCTAGCCAAGTCCGTCCGTCCGTCTGTCGAAAGCACGCTAAATTTCGAAGGGGTAAAGCTAGGGGCTTGAAATTTTGCACAAATACTTTTTATTAGTGTAGGTCGATGGGATTGTAAAGGAGCTAAATCGGTTCATGTTATGATATAGCTGTCATATAAACCGATCTAGGGCCTTGACTCCTTGAGCTTCTAGAGGGCGCAATTTTAATCCGATTTGGATGAAATATTGCACGTAGTGTTTTGGTATTACTTCCAACAACTGTGCCAAGTATAGTAGAGGGCATTATTCTTCGATTTGGCTGAAATTTGCATGAAGTGTATGACTACCAATAAGTATGGTCTAAATCACTCCATAACCTGATATAGCCGCTAAATAAACCGATCTTCGGATTAGACTTCTTGAGCCTCTAGAGGGCGCAATGTCTATCCAATTTGGCTGAAATTTAGAATGATGTGTTTCGCTATGACCAATAACTCTGCTAAGAATAGTTCAAATCGGTTTACAACCTGATAAAGCTTATATATAAGCCGATCTTGGGTCTTGACTTCTTGAGCTTTTAAAGGGCGCAATTCTTATCCGATTGGGCCGAAAGTTGGCCCAAAATGTTTTATTTTGACTTCCAACAACTGTGTCAAGTATGGTCTAAATCAGTCCATATCCTGATATAGCCGCCACATAAACAGATCTCCCGATTAGACTTCATGGGCTTCTAGAAGGCCCAATTCTTGTCTAATATGGTTGAAAATTTGCATTTGTCGTTTTGGTATGACTTTCAACATACTGTTCCAAGTATGGTCTAAATCGGTAAATAACCTGACATAGCTGCCATATAAGCCGATCTCCCAGTTTGACTTTTTTTGCCTCAGGAGGTCGTTATTACACGATTGACTTTTTTTGCCTCAGGAGGTCGTTATTACACGATTTGTCTGAAATTTTGCTGGTGGTGTATTTTTATGACAGGTCTCGACGGACTTGGGCTACTACAGAGCGGTCTAGGTGCTGGAAAGATCGAGACGTGAACTGTGACCTTTATATGGAAAATTTTATGGAGATTCCATCAGATGTATGCAAATTTTATGGAGATTGTCTTTAGACACTGACGATTGATGACCAGGTTGCAAAAATAGACGAATGAATTAGTACGGTGAATGAAGTGCTCCTTGTCAGACGTCGAAAGGCTAAACCGAGTAAGGTGTTTGACCCGTGAGCTTAAAACTATGCGGCGGAACGTCAGGTGTCTGAGGAAGGGATTCTAAAGAGCCAGAAGTTCCAATGCTGAAGGTCTTGTCTCACGCCGAAACGACTACCTTACCAATCTGTTGATTAGGAGCAAGGAATATCACTTTAGGAGATTTATACAAGACCACAGAGATGATCCATGGAGCAAGGTATACCGCGTGTGCCGGCGCTGTGGGCAACATGGTTCTAATCAGGATGATCGGGTGGAGCCATCCAAAATCGTATCGGGGCATCAGTCTCCTCCTCGTGCTTGCAAAAGTATTGGAGAGGGTAATGGACACAAGATTTCGGGAGGGCTGCGAGGAGAGTGCTTCTCCGTGCCAGTTCGAATTTCGGAAGGAAAAGAGCATTGTGGATGCGTGGATCGAGCGTCAAATATGTACTTGGTTGTTGCTAGCGATACGGTTTGGAAGGATATTCAGCGTGGCTGCCCTCAGGGATCCATCTGTGCTTCATTTATATGGAATCTTATGATGGATCCTTTGTTGAGACCAGCCCTGAGTCCTTCAGAATCAGTGCATATGTGGATGACCTTCTCATTCTGGTTGAAGAAGATTTTATGCTTGCGCTGAAAACTTGCATTGTACGGGAGTGGACGGATCGTGTTTGTGTTGACGTCGCGAGGGACAAAGCCATGACAATGTTGCTCAAGGGCATCTTGTTGTGGAATTGTCCACCCACAATTCGATCTGCCGGAGTTACCATCAGAAACGTAGCGCTCGTGGCGGGACGTTTTAACGAGACTGCCCTGACTTTGGCTTCGGCCTAAGTCTGGGCTGGCCACCGGGAAGTATTTATTAGGAGACGGACAAGACTTAGTGGAGGCATGAATACACACTAGTTATCCGTGAAAAGGTGTTGCTGTACTGACAAGACCGAATGATTTGGTTTTGTGCATGACATGGCCCAGCACCTACCTAGCTTATGTAGATGCTGCGTTGCCTTTGCGGCTGTAATCGGTCATCTGTGAGGCTGGACGCGCTGGTTGTTGAGCCCCATGTTGGAGCTGATATGTGTGGCGTTACCCGTGATGACTCAAATAAAGTTCAGATTGGACCAAATTTAGATATAGCTGTTATATAGACAAATCTGCTGATTTGGGATCTTAAGCCCATAAAAGCTGCAATTATTCTCCGATTTCCCTGAAATTGCAAATAGTGAGTTGTTTTAAGTCTTCCATCATCACACCCAAATATGGTCCAGATCGGATAATGCTTAGATTTAGTTGCGATATTGACTGATCTGCCGATTGAGGGTCTTAAGCCTACAAAAGCCGTAATTATTATTCGATTTCATTGAAATTCGGATATGCATATGGTAGTGGAGGTGTTATAAAAGAGGATGGTGGTGGGTATCCAAAGTTCGGCACTGCCAAACTTAACACTTTTTTATACCCTCCACCATAAGATGGGGGGTATACTAATTTTGTCATTCTGTTTGTAACTACTCGAAATATTTGTCTGAGACCTCATAAAGTATATATATTCTTGATCGTCGTGATATTTTATGTCGATCTAGCCATGTCCGTCCGTCCGTCCGTCTGTCTGTCGAAAGCACGCTAACTTCCGAAGGAGTGAAGCTAGCCGCTTGAAATTTTGCACAAATACTTCTTATTAGTGTAGGTCGGTTGGTATTGTAAATGGGCCATATCGGTCCATGTTTTGATATAGCTGCCATATAAACCGATCTTGGGTCTTGACTTCTTGAGCCTCTAGAGTGCGCAATTCTTATCCGATTGGGATGAAATTTTGCACGACGTGTTTTGTCATGATATCCAACAACTATGCCAAGAATGGTTCAAATAGATCTATAACCTGATATAGCTGTCATATAAACCGATTTTGGGTCTTGACTTCTTGAGCCTCTAGAGTGCGCAATTCTTATCCGATTGGAATTAAATTTTGCACGACGTGTTTTGTTGTGATATCCAATAACTGTGTTTAAGTATGGTTCAAATCGGTCCATAACCTGATATAGCTGCCATATAAACCGATCTTGGGTCTTGACTTCTTGAGCCTCTAGAGTGCGCAATTCTTATCCGATTGGAATGAAATTTTGCACGACGTGTTTTGTCATGATATCCAACAACTATGCCAAGAATGGTTCAAATCGATCTATAACCTGATATAGCTGTCATATAAACCGATTTTGGGTCTTGACTTCTTGAGCCTCTAGAGGGCGCAATTCTTATCCGATTTGAATGAATTTTGGCACGACGTGTTTTGTTATGATATCCAACAACTGTGCTAAGCATGGTTCAAATCGGTCCATAACCTGATATAGCTGCCATACAAACCGATCTTGGGTCTTGACTTCTAGAGCCTCTAGAGTGCGCAATTCTTATCCGATTGGAATGAAATTTCGCACGACGTGTTTTGTCATGATATCCAACAACTATGCCAAGTATAGTTCAAATCGGTTTATAACCTGATATAGCTGTCATATAAACCGATCGGGGATCTTGACTTCTTGAGCCTGTAGAGGTCGCAATTATTATTCGATTTGCCTGAAATTTTGTACGACGGATTCTCTCATGACCATCAACATACGTGTTTATTATGGTCTGAATCGGTCTATAGCCCGATACAGCTCCCATATAAATCGATCTCTCTATTTTACTTCTTGAGCCCCTAAAGGACGCAATTCTTATTCGAATTGGCTGACATTTTACACAGGCCTCCAACATATAATTTACTTGTGGTCCAAACCGGACCATATCTTGATATCGCTCTCATAGCAGAGGAAATCTTTTCTTATATCCTTTTTTCCCAAAGAAGAGATGCCCGGAAAAGAACTCGACAAATGCGATCCATGGTGGAGGGTATATAAGATTCGGCCCGGCCGAACTTAGCACGCTTTTACTTGTTACTTGTTCTTTTTGTCGTAACCTTTGAAAATTTGATTGCTGATCTTGATACCTATAATATCTATGTTCAATTTAATTTTTCTTTTTGTCATAACCTCTAAATAGTTAATTACTGATTTTTGTGCTGTAAAATATCGATTGATTAAAGGCTTTTAAATTCACAATTGACTTAACTAATTCCTTGCTGTTAATTTTTCGAAACCACTACATATTCCTTCCTTTCGAAAAGTCCGACATCAAACTTAAATGATAATATTAAATATTTATGTTCTACTTAACCCCTGTCATTAACACCATAAATCAGAGTTTGACATTTGCAACAATTTGTTACAAAAATCCTTAAAAGATGCGGAATAAAACAAGTCCCCTTCTCCCCAGTTCCCAGGCTTCTACCGATGCACAAATGTAAAAAATCCTTCTTGTCAGCCAAGAAGGAAATTTTTCTTGTACTTTGCCTTATTCCCATGGCTCGGTCAGGATAGTTGTAGTGATATTGCTTAAATGTATATATGTATGAACATATGTATGAGTGTCCACAGGATATCATCAGTACAAGACTCTGTTGCTGTTGATGATGATACACCGCAAACAGTACAAATCCCAAATGATGCAGGAACTTGTATATATTCATGCACTTGCATTAGTATGCATGAATGAAAAGGAGTCTGTAGCAGAACAATATTTGCTATGGACATACATGAGTGGTCACGGTCTTGTCCTTCGTCCATTTTCCGTACAAGCCACAGTCTTGTTGCACAAGATTACGGAATAGGGCAGAAAAGTTGAAGGAAATACGACCAAGGTGCTTCAGCTAATATGAAGAATGAAGACGAAGCATCTGGAAGAGATAAAATAACAAAGACAATGTACACTATGGTGGACCAGCAAACGGAAGTAAGAAAAAAATACCTATGATCGGGACGCCAAATCTTCGTTTTTGGTCATTTCGAAAAGTTATATGTACCCGTTTTTAAATGGTAGCTATCTTACTAGTGTTTTTCGTTTCTATCCCACTGTGAGACAAATTAGTTAAAATTCAAAGAAAAAAAAACGATTTGGGAAGGTTACATTGATTAAAAACCAAGGAAACTAAGGAAAGCATAAAACATATGTCTTATATATGTCATATATTCTGAACGATTTCTCGAGTGCTTCTCTGTGGGAATTTTATTTCCGATAGTGCGTAAAGAATTGTGAACGTCTTGCCGTTCATTGCTTTAAATTTTTTTCTTCCGACACATCGGAAAGAACTTTGAACGATTTCTGGGCTGTTTGTCTGTAGGATTTTTTGCTCCGAAAGTTCTGAAAGAATTCAGAACGATGTCTTAACGTCCTGTCGTATGGTTTTTTATACCCTCCACCGTAGGATGGGGGTATACTAATTTCGTCATTCTGTTTGTAACACCTCTAAATATGCGATTGCACAAATAATTTTTATTAGTGTAGGTTGGTTGGGATTGTAAATGGGCCAAATCGGAGTGTTGACTTCTTGAGCCTCTAGAGGGCGCAATTCTCTTCCGATTCAACTGAAATTTTGCACTACGTGTTTTGGTATCACTTCCAATAACTGCGCTAAGTATGATTCAAATCGGTTCATAATCTGATATAGCAGTCATATAAACCGATCTTGGATCTTGACTTCATGAGCCTCTAGAGGGCGCAATTCTCATCTGACTCGGCAGAAATTTTGTACAACGGCTTCTCTGCTGACCTTCAACATACGTGTCTAATATGGTCTGAATCGGTCAATAGCTTGATTCAGCTCCCATATAAACCTATCTCCCGATTTTGCTTCTTGAGCCCCCACAAGCCGTAATTCTTATCCGAATGAACTGATATATTACACAATGACTTCTACAATGTTCAGCATTCATTTATGGTCCGAATCGGACTATAACTTGATATAGCTCCAATAGCATAACAGTTCTTATTCGATATTTTTTATTTGCCTAAAAAGAGATGCTGCGCATAAAACTCGACAAATGCGATCCATGATGGAGGTTATATAAGATTCGGCCCGGCCGAACTTACCACGCTCTTACTTGTTTTTTAATTTTACTTATGACAGTTCGGTAGGAATTCTGAACGATATCTGAACACTGTGTCGGATGTTTTTGTCTTTTTGTGTTTTCTTGTTCACATACATATATATTTGTTTGAACCGTTAGGAATATTTGTTTCGATAGTTCTGATGGAAATCAGAACGAATTCTGAGCTCTGTGTCGGATTTTTTTGTCTTTTTATTGTGTTTGCTTGATTGCATATTTTTATTTGTGAGCTATTGGATGTTACCGTAGCAGAAAGGTTAGCATGATGCTGATGGCCTGGGTTCGAATCCTGGCGAGAAGATCAGCAAGAAATTTCATTAGTGGTTATTCCATTCTGGTGAAATTTGTGAGAAACTATGCCATGTAAAAACTTCTTCCGCTCGGACTCGGCTATAAAAAGGAATGTTCAAGGGCAAATTTGCACAGTAAGAATTCTTTCAGAATTGGTTAGAATTTGATAAGAGAAGTTGGAAAGTAGATCCGAATTCCAAAAAAAAATTATTTCAGAATTCGGTCAAAAATCGATAAGACATGTCGGTATTCATTAAGACTCAACATAAAAATTCTGCAAGAAGTCTTAACGACAACTCGAATTTCCCATAATTTTGGTTTTGACTTCTGTCAGAAACATCGGCAGAAACTTCAGATTTCCCACCAAAATTTAGTTCCGATGTCATGTTAATCACTTTATATATTTTTCGTTAAGAATTCATACAGACTTCGGATAAATTTTCTGACTTTCGTACAGACTTCTGACCAAATTTTGAATGTTTGGTTTACTGGGTAGTCACCGCTTTAAAGACTTATCAAATTCCTCTGTGTGTTTCCGAGAGAATATTTCTAGACATCATAACATAGCTCGCTTTATATTAGCTGGTCGAATACTTAAGGAGAGGTCTAATTTACTGGTGCAGGCTGCGGGACTCGCAGAGAAGCATGTTGGGATTCGTCGCTCTAATCCTGGTGAGCATAAAAAACTGAATCTACAAATTTATAGGTACTAGGTAGAGCAAGAACACTTGACGTATTATAATTTACGTAGGGGTATTGTTATTTGTGGTCTACTTACAAATCATTCCCGAACGCCGCACAGTGGACCAAAAAGCAAAAAAAAAAAAAAATTAAAATAAGTCCACAACTTTTTATATGTTGCTCTGAGCGGTAAAAAATTTTCAAGACATTCGTAGAGGGGGACATAGGCTTTCGGAAAATGACATTGTTGGTCTACGTCTTTACATTCGAAATTTTCCTCGAGAATTTTTTTTTTGGAAAATTATGTAGCGCTTTATTAAATTGATGTAATCTGATTGAAAAAATTTCATATTTTTAAGAATATTTCATGAAAATATCAACTTCAAAGAAATTTTAAATAATATTTTGCTTAAAAAATCTTAAAAATATTTTCTTTTTTATTCATATTGTTTTTTGGTCTTCAGAGAAAATTTCATTAAAATTTTAGTTTTTAGGTTGGTTGATTTTTTGTTGCTATAAAGATTCCATTGAAAGTTTGTTTGTAGAAAAAATATTATTGAAATTTTATATTTAGAAAAATTTCATAACAATTTTTCTTTAGGAATATTTTTATGAAAACCTTGTCTTAGAAAACATTTGATTTGAATTTAATCTTTAGAATAATTTGATCATTCTGTCTTTAGAATTTTTCTTTAAATTTCGTCTACAAAAAAGAATATATTTTATTATTGTCGCTAGAAAAATAATTTTGGGGGACCCAAGCCTAAGCAAAATTTTTCTTCCGGAAATATTTCACTGACGTTTAAAAAAATTAATTGATATTTTGTCTTTAACACTAGAAAGACCAAGATTACTTGTAGACCTAGTAAGACCAAACCGGTCAAAATGTCCGGTTTGTTTTTTAACTGAAAAATTTCAAGATTGAAACAGTTTCTTTTTAA
This sequence comes from Stomoxys calcitrans, assembly GCF_963082655.1. NCBI lineage: Eukaryota > Metazoa > Arthropoda > Insecta > Diptera > Muscidae > Stomoxys > Stomoxys calcitrans. Next base: position 182,370,642 of record NC_081552.1, on the reverse strand, counting down.
AAATTATCCTGCTTTATCAAAACTGAATATATTTCGCTTAAAAAAATATAGATGTATGTATTCACAGTAAAATATATAGATTTTCGTTTGTTTCTCTTTCGATTTTCTATATATAAGATCTATTATTTAAAAATGAAATTGTTGCCCTTTGTTTGTTTGTTTGTTAGGTTGTTCGCCTGTTCTGTTAGGCTCAAAAACGGCTGAACCGATTTTCATCAAATTTTCACAGATGGTAGAGTTTGGGCCTCCGGTGAAAATAGGGTACTTCTTACTTTACTTAAATTGGCTATGACAGAATATTTATTCCACTAGCCGAACGTAGAATAGCGTTCCAAGCGCCTCGATCTTTTGCGCTCATTCTAAAATCTCTGACACCAAGTTTCGAGGTGTCTCCCACAACTTGATCTTTCCATCCGGCTTTTGGTCTTCCCGGTTTGCGTGTACCACAGTGTTTGCCTTCAAAAGACTTCTTTGCTGGAGATTCTTCACCCATTCTGACAACATGACCTAGCCAACGCAACCGTTGTATTTTGATGCGTGTATCTATGCTATCGTCGTCATACAGCTCATACGCTCGTGGTTCATACGTCGCCTATATTCTCCGTTAACGCAAACTGGTCCATATATTTTACGAAGAATCTTTCTCTCAAATACTCCAAGCACTGCCTCATCTGCTTTCACAAGTACCCATGCTTCAGAACCATATAACAGCACGGGTAGTATCAATGTCTTGTAAAGTGTAGTCTTCGTCTGTCGAGAGGTGGCCTTGTTTCTAAACTGCTTACTTAGTCCAAAGTAGCATCTGTTTGCCAGAATTATTCTTCGCTTTATCTCAAAACCGAGATAGATAAAGTTACTGACTGTCTCAAAGTTGTGGTTCCCAACTTTCTCCATTTTCTTTCCATTCTTTCAAAGGCTGCAGTTACTACTTTCGGTGACCGACCTATGATATCGATGTCGTCGGCATAGGCGAGTAGCATGTGTTCTCTTGTGATTAGTGTGCCATATCTATTCACATCTCCATCTCGTATAATCTTCTCCAGCAGGATATTAAAGAGATCACACGATAGGCTGTTTCCTTGTCTGAAACCTCGTTTGGTATTGAATGGTTCGGAAAGATTCTTTCCTATTCTTACTGAGGAACACGTATCAGCAAGTGTCATTCTGCAGAGTCTTATTAATTTTGCAGGGATACCAAACTCAGACATGACTTGAAATACCTTTGAGCGTAAAGGAGTAGCGAAGGCGGCTTTGTAGTCAACAAAGAGATGGTAGGTGTTAATTTGTCCTTCTCGGGTCTTTTCCAGGATTTGGCGCATTGTGAATATCTGGTCTAGTGTGGATTTACCAGTTCTAAAGCCGCATTGATAGAGCCCAATTATCTCATTGACTTTAGGTTTAAATCTTTCACACAGTACGCTCGAGAGTATCTTGTATGCGATGGGGAGGAGACTATTTCCTCTGTAGTTGGCACAATCCGCCTTGTCTCCTTTCTTGAATACGGGACACACTATGCTGAGGTTCCAATCATCGGGTATGCGTTCTTCTAGCCAGATTGCGCAGATAAGCTGATGCATACGCCTTATCAGCATGTCGCCTCCGGTCTTAAATAGTTTAGCGGGTAACCCGTCGGCTTCTGCTCGTACATCTAACACGCTGAATGAATGCCTTCCATCTATCACAACGTGATCAATTTGGTTTCTCGTGTCAGCGGTCATATTCTCTCTCTAGGCGCTCGTAGAAAATGTCCTTGGTCTGCTCGTCTTTGTCTTCCGTCGGGGCATGGACACAAATAAGGCTGATGTTGAAGAATTTGGCTTTTATGCGGATTGTGGCTAGCCTCTCATCCACCGGAGTAAAGCTGGAGACAAGGTGTTTCAGTCTCCGACTAACCACAAATCTGCAGCCAAATTCATGCCTCGTGTTATGGCAGCTATGGTATAGTTCGTCACCGTTTGGTGTTGTAGTGACGCCATTCCCAGTCCATCGCACTTCCTGTAAGGCGGTTATATCTGCCTTGTACTTCTCTAATACATCCGCCAGCGCGTATACTGCACCTTCTCTATAAAGAGTGCGGACATTCCAGGTGCAGATCCGCAAATCATGGTCCTTTTTTCGTTTGCATGGGTCGTCAACGTTGGGGGGGTGCGTTTTACTATTCCTTTGTTTCTCATAGTAGTTCTCAGTTTTCCGGGGCGAGTTACTGGCTCCTCACCTGGGAACAGACGCTGATGTTGGCCATTGGTTATTTGAAGGCGCCAATAACTCGCCTTGTCATCTCGAGTATCATTGGCACTCAGTATTTAACTAAGAGCCAGTGCCACCTGACTCCTCACTGAGACTCTCCTCTCGAAAATCGCTGACTGCCCGGGTACTACATTTTTATACCGTCCACAATAGGATGGGGGGTATACTAATTTCGTCATTCTGTTTGTAACTACTCGAAATATTCTTCTGAGACCCCATAAAGTGTATATATTCTTGATCGTCGCGACATTTTATGTCGATCTAGCCATGTCCGTCCGTCCGTCTGCCCGTCCGTCCGTCTGTCCGTCCGTCCGTCTGTCCGTCCGTCCGTCTGTCCGTCCGTCCGTCCGTCTGTCTGTCGAAAGCACGCTAACTTCCGAAGGAGTGAAGCTAGCCGCTTGAAATTTTGCACAAATACTTCTTATTAGTGTAGGTTGGTTGGTATTGTAAATTGTTATTGTATTGGTCCATGTTTTGATATAGCTGCCATATAAACCGATCTTGGGTCTTGACTTCTTGATCCTCCAGAGGCCGCAATTCTCATCCAATATGACTAATATTTTGCACATAGTGTTTTAATATCACTTCCAACAACTGTGCGAAGTATGGTTCAAATCGGTCCATAACCTGATATAGCTGCTAATAAACCGATCTTGGGTCTTGAATTCTTGAGCTTTTAGAAGGCGCAATTCCTATCCGATTTGGCACAGATTTTGTACAACGGCTTCTCCCATGGCCTGCAACATACGTGTGCAATATGGTATGAATCGATATATAGCTTGACACAGCTCCCATATAAAACGATCTCCCGATTTTGCTTCTTGAGCCCCGAATTGGACTATAACTTGATAAAGCTCCACCTCCTCCTCCGCCCATATTCATTATTCTTTGTTTGCCTGAAAAGAGATACTGCGCAAAGAACTCGACAGATGCGATCCATGGTGGAGGGTATATAAAATTCGGCCCGGCCGAACTTAGCACGCTTTTACTTGTTTAATATCCGATGGGCGGACCATCACCCTTAAGCCAATTTTCAAAAACTCCAGATCTCGGAGATGCGTGCACCGATTTAAGTGAAATTTTTTATACCACCTCATGGTACCCCAAAAACACGAAATTGGTATAAAATTTTGGGGTCAACTAACCTGGGGGGACGCCTCATCTCAAAACCCACCCGAACGGACATATTTGTCGACTGGGTTAATATGGGTATCAAAAGAAATGTATTTAAGAGTAAATACGGACTTGGTTTAAAAATGTCACCCTTAGTGTCGGGGGGTCCCCACTCCCAAAAACACCAACCAACAGGACACTTTTACAGCTTTGGGTAACATGTGTATCAAATGAGAGGTATATATAAAAATGTAACCCAACACCCAAAACACCACCCAACAGGACACTTTCACCACTTTTGGAAATATGAATATCACAACCCCCCAGGACATATTTACCGATTGGGACAATATGGGTATCAAATGAAAGGTGTTTGGAAGCTGAGTACACATCTGTTATAAGAACTTGGTTCAATGTGTCTCCAATCCCAAAAACTCCCAAAATGAGCATGAATGTCCAACGTCACATGAAAGGTCTATCTAAAAAAAGGAATATAAAATAATAAATGAAGGCCGATCAGGATAGAATAGGACAGCAAAAAAAGAAGAGTACACTTTTTACCCTCAAATTGGGATAGACATAGGATGACCTTCGGATCTTTAAAAATGTTGTATCCCTGGTGGTAGCTTTGAAATATACTTTTGAATATAGATAACCGATACAAAAAAAAATAATTAGTGTGGATCTGAAGAAGACCAGTAGCCCTAAATATCTGGATAGCCACTTCACATTATGGGGCTCAAACCTTGACATTATGGGGCATGATGCTGCTATTATTTCAGGGTCCACCCCCTAAACTCCCTCCAAACCGGCCATGTTTGCCAACTATGGCTCAAATAATAGTTATTTGATTGTAGAAAACGAATTTGATATCCAATTTTGACGCCAAGTGTTTGGGGGTAGTCTCACCCCATAAACTCCCCCTAAACCAAGTGCAATTGCGGCTCAAATAAAAGGAATTTAAAAGTAGAGCACGATGCTGATGTTTTTTCAGGGCTAAGTGCGACCTACATACACCTCAAATTCGACATGTTTGTGGATTATGGTAAAAAAAAGTGTTTTAGGGAAGACCTATCTCATAAACTCCCCCTGAACCACACATATATACCGACTCTAGCAATATGTAGCTCAATTGTGGTTTTTGGAAGTAGAGTTTGAATCTGATATCCACTTTCGGGCGAAGGGTTTGGCTACTCCAATCCACCTCCAAAACCAAGAGAATAAAGAAGACCTAACTTCAAAACTTTAATGATCGCACTCTCCCCTTACCCTATTTTCAAAAAAGCCACATCTCGGTAATGGGTGGGGTGTTTTACGGAAATTTAATTTGTTCATAATAACTCAAAAACAGAAATTTGACATATTTATTTGAGAGCAGAGTACGAAAATGGTATTATAAAATTAGTTCCAAGTACCTAGGAGGCTTTCCCGACCCCAAAACTCCACAAATAGGCATATTGTACGATTAAGACACTATGAAACTTAAATGAAAGGTATTCGGGAGTAGATTACAAATATGATATTAAAAATGAGGTCCCAATGACTCGCTAGTGTATCATGATTCTAGTTACGCCTTGTAACTTCATCAGCACTTTTTTCAAATTGATTAAGGTTCAGATTTGGATAAAGCTCTCATATATATGTATCGCCCGATTTGCACATAAATGACCGTAGTAACTATCTGCACAAAATTTGCACGGATTGTTTTGTTACCGATCTTAATATATCTGCAAAATTTGCTGAAAATCAGTTAGTATTTGGATTTGCACTTATGTGGCCGTAGTAACAACAATTTTCAAACGATCTGTTCGAAAAAAGTCTGTTTAGATATAGCTCTCATCTAAATATATCTATTTCCCGAATTTATTATTGTAGGGTATTATATAGTCGGCTCCGCCCGAATTTTGCTTTTCCTTACTGAGAGTAAAACACATTTGGAGAGTTTTGTAATTGAAAGGTTGCAAATTTTTTCTGATTGTTTTTTTTCCCCGCAGAAGTTTCCTACTTTTTGGATTTTTTTTGGCAAATTGTAAATGGATAAGTTCGCGAAGACATCGTTATGTTATGCAGCAATCAGTAATAAACACAACTGTATTTATCGGGACGATTGGTCGCTAATCAACCCCCATCTGCCGGTTAAGGTTTGTCGTTAGGATAAGCAATAAGCATATATTCAGAAAACCAAATTCCTTTAACCAGAAGAATATCGACCGGAGAATAAGAAATCCGGCCTTAGTGTGGCCCGAGCCTTAGCAAAAAAGTTAAATTTCCACAAAAAAAAAAAACTTTTTCTAATTTTGTCTTTAAAAAAACTAATTGTTTCGAAATTTTTAACAAAATTATGTCTCTAGGAAATTTTGTCGTTAAAAAATTTGTTAAAGATCACAAAAAAACCTTGAAAAAAATGCTGCAGAAGTGGTCCCTCTGCTAAACAAAAGATAGGTGGATTAAGACAAATTTCGGCATATCCTAGTGCCAAGCTAAGGGGCAAACAGCGACCGCCATGGTGCACCCCAGAGCTGGTTAGTCTAAGGAAGGACTGCATAAAACTCTGCAACAAAGCGAAAGCCGCAAGAGCACCACAGGCTTGGGTCTGCTATGAGGCTGAGCTCAAGAAAGCCTCAGAACAAATCCTGGGTGAAATTCCGTAGCTCCGTGAAGGATACATCTTAGGCCTCTAGGCTAAAGAAGATTCTGTCATCGAGACCTATTATGGTGGGGTATATTCAAAAGTCGGAGAATGTATAGACAACGTCTTGTGAGGAAACACTAGAACTATTCGTTGATACACATTTCCCGGGAAATTCTCCAACGAACAACGAGGCGCTGGTAGAGATTGTCACTGGCATGCATTCGTTGGAGGTTATTATTGAAATTGTGTCTGAGCCGAAAATCCCTTGGGCGATAAGAAGTTTTGACTTCTTTAAGTCGCCAGGCCCTGATGATGTATCACCGCTTGAATTACAAGCTGTGTCTGATAGACAGGTTCCTTGGCTTAGGGAAATATACTGTGCTTATATCAGCATGTCATATATACCTGTGGGATGGAGGGAGTCGAAGGTTATTTTCATTCCGAAAGCAGAAAAACCGTACCACAAGAAGGTGATAGATTTTCGTCCTATTAGTCTGTCATCCTTTATGCTGAAGACTCTTGAGAGGTTGATAGAAACATACTTTAGGGCAAAGATCCCTGGAGATTGCCTGTCTCGGCAGCAGCTTGCATACAGTAAAGGCAAATCCACTGAAACAGCCCTTCACTATCTAGTCGGCTATATAGAGGGTTCTCTCACTGTCAAGGAATATTTTCTTAACATTGAAGCATTTCTTGACATTGAAGCATTTCTTGACATTGAAGGTGCTTTCAATTATGTAAAACCGACGTCAATCATGAAGAAGTTGGTGTTTCCAGAGATCAACTCTATCGTAAGAAAGCTTATTAATAACTTACTAAAAGATGCATTACGCCAGGCTTGGGATCTATGGATCTAAAAAGATAGGTCAGCGGAGGAACACCTCAAGGTGGTGTACTGTCTCTCTCTTCTTTGGAACATAGCCATTAACAATATATTATTGTTTCTGGAAGAAAAAATTTAAAAGTGGTTGCGTATGCTGATGACGTGGTTGCTGTTCGAGGAAAGTTTCCCCAGCTCTCTTAGGTATATACTTCGCGAAGTTGCAACAACGAAGTGGGCTACCGAAAGTGGTCTAGGTGAAAATTCGTACAAGACGGAAGTAGTTCTTTTCAGCAGGATATACAAGTTACCTATAGTGTCTCCTTTGTAGGAGAGAATGTTCCATTTACAGAAAGCGAAAAATACCTGGGTGTTTTGTTGGACAGGAAATTGAACTTCACATCCAACATTTTAGAAAGGGCAAGAAAGGCAACTCTTGCCCTATACACCTGCAAGAGAGCCATTTGCAAAAGTTGGGGGTTAAGACCGCGCGTTATGCATTGGGTATATACTGCAGTTGTCAGACTTATATTGCTATATGGCTGTTGTTGTTTTAACAGTGTGTTGTACAATGAGGAGGCAGCCCTTGCCGATGAAAGACTCCATCGTAAAATCGGCTGCCATTGATGCTATATGGTGTTGTGGTCTGTTGGACGACGCTTCAAAATTCCACCTACTGTTAAATACTCAACCGGATCCAAAGTATGGCTTGTTTGTGCCCCACAGCCGCACTGAGGACGCAACACCGTCTGATACACTGAATTTAATGCTACATCTAATGCCTCTTGACATTATGGCTAGACAAATTGCTGCGACAACTTCTGTAAGGATAAGGGAGCTTCCTCTTTGGTCATGTGGACACTGTGTTATCCTTGGTACAATGTCCGATGTTTAAGGCAGTGTGGATAACACCCTACCTGAGCCGATTTTTGATAAAAAGTACTGTACCACTATTCCTGATTGAAGCGATTGGAACTACTATATCCATGGTAATAGAAGTTACATAGAATTCTATACGTATGGTTCCAAACTAGACGACCAGGTGGGCTTTGGGGTGCACTCTAAAGATCTAGAACTGTGGTGAAATAGCTATGATATAATGTCACAACGACGATTGGCATAAATATCTTCTCAGACAGACAGGCAGCCATTAAATCCCTGGATAACGTATTTCTGTACACAAAAACTGCCCTCGACTGTTGCAGATCTTTCAACGAGATGGATGGATTGCATCTGGCAGCCACTTATGTGTTGCCTAATGATTTTTGTCATTGGACATACCAGTATTTTTGTACCTTAGGCGAAACTTTAAAATTTTCACTTTCCGAGTTTACGAAGCTGCTCAATATATTGACTGCTATTTGCCCAATCAAAACAAGAAAGGAAAAAAATTGTGTGTGAGAATGTGTCTATATATAAATATTTGGAAACCCATTGGCCTGCTTGGGATTATTTTCGTATGTACGTACAATGGTGTAAGTATTTTTTCCCACCACTGGTCTATACGCTCAAATACTCATCCTTTCTCTCTAGTAGAATAGACACAAGAGAAAGTTTTTGATCCGGTATACGAATAATTTTTTGCGGCTATTGATCCACTTTTGCAATTAAAGAGTTTTTGGTATTACAACAAAAGAAAGGTCATTTTACCGTAGGCGAAGCAGCTAAAGGGTTTACAATAAACAAAGTTAGTTATGTTCAATAATCCTACGATTATGGCTTACGTTTGATACGTTGAAGCTAAACGTTACGCGGTTACAATAAAATCAAAACTTCGTAATAGAAAGATTTTGTTTGTATTAAAAACGTCTCAAACGTTTTTGTGTGTACTGGATTGTTTTCGTAGCAACAAGCCCAATCACCACAATGAAAATGCAAATTTGTTCTTGAACGAACATTCGACTAAGGAACTAGGGCAAACTTCTTACATTTCACGGAGTGCTGCCTGATTCAAATTTGAAGCTTAATGATTATAGCCGAGTCCGAATGGCGTGCCGCAGTGCGACACCTCTTTAGGGAGAAGTTTTAATATGGCATAGTACCCTACATATGTCGCCAACTCCTAATGTTGAAAATTTTTTCTGATGTTCTTGCCAGGATTCGAACCCAGGCGTTCACTGTCATAAGCGGACACCACAAAGTGGAAAGAAAACCACCGCCTTAAGACGTCAGGTTGTCATGGCCTTGAGCAAGAGGTTCAGCGGTCCAAACTAAAACCTCTTAATCATTCAGCTTATCGTGCGAATCTAAATAGCATTCACGAGATTATGGTAGTGGAAGCGGTGAACAGCTATCGAGGGAATGCCAGAAGTACATCAATTAAGAATCTATGCACACTCGTATAATGTAATTTCTCTTCTCATAGTTTATAGAGTTTTAGAGCAATACTTTGAGATGTTACAAATGAAATGACTAATTTAGTATGCACCAATACTCCCACACTACATTAAAAATAATTGGATTAATAAACTTTTAATTTTCTACATTAGCTCAACAAGCTGTAGCTTAAATTCCTATGTGATGCAATTTTGCTTTCCATTTCCCTCTTGTGGCCAAAACAAAATCCTTTTGCTACACATTCAGCATTATAAATTTCGAATGTAATTAGAAAATATTTCTAATGCCTTTGTAATCACCATAATTAGCTTGGAAATATTTTCAAATAAATGTTTCCACACAGCTTGTGCTCTCTGGCTCTTTAAATTTGGAAGGGAATTGTAAGTTTAATGCCATAACAACGTTATGCTTCAGAGAACAAGTTGAGAACAATATTTCCAACTACCCAATTCCCCAATGCAACTGCAATTGGATACGGAAGTGTACAATGTGTAAGTGAATGTCTCGGAATGACAGGACTTTGCCAATAACATTATAAAGGGTGTTATTTTAAGAGCTATAGGAAAGCTTAAAAAAAAAACAAAAAATTCAGAACAAGTAAGAGCTATAGGATTCGGCCGGGCCGAATCTTATATACACTCCACCATGGGTCGCATTTGTCGAGTTGTATGCGCGGTATCTCTTTTTTAGGCAAATAAAGAATATTGAATAAGAACTGTTATGCTATTGGAGCTATATCATGTTATAGTCCGATTCGGACCATAAATGAATGCTGAACATTGTAGAAGTCATTGTGTAATATTTCAGTTCATTCGGATAAGAATTGCGCCTTGTAGGGGCTCAAGAAGCAAAATCGGGAGATCGGTTCATATGGGAGCTGTATCAAGCATTAAATCGATTCAGACCATATTGGACACGTATGTTGAAGGTTATGGGAGAAGCCGTTGTACAAAATTTCTGCCAAATCAGATGAGAATTGCGCGCTCTATTGGCTCAAGTAGTCAAGATCCAAGATCGGTTTATATGACAGCTATACCAGATTATGAACTGATTTGAATCATAGTTAGCACAGTTGTTGGAAGTGATACCAAAACACCACGTGCATAATTTAAGTCAAATCGGACAAGAATTGCGCCCTCTAGAGGCTCAAAGAAGCCAAGACCCAAGATCGGCTTATATGGCAGCTATATGAAAACATGGACTGATTTGGCCCATTTACAATCCCAACCAACCTACACTAATAAATGCAAATTAAAGAAGGGTTCAAGATGTGTGGGCTATGAATATGGGCATATATGATAAAGGCCTTTATAAGACTCACTGTTTCAAATTTTAGCGGGTCATGTATTCAATAATGCATTGAAGATCAATCTATATGGGAACTACAGCTAATTATTGTCGTTGTATAATGGATAAAACTCTTTGTTCCTAAATTCATAGAATTTGGGAAACACGCTTTGTATGACCTCAAGAAGTTCTTGCAGGACATAGGCTTAGATGGCCGCTAAATTCAAATAAGGTATAACTTTGAGCAATATTTGGCACGAACGACGAGGTTTGGTATACAATTCAATGTTCAAAACTTTAACAAAATTAATAGAAGGTACGTTGGGAGATCGGGCTATTGGGAGATCGGTCTATTGGGAGATCGGTTTATTGGGAAATCGGTCTATTGGAAGATCGGTCTATTGGGAGATTGGTCTATTGTTACTGTCGTAGTTGCACGTTGTATCCATAATGTACTTGCTGGGTTCTGTATAGTTTCCTGTGTTTGCTGGCTGTGTCTAGAGTAAGGCAGTAAGTTGAGTAAAATTGGCTGGGCAGATGAACTGGTGACATGTGGTTCCTGATTATAAACAAGACATACATCGCTCACGTTGACATCAATCTTAGCCCAGCAGGATTGATGCGTTTGTATGTACCGGAACGTACTAGTTGAGTCAAAACTACCCTGATTTACCAAGCGCGGTTTTCTTCGTCTGGTGCTATCGTCGTACCGTATCGTCGTGAATGCTAATCAGACTCTCCTGATCGGAGACCGGTTTGAATGCCATTTTCATTATCGACAAAGGTTATTAACCTAACCTAAACTAAATAGGTGGACATAGAAACATATACTGCATTTTTGGCTTGTAGAACATTTGATAGGTTTTGGTCGGGTTTGGTAGGATTTTTCTTAAATTTTGGTTAGAAATAATTTTATTAAGTGGGGACACTGGTCACCGCACATCATTTCAAAGCGACAACATTCAACACTATTCATAGGAAGAGAATTTGATGAGAGCCAAGCAATGCATTGCATGTCATTTGTTTATCTTACTTATCACTCTCAAAGGCATCGAATATGTAGCGAATGGTGTGAATAATTATACCCACCACCATAGCATGGGGGTATACTTATCAATCATTCCGTTTGTAAAATCTCGAAATATTCGTCTAGGACCCCATAAAGTATAGGTTGCCCAAAAAGTAATTGCGGATTTTTCATATAGTTGGCGTTGACAAATTTTTTCACAGCTTGTGACTCTGTAATTGCATTCTTTCTTCTGTCAGTTATCAGCTGTTACTTTTAGCTTGCTTTTGAAAAAAAGTGTAAAAAAGTATATTTGATTAAAGTTCATTCTAAGTTTTATTAAAAATGCATTTACTTTCTTTTAAAAAATTCGCAATTACTTTTTGGGCAACCTAATATATTCTTGATCGTCCCGACGTTCTGAGTCGATTTAGCCATGTCCGTCCGTCCGTCTGTCGAAGTCATGATAGCGGTCGAACGCGTAAAGCTATCCACTTGAAATTTTGCACAGATTCTAAGTATTGGTGTAGATCATTGGGGATTGCAAATGGGCCATATCGGTTCGGATTTAGATATAGCTCACATATAAACCTTCTTGAGCCCCTGGAAGCCGCAAGTTTTGTTCGATTTGGTTAAAATTTAGCATATTGCATTCTGTTATGGCTTCCAATAATTGTGCGGTCTAAATCGGTCTATAACCTGATATAACTTCCATATACCCCGATCTTCCGATTCGACTTCTTGAGCCCTTACAAGCAATTTTTGTCCGATTTGGCTACACAAAGTATTCTGTAATGACTTTCAACAACTGTGTCAAGTACGGTGCAAATCGGTCTATAAACTGATATAGCTCCCCTATAAACCGATCTCCCGATTTGACTTCTTGAGCCCTTGCAAGCCTCAATTTTTTTCCGATTTGGCTGGAATTTTGCATGTGGTGTTCCGTTATGACTTCCGACAGCTGTGCCAAGTAAATCGATTTATAACCTGATATAGCTCCCATATAAACCGATCTCCCAATTTGACTTCTTGCGCCCTTAGTAGCCGCATTTTTTGTCCGATTTGGCTGAAATTTTGCAAGTTGCGTTCTGCCATGACTTCCAACAACTGTGGCAAGTACGGTCCGAATCGATCTATAACCTGATATAGCTCCCATGTAAATCGGTCTCTCGATCATCCTTGTTCGTTTCCAAGAAGCATTAATTTTTGCGGGTTTGACAGAAGTTTGGTATGTAGAATAAAATTACACCCTTCAACTAAATTTATACAGAGTCCATGGTGGTGGATTTCCAAGATTCGGCCCGGCCAAACTCAGCATCCTTTTATTTGTAACTTGTTATTGGGTTGCCCAAAAAGTAATTGCGGATTTTTCATATAGTCGGCGTTGACAAATTTTTTCACAGCTTGTGACTCTGTAATTGCATTCTTTCTTCTGTCAGTTATCAGCTGTTACTTTTAGCTTGCTTTAGAAAAAAAGTGTAAAGTTCATTCTAAGTTTTATTAAAAATGGATTTACTTTCTTTTAAAAAAACCGCGATTACTTTTTGGGCAACCCAATATATATATTTCATTCCCATATATCCACGTTCTTTAGCATCATTGAAAATATTCGGTCTGCGCCAAGAGCCTTGGATAACTTGGCGCTGCGAATGACGCTCGATATTGTCAAAATTATGCACGATATTGTCCAAGTTGGGCCCACCGTAACTAAGAGGCTAGAACAGAAAAAAATTTTTTTTGGCTATGACGCTGAACGCCTGGTTTCGAATCCTGGCGAGAACATCAGAAAAAAAATTTCAGCGATGGTTATCCCCTCCAAGTGCTGGCGATTTTTGCGAGGTACTATGCCATGTTAAAACTTCTCCGTAAAGAGGTGTCGCACTGCGCCACGCCGTTCGAACTCGGCTATAAAAAGGAGGCCCCTTATCATTGAGCTTCAAATTTAAATCAAAGAGCACTCAGTGATATGTGCGAAGTTTGCCCCAGTTCCTTAGTGGAATGTTTCTGCAATAAAAACAAAGTTCCCATATCATTGAGCTTAAATTTGTATCGAACAGCACTCATTGATATGAAAGAAGTATCCCCGCTTTTCCTTAAGGGAATGTTAATAGGCATTTGAATTAACATTGTCCAACTGTAGACCATTAAGTTATGTGCTTCCAACCACTGGATAGCCCAGAAAAAATACTCATACAAATTAGGAAAATGTGTGCTGTTGTTAAAACATTTAACCTTTCTTTTTGTTCTCGATTTCTAATCCGCTAAGACCTCCAGGTCAAGTCATGCGTTGTGACAAATCACTCAAACATGATGGTCGGAATCGTTACTCCATTGACTATCACATTCAGCTCCATTGACTATCACATTCAATGGATGTAGTGAACAATGTGGCTGAAGATTTGGTGACAGATATCTTCAGATCTCATGCAGTGAAATAGGCAGGCTATAGACAATTGCAGATGTCAACAATGGGTAGGGGGCCTGAAGCCATAATCGAGCTGAAGATTTCTTCCTGTCTGGGGTGACTACTTATCCCTAAATTCCTCAAACGACTGGCGATCACGCAGTTATTCGCATATGGTACGATCTCTATACCATCTGGAGGGTTTGGAATGGAGGATAGATAAGGTTAAACCGAGCTGGAGATTTCACCCCACCTTGGGGAACTCCCAGTAGCCCTCTACGGTGTTTCGACTTCTTATCCCTAAATTCCACAAAAGACAGGCGACCACACAGTTATTCAGGATCCAGCGTCTCAGGCCCGGCTGGAAAAACGTGTTGGCGATGTCCTTAAATAGTTTGGCAAGACTGATCGTGTCGAATGCCTTCGATAGATTCAGTACCACGAGGATCTCCTACGACATGACCTGGGCTAATTGAAGCCACGGCAAATATGTGCGGTGATGGCATGTAAAACTGTTGTTGTGCTGTGTAGTCTTTGAAATCCATGTTGATGCTCGGCGAATGGAAATTCATCTACGAGGCTCGGGAGGAGTAATGCCTCAAGCGTCTTTGCCACATGTGAGAGAAGGGAGACCGGTTATGACTCCTCCTTGCTTAGGTCCTTTTCGGGCTTCAGTAGCGGATTCTCTCTGCCGATCTTCGGTACATTGAGTACTATAAGAGTGTTCAAACACAGGTTGACGATAGTTTTAAGGTACTCGACTTCAGGTCGATACAGATTCTTCAGCATCAGTGTAGAGATTCCGTCTGAGCCCAACACCTTGGTTAACTTGACTCCACGGATAACATTCGTAACTTCGTCCACGGTAAATTGTGGTGGCTGTCCATCGGCTCGGAGACCATGGGTACGACGAATGGCTCTCCTGCTACCCTTGTCACTCTCGGGATGTTCAAGAAATTTGCGATTGAGAAAGGCGCATTTCTTCGGGTCAGTTGCGTCGCCGAAAGTGACTAAGATGCTGTCATCCCTTTTTCTGTGGTTCGAGAGTAACTTTACAGTATACCACAGCTTGCCTAGAGGGGGCTGACACTCCAGTGAAGCGACGATTGGTGTATTCTCTGAAGCCGAACCATCGTCCTTCTTCAGACTGATAAAAGTCCGGCGTTCGGAGGTTATAAAGTCAAATGTTTGGTCGATGGTGACTATTATAGGGAGGTGCTCGGATTTCAAAAAATTTACGGCTTATCAGGATAAGTCATTCAAGAGATCAAGCAATGCGATGGAAATGTTTGGCGAGCTGCTGTACCTACTCCTTATCCTTGTGGGGACATCCTCGTTCACGACAAATTCTAAGTATTGTTCATCAGCTTAGAGACCACGCATGCGGCGAATGGATCACCTCCTCGAAGTCTTACTCGCAGAATACTCAGAAAATTGAAGGTTGAACAATCAAAGACTGCTGCATCGCCCAAAGTGACCGAGGTCCCATAATTCCTTTTGTGGGAGTTATTTTTGGGATATCTAGATATGTTTGGACCTTAATCATATTCGGTAAATATACCGAGGTTTGACTACAACACACTGTAGGAAATTTTAGCAAAATCAAATAAAAATAGGATTTTTCAATATCAAGATTTTAAATCGCAAATTCGGTCTAAATGGGACCTGTAGCCGATTTGACCTGGTTAAGAAAGACAATTGGGTTGTTGTGTACTTTAAATACTGAAAAGTAGTCCCGAAAAAAATTATATTGGGTGATGCAGCAAATTTCCTAATCGTTCTCCATTCTTTAGTTAAAAATGTTTTATAGTTCATACATAAACAGATGCCCGCATGCAGGGCAGGCCTATTTACCTATACACTGAGGTGACCTCCTAATTTTTCCCAAAAACAATTATAATCTAATCGCAAGATTCTGTACCGAAAAACTTTCTTGTAATTGCGTGAATATGCCTTTATATGCATCATGCAGCACATCGCGCACAGACACACTCCAGTCCTTGGGGGTATTAGTAACAATATGCTGGATGCACAAAGCTTGTGCTGAGAACAGCACAGCATAATGAGTAAAGTTTTTCATAGCCTGTTCTCTCTGGCGGCTCTGTGCTTGTTATCAAGGATGTTCGCGCTTTTTTTTGGGGCTGACAACCAGACCGAAACCAAGAGCAGGCCTTTATGTAAAGTGGGGTTCGTTTGACAAAGAAACCAAGGAAAGAAGAAAATTCTTAACTTTTATGCAACAAAGCAGAATGACTTTGTGGGATTGGGATTTGATAGGATTTCAGAACCGCATTTATGCGTCTTTTTATGGTCGTTAACAGTACGACAACGTGTGTCAGTGTGGCAACGAGACAAATATATTTGAAGGGCTTGTGGGGTAAAGGTGCAGTAAGCACTAACCTCCATGGGAGTCATATCATAGACTCTCTGTTGCACCATGGCACTTGCCACAAATAAAAATGGCATATTGCTGTGGCTGTGCTGTATGTTGGTGGTGCTGTGGCAGGCTGCTGCAAATCCTGGGTTTACTTTTGCTAACCAATTTTACCCACACATTTTAACACTTTTGCCATGTGCGGTTAATTAAATTCTATGCATTTACCACACACTCATCTGCAGTCCCATGGATGGCCTCTTTCCAAGTTTTCAATGTCTGCTGGGAAGGAGAGGGTGAAAACTAGCTGAACCTTCTGTTATTCCCTATGCATAAAGCACAGTGTTAAAATTGAAAACAAAAACTGCAACTGAAACATAACTTTTGGGCTAGGTTAGTGTAAAAATTCTTCATATTCGTGTTCTTGGTGGTAATTTTAGGGAGGTATTTTTGACTATTTTCCCCGTGAACTGCACTTTTGTTGTGGACTACTTTGCGTGGTGCGTGGACGTAGGAGTTATTTGAATTTCGATTTATGTCACAAGCGAAGGTGGTTGCGATAAAGCGGAAGTTTAGATATTGATTTTTCATGCTTTACCTCCTTATCTCCCTTTGGCGCGATCCTCCCAGTTTACTTGTATTTTTTATACCCTACACCACTACTGTGGTACAGGGTATTATAACTTAGTGAATTAGTTTGTAACACGCAAAGGGAAGAGAGATAGACCCATTGATAAGTACACCGATCGACTCAGAATCACTTTCTGATTCGATTTAGCGATGTCTGTCTGTCCGTCTGTCTATCCGTCTGTCCATGTTAATTTGTGTACAAACTACGTGGTATGGGCATGGTTTTCGGCCTAGAGACAAAGCCTATCGAAATTGGAAAAAATCGGTTCAGATTTGGATATAGCTCCGATATATATGTTTGTCCTAATTGCAGTAACACTGCAATCAAATGCTCATTTGTTAGCCGATTTTCTCGAAATTTGGCAGGAAGGATTTTCTTATGACTCCGGAAATTACACGTGAATTTCATAGAAATCGGTTCAGATTTGAATATAGCTCCCATATATATGTTCGTCCGATTTACAGTAATAATGCAATAAAATGGTCATTTGTTATCCGTTTTTTCTCGAAATTTTGCAGGAAGGATTTTCTAATGGTTCAGATTTAGATATTGCTCTTATATATATATAGAACGGGCGAGAAAATATATACACATATATATATATATATATATATATATATATATATATATATATATATATATATATATATATATATCGCCCGATTTTCACTCCTAGAGCCACCGCAAGCGCATTTATTGACCAATCTTCCCAAAATCTTCTACAACGATTTCCTCGAAGACTTCCTCATGGCTATAAATCGGTTCAAATTTAGGCATAGCTCTCATATATATATATATATTCTCGTCCGATTTGCGGTAATAATGCAATCAAATGGTCATTACTGTTTTTTTTTTTAATTTTGACGACTGTGCGTCGTTAAATGCTGCTCTATGTTTGGGATAGCAACAAGGATAACGACAATTATAATAACGGCCACTACTATGGAGACAAAGACAAAATTAAAGCTTTGGCTGCAGCACACAATGCTGGTTGTGCTAAGGAGGCTGCCGCTGATGAAGATGTACTACGTTGCTTAAGTAAGCTCATTTTTATAGAAATTATTATACAACATTGTATAGGGGCTGGGGTTTTAGCGCATAATCATGGCTTTTTAATTCCTTTGCTTTCTGGTCGTATGATTTTTTTCTCCTTTTTTTCCACGTACAGTGCGGTTGCAGTAAAAAAAAAACACTTTAAAACTTTTAGTTGGAAAAGAACAAGAATATCCTAGGATAGGCCACAGCACTTTCTTGATGATGTAAAAAGTTGAAAGTTGTTGTTTTTGTGTTGCCTGTGAAACTCTCTATGCATTGCTGTTTTGAAAATCTTTGAAGCAAATAAAACAGATGATTCTGCAAAAAATTCGTTAAGAGCTTTAGAATTTCTTTTAAGGCTTTGTAATCCGGTTGCTAAGTAAGAAGGTATAAAACTATACCATTTAAAGACTAAAGAGTCAAATTTTCTGGATGAAAAAAACATTAAATCTGCATGCAAAAGTCCAAGCAAATCGATTAAAAATTAATTATTTCATAGTCAAAACTAAGGACAGGTTAATATGGGGCACAGTCCTAACTTCCAAAGGTCATGTCCGTCCTGACAGACCCCAGTCTGTGGAAACGTAATGAAAGACTAAAGGTAACATGTAATGGTTTTCGCCAATGCTGCGATGATTTTGAGAAAGAGAAAATTAGAGAACAATGTGAAAAAAGCGAAAAAATTAATTCATTAGCCATAAACGAACTTTTCGACAAGTAAAGAAATTTACTTACAAACGTTTGTTCCCGATAAAATTGTACAAATTTGTGGCGAATACAAAGGATGGACTTCGTGGCCCCGGAAGTTTAAAATATTATCCGATTTGGCTGAAATTCAGCATGTAACGTTTGTTCATAACTTTCCGTACTTGCAACGTAGCAGAATCTAAATCAGTTAATTACCTGATATAGTTCCCAAATAAACCGATATTGCTACTTGACATACTGAACCGCTGGAAGCCGCAATTGTTATCTGATTTGGTGTTTGCACGTAGCGTTCTGTTATGACTTCCATCATCGGTGGTAAGTATAGCTGAAAATGATATATAACCTGATATAACTCCAATACAAACGGATCTCCCGATTTAAGATGTTTTAATGCTTAAAGATGCCTAATTTTGTGATGGGCTTTTCTTAAAGACTAAACTTTTCACAGATGGTAGAGTTAGGCCTTCTGCTGAAAAAATGGTACTTCATTTTCATGATATCCGAAAGGGGTGGACCCTCTCCTTTTTTGATATTCGGAGTTTTTAAAGTTCATAGATGAGAAAAAAACAAAAAACTGAAATAATCTGTGGAGACATTTTTAAATAAATAATATCGATCGATTAAATTTATTTAATCGTACGATTAAATTTTGAATACCAATAATGAAATACCAATGATACATAAAAAGTTGCATGTCATAGGTCAAGAACATGTAGTGTGATAGAGCCTTAAGCGGATAAACATTGTGGAATTTGTTTTTATACCCTCCACCATAGGATGGGGGTATACTAATTTTGTCATTCTGTTTGTAACACCTCGAAATATGCATCTCAGACCCCATAAAGTATATATATTCTTGATCGTCATGTCATTCTAAGTCGATCTAGCCATGTTCGTCCGTCTGTCTGTCGAAAGCATGCTAACTTTCGAAGGAGTAAAGCTAGGCGCTTCAAACTTTGCACAAACACTTTTTATTAGAGTAGGTACGTTGGGATTGTAAAAGGGCCAAATCGATCCATGTTTTCATATAGCTGCCATATAAACCGATCCTGGGTCTTGACTTCTTGAGCCCTTAGAGGGCGCAATTCTTATCCGATTTGACTGAAAAGTTGCACGTGGTGTTTTGATATTACTTCCAACAACTGCGCTAAGTATGTTTCAAATCGGTCCACATTTTGATATAGCTGCCATATCAACCGACTTCTTGAGCCTCTAGAGGGCGCAATTCTCATCCGATTTGACTGAAATTTTGCACGTAGTGTTTTGGTATCACTTCCAACAACTGTGCTAAGTATGACTCATATCGGTTCATAATCTGATATAGCTGTCATATAAACCGATCTTGGATCTTGACTTCTTAAGCCTCTAGAGGGAAATCTTGTACTACGGCTTCTCTCATGACCTTCAACATACGTGTATAATATGGTCTGAATCCATCAAAAGCTTGATACAGCTCCCATATAAACCTATCTCCCGATTTTGCTTCTTGAGCCCCTACAAGGCGCGATTCTTAATGATCTAAACTATAACCTGATATAGCTCCAATACTTTAGGACTTATATAGACATTATGCAAATTATATTCATATACGGCTATATAGATGTAATTTTTACCGGAAATTTCTCCCACCAAAAACGGATTTTCAATTGATTTTAATTAAGTTCGGAGGAAAAATAAGTGGCATCATTTAAGCAGAACGTAGATGGCTCATCGTAAAAATTGATCAAAATTAATTTTTTTTAATAAAATATTTGACCTTTATAGTTGCTTAAATTTTCAATTTGTTTGCGTAAAATTTTATGGAAATGAAAGTCATTTAAAACAAATTGATTGACATAAACAATAAAACTAGTTTGGGAGCAAATTAAAAGGAAGGCAAAAGAGAAAAATTTATCAAAATACTGAAGCTGGCTCTACAAAACTACCGCCGCAACTCTTATACGATTTGTATCTAATTTTGTATAAGATTTTTTGTTATGACTTCCAACATCTGTGCTAAGTATGCTTCAAACCGGTTTAAAACTTGATGTAGCTCCCATATAAACCGATCTCCTAATATGACTCTCTGAGCAATTCTTATGCGATTTGGCTAAACATTATGTTAACGACTTCTCCTATGACCTTCCACATACGTGCCAAATATGGTCGTGAAAGGGTCCATCACCTGATATAATTCCCATACGGACCGATCTCCTGATTTTAATTCATTAGCCACTATAGGGCTCAATTCTAATCCTATTTTTGCTGACATTTTGCGCAATGACATCTACTATGGTCTCCAACAGCCAAACCAAGCATGTTCCGAATTGGTTGATAACCTGAAATAGCCCCAATAGCTTTGCAATTTATATCCATTATCCTTTGTTTGCCTATAAAGAGATATCGGGCAACAAATTACAAATGAGATCCATGGTAGAGGGTATGTATGATTTGGCCCGGCCGAACTTTCCCGCTTTTACTGAAAAATATCAGCATCGTGCTCTTCTTTCAAATAACATTTATTTAAACCCCATAGTGTCATTGGTTAAGGGGAGTTTACACGATGAGGCGCCCCCCAAACACACGGCCCAAAATAGGTTATCAAATTAGTTTTCTAATCTTAAATACCACATATTGGCATGGTCGAAAAATGTTTACCTTTTGAGGGGTGTTTTGGGGAAGGGGTGATGCCCTTAATACATTTGGATATCAAATTCGTTTTACGATGGTCACTAAAAAATTGCTGCTTGTGGGGCATTTTGGGAAAGGCGTTGATCCCCAGAAAATTGGTCCCGAAAGTGGGTATCAATTCTAGCTCTACCCCCAATGCCTTTCATTTAATCTCCACATTGACATGGTCGGTAAATATGACCGATTTAGGGGTGTTTTGGGGATTGGGGTGGTCCCCCAAACACTAAGCCCGGAAAATATATCAGCAACATGCTCTATTCTCATATATCTATATATCATTTATTTGAACCCCATATTTCCATTGGCCTCAAATTTGGATACAAAATTCTATTCTCATATATCTATATATCATTTATTTGAACCCCATATTTCCATTGGCCTCAAATTTGGATACAAAATTCTTTTTCAAATCTCATTTTAACTCCTATTGCAAAAGTCAGCAAAAATGTCCGGTTTTGGGTGTTGGCTCTAAAAACTATAAATATTTAGTTCCACTTTCTTGAAGACCCAAATTGTCGTGGTGGTCTAATACGTCCTATTTGGGGGTTGTTATGGTGGTGGGACGTCCGCTAGACAGTTGGTCCCTAATGTTGATATCAGATACGTGGTCTACTCCCAAATACCATTAATTTGAGCCCCATATTTCCATATTCGGCAAACAGGTCCGGCGTTGGGGGTGTTTTGGGGGATGGGCGGCCACTCATTGAGTTGGCCTTGAAAACATGTATCAGATTCGTGTTCTACTAAACCCTCTTATTTGAGCCTCATATAGCAAAAGTCAGCAAAAAATTACTATTTGGGTGGTGTTGTGGGGTGGCCCCATAGACACTTTTCCCGAATATTGATATCAGATTCGTGCTTTACTCCCAAATACCTTTCATTTGAGCCCCATATGGCTATGGTCGTAAATTTGTCCCGTTTGGGGGTTGTTTTTGGGGAGAGGCGGCCCCTCAAACACTTGGTCCCATATTTGGATAACAAATTCTTATTCTACACTCAAATACCTTTTATTTAAACCCCTTATTCCCATGGTCAGTAAATAAGTCCTGTTTGGGGGGGTGTTTTGGGGAAGGGGTGGACCCCCAGACACGTGGTCCCACATTTGGATATCAGATTCATATTCTACTCGCAAATGCCTTTCATTTGAGTCCCATATTGCCATGATCGGTAAATATGTCCGATTTAGGGGTGTTTTGGGGTTTGGGTGGTGTTGTAAGGGTGGGCTGGCCCCATAGACACTTTTCCCGAATATTGATATCAGATTTGTGCTTTACTCCCAAAGACCTTTCATTTGAGCCCCATATTGCTATGGTCGTAAATGTGTCCCTTACGTCCTATTTGGGGGTTGTTATGGTGGTGGGACGTCCGCTAGACAGTTGGTCCCTAATGTTGATATCAGATACGTGGTCTACTCCCAAATACCTTTAATTTGAGCCCCATATTTCCATAGTCGGCAATCATGACCGGCTTGGGGGGTGTTTTGGGGGATGGGCGGCCACTCAGTGAGTTGGTCTTGAAAATACATATCGAATTCGTGTTCCATTCTAAAAACCCTCTTATTTGAGCCTCATATTGCAAAAGTCAGCAAAAAATTACTATTTGGGTGGTGTTGTGGTGTGGCCCCATAGACACTTTTCCCAAATATTGATATCAGATTCGTGCTTTACTCCCAAATACCTTTCATTTGAGCTCCATATGGCTGTGGTCGTAAATTTGTCCCGTTTGTGGGGAGAGGCGGCCCGCCAAACACTTGGTTCCATATTTGGATAACAAATTCTTATTCTACACTCAAATACCTTTTATTTAAGCCCCACATTCCCATGGTCAGTAAATAAGTCCTGTTTGGGGGGTGTTTTGGGGAAGGGGTGGACCCCCAGAATTATGGTCCCATATTTGGATATCAGATTCATATTCTACGCGCAAATACCTTTCATTTGAGTCCCATATTGCCATGGTCGGCAAATATGTCCGATTTAGGGGTGTTTTGGGGCTTGGGGTGGTTCCCCTAGCACTTGGTTCGACAATTGGATATCAGATGCGTTTTCTTATCCTAAATAACTTTCATTTGAGTCCCATAATGTCGTGATTGGTCTAAATATATGTTTGGTAGGTTTTAGGGTGGGGCGGCCCCCCTAGGTACCCCAACCGAAATTTGTATACCAAATTTTTATTTTTAGGGTACTATATGAGAGCACACAAAATTTCGCTTAAATCGCACCACCGATCTCCGAGATCTGGCGTTTCTGAAAATAAGGGTAAGGGGGAGGGTCCGCCCCCCTTCAGATATCAAAAAATGTAGTACCCTATTTTCACCAAGAGATCATTATGCACCATCTGTGAAAATTTTAAGAAAATCGGTTCAGCCGTTTCTGAGTCTATAAGGAACACACAAACATACAAACAAACAAACAAACCTACAAACAAACACAAATTGATTTTTATATATAAGACTAGCTGAGCCCGGCCCGCTCTGCTGCGCCCGATTATGCTATGTTGGAGAGAAGTACTCTAAATTTGAACATTTCTGCGTAATTGTAGTTGAAAATGTATTCCAATTTTCCTATGGATTTTTCTACACTCAAGTACCTCATATTTAAACCCCACATTGCAATGGTCAGTAAAAGTCTTTCTTGGGGTGTGGTGGACCCCCAGACATTTGGTCCCAAAAGTGAAAGTCAATTTCGTGCTCTAATCCCAAAGACCTTTAATTTAAGATCCATATTGCCATGGTCGCTAAATATGTCCGATTTGAGAGGTTTTATAGTGGTGGGGTGACCCACGAAACACTTAGTTCCACAATTGGATATCAGATTCGTTTTCTTCTCTCTAATACCTTTAATTGGAGTTCCATATTGTAGTGGTTAGTCTATAAATCCGTTTGCCGTGTTTCTCTCTCCGGCTCTCCTAGGCATCCCACCCCAGAATTTGATACCAATTTTTTTGCTTTTCGAACCTTCATATATTCCTATATTTTATTTTTCTTTATTCAAAGGACCGATAGGTTGTCATAACAATGATACATGCTGATGATTAATTTTTACCACTCTGCCTTCTCTCTGTTCATGTTGGCATGTTTTTAATTGGATCAACTAAATCCAATTGGATCAAAAAATTTCAATTGAAGACTGCCAGATGACACCACTACCACCGAAGAATGGGGGTATATCCATTTTGTTATTCCGTTTGCAACATATCGAAATATCTATTTATGACCCTATAAAGTATATATATTCTTGATCAGCGTAAAAAATGTCCGTCCGTCTGTCTGTTGAAATCACGCTACAGTCTCCAAAAATAGAGATATTGAGCTGAAACTTTGCACAGAATCTTTTTTTGTCTATAAGCAGGTTAAGTTCGAAGATGAGCTATATCGGACTACATCTTGATATAGCCCCCATATAGACCGATCGGCCGATTTAGGGTCTTAGGCCCATAAATGCCACATTTATTAACCGATTTTGCTAAAATTTGGGACAGTGAGTTGTTTGTTTGTTTGTTTGTTTGTTTATTGAGTGTAACACCAGCACAACAAGATTATATCTTATATGTTAATGTGCTGATTCGCAATAGAGTATATAAAATAATGATTATTCTTTTTAAAAGGATATTAACTAATCTTTACATTTTAAATTATAGTAGTAAATATTAAGGACATTTGTGTTAGGCCTTTCAAAATCCTTCGTCCATTTGGCTCAGATCGGTCTTGATTTGGATATAGCTGCCATATAGACCGATCCTCCGATTTAAAGTCTTGGCCCCATAAAAGGCGCATTTATAATCCGATTTCCCTGAAATTTGACAAAGTGACTTATGTTAGGCTTTTCGACATCCGTGTCGTATATGGTTCAGATCGGTTTATTTTTAGATATAGCTACTAAAAAGATCACTATTTTGTTATGCACAATTGAACAATTGAATTGTACTTATTAGTATTTGGTCCAAATCGGCACATATTTCGATATAACTGCTATGGGACATAAGGTATGAACTGTTCACATATATACCCGAGGTGGTGGGTATCCAAAGTTCGGCCCGGCCAAACTTAACGCTTTTTTACTTGTTTTTAAAACATATTAAATTGCCAAATTAAACGATTTTCTGTGGTAAAAAAACTAATTTGCCAGTCTATATATTTGTTGTGGTGGCGATAGTTCTTACCGTGTAAAACTCTTGAACAAAAAAGTGTTGCCCAGCAACACGTCGTTTGGTCTCGTTTATCGGTGAGCTAAAAATTGTTGCAACCTTATCGTTAAGGTTTGCAACTCCTGCTTTCACGCTGAATGTTATAATTAAATCACACAGTGTCCCGTTAGGTCATTATAATTGATCGACTGTTTTGGGCTGAGGTTGTCCGCTAGATATATGAGCAGAATAATGATATCAGATTTGCAGTACACAACCGTATACCTTTAATTTAACCTCATATTGTCATGATTGGTGTATACAGCCGTTTGGTGAAGGGCGTCTATATGGGGTTGTGCGCCACACTGCCACTTGATCACAAATTTGAATGATGCACTCAACTCCAAAAAATCTATCACTTGATTCCCCATTGTTTTAATAGGTCAAATAACCTATTGGAGGCGATTTTAGGAGGTAAAACACCAACTAGGTTCTTGGACACAAAGTTTAATGTCATATTCGTAATCTGCTCTCAAATGCCTATCATTTGAGTTTCATCAAGCTATGATTGAGTAGTATTCCCATTTGGGGAGCTTATAGGGGATGGGGCGACTATCAATTGCTTGGACCTCGTTTTTTATGTCATATTCGTAGTCTACTCCCGAATACGTTTCATTTGAGTCCTTTACGTCCAATATGTCTATTTGGAGCTGTGGTCGGGACGGCTCCCAAATTACTTGGACCCAATTTTTAATATGGAATTTGTACTCTAATCTTGAATACCTTTTATTTAAGCCCCATATTGTCCCAATCGATCCACTTTTATTTTTGGCTGGTATTTTTGGGATAAGGGGGAGGGTCCGCCCCCAATGCGATATCAAAAAATTATATAGCCTATTGCTCCTTCCGGACCACTCCCCACAATCTGTGAAAATTTCAAAGAAATCGGTTTAGCCGTTTTTGAGTCTATACGGAACAAACAAATTTACAAACCCACAAACAAACATACAAAGAAGCAAACAAACAAACACAAATTCATTAATATATATATATAGATATAGCTGAACCCGGCCCGCTTAGCTGCGCTTCCTTTTACACCATATGAATTATAACTTTCTTTTCAATTACTCTTCTTTGCATTCACTAAGTTATCTATATATTTAGGGGCCATATTTTATAGAACTTTTAGAGTATTGTGAAAGCTTGACCCAGGGTAGGAGGGTTAAAAAATAAAACCGAAAAGTCAAAGGTTAGTTCCCTCTTTTTATTTATTCGAAGGACAGACAACTTGTCAATACAGTAGTGTACAGTATATGATCAACATTGATCACACTCTCCTGTACCTCTCGCGGTTCGGTTTTGTTTGGCTATTCAAATAATTTCTATCCCCCAATAGATGGCGCTGAAGTTGTTGTTGGTCAGCTTACACATGGCATAAATATCAGACCACTAAATTTGTTTTTTTCTTTTTGTACCCTCCATTATAAACTAATTTCTTTATTTCGTTTGTAAAACATAGAAATATTCATCTGAGACCCAACAAAATATATATGTATATTTTTGATCGTCTTGACATTCTAAGTCGATTTAGCCATGTCCGTCGGAAACAAATCTGTCGAAAGCACGCCAACTTTCTAAGGGATAAAGCTAGGCGCATAAAGGTCGCTCCACTGCGGTTTCGCTTTCAAAACGTTGAAAAAGGTCACCTCTGTAAAGTAACCTTCTCTCATATAGCTCTGATTCTGAGTACGTTCGTTGAGCCTTCCCCTCTAACAGTTAAGCACAAATATGGATATTCGCACTCTACTAAATAAATTTTTATCTATGGGGAAATCTGTGGGAGATTTTAAAAATAATACAGAAAACAACCGCAACGAAATTCCTATATATTTTTCTTTATTTTACGGACCGATAGGTTGCCATAACAAAGATAAATGCTGCATGATCAATTTTTACCACTCTGCCCTCTCTCTGTTCGTGGTGGCGTCTTCACTCAGTTGATTCATTTGCAAACAGATGGCGCTTATTTAAATGTTAGTGCTGCCATCTATAACAGAAAGCTTTAGACCCAAAATGTTAATAAAATAACTTAAAAGTTCTCCGTTACATGTCGCCCCGGATCCTTGCGCAAACATATAGACTACTGAGAATTTTACATTTCGCACATTTGTTAGAGCTTTTTTGAACATATGTTATGAATCTATAAATTTCCTTTGTCTATGCTGTTACTCGCTTGGAGCGGCTTAGCGCCTATAACATTGATCATCATGTGTTAGTTGTCTATAACTGCCTATCTGGCTACCTGTTAATAGTCGTAATTTAGTCTTTTTTAAATCAAATCAAATTGCCATATTAAACGATTCTCAGAGGTAGAGAACTAATTTGCCGGTCTTTATATTAGGTGCGGTGGTGACAGTTTTTAGTAATTTAACCATGTATTACTTTTGAACATGACAGTGTTGCCCAGCAGCACGTTGTTTGGACTTGTCTAGGAAAAGAAGGCTCCTTGAGCCCCTAAACGCCGCAATTCTTATCCGATTTGTATCTAATTTTGTATACGATATTTTGTTGTGACTTGCAACATCTGTGCTAAGTATGCTTAACCGGTTTAAAACTTGATGTAGCCCCCATATATACCGATCTCTTAATATGACTCTCTGAGCCTCTAAAGGAGGCAATTCTTATGCGATTTGGCTAAACATTATTTTAACGACTTCTCCTATGACCTTCCACATACGTGCCAAATATGGTCGTGAAAGGGTCCATCACCTGATATAACTCCCATATGGACCGATCTCCTGATTTTAATTCATTAGCCGATATAAGGCTCGATTCTTATCCAATTTTGGCTGACATTTTGCACAATGACATCTCCAACAGCCACACCAAGCATGGTCCGAATCGGTCGATAACCTGAAATAGCTCCAATAGCTTTGCAATTTATATCCATTATCCTTTGTTTGTCTATAAAGAAAAAATTACAAATGAGATCCATGGTAGAGGGTATGTATGATTTGGCCCGGTCGAACTTTTCCCGCTTTTACTGTTGTCACTCGATTCTTTCGCCAAGTAATTGAAAACAGCTATTTTCCCTTTATAAAATCAGCTGTTTTCAATGAATTGGCGAACGAATGGAGTGACAAAACGAAAAAAAATGTGTGCTAATCGGCATGCCACTATATAAAAAGGAGGCTTCCTATCTTTCAGCTAAATTTTCAATCAAACCCGCTCCACTGAGTTTTCGCTTTCAAGATGTAGAAAAATGTCACCTCTGCAACGTAACCTACTCTCCAACAGTTCTGATTCTGTGTACGTTCGTTAAGCCTTCCCCTTTAACAGTTTAACACAAACCTGGATATTCGTACACTACTAAATAATTTTTTATCTATGGCAAAGATAACCACATAAACTACCTGAATTATCTATCTTAGGGTGGGAAATTCGCAAAAAATAGTGCAGCAAACAATCGCAACGAAACTCATAGACTTTATTTTTCTTTATATTACGGACCGATAGGTTGCCATAACAAAGATAAATGCAGCATGATCAATTTTTACCACTCTGCCCTCTCTCTTTTCGTGGTGGCGTCTCCATTCAGTTAATCCATTTACAATCAGAATAGATTGTGCTTATTTAAATGTTTGTGCTGCCATCGATAAGGGAAAGGTTAAGACTTTAATACCCAAAATGTTAACAAAATAACTTAAAATTTCCCCGTCTCATGTTGCCCTGGTGCTTGCGCAATCACATATAAACGACTGAGAATTTTACATTTCTCCCATCTGTTAGAGCTGTTTTGAATATATCTTATGAATCTATAAATTTCCTTTGTCTATGCTGCTACTCGTTAGTTGTCTATAACTGACTATATGGCTACCTGTTCAATAGTCATAATTTTGTCTTTTTTAAATCAAATCAAATCGCCATATTAAACGATTCTCAGTGGTAGAGAACAAATTTTCCGGTCTTTATATTTGGTGTGGTGGCGACAGTTCCTGGTAATTAAACCATGCAAAACTTTTGGACATGAAAGTGTTGCCTAGCAGCACGTTGTTTGGACTTGTCTATGAAAAGAAGGCTCCTTGTGGATGAGCTAAAAATGGCGGCCATCTTGACTTAAGGTTTGCAACTGCTCCTATCACACTGAACGTCATAACTTTGGGGGTACGGCGGCAGTGTCCTGTTAGGTCATTATAATTCATCAACTGTTTCGGGGTGAGGTGGTCCGCTAAATATTTGAGCAGAATAAATATATCATATTCGCAGTCCACATCCTTATACTTTGAATTTAACCCCATATTGTCATAATTGGTAGACACAGCCGTTTCGTGGGGGACGCCTCACTGCGTCTGTCACTTAAAAATATCTATCACTTGATCTCCCATTGTTTTAATGGGGAGGTAAAGCACCACTTAGATTTTTGGACACAAAGTTTAAT
The DNA here is from genome assembly GCF_963082655.1 of Stomoxys calcitrans. Classification (NCBI taxonomy): domain Eukaryota; kingdom Metazoa; phylum Arthropoda; class Insecta; order Diptera; family Muscidae; genus Stomoxys; species Stomoxys calcitrans. The sequence continues at coordinate 182,340,818 of NC_081552.1, read as the reverse complement.
ATCATATTCGTAATCTGCTACCAAATGCTTTCAATTTCAGGCTCATCTAGCTAGGATCGAATTATATTCCGATTTGAGGGTGGGGAGACCCCTAATTAGTTGGACCTCATTTTTTATGTCATACTCGTAGTCTATTCCTATATTTATATTTACGTCCAATATGTTTGTTTTGGGGGAGATTCTGGGGTTGGACGACCCCTCGCATACTTGATCACAATTTTTATACCCACCACCAAAGGATGGGGGTATATTCATTTTGTCATTCCGTTTGCAACACATCGAAATATCCATTTCCGACCCTATAAAGTATATATATTCTTGATCAGCGTGAATATCTAAGACGATCTAGACATGTCCGTCCGTCTGTTGAAATCACGCTACAGTCTTCAAAAATTGAGATATTGAGCTGAAACTTTGCACAGAATCTTTTTTTGTCTATAAGCAGGTTAAGTTCGAAGATGAGCTATATCAGACTATATCTTGATATAGCCCCCATATAGAACGATCGGCCGATTTAGGGTTCTAGGCCAATAAAAGCCACATTTATTATCCGATTTTGATGAAATTTGGGACGGTGAGTTGTGTTAGATCCATCGATATCCTTCGTCAATTTGATCGGTCTAGATTTGGATATAGCCGCCATATAGCCGCCATATAGACCGATCCTCCGATTTAGGGTCTTAGGCACATTAAAGGCGCATTTATTGTCCGATGTCGCCGAAATTTGGGACAGTGTGTTAAGTTAAGCCCCTTGACATACATCTGCATTATCGCACAGATCGGTTTTAGGTTTTGGGGCCATAAAAAGCGTTTTTATTGTCCGATGTCGCCGCAATATGGGAAAGTGAGTTGTGTTAGGCCCTTCGACATCCTTCTTCAATTTCACTCAGATCGGTCCAGATTTGGATATAGCTGCCATATTGACCGATCTCTCGATTTAATGTTTTGGGCCCAAAAGGCGCATTTATTGTCCGATGTTGCAGAAACAAAGAGTTATGTTAAGCTCCCCCACATATTTCTGCAATCTAGTCTAGATCGATCAAGATTTGCATATAGCTGCCATATTGACCGATCTCTCGATTTAAAGTCTTGGATCAAGATTTGCATATAGCTGACATATTGACCGATCTCTCGATTTAAAGTCGTGGCCCCATAAAAGGCACATTTATAATCGGATTTCACTGAAATTTGACAGACTGACTTATGTCATGCTTTTCGGTATCCGTGTCGTATATAGTTCAGATCGGTTTATTTTTAGATATAACTACAAAAAAGACCAATATTTAGTTCTATACAGTTGAACAATGACTTTTACTTATTAGTATTTGGTCCAAATCGGAACATATATTGATATAGCTGCTATGGGGCATAAGGTATAAATTTTGCACCGGATTTTGACGAAAGGTAGTTTACATATATACCCGAGGTGGTGGGTATCCAAAGTTCGGCGCGGCCGAGCTTAACGCCTTTTTACTTGTTAATACCATATTCGTATTCTACTCCCCAATACATTTCATTTGATACCCATCTAATCCTTATCGATCCAATTTTGATTTTGAGTGATGTTTTTGGGGTAACGGGGAGGGTCCGCCCAATATCAACAAACTAAAACGCCTTTTCCTCCTTCCTAACCATTTTCATAATCTACTCCCTAATACCTTTCATTCGAGTCCCATATTGTGATTATCGTCAAATAAACCTATTTAAAGGGGTTTCGGTGTCGGGGCATTACTTGGATCCAATTTTTATACCCTCCACCATAGAATGGGGGGTATACTAATTTCGTTATTCTGTTTGTAACTACTCGAAATATTCGTCTGAGACCCCATAAAGTATATATATTCTTGATCATCGTGATATTTTATGTCGATCTAGCCATGTCCGTCCGTCCGTCTGTCGAAAGCACGATAACTTCCGAAGGAGTAAAGCTAGCCGCTTGAAATTTTGCACAAATACTTCTTATTAGTGTAGGTCGTTTGGTATTGTAAATGGGCCATATCGGTCCATATCCAACAACTGTGCCAAGTATGGTTCATATCGGTCCATAACCTGATATAGCTGCAATATAAACCGAGCTTGGGTCTTGACTTCTTGAGCCTCTAGAGTGCGCTATTCTTATCCGATTGGAATGAAATTTTGGACGACGTGTTTTGTTATGGTATCCAACAACTGTGCCAAGTATGGTTCAAAATGGTCCATAACCTGATATAGTTGTCATATAAACCGATCTTGGGTCTTGAAATCTTGAGCCTCTAGAGGGTGCAATTCTTATCCGATTGAATAAATTTTTGCACGAAGTATTTTGTTATGATATCCAACAAATGTGCCAAGTATGGTTTAAATCGGTTCATAACCTGATATAGCTGTCATATAAACTGATCTGGGGACTTGACTTCTTGAGCTTCTGGAGGGCGCAATTCCTATCCGATTTGGCTGAAATTTTGCATGACGTATTTTATTCTTACTTTCAACAACTGTGTCAAATAAGGTTCAAATGGGTTCATAACCTGATATAGCTGTCATATAAACCGATCTGGGATCTTGACTTCTTGAGTCTCTAGAGGTCGCAATTATTATCCGATTTGCCTGAAATTTTGTACGACGGATCCTCTTATGACCATCAACATACGTGTTTAATATGGTCTGAATCGGTCTATAGCCCGATATAGCTCCCATATAAATCGATCTCCCTATTTTACTCTTGAGCCCCCAAAGAGCGCAATTCTTATTCGAATTGGCTGACATTTTACACAGGTCTCCAACATATAATTTAATTGTGGTCCAAACCGGATCATATCTTGATATCGCTCTAATAGCAGAGCAAATCTTTTCTTATATCCTTTAAGAGATGCCGGGAAAAGAACTCGACAAATGCGATCCATGGTGGAGGGTATATAAGATTCGGCCCGGCCGAACTTTTTATATATATAAAGGGTGATTTTTTGAGGTTAGGATTTTCATGCATTAGTATTTGATAGATCACGTGGGATTTCAGACATGGTGTCAAAGAGAAAGATGCTCAGTATGCTTTGACATTTCATCATGAATAGACTTACTAACGAGCAACGCTTGCAAATCATTGAATTTTATTACCAAAATCAGTGTTCGGTTCGAAATGTCTTCATTCACCGTAACGTTGCGTCCAACAGCATCTTTGAAAAAATACGGTCCAATGATTCCACCAGCGTACAAACCACACCAAACAGTGCATTTTTCGGGATGCATGGGCAGTTCTTGAACGGCTTCTGGTTGCTCTTCACTCCAAATGCGGCAATTTTGCTTATTTACGTAGCCATTCAACCAGAAATGAGCCTCATCGCTAAACAAAATTTGTCAAAATTTGAACACATTTCGAACCGAACACTGATTTTGGTAATAAAATTCAATGATTTGCAAGCGTTGCTCGTTAGTAAGTCTATTCATGATGAAATGTCAAAGCATACTGAGCATCTTTCTCTTTGACACCATGTCTGAAATCCCACGTGATCTGTCAAATACTAATGCATGAAAATCCTAACCTCAAAAAAATCACCCTTTATATATACCACAGGATGGGGGACATATTAATTTGTATTGTATTGTATATGTATTTTATTATGATAAAACCCATACAAAAGACAGTGTCTTATATAAAGCATGGGTTAGTAAATTGATAAATACAAGAGTTCAACAAGTTTTCATTTAAATGTTACGATAATTGGTACAAAATATTTAACAATTTAAGCAAAGTTACTGATACAATATTTAAGCAAAAAAAAAGGTTAAAACAATTTTTAAAAAAAGAAAAAAAAGAAACTTTAAAGAAAATTTAACAATTTAATCAAAGTTACTGATAAAATAAATTAATAAATAATTATAAAAAAACAAAAACAAATAATTAATTAAAATGATTATAAAGCAAAGATTTGAACTGTCGTTCATTACTTATAATCTGAATACTATTGGGAAGATTATTCCAGAGACGTATAGCATTAACAAAGAACTGTTGTTCAGATACACGATATTGATGACGTATTTGTATTACTTGTTTACCTCTTGTAGAGTTGGCAAAACGCAAAACAGAAGCCAGATATGACGGTTCATTGGTATAAATTATCTTGTGGATCATTTGCAACGAGCGTATCTTAAGGAACGAGTTACTTGTCTGGCAAAGTCATATACCCGGTCTATCTAACGACATCGTTAAAGGCCACGTGCAATTTATTCCTATGAGTTACATCACAACCGTAAAAAAGCTCGCAAGAGGTTTTCATTTTGTCATTCCGTTTTCAACATAGAGAAATATGAATTTTCGATTCTACAAAGTATATATACTCTGGATCGTCATAAAATTTTAAGACAAATTAACGACATGTCAGCATTAATCACGCTGCAGTCTTTAAAAATGGATGCGTTCGGCTGAAATTTGACTCAGAGCATTCATTTTGTAGTCTAGATAGAACCATACTTGCATTTAGCTCCCACAAAAGGAGCATTTATTACCCAAATACGCTGAAATTCAGTACATACAAGTTATAAGGTAGCCATGTATTCTGAAATTTGCAAACATTGAGTTGTGTAAGATACTTCTACATTCTACTTCTACAATCTTGTTGCGATTTAGGTACTTGAGACCCAACTTGACTGCTTGGAGTTTTAACTGTCAGTCGGTGACCAACTTTGACACCAACCACATTTAAACCTACGACTGTCTACTTAGGGCCACTAAAGATAACACGTATGGAGAAGAAGAAGTTATGACTTCTAACGCACAGTAGGAGAAAAAACTAAATTTAATTCTGCCCGAGTTTTTTTAGAAAATTTGCAGTGGAGGCTACAAATATTGTTAGGTGAAAAAATTTTTTGCACGGGTTCAGAAGACATATGGAGTAAAAAAACATATATTCAATTAGGGGATCTGCGCTTTGGAAATTTTTAAAAAAAAATTGCCTATTTTGAAGCGCATATATCACTCACATAAAAAGCATCTACAACATGTCTTCTTCGCTAGCAAAAGAGAACAAAGTAAAAAGGCGTTAAGTTCGGCCGGGCCCAACTTTGGATACCCACTACCTCTGGTATATATGTAAACCACTTGTCGTCATAATCCGGCGAAAATGCATAATTTATGCCCCCATAGCAGCTATAACGAAATAGGGTCCGATTTGGACCAAATTTGATTGTTCAATTTGAAGAACACAATATTGGTCTTTTTGGTAGCCATATCTGAATATAGACTGATCGGAACCATATACGACAAGGATGTCGAAAAGCCTATCATAAGTCACTGTGTCAAATATCAACGAAATTGGATTATAAATGTACCTCGGTCTATATGGTCTATATGGCAGATATATCCAAACCTGGATTGATTAGGGCCAAATTACAAAAATATATCGAGGGGTCTAACTTAACTCACTGTCCCAAATTTTGCAAAATCAGTGAATAAATGCGCATTTTATGGGCCCAAGACCTTAAATCGAGTGATCGGTCTATATGGCAGCTATATCCAAATCTGGACCGATTCGGGCCAAATTAAAGAAGGATATCGACTGGTCTAACACAACTCACTGTCCCAAATTTTGGCAAAGTCGGACAATAAATGCGCCTTTAATTCGAGTGATCGGTCTATATGGCAGCTATACCTAAATTTGGACCGATCTGGGCCAAATTGAAGAGTAATGTCGACCGGCCTAACACAACTCACTGTCCCAAATTTTAGCAAAATCGGACAATAAATGCGCTTTTGTGGGTCCAAGACCTTAAATCGAGAAATCGGTAAATATGGAAGCTATATCCAAATCTGAACCGATCTGGACCAAATTGAAGAAGTATATCGAAGGGATATCACTGCCCCAAATTTCATTTTCAAAATTGGATAATAAATGTGGCTTTTATAGGCCTTAGACCCTAAGTCGGCGGATCGGTATAAAGGGGGACTATATCAAGATATAGTCCGATATAGCCCATCTTCAAACTTAACTTGCTTATGGTTAAAAAAAAGCGTGATTTCAGCAGACAGACGAACGGACATGGCTAGATCGTCTTAGATTTTTACGCTGATCAAAAAAATTAAGGTATTTAAGCAGGTTTTTTTCAATAAAGGCTAATCAATGAAAATAATTTTTTTGGACCAAAAAAATTTTAAAAATTAACCTTTTTACATTTTTTGCCTTCCAAACTGAATAACTTTTGACTGAATAATCAGATGTGGACAGTTCTTGCATTGAAGTCGTTGTAAATTTTGTCACAAATCCAAATCATGCATAACAGGTAAAAAGGCATTAAGTACGGCCGGGCTGAACTTTGGATACCCACCACCTCAGGTATATATGTAAACCCCCTTTCGTCACAATGCGGTGAAAATTAGATAGATAACCTAAGCACCCAAATTCGGCACGGGCATTAAGTGGTCTAATTAATATAAGTCACTGTTCAATTTTGTAGAACAAAATATTGGTCTTTTTTGCAGCTATATCCAAATATAAACCGATCAGAACCATATGAGACGCAGATGTCGAAAAGCCTAACATAAGTCACTGCGTCTAATTTCAACGAATTTGGACAATAAATGCGCTTTTGATACTGCCAAGACTTTAAATCGAGAGATCGTTCTATATGGCACCTATAACCAAATCTATCCTATATATCCTGTATCCTATCATCCTATTTTATTATAAGATCGTTCTATATGACAGCTATATCTATATAGTCTGATCTGACTCATATTTGGGTCGGATGTCGGGAGGCCTACAACAACCCACTATTCCCCCTTATCGGGAGATTGGTCTATATGGAAGCTATATCGAAATATAGTCCGATCTTAACCGTATTAAGGTCGGATATCGGCAGGCTTAAAATAACTCACTGTTTCAAATTTCAGCGAAATCGGATAAAAAATAAAGCATTTATGGGCATTAGACCCTTTATCGGCAGATCAGTCTGTATAGCAGCTATATCCAAATATGGTCCGATTTGGCCCGTTCAAGAAATTAACCAGCGTGCATTAAAAGGATGTATATGTATCTGTGCTGTCGATTTGTGAAGGCTGTGGAGTGATTACAACAGACGGATGGACAGACAGGCAGACACACGGACATAGTTAAATCGTCTTAGAATTTTACGACGATCTGAAATATATATACTTTAAATGGTCGGAAATTAATATTTCGATGTGTTGCAAACGGAATGACTAAATGAATTCACCCCCTATTATACGGTGGTGGGTAAAAAATTAAAAATTGAAGCACAAATGCTTTCGGAAATTGGAAAATACGAAGCCAATCTCGGCCAAAACTTCAACAAATAAAAATTGTAACTTATCCACGAAACCAGTGGAGATGTTGTATACCTCAAGTAGACTTTCTTGTAGGGATCCAGCAACCTAAAATTTTGAAAAGGTCTTTAAAGGTCTGCCAAAAGGCGCCCGGACAACCTAGGGCCTTGAAAATTTTCACAAGATCCCCCTAACACCTCAGTTTTCAAATTTCAAAGAGATATCTCCACCGGTTCTCACACGGCATATATTTTACTAGTTTTTTTTTCGATTTTCTCCCACTGTGCGATGTTGAAAGAGGTTTAAACCCAACATCGAACGGGAAAGAGCGACAGTTTCGGCCGAAAATTGGCCTATTGACAAATGCAAACATGCCCGTGGTGGCTATATGAACGAAGTCGAGTTCCATCCATAATAAGGTTTTTGAAATATCTCAAATAGTTTGATTTCCTTTAAAAATAAGTAAAATCGCGCTAAATTCGGTCGGACCGAATTTTTGGAACCCACCATCATGGATTCTGCTTAAAATTTATACCAACTAAACTTAGTAATTTTATTCTACATACCAAACTTCTGACAAACCTGCAAAAATTAAAGCTTCTAGGAACCGAACAAGGATAATCGAGAGACCGGTTTATATGGGAGCTATATCAAGTTATAGACTGATTTAGACTGCACTTGGCACAGTTGTTGGAAGTCGTCACAGAACACCATGCATGCAGAATGTTAGCCAAATCGTACAAAAATCGTTTTCTAATCTCGTTTAAACTCCTTACTGCAACAGTTCGGAAATATGTCCGGTTTGGAGTATGGCCCTAAAAACTATGATTATTTAGTTCCACTCTTTTTAAGACCCTAATTGTCTTGGTGAAAAACGTCCTATTTGGGGGTTGCTTTGGTGGTGAGACGTCCGCTGGTTAGTTGGCCCCTAATGATGGTATCAGATACGTGGCCTACTCATACCTTTAACATGCCCGTGGTGGCTATATGAACGAAGTCGAGTTCCATCCATAATAAGGTTTTTGAAATATCTCAAATAGTTTGATTTCCTTTAAAAATAAGTAAAACCGCGCTAAATTCGGTCGGACCGAATTTTTGGAACCCACCATCATGGATTCTGCTTAAAATTTATACCAACTAAACTTAGTAATTTTATTCTACATACCAAACTTCTGACAAACCTGCAAAAATTAAAGCTTCTAGGAACCGAACAAGGATAATCGAGAGACCGGTTTATATGGGAGCTATATCAAGTTATAGACTGATTTAGACTGCACTTGGCACAGTTGTTGGAAGTCGTCACAGAACACCATGCATGCAGAATGTTAGCCAAATCGTACAAAAATTGCGGCTAGTAAGGGCTCAAGAAGTAAAACCGGGAGATCGGTTTATATGGAAGCTACTAGCTGACCCGGGCCCGCTCCGCTGCGCCTTCTTTTACTTTATATGGAACAAAAGTTTCCTTGGAATATTTATTTTCGACAATTAATGATCATTTAGTGAAATACCATGCAAACTTGACTTACAGTTTAACAATATAAGTGCCTTTATCTGAATTCCACATTATATTTATTGGTCTACGAATTTAAGTTTGGATGTAAGGTGTACTCCATTCTTAAAATACTTAATTTCAGCCCGATATTCTCATGATGTCTGATTTAGTGGTGTTTTCGGGGGAGAGGTGATCCCTCAGATACTTGGCCCTGAAAAAATATCAGCATCGTGCTCTTCTTTCAAATACCATTTATTTAAACCCCATATTGCCATTGGCTTAGGATTAGTTTACAGGATGAGGCGTCCCCCAAACACATGGCCCCAAAATAGGTTATCAAATTCGTTTTCTTATCTCAAATACCTTTCATATGAGCCACATATTGCCATGGTCGAAAATTTTGTTTTCCTTTGGGGGTGTTTTGGAAAAGGGGTGATGCCCTAAATACATGGTCCTACATTTGGATATCAAATTCTTAATTTTCTCCCAAATACCTTTACTTAAGCCCCATATTGCGATGGGCACTAAAAAATTGCTGTTTGTGGGGTATTTTGGGAAAGGGGTAGACTCCAGAAAATTGGTCTCAAAAATGGGTATCAATTCTTGTTCTACCCCCCAGTTCCTTTCATTTAAGCTCTACATGCTCTACATTGACATGGTCGGTAAATATGCCCGATTTTGGGATGTTTTGGGGATTGGGGTGGTCCCCCAAACACTAAGCCCGGAAAATATATCAGCAACGTGCTCTATTCTCATATATCTATATATCATTTATTTGAACCCCATAGTGCCATTGCCCTCAAAATTGAATATCAAATTCGTTTTCTAATCTCGTTTAAACTCCTTACTGCAACAGTTCGGAAATATGTCCGGTTTGGAGTATGGCCCTAAAAACTATGATTATTTAGTTCCACTCTTTTTAAGACCCAAATTGTCTTGGTGAGCAAAAACGTCCTATTTGGGGGTTGCTTTGGTGGTGAGACGTCCGCTGGTTAGTTGGCCCCTAATGTTGGTATCAGATACGAGGCCTACTCCAACATATCTTTAATTTGGGCCCCATATTTCCATAGTCGGCAAACATGACCGGCTTGGGGGGTGTTTTGGGGGATGGGAAACCACTCAGTAAATTGGCCTTGAAAAATATATATCGGATTCGTGTTCTACTCTAAAAGCCCTCTTATTTGAGCCTCATGTTGCAATAGTTAGCAAATACTTCCTATTTGGGTGGTGTGCTTTACTTTCAGATTCGTGCTTTACTCCCAAAAACCTTTCATTTTATCCCCATATTGCTATGGTCGTAAATTTGTCCCCTTTGGGGGATGTTTTTGGGGTGAGGCGGCCTCCCAAACACTTGGTTCCATATTTGGATATCAGATTCTAATTGTACACTCAAATACCTTTTATTTAAGCCCCATATTGCCATGGTCATTAAATTAGTACTGTTTGGGGAAGGCTTGCACCCCCAGAATTATGGTCCCACATTTGGATATCAGATTCGTATTCTACTCGCAAATACCTTTCATTTGAGTCCCATATTGTCATGGTCGTTAAATATGTCCGATTTAGGGGTGTTTTGGGGCTTGGGGTGGTCCCCCTAGCACTTGGTCTGACAATTGGATATCAGATACGTTTTCTTATCCTAAATACCTTTCATTTGAGTCCCATATTGTCGGGATTGGTCTAAATATATGTTTGGTGGGTTTCAGGGTGGGGCAGCTCCCCTAGGTACCCCATCCGCAAATTGGATACCAAATTTTTATTTTTAGGGTACTATATGAGAGCACACAAAATTTCGCTTAAATCGCACCACCCATCTCCGAGATCTGGCGTTTCTGAAAATTAGGGTAAGGGGGAGGGTCCGCCCCCCTTCAGATATCAAAAAATTTAGTACCCTATTTTCACCACGACGTTATTATGCACCATCTGTGAAAATTTCAAGAAAATCGGTTCAGCCGTTTCTGAGTCTATAAGGAACACACAAACATACAAACAAACAAACACAAATTGATTTTTATATATAAGATATATAGAAGCTATATCAGGTTATCGACAAATTTGAACCGTACTTGACACAGTTATTGGAAGATATAAGAGAACACTATGTGCAAAACTTTAGCCAAATCGGATAAAAATTTTGGCTTCCAGGGGCTCAAGAACTTAAAACGGGAGGTCGATTTATATCAGAGCTATATCAGGTTATAGACCGATTTGAAACGTTATTAGCACAGTTGATGGAAGGCATAACGGAACACCACATGCAAAATTTCAGCAAAATCGGAAGAAATTTGTTGCTTCCAGGGCAACATATAACAGCCATATACAAATACTGAGAGCTTTACCTAAATATTGTCAAATATCCACCATCTCTACCAATTTTCAGCGAAATCGGTTAAAAAATGCGCCTTTGTAGGCCAAGACCTTAAATCGGGAGAGCCCCAAAATCCAAATAAAGCCCGATCTATACCCACATGTAGTCCGATCTTTATTATACCGGGTCACGAAGAAGACGAAGTTGGGCCAATTTGACGCACTAAGTTTCCTCAATAGAACAATTTCGATATCTGACAAGACAAGGCCCGAGAATAAATCGGGAGATCGGAGTTCTGGGGGGGCCTGAATCCGAGGATATTCCACTGACTCTACAGGAGCGTGATTAGACCAATACTTACCTATGTCTCAGTAGTTTAGTGGACTGGGATGGATAAAAAGTGCAACTTGAGGATAATACAATAGGTTCAGAGAACATGTTCTCTTGGCACTAGGCCTCTGGAGATTATCCGACCCATAGACTTACAGATTAAGTGCAATGCAGCCACTACGGGTATGAGAGAAAGGCGATGGGAGAATGGATTGAGAATAGGAGCAGCTCATACCATCGCGGTATAATCGAGGCGACGATAGGAAACCTGGATGGAATGAACGAGGTTTCCGATCTGATACCTGGAAGCATGTAGTGGTTATTGACATTTGTCTTAAATCTCTGGATGTCAAAGTGGGTGGGAAAACATTAGCTGGAAATAAGAATTCGCTCTATGATGCATTGTGCGGTCCGCTGGCCAATCAATTACAAATGGGTGTGAGTTCCTGGAATGTCTAGTATCCCTGACAAACATCCTTAGGTTAGGTTAGGTTGAAAAGAGGGTCAGATATTAATCCGCCCCATGTCACTATGGACATACACCTAAGCCAGTAATCGGCTTGTTGTGCGCTCTAAAACAATTAAGTAACCTCTAAAAAGAAAATTTTAAGTTAGGAATTCCATGCTACTTACAAAATCCTTAATTGTTTTCAATACCACTCCCCTAAGTTGGTTCATGTCTGGTATTGTGTCTCCACAAACATCCTTGCATCAGGAATAAGAAGACGAATATCAAACGAACACACACCATTAAAGTACCGATAGAACAGCGCCATACAACCCACATTGCGACGAATTTTAAACGAGGCAATGGAGTTGGATACCCTACTGTTCCCAATCAACGCCATCGCTCTCCTCTGTACACGGTCCACGGATGATTTTGAAGCTCCAGCCCATACATGTGAGTTGTACTCCATTTTCGGCCTTATGAAAGTGGTGAACATGTTAAGAATATCAGACGAAGTGAACAAATTCTTACATCGTTTAAAGAAGCCTAAATGCTTGAATGATTCTTTCGACACTTCAAATGCATGTTTAGCCAAACGGACATTACTTTGTATTTTCATGCCCAGAACATCAAGAGCTTCTGATTGCTCAACATCTATGCCTTTAATATACAAAGATGATCGTAATGGGTCAGCGAATCGTTTGTGTGACAAAAAGTAGCACTGAGCTTTTCGTGCATTTAAATCTACTCGATTCATTCGACACCACTCAGAAATGGCCAGCAAATCCTGGCAGAGTGTATCATCCATAACCCATCTCTTGTCCTCAATCTATCGAAGACTCTGCCCATGGTCGAATGAGTACGAATGACAGAGATTACTGTCATCCGCAATTAAGAAGAAGAGAAGGAGAAAGAACAGACACTTGCGGTCAATTTATGCTCATTGGATGAGCACCCATCTATAACGACTGGAATAGTGCGATCTCTGAGAAAGCTCGAAATAAATAGAACGAAACCATAATCGAACTGAACACCAAATGCGACAATCGTATTTCCAATATCCAGAGCCACAACCTTACTCTAACCAAACTGGTGGATTGAGTGACTCCAACGTTCCGACAGAAATGCCATGGGGCCGCTCGTAGAGCGATTTCTGGGGAACCCATACTGTTGGTCGGCGGAAGGCCATTACACTCTAAATACCTCACAAGATGGTGATTAATCATGCTCTCCATAACCTTGCAGAGAGCGGAGCATATAGCAATTGACCGATAATTCGCAGAGTTGTTTGCCTCACCCTTCCTGGGTAATGGCAGAACGTTCGCAACCTACCAACGCGCCGGGAAAACTCCCGCACGGTAGGCAAGATTGAAAAGGTTGCGCAATGGACGAACACGTGTAGAAGAACACCTGCGCAAGACAAGTTTTGATATGCCATCCCGGCCCGGGGGTTTATTTACGTCTAGGTTCTCAAGAACCCGATTTCGAAAAATTATTTGGGGCATGACGACAGATATATTTTTGATTGAGGGGAGTGGTTGATTGCTATCCGGCAGGGAAGAGTTCCCTGCATATATATGAGCCCACAGGTTAGCCTTAGCCCGGGTCAGTGAACGTTTGATCATCCATAATAAGAGTTGGAATGGATGAAGGTACCCTTTACCCTTTTCACGAACGACCATAAGCTCTTACTTCTTCGTGTAGAAGCAAGAACCTTAGTACGCAGACGCTGTTCGTAAAGAAATTTTTCGCGCCTAAGCACATTGGCACACGAAGATCTTGCCTGCTTGCGCAGCAGTTCAGTATTGGCATTTTTATCCAAGCGCCAGTTCCTTAATGCCACCTCTTTCGATCTGACAGCATCTCTGCATGTCTGGTTAAAACAACTTTTGTCGTCCGATTTAGCTGTTATAGTCTAAACTGAAATAAATGTCCTCATTCCATTTAAAATTATCTTCTCAATCATTTCAACAGTAGCATTTATATCGTCATCTAGAAAACATAGTTTCCAATTAAAATGCTGAAAGAAGCCATTTAGCTCAGCTTAACGTGCTTTTTCGTATAAAAATATTGACCGCTTCGGGACTGGGGAGGAAGCAGAATACGAAAAAGATGCTGAAACAATGCAGTGATTGGAGTTACCAAGAGGTGCAAGAATATTAACTTCCTACTTTTCAGGGTGTGAGGTTAAAAAAAAGTCAAGAGTATTATGTTGATGTCCTTGGACACATGCGATATGTGTCGGTTCGTTCACTAGTTGCGCCAAACCATTATGCGCAGCGAAAAGCTCAACGTATTGGCCCTCAGGAGTCATATGGTAGGGAGGGAGGGTTAGTTGTCGAATTACAGGACTCTTGTTCAATAATTCGACAAGTATCATCTAGATTTTGGTTTTAATTTACCGAAATTAATTTTTAGTCAGCTATTTTTGATATAATTTTTGATATTTTTTAATATGTTAAACGTTATTTTAGTCTCATTTTCTTTACTGTTTTTAATAATCTTTTTAACTTTAGTTCTAACGCACACTTTTCTGGACGGACACTATGATGGCGGCTAATTGCATCGGTGAGATTATCAGTGATGGCTCATTTTTAAGACAATTTTGCTCTAATCGGAACCTCTTGAACATAGGCTTTTTTAATGCACAATCTTTGAAACCTTCCCGTTACTCTTCAATATTTGACGAGATAAATAATTTACTAAGCAGTGGTTATCTTAGCATTATAGGTGTAGCCGAGACATGGCTTAAGCCTTATGTACCTACTAAGGCTGTTAGCATTTCCGGATATAAATTTTTTAGAGCTGATCGGAGTGGAATGCGCGAAGGGGGTGTCGGTATGTATGTTTCAAAAGATCTTAATGCAAAAGTTCTCTTGTCATCGTCTGAACCTAGGAATTGTGAAGCCTTGTTTTTAAGAATCAATTCTGGAATGGATGAGTTAATTGTGGGAACTGTATATTTGCCGAATGGAGATTTAGATGCTTTAGAAAATGTGATTTCTGATATCGTTGATAGATACTCGAATGTAATAATTTTAGGAGACTTTAACTGTGATATTTTAGATTCTAGAAAGTATTTACGTCTTAAACTATCTTTAACTCGCTGCAATCTTTCCGTCCTCCACAACAACATTCCTGCGCACTTCGACTTAGTTCGAAACTCTCTATCTCTTATTGATTACACTCTTGTAAGTTGCACCGCCTCCGTGATTCAGAGCAGCCAATTCAACTTTCCCGCACTTAATTCTAAACATGCATTCATGCTTTTGCAATATCGACTGCCTACCAGCAGTAATACTTTTTTCAAATCTTTTCGTGATTACAGCTCTGTCAATATAGAATGTTTGGTAAACGGTATATTGCTTACTGACTTTTCGTCAATTTACTGTACTACTGGTACGAACTTACAGCTATCAGTTTTAAATGAAAAACTCTATATTTGGTTCAACAGGCATGTTCCTGAGAAAACGAAAATAATTAGATATGGCAAACCAGAATGATACAATAATAATGATGTGCGGTTAGCTATCCTTAACAGGGATTTGGCATATCGCGCTTCTATTGAAGAACCCTCTGCCAGAAATGACTTGCGGCATAAGAGATACAAGGCTATGGCTCGTAATACTATAAGAAGGGTTAAACGCTCATATGGTACTCGTTTTTTTGCTGGTTCCACAGATTCGAGAGAATTGTGGTCTAAAATACGCTCTACCGGCAGTCTTGATTCAGTTATATGTGATAGCAATTGTGATATAGATCCTAGTTTATTGAATAATTATTTTACTTCTTCTACTTCTAACTTCGTACCTGATTTTAGCCAAATAAATAGTTCTTACTCTAATAGCCGTAACAACACCCTTAACTTTAGAAATATATATCCGGACGAATTACAATGTGCAATATTTAGAATTAAGTCGAATGCTTTGGGAACCGATGGTATACCTATTCGATTTATTAAGTTAATCTTACCTTATATTCAGCAGCATATACTACATTTTTTTAATACTATCCTAATGATGAATGTCTTTCCTGTTGCATGGAAACTAGCTAGAGTTACTCCCCTACGGAAAAAAGACACTACCGGTCAAAGTTGTTCTGATTATCGTCCAATCTCCATTCTTCCAGCATTATCGAAGGCATTTGAAATAATAATAAGGGATTAACTTGGTGATCATCTTAATCGATTTTCATTGATTGACCCTTGTCAATCGGGTTTTAGAAAACACCACAGTACCACATCTCTTATGGTCAAACTTACTGATGAGATCAGGCGTGCTGTTGATAAAGGCAATCCCTGTATTCTTGCCGCACTTGACCTCAGCAAAGCTTTTGATTCTGTTGACCATAACACTCTTTTTTTAAAACTCTTTAACAATTTCAATTTGTCGCATACCTCTTATAGACTTCTTATGTCATTTTTGTCAAATCGCTCGCAGTATGTAGTCTGCAATGATCGTGTTTCTAATGTTAATTCTATTTCTACTGGTGTACCCCAAGGTTCTGTCTTGGGACCTGTTTTGTTTATGCTCTATGTTAATGACGTTCGTTCTTATGTACAACATGTGGACTTAGCAATATATGCCGATGATTTTCAGTTCTTAAGTACAGCTGACTCCGGTACGTTAGAAAGTTGCATCTCGAACCTTGATGAAGATATTGGACGAGTTTGTCAATGGGCTCGGTCAAATAACTTAACAATTAACATTGGTAAAACAAAATGCGTGGTATTCAATAGCTCACGTCATCACTACTCTCCTCAAAATATTATTGTTCAAAACAATGTTGTCACATCGACTGATACTATGACCTCATTGGGCTTTGTAATTGATTCGGATATTGTATTCTCTTTGCACATTGCACAAATCTGCTCCAAATTAAACTTTATACTTAAAAAGCTCTACAATTTGAATGTTATTTTACCCACACAAATAAAATATATGCTGGCTCATTCGTTGCTGATGCCTCATATATTGTATGGTGCTGAGGTATATTTCGGCTCCTGCTTAGGCTCCAGAAGTGTTTCCACAGCATACTACGGTTTGTTTACGGTCGTCGTTGTAGACGAGACTATGAATACTTTGCGAAACATTTACTTGGATGTTCTTTTGAGCACTTTCTCAATATTTGATGCCTCTGCTTCTTCTTCAATATCCTTAAGTACCGTGAACCCAGTTACCTTCTTCCTTACTTTCAATTCTTGCATTCGACCCGGAACTCTCAAATTCGTATTGAAAGTTTCAATCATGTTGGACATTGAAATCCCCAGCGGCAACGATTTTACTGCCCAGGAAATCCTCCAAAATGTATGTAATGGAATCAGAAAGGGCGTCAAAGTTGTTCATGGAAGTCTCCCTTTCTGAGCCTCCCTTCTATATAGAAACCCGAAGTGCAACATTACCAGGAACTAAAACTTCACATAATCCTTACTCCCTTTTCTGTAAAGTCGGTATCTACCGAATCACGCAAAGCGGGAATTCCCTGCATCTTTGAAGATACCTGATTCATGACGAGTCCAGCATTTCTTAGTAGGTCCGCAACAGACTAGAGCAGAAGTTGGAGGTTCTGTTCTCACAAGGCAGAGTGCATTGGATCTTGACGTGTCAACAAAGCAAGAGATGTCTATCAAAGAGCTTACTCTTAACTACGGATGTTCGTAAGCAGGAGCGAGTCCAAACTAACACAGAGGGAGATTGGACTAATCAGATTCAAATAGAGAGCAGTATTTCGACACGTAAGGAAAAACGCTGACGTCGAAAAGAAATCGGAGCTCCTTCTTGCATTTTTACTTAATGCATTTTGTTTGTTCATTTTATATAAACAACATTGTTCTTTTATGGTGTTAAAAAGGCTCTTAATTCCCCCTCTGTTTATAATATCAAATTAAATCCAATTACCTGTCAAAGCTTTGCTCCGTTGCTTTAAACTATTCATAAAGTCATTGTGGACTCAGAAATGTTCGCTTTTTGTTGCTTAAAGTTTTATGCACTTTTCTTGTGCCGAGTCATATCATTTTGCTGACCGCTTTCTCGGATGTTGGGAGAGCGAAGTATTTAAATTTCATTTAATATGCAAAGTGAGATATTTTTACATTCTTTCTTTACACAATTAATTATGAAAGTTTATGCAGTTTGTGCGAGTCACTCCTCCTCTTTTGCTTTTTGGTCGCCTCCTACGTAAAATACTCTAAGCATAAGCATTCTATGCGAGTTTGTTGTTCCTGTTTAGTTATTTGCATTTGAAGGAACACTGGCAAAGGCAAAAGGAAAACTTGAAGACTAGTTTCATGATGCAAATCATGAATGTCCTAAAGCATGTAATTAAAATAATATTAAAATTTTCTATGCCAAAAACAAAAACAAAAAAAAAATTAATGGATTGTTAGCAACATTTTTCACACCCTGCACCATTAGTGTGCTGCACCCAGAAGGAGAAGCGAAAAAGACCCACTGTGGAAACATCGACTTTCATTTAGTCCTCTGTTGTTTGTTAGTATAGATATTGCAGTGATTTAAAAAAGTGAGCATTATTGTGTTGACGTGACCATTTACAATTCCACAACAACAAACATTTTTTGTATGGCTTCCATATCGGCCTTGGACTTTTCTTCTCCATCCATCAGTGTATAAACTGTTACTTCCCTATAAAGATTTTGGATACAGTCTTGGAAATATTTTGAGAGACAGTTACTGTAAAAACTGTGAGAATAACAAAGAAGGGGACACTAACAAGCAGTCTTTTGTGAAGATTTTATATCAAGTTTAAAATACCCAGAATAGCATTTTAAGTTCTCATTTCTATGGAGAATTTAACAGAAGGAGGTTACCATAGGCAAAATTTTAAACCTGGACTGCGAAGTCGACCGGAGTCGAGTTTTTAAGGACGGAGTCAAAGTCGGAGTCGCCCGAGTCCGGCTTAGTACTCCGACCTGGGGACGGAGTCGAGTGCTAGACTCAACAGCCCTATTTTAAACGAATGAAGAACTGGAACACTTTGCTACCTACATATAGTTGTTATATCACTCGGTGGACGGATTGCATTCTATGAGGTATGACAATCAACTCGGACATGGGAGAAACGACGTGGTAACGATCCTACCCAAGTTCAGCCGACGATCAGCGAGATCAAGGATAGACTACTGAGACGACTGTCGAGATAGACTACAACACATAGATTGAGGACTAACAGAAGGAGACCACGGAAAGGTCACTGAGAAGACTATATTCAAGAAATGGTTTCCAATGGAGACGTAGACAAAAACATATCTTAGCCTCCGGGATCCTCAGTGTAGACCCCCAGGACCACTTTGTCCTCTTTGATCCATTCGTATAGCATGAACATCCAGTACCATAGAACCGTCAGTTCGAGACCTTGCCGCAGTAGTGTCTCGCAGTCGACCTCAAGTGTGGTTTCAGGTTACTGATTCGAAACCTCCTTGGTTACATTTAGATTTCCTATCGACGCCTTAAGTCTCCGTAATGAATAAGACCGACACGTTACTTTGAATGGGAATTTTTACCGTTCAATGATAACAGAATATTTTTGGCCCCAATTGCAAGATATGGACTTGACTTCCAACAAGACGGTGCCACAAGCCACACAGCGAATGTTACAATCAATTTATTGAAAACCAAGTCTGGAGAACGTGTTATCTCACGAAATGGTCCAGTCGATTGGCCGCCTCCGTCGTGCGATTTGACACCGTAAGACTATTTCCTGTGGGGCTACGTCAAGTCTGTGGTCTATGCCAATAAGCCAGCAACGACTGATGAACTTCGTACGAATATCGAATGTGAAACATGCAGCAGTATCGGCCGATTTATGCTTGAAAACCGCCAAAAATTGGGTTCAGCGTCTGGACAGCGTCGTCTGCGTGCTCGTGTTGGCCATGCAAAAGAAATCGAGTTCCATAAATAATGGCACAACCGTTTTTGTTTTATTTCAAAAAACTTTTGTAGCGCTCTTATTAAAAAACCCGATACTGCAGAAAGCCTTACTACGGCGAAGTGTGCTACCGAAAGTGGTTATGGCGTAAATCCGTCTAAGACAGAAGTAGTTCTTTTCAGCAGGAGATACAAGTTGCCTACAGTGGCACCTGTCTCCTTGGAAGGAAAGAATGTTCCATTTGCTGAAAGCGCAAAATAGTTGGGTGTTTTCCTGGATAGGAAATTGCAAGGATCTCCACTAGATACACACTACAGTGATATTTTACTTTGGAACCATCCGCATAGATGTGTATGTAACTTCTATGTTGTAGTTCCAATCGGTCCTATTAGTTATAGTGATACTGTACTTTTTCTCAAAAAGCGGCTCAGGCCAAGTGTACTGTCTGGAACATCAGGCATTGTATCAACGATAACAAAGTGTACGTAGCCACCGCAAGAGCGAAGAGAAAGCTACCTTAACCTTGCAGCAGTAATCTAACCAGAACGTCCAGAGGCATTAGGTGTAGCATTAAATTCAGTGCATCAGATGGTGTTGTCCTCAGTGTGGCTGTGTGACATAAACAAATCATTCTATGAATCCAACTGAGTATTGAACAAAAGGGGGACTTTTGAAGCGCCGTCCACCAGAACTACAACGTATAGCATTATAGGTCTGACAACTGCAGTATATACCGCGCGGTCTAAACCTCCAACTTTTGCAGCTGGCTCTCTTGCAGATGTATAGGGCAAGAGTTGCCTTTCTTGCCCATTCCAAAATGTTGGATTTGAAGTTCCACTTCCTGTCCAGCAAACCACCTAGGTATTTTGCGCTTTCTGTAAATGGAACATTCTCTCTTCCCAAGGAGACAGGTGCCACTGTAGGCAACTTGTATCTCCTGCTGAAGAGAACCATTTCTGTCTTGCACAGATTTATACCAAGACCACTTTTGGTAGCCAATTTCGATGTTGCACGTAGAGCTTCCTGAAGTATATCTTAGAGTATTGGGAAACTTTTCCCTAACCGCAATATAGTGACGTCATAAGCATACCGACCGCCATAAGCGACCGCTTTTACACCTTTTTCTTCCATGGACAATAATATATTGTTAATGGCTATATTCCAAAGAAACGGAGAGAGAGAGTACACCTCATTGAGGAGTTCCTCTGCTGACCCATCTTTTTAGACCCACAGATCCCAAGCCTGCCGTAATGCATCCTTTAGTAAGTAAGTTATTATAAACTTTCTTATGGTAGAGTTGATGCCTAGAAACTCTAACACCTTCATGATTGACGCCGGTTTTACATCATTGAAAGCACCTTCAATGTCAAGAAATGCTAACATTGTAAATTCCTTGACAGCGAGAGAACCCTCTATGTAGCCGACTAGGTCATGAAGGGCTGTTTCTGTGGACTTTCCTTTACTATATGCATGCTGCTGCCGAGACCAGCGATCTCCAGGGATCTTGCCCTAGACTAATAGGACGAAAACCTTTCGCCTTCGTATGGTAAGGAATGAATATGACCTTTGTGTCCCTCCATCCCACGATATATAAAACACGTTGATATAAGCAAGGTATATCTTCTCAGCCAAGGAACCAGTCTATCAGACGTAGCCTATAATTCAAATGGCGATACATTATCAGGGCCTGGGGACTTAAAGGAGTCGAAACTTCTTATCGCCCAAAGGATTTTCGGCTCAGACACAATTTCCCTAATGGTCTCCGACGAATGCATACCAGTAACAACCTCTTCTGGCGCCACTTTGTCCGTTGGGGAATTTCCCGGGAAATTTGTATCAACGAGTAGTTCTAGTGTTTCCTCATTAGACATTGTCGATACATGAATATACGTAATAGGTGTAGAGGGCAGAATCTTCCTTAGCCTAGAGCCCTCAGATGTAACCTTAACGAAGTTGCAGAATTTCGCCTCGCCCTTAAATATTCTCAACTCAGCCTTATAGATGTCCCAATCATGTGGTGCACTTGTAGAAGAGTTTTCTGCAGTCCTTCCTTAGACCAATCAGCTCTGGGGTCCACCGTGGCGGTTGCTGTTTGCCCCTTGGGGTGGCACTAGGACATGCTGACACAAGCGAGTCATTCAGGGCTTTTGTGATCCGCTTGACCATTATCCACATCCTCCGCCCAATTCGTCTTTCTTCTGTTTAGCCGAGGGACCACTTCTGCAGTATTTCTTCAAAGACTGAAATTAATATAACGATGATCAGAGCAGCTGCGGTCATCCAACACTTCCCAGTCGCAAATTCTTCCGATACGATGGTAATACCTAGTACCTCCTGTCTGTTCCTGGTAATAAAGGTCGGTTTATCCTTTTATTACAAATCGCTAGATTGCAACTTTTAATATATTCGATAAGCAGCTCACCCCTTTCGTTGACATCCGAACTTCCCCATATTTGGTGATGTGCATTAGCATCACTTTCTACAATGAGGCTCTTCTTCCCTATAGAAGAGGCTTCAACCAGCGACTTAAGGTTTGAAGGCGTCATATCTGAATCGTGTGCCATATATAGGGAAGCCAGCCAGTAATGAGACTTATTTATTTCAAGCCTGTCTACTACTGAATCTTCAGTGCTTAGCGACGGAAGAAGAAAAACATTTAGACTACTCTTTGCAAGAATAGTAGCTCTGCAAGAATAATAGCCCTACCATTAGGAGGATCTTTAGTGCCGCCGAAGCGGCCTTAAAAAGGTGAAGATTTATCTGTACAAACCGGACCATAGTCAGGATTTAGAACTTCCGCCACTATTGTGTTAGCCTCGTCTTCTGATTCCACCAGGAGTTCACCCTCACAATATTTGTTAGATCTTGTCATGATGAGCTTCCTTACGCATTCAGGGAAAGCTGTGGAACCACTCTTCCTCAGGACACTGGACCCTTGCGGTGTGGACGAATTCTCCTTGAGCTCCGTGCTTCCCCGCTGGCACACACATTGAGCCCAGTTCAACCGGACGACCCACCCCCATAGGCTTGTCGCCTCCTGTCTCGATTGTGGCAGAGGGATTTTCAGTCTCTTGCAATCCGCTAGACTTTAGCGATGTGGCCGATAGTTCCAGTGTTCAGCAACAACTGCTGAGTCGTCTCCTGATTCCCCAACCCCACCGCTTCAATAGACCTTTAGTTTCAACTTGTTGAATCCGTAGGATACAACCCCTTAAGACTTGTTGAGGTCTGCGAGACAGCCGAAGTTGAGCACGAATACGTCATGTCTCCGGTCACCATCAGCCTTATCCAATCTACGAATCATCCAGTAAGTCGTTGAAAGATTGGGATTACATTCCTTCTTGACAAAATCTAGTGCTGCGCCTGGCCAGATCTTACCAATGTTTTTTAGCACACATCGATACATTTCAATTGAGCGTTGATCCCCGAAGGCAATTAGTCTGTATCGGCCCCGATACCAGCCTGCATCATCACAAACTGGAGGAAACCCAGGAAATTCTGCAAAGACATCGGAGTATACAGATGACAGTCCATTGACTATCCCACTCCAATTATTCCTAGGTATGCAGCCTTGATTTTCTCCCTTGTCGATAACTGCCATTACCAAACTATCCCTAGCGACATTAGCAAAGGTTCTTGGACCAATCTTACTATTGTTCGCCCTTGTCCTTTTAGGCAAGGGATGCTCTCCAGGTGATCGCAGCCTATTGGCTGACTGCGGTGCAGTTTCTGAAACTAGACGTGTAGTCTTTAGGGTAGCCTTTGCAGCGAATTCCCGAGCCTCTCTCAATAAACCAGAGAGCGATGCGTCTTCTATTATTCCAACCTCTTAAAGAGCGTGTTGGGTTGCCGGGGAAGAGCGATGGCCTAGGCAAATTATAGGCATGCGAAGAAAAAATAGGTTCGGTTTTTTCCTTTAGACTCAAACCAGGTGTCTTCGTCAAAAGCCCATGCTGTTGGCTAGTAGAGCCTGGAGCAGCCGCCCCACCAGTCGAAGTTTCAGTAGCAGGCATGCTACGGCCTGATACCACCACCGCAGCTGTTAGGTCTTTCTCCATTCTAAGCCTACTCTCAGGCTCTAGATCTGCCACTGGATATGGATACCTCTATCGCAGCTATTCTTGAGTGACTTAAATTTTTCTTCCAAAAATAATGACCTATTACGAGTTACAGGAAAATTATTGCGGAGTGAAATAACAAAATGTCCGCTCTACGCAACGGTTTAAACGAGATAAATCTAGAATTTGTGCCGAAATTTATCCCAATCCGCCCTGCTTCTGTTTATCCGAGAGACCACTTCCGCAGTATTTCTTCAAAGGCTGAAACTAATATAACGAGGATCGGAGCAGCTGTGGTAAACCAACAGTTCCCAGTCGCATATTCTTGCGCTAATATCATCCGATACAAAGGTAATATTAAGTACCTCCTGCCTGTTCCTGGTAATAAAGGTCGGTTTATCCCCTTCCTACTATGAGGCTCCTCTTCCCTGCAGAAGCGCTTCAACTAGCAACTTACGGTTTGAAGGCGGCATCTCTGAATCTTGTGCCATATGTAGGGAAGCCAGCCAGTAATGAGACTTATTTATTTCAAGGCTGGCTACTACTGAATCTTAAAAAAAAAAACATTTAGACTACTCTTTGCAAGAATAAAAGCTCTGTGTCTCCCATTACCCGTACCCTTGAGTAGTTTAAATACCGGAATCCTTAGTCCACGAACCATTCCTCCACACACCCACAGTTTCTGGATAAGAACCACGTCAAATATCCCTCCCATCGGGAGGGCCTTTAGTGCCGCTGAAGCGGCATTACAATGGTGGAGATTTATCTGCAGAAACCGGACCATAGTCAGGATTCAGAACTTCCACCACAATTGCGTTAGACTTGTCTTTTGATTCCGTCAGCAGTTCATCCTTACAAGATTCGTTAGTTCTTGACGAGCTTTCATACGCATCCAGGCGCAGGTGAGAAGTCGGTTTATAACCAACAGCAATACTTATCCATTATCCTTTGTTTGCCTATAGAAAGACACCGGGCAAAGAACTTGACATATGTGATCGATGGTGGAGAGTTTATAAGATTCGACCCAGCCGAACTTAGCACGCTTTTACTTGTTCATGTTAAGATTTTGTTATGCAGGTATATTTTTTGCAGAGTCCATTGATGTACATTTTTTCCCTCCAAGTTAACACAGTTTCAGTTCGCTTTTATTTGTTATCCTTGAACATAGAATAGTTCAGAAAACAAGTCTAGGTTTTTGTTGTTTGAAAAGGCCTTTGAAATTGAAATATTCTCATTTCCTTGGTATAGAGTCAACAAAGCATATCAGCAGCTTTGGATCAGGATAGCAACCAGAAGCTAACGTTTTACACACTTGTTATTCACAAAGCACACATCGTGTGAAAGGGGCAACATATCATAGAATGCATTGAAAAAGAAATAGATACATCATCCCCGCTTCACTTTACACCTATTGACTATCGACTTACCTTATGGTAACAAATGCCGATGCTGTTGACCGGCCAAAATCATTTTTCACCGAGCATTCATAGCGTCCCCCATCGAATATGGTTACGTTGCGCACAAACAAACTGCCCGTGCCACTGATTTCGTATTTGTTTGATGTTTGAACATTCGGATCAATAATCCGTCCATCTCTACGCCATGTTATCTGCAAAGAACACAAAAATGAATTAAAAAAACAAAATGGAGTTAAGAGAAAAACAAAAAGAACAATTTTTCATATAAATAGATGTCATCGACAAAAAGAGGTTAGAGAATCTCCTGGTGCACCTTCAGGCCCTGTTAATTAAAATTTTGAAGTGCCATAAGGAGAAAAAGGCTACAGTTACAGTTGGTGCGCCGCTTCTCTATGAATAAAACAAACGGCACTCACCTGTATCCCATCGGTCTCCTCTGTCTTGCAGGGCAACTCAATGCTGGTGCCACTCAATGCATCCAGATTGAAAGGTTCAATCAGCAGACGTGGAGCACTGCGTACCCGTTCCACTCTGATGGTGGCTGATAAATTTGTGCGGCCATTATCATTCTCTGCAATGCAGGTGTAGACGCCTGTTGCAAAAAAAAAAAAAAACAAACAAAATTAATATGTAAAATTTCATAAAAATCCAATCGTTTGCCTCAGTTGGGGGAATTTTGGCAGGAAATTGGATTTAAAATGCACATTTAATGTTTATTTTTGGTATTATTTCAGTCAATGTTTATATATTCAATAATAATTATCCTCGTTTGATTCCATTTTCCAATGCTTAATTTATTTGTATTATTTTCATTGCAGGTTTGCTCAAGGCTAATTAGTATTCTGTGCCGTTGGTGAGGTTATGGAAAGCAGGGTTTTCCAATAGGGACTCGACAACAATTTTTTTTTTAAATAAAACCAAACCATTTCAGATATTTTAAAATCTTTATTATGGGCTCGTGCATATGACCACTGCGGACACGTTAGTTAATACTTTTCCCCTTATTTTCCATGACTCGGCCACTCATTTCATTCGAAACGGTCGCTATTTCCCGTTCAAGGTAGGCTCTGAGCTCTGCCAACGTCGTCGGCTTGTTGCCATAGTCCAATGACTTGACGCAGCTCCATAGAAAAAAGTCTAGATCGAGGCTGCCAATGGACTGAACCATTTCTTGAGATAACACTCGCATCCAACTCACTCTTCAATCCCATGGCAGCCGGTTGTACGCACCGGATTGACCTGATGGAATCCTTCATCGGCAAGTGCTGCCGCCACTGTGCACGTGTTCGTCCTTTTTTCGTCATGGGAGAGGCACATCCCGGAATGATTTCTCCTCACGCTTCTGGTCCGTGGCGGGATTGAAAAGAACCCCGAACCCTGTCTCTGTTCGGTTTGCCAGAACCGCCTACATCATAGAGCAGATTGAAGGCTCCACGTTTTGCATGGTGAATGGGATGCCCCCATTGGGATTACGAAGAAGTGCAGCAGCTCGTCATACATTTCCATTGCATCTCCTTATCTTCTGAGTGTCGTATCCTGGCAAACCGTCATCTTTTTGGGGTCAGACCACTTCCCCATAGTTCTCACCATCGACCGACCACCCGACTTCATAACCTCTGAAGAAGAAGAAGGCCGGTTGAGCTGGCTTCAGAGAGTACATTAATTGCCTCTTCCATGAACAGCCATCATAACTTACCGTGGGCGAAGTTACGAATGTCATCCGTGGCGCCAAATCATCCAAGGTGTTGGGCCCCGACGGAAACCTTACGCTGATGCTGAAGAATCTGGATTTACCTGTGGTTGAGTACCCTACAACTGTTCTCAACTGGTTCTTGAACACTCTTAAGTTCCCGATTTCTGGAAAATGGGGGAAGTGAGACCGCTACTGAAGCCTGGAAAGGACCCGAGTTTGGTGGAGTCGTACAGATTGATCTTCCTTCTCTCACCAGTAGCAAAGACGCTTGAGGCATTACTCCTCTCGAGCCTCGTAGGAGTATTTCCATTCGCCGAGCATCAACATGGATTTCGAAGACTGCATAGCACAACAACACAACAACATCACCGCACACATTTGCCGTGGCTTCAATCAGCCCAGGACAGGATAGGTCGGTCCTCGTGGCACTGGACCTAATGAAAGCATTCGACACGGTCAGCCATGCCAAATTATTTGAGGACATCACCTACACGTCCCTGCAGCCAGGCCTTGTCTGTGTGGTCGCCAGTCATTTGTGGAATTTAGGGATAAGAAGTCGAAGCACCGCAGAGTGAAACAGGGAGTTCCCCAAGGCGGGGTGATATCTCCGGCACTGTTTAACCTCTACCTATCCTCCATTCCACCCCCTCCAGACGACATAGAGATCGTATCATATACGGACGATTATACGATCTTGGCATCAGGGCCCCCACTCATTGTTGACATCTTCGATAGGTTGAACTTCTACCTCAATGAACTTGCATCATATTTCGCTGCAAGAAATCTGAAGATATCTTTCATCAAATCTTCAGCCACATTGCTCACTACAAATACGCGTGAGGTGAATGCCGAGCTGATGGAGAAATGACTCCGACCATCAAGTGTCCCAAAATACTTGGCGTCACAATTGACGGCTCTTACACATTCTCCCCACATGCCACAACAATGTCAAAGAAAGTCAAAAGTAGAAGCAAGGTCCTCCAGTCACTTGCTGGCAGCACTTGGGGTGCAGACAAAGAAACCTTGTTGACCACGTACAAAGCAATTGGCCAGTTTGTGGTAAATTATGCAGCTCCAGTGTGGTCTCCTCAGCTTTGTGACACGCAGTGGAATAATATTCAGATCAGATGTAGACCACCTCCACCAGTGCGAAGACATAACTATTTATATGCTTTATATATTTATATGCTGTCTTAGCAATACCTTTTGGGCTGTTATCGTAGAGACCATCCAAATCTTCATCTTGTGGATAGGTATCCAACGCCCAGAAGCCTTAAGGTAGATCTACATGATCTAGAGCGTGAGGTTCAGTGCTACAAGAGGGAACCTCTAGATCAAGCGGCATATCAAGAAGTTCTAGACAACATTTATGCAGACACGGTTGCAGATGCGGTAAATGGCTATCGGGTGAATGTAGTTCTATTAGAACGACCGCCTTCCATTGCACCTGAACAAAATTGACCTCCCCCGGCAAACCAGAGTAGTTCTGGCTCAATTACGTTCCAGCCGCCTCAACTCCTACAGAGCAAGGATTGATACCGACATGCAGGATGTATGTCCGGATTGTGACCAGGGACCACACGAAATACTTCTACGGTTTAACTGCCCTGCCAGATCCACTCGACTCAGAACCAGACCCACCCCATCTTAGTCGCTGAGTTCCTGGATCTTGACACTCAACCGAATCAAGCAGACGAAAGATAGAACACAACAAACTGCTACAGCAACAACAACAACACTCTTCAATAAACCGTCCTGTTACCACCATGTCCATATCTTCCAATTCCGGAAGATATGGATCTGCGTTGTCCATTCACGGTTACTTGACGCTTGGCATCGTCGACGAAGAAGTATGGCCCAATGACGACGCCGGCATGCAAACCGCACCAAACAATTATTTTTTTGGGAATGAAGTGTTGATTCGTGAGTGCAATGAGGATTTTCATCAGGCTAATAACGGAGGCCGGCGTAGCGCAGAGGTTAGCATGTCAGCCTATGATAGTGAACGCCTGGGTTCGAATCCTGGAGAGAACATTAGAAAAATTGGCGGTGGTTATCCTCTCCTAATGCTGGGGACTTTTAAGAGGTACTCTTCAAAGATGTGTTCCAATGCGTCACACCGTTTTGACTCGGCTATAAAAAGGAGGACCTTTATTATTGAGCTAAAACTTGAATCGGACAGCAATCATTGATCTGTGATAAATTTGTCCCTGTTCCTTAATGGAATGTTCATGGGCAAATTTGCATTTTTACATTCGCAACTTGTTGGGCTTTTTAAAGTGATCTGGATTGTTCAATGATAAGAACAATTTACACAAACGTCTAAGTAAATCTGATAGCAGACTGACACTTGAACCTAACCTAATTTGAAATTTGGCACAGTCATTTCATTGTAACATCTCGAATTAGTCGCCTTAGCCGTCATAAAGGATATATATTCTTGATCGTCTCGATGTTCTGAGTCGATCTAGCCATGTCCGTCCGTATGTCTGTCGAAGTCTCGATAGCGGACGAACGCTAAAGCTAGCCGCTTTGAACAGATACTTACTGTTGATGTAGGTCATTGGGGATTGCAAATAGGCCATATCGATTCAGATTTAGATATAGTTGCCAAATAAACCGATCTCCCGATTTGACTTCACGAGTCCTTACTAGGGGTAATTTTTGTCTTGTTCGGTTCCTAGAAGCTTTAATTTTTGCTGGGTTCACAGAAGTTTTGATAAAAATGCAAATTTGCCCATGAACATTCCATTAAGTAACTGGGGCAAACTTCTCGCAAATCAATGAGTGCTGTCCGATTCAATTTTAAGCTCAATGATAAGGGTCCTCCTTTTTATAGTCGAGTCCGAACTGCGTGCTGCAGAGCGGCACCTCTTTGGGGAGAAGTTTTCACATGGCAAAATACTTCACAAATGTCCCCAGCATTAGGAGGGGATAACCATCGCTGTACAATTTTCTGATGTTCCTGCCAGGATTCGAACCCAGGTGTTCAGCGTCATAGGCGGACAGAAGTTTGGTATGTAGAATAAAATTATGCGAAGCCTATTTAAATTGGAAGAAATCGTTTCACATTTAGATATAAAGGGTGATTTTTTTGAGGTTAGGATTTTCATGCATTAGTATTTGACAGATCACGTGGAATTTCAGACATGGTGTCAAAGAGAAAGATGCTCAGTATGCTTTGACATTTCATCATGAATATACTTACTAACGAGCAACGCTTGCAAATCATTGAATTTTATTACCAAAATCAGTGTTCGGTTCGAAATGTGTTCATTCACCGTAACGTTGCGTCCAACAGCATCTTTGAAAAAATACGGTCCAATGATTCCACCAGCGTACAAACCACACCAAACAGTGCATTTTTCGGGATGCATGGGCAGTTGTTGAACGGCTTCTGGTTGCTCTTCACTCCAAATGCGGCAATTTTGCTTATTTACGTAGCCATTCAACCAGAAATGAGCCTCATCGCTGAACAAAATTTGTCAAAATTTGTCAAAATTTGAACACATTTCGAACCGAACACTGATTTTGGTAATAAAATTCAATGATTTGCAAGCGTTGCTCGTTAGTAAGTCTATTCATGATGAAATGTCAAAGCATACTGAGCATCTTTCTCTTTGACACCATGTCTGAAATCCCACGTGATCTGTCAAATACTAATGCATGAAAATCCTAACCTCAAAAAAATCACCCTTTAGTATGACGTTAATTTTTGACATTGTTCAATTCTTATGAAAATTGAAAGAAGAGATTCTCTTATGGCTCTTGACATTTCATCAGAATCGGTTCAGTTATAGGTTCAATTTGTATGTTTCTGTTGATGATTTGGAACCGAATTTCTTTGCGTTTCATATCTCCATGAGGGAGCCTTTAAGGCACGTTGGTTATGTTGGGTCAACTTTAATATTTATTTACTGGCTTCGCATTTTTTTTTGTGTTTATAGAGGATGAGGCCACTAATTAAGAGTTTGTTTTTGTTGCAATAAATCTACCTGAATCCGTTTCCTGAGCCTTATTTATTATCAATTCCGTATTCTCATTTTCCAAAACCACATGGTCGCTGTCGGCCACTGGCGTAATTGGTTCGCCATTAAATTGCCAAGAGATAGTTGGTATTGGGTTGCCATCTGCATCGCATTCCAGTATAAAGCTTTTGCCAACTTTAACTGTTTGATTTTGTGGGGCCATTAGTATAACGGGCAGTTCTGAAAAGAGAGAGAGAGAGATGGAAAGTGGGGAACACAATTAAACAATAATAATTTAAAATGCATTTCAAATAAACAATAAAATGGCGAAACAAAAACCAGACTTGTGGCCCCAAAACGTGACAGCAAAAACTGCAGACAAACACAGTTAGCACAAACAAAACATCGTCATCCTCCATCTTCACTGCAGACTACGTCATTGTGTTAATCTCATTTGTAAACAATTGTGGGAGGCATTGTTTATTCCGGTTGCAGATTCTAGATTTGGTTTAATGCGTCGTACGCAACGGGTTGTAATATTTGCATAGTGGGAAGAAAGTGGCAGACTTATCATTTTTATACCCACCACCGATACATGGGATATATCCCTTTTTTTCATTGCGTTTGCAACACATCGAAATATCCATTTCCGACCCCATAAAGTATATATATTCTTGATCAGCGTAAAAATCTAAGACCATCTAGCCATGTCTGTCCGTCTGTCTGTTGAAATCACGCTACAGTCTTTAAAAATAGAGATATTGAGCTGAACCTTTGCACAGATTCTTTTTTTTTGTCCATAAGCAGGTGAAGTTCGAAGATGGGTTATATCGGACCATATCTTGATATAGCCCCCATATAGACCGATCCGCCGATTTAGGGTCATAGGCCCATAAAAGCCATATTTATTATCCGATTTAGCTGAAATTTGGGACAGTGAGTTTTGTTCGATATCCTTCTTAAATTTGGCTCAGATCGGTCCCGATTTGGATATAGCTGCCATATAGACCGATCCTCCGATTTAGAGTCTAAGACCCATAAAAGCCAAATTTATTACACCAATTTGCTGAAATTTGGGGCAGTGAGTTATGTTAGGCCCCTCGAAACCCTTCTTTAATTTGGCCTTGGTCGGTCCAGATTTGAATATAACTGCCATATAGACCGATCTCTCGATTTAAGGGATTTAAGGTCCTGCGCCCATAAAAAGCGCATTTTTTATCCGATTTTGCCAAAATTTGGGACAGTGAGTTATGTTAGGCCCTTCGACATCCTTCTTCAGTTTGGTCCAGATCGGTCCAGATTTGGATTTTGGGCCCAAAAAAAAAGCATTTATTTTTCGATGTCGCTGAAATTTGGGACAATGAGTTAAGTTAAGCCCCTCGACATACTTCTGCAACATGGCACAGATCAGTTCAGATTTGGATATAGCTGCCATATAGACCGATCTCTCGATTTAAGGTTTTGGGGCCATAAAAGGTGCATTTATTGTCCGATTTCACTGAAATTTGACACAGTGACTTTTGTTAGGCTTTTCGACATCCGTCTCGTATATGGTTCAGATTGGTTTATTTTTAGATATTGCTACTAAAACGACCAATATTTTGTTATACACAATTGAACAATGACTTGTATTTATTAGTATTTGGTCCAAATCGGAACATATTTCTATATATTGTAGCTGCTATGGGGTATGCATTTTTCACCGGATTTTGACGAAAGGTGATTTACATATATACCCGAGGTGGTGGGTATCCAAAGTTCGGCCCGGCCGAACTTAACGCCTTTTTACTTGTTTATTGTGATTATTAATTGATCCAATTTTAACATGTTTTCAATGACAGTAGTGACCAATCATTTGTTAGTTGAATGTGATTTTTTTTTAATTACAGTCGTGATTGAAATTTTTGCCATTTTTTGTTACAAAAAAATTTATATTTTAATTGAATTAAATTTTTTTTTTTTCAATCACAATTGGATCACTTAAAAAATTAATTAAAAATGTAAAATTTTAATCATTATTTTAAATGATCCAGATAAAAAATTAATTTAAAAGTTCATTAATTTTTGTACCCTCCACCATAGGATGGGGGTGTATTTATTTCGTCATTCCGTTTGTAACACCTCGAAATATTCGTCTATGACCCCATAAAATATATATATTCTTGATTGTCATGACATTTTAAGTCGATCTAGCCATTTCCTACCGTCCGTCTGTCGAAAGCGCGCTAACTTTGAAAAGAGTAAAGCTAGGCGCTTTACATTTTGCACAAATACTTCTTATCAGTGAAGACCGGTTGGGATTGTAAATGGGTCATATCGGTCCATGTTTTGATATAGCTGCCATATAAACCGATCTTGGATCTTGATTTCTTGAGCCACTAGGGGGCGCAATTCTCATCTGATCTGGCTGAAATTTAGCATGACATGTTTTTTTATGACTTCCAAAAACTGTGCTAAGTGTGGTTCAAATCGGTAAATAACCTTATATTGCAGCCATATAAACCGATCTGGGATCTTGACTTCTTAAGCCTCTAGGGGATTAAGACGATTTGGCTTAAATTTTGTACAATGGTTTCTCCCATGACCTTCAACATACGGGTCCAATATGGTCTGAATCGATCTATAGCCTGATACAGCTCCCATATAAACCGATCTCCAGATTATGCTTCTTGAACCCCTATAAGTCGCAGTTCTTATCCAAATGGACTGACTTCTACTATGGTCTAAAACATTCAATTTTTTTATGGTCCGAATCGGACTTTACCTTAGTATAGCTCCAATAGCATAACAATTTTTATCCATTATTCTTTGTTTGCCTAAAAAGAGACACCGCGCAAAGAACTCAACAAATTCGATCCATGGAGGAAGGTATATAAGATTCGGCCGGGCCGAACTTAGGACGCTCTTCCTTGTTTTCTAGCAAACCTTGTGAAAGTCTCTATACCGTACACCACCACCGTGGTAAAGGGTATTATTAGTTTGTGCGTTTGTTTGCAACGATAAGAAGGAGAAGAAGAGCTATACCTATTGATAAGTATACCGACCCACTCAGAATCACTTTCTGATTCGATTTAGCCATGTTTGTCTGTGAGTTCATCTATTCATGGTATAGGTCGTATTTGTTGTCCAATCGTCACGAAATTTACACATGTCATGCCCGATTTGCACTTAACTGGCCGTATTAGCTATAATTTTCAACCGATCAGCACAAAATTTGGCACCGATTGTTTTGTTACTGATGTTAACATATCTGCAAGATTTCATCAAAATCGGTTTAGAGTAACAACAATTTTCCAACGATCTGCACAAACTTTGGCACGCATTGTTTATTACTGATCTCAACATATTTGCAAGATTTCATTAAATTCGGTTCAGATTTAGATATAGCTTGTTTGATATATATAATTGTTTGAACAGTTGAGTGAAGCGGACGTTTTGTTATTTCGCTCTGCCAGAATTTTTCTGTAACTCATAATAGGTCATTACTTTTGGAATAAAAATTTAAGTCAAGGATAGCTACGATAGTGGTATTCATTAGGCGGTTGGTGATCTGCGGCAGTTTCCAGTGAAGCGGCAGATCTAGAACCAGAGAGTAGGCTTAAAATGGACTTCAAAGACCCAACAGTTGAGGTGGTGGTATCAGACCGTAGCATGTTGTCTGCTACTAAAACCTCTACTGGTGGAGCGGCTGCTCCAGGCTCCACTAGCCGACAGACGACTCGTCAGCAGGAGTCAGCCGGACTGGGCTCAAGGTGTGCGCCAGCTGAGAAGCACGGAACTCAGAAAGTACTTCGACAGCAGCAGCTAGTGAAGCACCTAAGAAGGAATCGTCCACACCGCAAATGTCCAGTGTCCTGAGGAACGATGATTTCACAGCTTTCTCACCTGCCCCTGGAAGCCAACGGAAGCTCATCATAACAAGATCTAACAAATCTAGTGAGGATGAACTCCTGGTGAAATCAGAAGACGAGGCTAACACAACAGTGCCGAAGTTCTGAATCTTGACTATGGTCCGGTTTCTACAGATAAATCTCCACCATTGTAAGGCCGCTTCGGCGGCACTGAAGGTCCTCCTGATGGCAGAGGGATTTGACGTGATTCTTATCCACGAACCATGGAATATGAATGAATGGTTCTAAAGGGTGATTTTTTTGAGGTTAAGATTTTCATGCATTAGTATTTGACAGATCACGTGGGATTTCAGACATGGTGTCAAAGAGAAAGATGCTCAGTATGCTTTCACATTTCATCATGAATAGACTTACTAACGAGCAAAGCTTGCAAATCATTGAATTTTATTACCAAAATCAGTGTTCGGTTCGAAATGTGTTCATTCACCGTAACGTTGCGTCCAACAGCATCTTTGAAAAAATACGGTCCAATGATTCCACCAGCGTACAAACCACACCAAACAGTGCATTTTTCGGGATGCATGGGCAGTTCTTGAACGGCTTCTGGTTGCTCTTCACTCCAAATGCGGCAATTTTGCTTATTTACGTAGCCATTCAACCAGAAATGAGCCTCATCGCTGAACAAAATTTGTCAAAATTTGAACACATTTCGAATCGAACACTGATTTTGGTAATAAAATTCAATGATTTGCAAGCGTTGCTCGTTAGAAGAATTCCGGGATTTAGACTACTCAGTGGGCACGGGGAATGGGAGACACAGAACCTATATTCCTACAAAGAGTAGTCTAAATGTTTTTTTCCCCGTCGCTAAGCACTGAAGATTTAGTAGTAGCCAGCCTTGAAATAAACAAGTCTCATTACTGGCTGGCTTCCCTATATATGGCACATGATTCAGAGATGCCGCCTTCAAACCTTAAATCGCAGCCGCTTCTGTAGCAAAGAAGAGTCTCATTGTAGGAAGTGATGCTAATGAACATCACCAAATATGGGGAAGACTGGATGACAACGAAAAGGGTGAGCTGCTTATCGAATATATTATAAGTTGTAATCTGGCGATTTGTAATAAAGGGGATAAACCGACCTTTATTACCGGGAACAGGCAGGAGGTACAAGATATTAACTCTGTATCGGAAGATATAAGCTCAAGAATATGCCACTAGGATATGTTGGATGACCACAGCTTTTCTGATCATCGTTATATTTGTTTGAGCCTGGGAGAAAATACTGCAGAAGTGGTCCCTCGTCTAAACAGAAGAATGGCGGATTGGGATAAATTTCGGCACAAATTTTGCATATCTACCTTCTAGACCAGAAAAGTAACTCGAAATTGCGGAGGATAGAGACATAACGATCAAGCGGAAGGCCCCGAATGACTCGATTGTGTCATAATGTCCTAGTGCCAAGAAAAGGGCAAACAGCGTTCGCCATGGTGGACCCCAGAACTGGTAGGTCGAAGAAAGATCTAGAAAACTCTTCAACAGAAGTTTCCACTCCTTTAAGTCGCTAATCCTGCAAGAGTGCCATTGGCAAAATTTGAGAGTTTAGACAGCGTATCATGCACTGGGTACTGCAGTCGTCAGACCTATAATGCTATATGGTGTTGTGGTCTGGTGGACGGCGCTTCAAAAGTCCACCTACTGTTCAATAGTCAATCGGATACAAAGGATGACTTGTTTGTGTATCACATGGCTAGACAAATTGTTGCGACCACTGCCGTGAGACTAAGGGGGCTTTCTCTTTGGTAATGTGGCGGCTAGGGACACTGTGTTCTCCTGGATATAATGCCCGATGTTCCAGGCAGTGTGGATTACACCCTGCTTGAGTCGCTTTTTAATAAAAAGTACTGTACCACCATTCCGGATGGTTCCAAACTAGATGACCAGGTGGTATTTGGGGTGTACTCTTAAGATATAGAACTGGTCATATCGAAAAGGTTACCCGACCACTGCAGTGCCTATCAAGCGGAGATTCTTGCTATTAAGGAAGTGTTGGAATGGCTAGGATATAATGTCATTGCGACGATTGGTATAAATAAATTCTCAGATAGCCAGGCATCCATTGAATCCCTGGAGCACGTATTTCTGAACACAAAAACCGGCCTCCACTGTCGCAGATCTCTCAACGAGATGGCAGAACGGTTCAAAACTCACCTGTTCTGGGTGCCGGGCCACAAAGATATCCCAGGGAATTGTAAAGCGGACGAGCTGGCGAGACTAGGAAATACCTTGCACAATCCAGGGTAACTGGAATCTGTAGGTATGCCACTAGCGACATGTAAGCTAAGTTTTCAGGACCAGGCCCGAAGGACAACGAATGATAGATGGTCACAAAGAGTGGGCTGTGATCATTCCAAAACCATGTGGTCTAATCTAGACTTGAAGAGGTCTACCGTTTTGCTGTCATTGGCTAGAACAGACGTCTCAGTCATTGTCTCCGTCATGACAGGTCACTGTCTAATCGGAAAATATGCTCAGAGACTGAAGGTTGCCAGTAACGATTTTTGCTGAAATTATGAGGACGTTGAGGAAGAAGAGACTATAGAAAATTTCCTTTGTGTGTCCCACACTGGCAGTCAGAATATAGTTCCACTGTATGTTCTAATTTCTTTGCGACCTTTGTCAGTTTTAACCGATGTGACCATTCGGTTGGTAGGTCTTTTAAAAGCGAACATTCTGGATAGTAGGAACTAGAAGGCATCTTCCTTCTCCTATTCCTGTGGGATCACAATGAACGAAAACGTCTAAGTGAGTCTGTTGACTGATTTAAAGCTAACCTAATTTATATAGCTCCTAAAAATATATGAAAAAGTTATTCAAAGTAGTGAAGGGTATTTGTGATTCGGTCCGGCCGAACTTAATGATCGTTTACTTGTTTTTTATTTCTTAATTTTAAAAAATGGCTCGGCGACAAAGATTTTCCAGCAATGAAGAGATGTGACTTGTGGTTGATGGTTCTGGAGCTAGACTTCTTCTACTTCCTACTATAAACCGGGAATCGAAGCTATTCGACATCGCTGGAAAAGTGTATCGAGCTAAACGGAGATTATTTTGAGAAATAAAGAAATTTGTTTTTATTGATCTAGGACCCCATAAAGTATATATTCCTGATCGTCTCGTCATTCTGAATCGATCTAGCCATGTCCGTCTGTCGAATTCACGATAGAAATCGAACGCATAGAGCTATCCGCTTAAAATTTTGCACAGATACTTAATACTGGTGTAGGTCGTTGGGGATAGCAAATGGACCATTTCGGTTCAGATTTAGATATACCTTCCATATAAACCGATCTCCCGATTTTGCACAGCGTGTTCCGCTATGACTTCCAACAACTGTGCCAAGTACGTTTCAAATCGGTTCATAACCTGATATAGCTCCCATATAAACCGAACTCCTGATGTGACTTCTTGAGCGCCCGGAAGCCTCAATTTTCATCCGATTTGGCTGAAATTTTGCACATGATATTCTGTTATGACTTTCAATATGTGTGTCAAGTACGGTTCAAATTGGTCTATAACCTGATATAGCTCCTATATAAACCGATCTCCCGATTTGACTTTTTGAACCCCTGGGTGCCGCAATTTTTGTCCGATTTGGGTGCAATTTTGCACGTGGTGTTCTGATATGACTTCCAACAACTGTGCCAAGTGCGGTCTAAATCGGTCTATAACCTGACATACCTCCCATATTAACCGATCTCCCGAATTGACTTCTTGAGCCCTTAGAAGCCGCAATTTTTTTTGATTAGGTTAAAATTTTGCACAGCGTGTTCTGATATGACTTCCAACAATTGTGCCAAGTACGTTTCAAATCAGTTCATAACCTGTTTAGCTCCCATATAAACCAAACCGATCGCCCGATTTGACTTCTGAGCCCTTACAAGTCACAATTTTTGTCCGAATTGGCATATAGTGTTTTGTTATGACTTCCAATTTCCAAAATTATTTTTTAACTTGAAATAGCTCGTATGTAAACCGGTCTCTCGATCATCCTTGTTCGGTTACTAGAAGCATTAAATTTTGCTGGTTTGACAGAAGTTTGGTATGCAGAATAAAATAATGTCCTATAACTTAAATTATTTTTTATAAATTTTTAGTAGAATCCATGGTGGTGGGTTCCCAAGATTCGGCCCGGCCGAACTTAGCACGCTTTCACTTGTTTGTGTTGTCTTTGTAAGGTCGGCTACTTTTGGGGTCACCCTCGTACCCTGTACAATAGTGACGATGTAGAGTACAATCTGAAACTTTATGCAGTGGAATGCTTTTCGAACCGCAATGAGGTTGTGCTTACAGAATTCACTCTAACACAATGTGTGTTTGTCAAAGCTAAACAATGTTCACACTCATACTTTCAATGTTTGACACTGCACTGAAACAGCTACTCAAAACGGCATATTTGCATGCATGTTGACACGCATGTGGATGCACATACATAAGTTTTGACTGCAATACACAGGGGAGCTGCCAACAAGAATGAAACTAAAAAATGAGCATCACTGCTCTCATTCAAAGTGATATTTTTAATTTAGTGACAAATTAATAGACACCGACAACATAAATGCATTATATTGCGTCGCATGGCAAAGAAGCGTGTGCCAGACCATACATGCATAACAGTGGTTCTTAATTTTGCATTAGTTACGTATTATGGTTAACCAAATGAAATGTTTAGAACAGCATTGGTGATTTCGATTCTACTGGGAGTCGGAATCATACTTTCAAGTAGTCCAGGAACATGTGAACAATTACCGCATAGGTGAAGTTGTCAAATCGTAGGAAATCCTCAACTTGCGAATTTGCCATTGATTAGAAAATGGAAATGTTTAGTGATTTTGATTGTGCTGGGAGTCGGAATCATACTTTCAAGTAGTCCAGGAATTTATGAATATACGTCGCATAAGTGAAGAAGTCAAACCGTAGGAAATTTTCAACTTGTGAATTTGCATTTCATTGAAAAATTTCATTTAATACAAAGGCGTACTCGATAACGTATGCGATAATTCGGCCACAGCTTTTTAAATATGATCGAAAAGATTTGAACAAAATTCAAAAACGGTGAACACGTTGATAAGTTAAAGAAAAAATCGTCCAATCACTATATGAAAAGTTGTAGAGGGTGTCTACATAACATTTTGCTCTTGCCATATAAGATTTTTCGATGAAAAGCTTTAAAATTTGACCCTGACGTATTAGCCATACGTTTTTACTTTTAATCTCTTATCATTTTCTAGAAACTATTAACTAAATCCCACCACACTACACCCTTATAAAGGGTGATTTTTTTGAGGGTAGGATTTTCATGCATTAGTATTTGACAGATCACGTGGGATTTCAGACATGGTGTCAAAGAGAAAGATGCTCAGTATGCTTTGACATTTCATCATGAATAGACTTACTAACGAGCAACGCTTGCAAATCAT
Source organism: Stomoxys calcitrans (assembly GCF_963082655.1). Taxonomy (NCBI): domain Eukaryota; kingdom Metazoa; phylum Arthropoda; class Insecta; order Diptera; family Muscidae; genus Stomoxys; species Stomoxys calcitrans. The sequence continues at coordinate 182,300,637 of NC_081552.1, read as the reverse complement.
TGAATTTTATTACCAAAATCAGTGTTCGGTTCGAAATGTGTTCAAATTTTGACAAATTTTGTTCAGCGATGAGGCTCATTTCTGGTTGAATGGCTACGTAAATAAGCAAAATTGCCGCATTTGGAGTGAAGAGCAACCAGAAGCCGTTCAAGAACTGCCCATGCATCCCGAAAAATGCACTGTTTGGTGTGGTTTGTACGCTGGTGGAATCATTGGACCGTATTTTTTCAAAGATGCTGTTGGACGCAACGTTACGGTGAATGAACACATTTCGAACCGAACACTGATTTTGGTAATAAAATTCAATGATTTGCAAGCGTTGCTCGTTAGTAAGTCTATTCATGATGAAATGTCAAAGCATACTGAGCATCTTTCTCTTTGACACCATGTCTGAAATCCCACGTGATCTGTCAAATACTAATGCATGAAAATCCTAACCTCAAAAAAATCACCCTTTATATGCCACTGAAATTTTACCCTAAGTTGATGTTGATGCAACTGCATCAATTTGTTGTTGTTCTTGTAATAGAAGCCATTGATGTTGATAGCGTCACTATATAACACTTTAACTGAACACATAATTCAATTATCGACTTCATTAATATTTACAAAGGCCTTAATTGGAATACGAGTCTCTTCGGTGATTTGAAAGTGTGAAGGCCTTTCATGTAATGCCAGGGTTAGCTTGTGTCATACGCTTCAATTAGAAGGCATCTCTAGATTTCAATTAAAACGGCGCACATTTGTAAAGTATTATGGTACAAATGCAATTACCGATTGAAAAAGGTTGCGAAACACTACGCATTAAATGCTATGCAATTAACATTGTATGAAGCGCATTGATAAACCAGTAAGGAAGGGCAAAAGTCAGGCGGTGCCGACAGTACAATACCCTACACCTACCCTACAAGTACATTGTGGAACCTATGTCCAATTCTGAACCAATTTTGATGGACCTCGACTACGGTTGGCAAATGACAACATTATGACAAATTACCCAAATCTGACGAACATATATATGGGAGCTGTATCTAATTCTGATCCGATTTCGAGCAAACTTTTGGTAAAACAGTGGCTCTTGGGGTGAAGATCGGGCGATATTCATATATGACAGCTATTTCCAAATCTGGGCCGATTTCTATGAAATATTGCGATTTCTATAAAATATATTATATGACTCGCAATATTGCGAGTCATAAGAAAATCCTTCCTGCAAAATTTCGACAAAATCGGTTAACGAATGAGCACGTTTTTGCAATGTTTCTCAAAAGCGGAAGAACATATATAAGAAAGCCATACCTAAATCTCAACCGATTTCGAGCAAACTCCTCAGATACTGTGGCAGTCGTCGAGGAAAGCGTTTTGCAAAATTTTGGCAAGATGGGTCAATTAATGCGCTCGCTGTGACTCTAGAAGTTAAAGTCGGGCTATATACATATATGAGAGCTGCATCTAAATCTGAACCGATTTCCCTGAAATTCACCAGTAATATTGGGAGTCAAGAGAAAATCCCGCCTGCCAAATTTCGAGAAAATCGGTTAACTAAAGACCATTTTATTGCAATATTACTGCAAATCGAACGAACATATATATGGGAACTATATCTAAATCTGAACCGATTTTGACCAAACTCTATGTATATTGTGGTAGTCGTCGAGGAAAGCGTTGTGCAATATTTTGCCAAGATAGGTCAATAAATGTGCTTGCAGTGGCACTAGGAGTGAAAATCAGGCGATATTTATATATGAGTGCTATATCTAAATCTGAGCCGATTTCCATGAAATTCACCAGTCGTAAAAAAATCCTTCCTGCCAAATTTCGAGAGAATCGGTTAACCTGAACCATTTTTTTGCATTATTATTGAACGAACGTATTTATGGGAGACGGACGGAGAGACAGACAGACGGACATAGCCAAATCGAATCTGAAAGCAATTCTGAGTCGATCGGTATACTTATCGTCTCTCTTCCTTTTTGGTGTTACATATAAATTCACTAAGTTATAATACTCTGTACCACAGTAGTGGTGAAGGGTATAAAAATATTTAATTTGGGGAGCAATTAAACAAAAAATTAAATTTTTCAAGTTTTTTTTTGCCTGTTAGGGCGAGATCATTAAATTTTACAATTTTTGTTTGTTTCTCTTTCGAGGCGAGCTGAATGATCGAAGATGCAAATGGAAAAGGAAAACCTAAGGTAGCAACATACACCAACCACTATGGGACGCGTTTCGTCTTTGGTTAGAAGACTTTTCAACCATATCAGGTGTGATGGCCTCAAGGGCCGTGCGTTGGTATGTTGTATTTAAATCGTATTTAATTGCGAAAACGCATCTGTGATAAAATTACCACATGAACCAAGCTCGACAACCCTGCTTATTAGCTGTACCTTTTTCCAATGCATTTATTTTTGTGTAATGGCAGACATTCTGTCCGTGGTAAATTACACTTTCTTCCGTACCACACATGATTTTGTGCATCTGTTGGAAGTTGTAGTGATGGCTTTGAACGCTAAGCCAACGGCAATGGCTCTCGCCGTTGCTCCGTGGTCCCAGGTTCGAATCTTGGCCGGGCTCTGCCGAATTTTTAATTTTCAAGTTTTTTTTTTCATTAAATTTTATCATCATTAAATTTTACAATTTTTGTTTGTTTCTCTTTTGAGACGAGCTGAATGATCGAATTAAATTAAAATTTAACAAATCAAAATTCGAGTAAATTTTCAATAAATATAAAATTTCGAATAAGATTTCTATGGGTTTACCGAAATTTCCTGCGAACATCAAATTTCAAATAAATTGAATTGGAAAACAAGAATCTGGGGAACCCACCACCATGGAATCTGCTAAAAATTTATACAAAATAACTTTAGTTGAAGGGCGTTTTTTATACCCTCCACCATAGGATGGGGGGTATACTAATTTCGTCATTCTGTTTGTAACTACTCGAAATATTCGTCTGAGACCCCATAAAGTATATATATTCCTGATCGTCGCCACATTTTATGTCGATCTAGCCATGTCCGTCCGTCTGTCCGTCCGAAAGCACGCTAACTTCCGAAGGAGTAAAGCTAGCCGCTTGAAATTTTGCACAAATACTTCTTATTAGTGTAGGTCGGTTGGTATTGTAAATGGGCCATATCGGTTCATGTTTTGATATAGCTGCCATATAAACCGATCTTGGGTCTTGACTTCTTGAGCCTCTAGAGTGCGCAATTCTCATTCGATTGGAATGAAATTTTGCACGACGTGTTTTGTTATGATATCCAAAAACTGTGTCAAATATAGTTCAAATGGGTCCATGTTTTGATATAGCTGCCATATAAACCGATCTTGGGTCTTGACTTCTTGAGCCTCTAGAGTGCGCAATTCTTATCCGATTGGAATGAAGTTTCGCACGACGAGTTTTGTTATGATACCCAACAACTGTGCCAAGTATGGTTCGAATCGGTCCATAACCTGATATAGCTGTCATATAAACCGATCTTGGCTCTTGACTTCTTGACTTTCTAGAGGGCGCAATTCTTATCCGATTTGAATGAATTTTGGCACGACGTGTTTTGTTATGATATCCAACAACTGTGCCAAGTATGGTTCAAATCGGTTCATAACCGGATATAGCTGCCATATAAACCGATCTGGGATCTTGACTTCTTGAGCCTGTAGAGGTCGCAATGATTATCCGATTTTCCTGAAATTGTGTACGCCCGGCCGAACTTAGCACGCTTTTACTTGTTTTGTTTTCAACAGCCAAACCAAGTATGGCCCCAATCGATTCATAACTTGGTATAGCTCCAACAGCATGAAAATTCTTATCCAATATCCTTTGTTCGCCTATAAAGTGATATCGGGCAAAGAACATGACAAATGCGATCCATGGTGGGGGGTATGTAAAATTCGGCCCAGCCGAACTAAGCACGCTTTTATTTGTTTAAACCTATCTAGTTTTTCTTGTTGCTTCTTTTATTAATGTTATATGGAATTAATAGTGAATCTAATTGTGGACTTCCAATATAATCCTAGCTGACTACAATTTGCAACTGTAGATTCTGCATTTGTCCATGTGAAAGTTAAACAAAATTCATTTATTATGAAATTAAAAATCCTAAACTTTTTTTAGACCAAAAATGTAAATGAACCATATGAAAAGTTTTAATGTCTGGATGATACCAAGTATGTACGTGTGTATGTATGTGGAATTAAAAATTAATTGCAATCAAGGACTCAGAGGTTCAAATAAAAAAGAGAAATATGCAAACAATTGGATATTTTAATTAGTATTGACTTTTTGCCGATGCCATTTGTTTTATAAAATGCTTGTGTGCAGTTTTTTTTATGTGTGAAAGTGTTCCAATTTTCAGTGCTCTCTGAAGTGATAAACCACAATGTTGTTGCAAGTCAATTAAGTGCATAAATTATGCATCCTAAATTGAATGCTGCCACGCTGCTGCAAATGAAAGGCAACAACCGCTTGAAACAATTGCTCTACTAATAAAAAAATTTATAAATATTTATGAAAATCGTTGTAAGCTAATGCCGGAATAAATAAAGTTCTACAGACAGACAGACGGACAGCCAAACCGGGGCCGCTCCGCTGCGCTTTCTTTTACATTATATGGAGCAAAATTATACGTTGAATATTTATTTTCTACTATTAAAGAGCTTTTAGTGAAATACCCTGAAATGGCATGTGTATATCGCTTGACTAACAGTACAACATTATAAATACCTATATTTGAATTCCATATGATCTATGAATTCGGTCGTAGGGTTAAGGGTCATCTAAAATTGGTTGTTAGATGTACTCCACTCCAATGAAAAAAAAAAATAAAATATTTGATACTCTCTCATGGGGATTTTGGGAGTGGGAAGGATCCCAAGGTGGTGGTTTGTGGGATAGGGGGTGGTGTTGACCCCCTGGTCCCGAAAGTGAATATCAATTTCGTGCTCTACTCTCAAATACCTTTTATTTGAGCCCCATATTGCCATGGTCGGTAAATATGTATCTCCGATTAGGCGTTTTTGTGGGGGTGGGGTGATCGCCCAGACACTTAGCTCCGAAAAACTTTCAGCATCATGGTCTACTCTCCAATAGCACTTATTTAAACCTTATATTGCCATTGATTTATGGGATGAGGGGTCTCGCAAATACTTGGACCCACATTTGGATGCCAGATTCGTATTCTATTCCCAAATTTCTTTTATTTGAACCCCATATTACCATAGCCAGTAAGTAAGTCCTGTTTGGGGGGTCTTTCGGGGAAGTGGTGGACCCCAAAAAACTTGGTTCTGAGAGTTGGTATCAATTTCGTACTCTAATCCCCAATATCTTTCATTTGAGCCCCATATTGCCATGGTCGATAAATATGTATGATTTAGGGGTGTTTTGGACAGTGAGGTGGTCCCTCAAATACTTAGCCATGAAAAAATATTAGCATCGTATTCTACTCTCAAATATAATTTGTTTGAAACCCATGGGGATGAGGCGTTCCCCAAACACTTGCCAAGAAAGGAAATCAAATTGGTTTTCTAATTTCAAATACCTTATTGCAATAATCTGTAAATATGGCCGGTTTGTGGGGTGGGTCATAAAAACTATTCACATTGTGCTCCACTCTCTTTGAGCCACAAATTGTTATGGTGTGCAAATACGTCCTACTTGGAGGTTGTTATGGAGGTGAGACGTTCCTAGACAGGGCCGAATGCTGATATCAGATTCCTACTCTACTCCCAAATACCAAAAACCTTTGAGCCCCATATTTCCGTGGACAGCAAACGCGTCCGGTATGGGGGTTGGGGAGGCTACTCGGTGACTTGGTCATGAAACTATATATTAGATTCGTATTCTACCCTAAACTGCCTTTTATTTGAGCTCCATTTTGTTATGGTCTGTATACTTGTCCTCTCTTGGGGGAGCTTTGGGAAGGGGCGGCCCTATAAACACTTTTTACCGATGTTGATATCAGATTCGTTCTCTACTCCTTGCTATAATCGGTAAATTTGTCCTCTTTGGGGAAGGGCGTTCACCCAAAACACTAGGCTCCACATTTGGATATCAGATTCGTATTCAACTCTCAAATACCTTTTAATTAAATCCCCTAATTTTGTCATTGCCATTTAATAAGTCCTGTTTATGGAAGGGGAGGACCCCCCAAACACTTGGTACCGAAAGTGGATATCAATTTCGTGCCCTACTTCCAAATATCATTTATTTGAGCCCCGTATTGCCATGGTCGGTAAATATGTCCGATTTAGGAGTGTTTTTGGGTGTAGGGCGGCCCCCCAAACACTTGACTCCATATTTGTAAATATATCAGATTCGTTTTGCACTTTCAAATACCTTTCATTTGAGTTCCATATTGTCGTGATTGGTCTATAAATTTATTTGGTGGGTTTTAGGGGTGGGGTTTTGGTTTTAGATTACTAAAAGAGAGCACACAAAATTTCGCTTTAATCGCCCCACCTATCTCCGAGATCTGGCGTTTTTGAAAATTGTGGTAAGGGGGAGGGGACGCCCCCTTCAGATATCAAAAAATGTAGTATCCTATTTTCATCACGTCATCATTATGCATCTGTGAAAATTTCAAGAAAATCGTTTTAGCCGTTTTTGAGTCTATACGGAACAGACAAACAAACAAACCAACAAACAAACACAAATTGATTTTTATGCCCACCACCGTAGGATGAGGGCATGCTAATCTAGTCATTCCGTTGGTAACACTCCGTCTAAGATCCCATAAAGTATATATATTCTTGATCGCCTCGACGCCCTGAGTCGATCTAGCTATGTTCGTCTGTCGAAATCACGATAGCGGTCGAACGTGTAAAGCTAGCCGCTTGAAATTTTTCACAGATACTCATTATTGATGTAGGTCGTTGGGGTTTGCAAATAGGCCATATCGGTTCGGATTTAGGTATAGCTTCCATATAAACCGATCTCCCGGTTTGTCATCTTAAGCCCGTGAAAGCCGTAATTTTTTTCCGATTTGGCAGAAATTTTGGTACATAATGATCTGTTATGTCTTTCAATAACTGTGCTGAGTACGGTCCATATAGGTCTATAGCCTGATATGGCTTCCATATAAACCGATATCCCGATTTGACATCTTGAGTCCTTACAAGCAGCCATATTTGTCGGATTTTGCATGCGGTGTTCTGTTACGACTTCCAACAACTGTGCCATATACGGTCCAAATCAGTCAATAACCTGATATAGCTCCGATGTTAACCGGTCTCTCGATTATCTTTGATCGATTCCTAGAAGCTTTAATTTTTGCTGGTTTGACAGAAGTTTTGTACGTAGAATAAAATTATGCCCTTTAACTACATTTATTTTGTATACATTTAGCAGAATCCATGGTGGTGGGTTCCCAAGATTCGGCCCGGTCGAACTTAGCATGCTTTTACTTGTTTTTGGAAGGGGGTATACTAATTTCGTTATTCCGTTTGTAACACCTCGAATTATTCGTCTGAGACCCCATAAAGTATATATATTCTTGATCGTCATGATATTTTAAGTTGATCTAGCTATGTCCGTCCGTCTGACGAAATCAAGCTTACTTTCGAAGGAGTAAAGTTAGGCGCTTGAAGTTTTGCATAAATGCTTTCTATAAGTGTAGGTCGGTAGGGATTGTAAATCAGCCAAATCGGTCCATATTTTGATATAGCTGCCGTATAAACCGATCTTGGATTTTGGACTCTTGAGCTTTTAGAGGGTGCAAATCTTATTTTTGCATGAAGTGTTCTTCATGATTAGACATCTTTAGCTTCTAGAGGGCGCAATTCTTATCCGATTTGGCTGAATTTTTGAACATGTTGTTTTGTTATGACTTCGAACCGCTGTGTTACGTATGGTCTAAGTCAGTCCATATACTGATATAGCTGCCATATAAACCGATCTCCTGATTAGGCTTCTTGAGCCTCTAGAGGGCGCAATTGTTATATAATTTGGTTGAAATTTGGCATATGTCGTTTCGGTATGACTTCCAATAACTGTTTTAATTATGGTCTAAAACCGTCTATAATCAGATTTAACCGCCATATAAACCGATCTCCAGATTACACTTCTTGAGCTTCTAGAGGGCGCAATTCTTTGCCGATTGAGCTGGAATTTTGCACATATCGTTTCGGTATGACTTCCAACAACAGTGTTAAGTGAGGTCTAAGCCAGTCCATATCCTGATATAGTTGCCAAATAAACCGATCTCCCGATTAGGATTCTTTAGCCTCTAGAGGGTGCAATTGTTATATAATTTGGTTGAAAATTTGCATATGTCGTTTTGGTATGACTTCCAATAACTATGTTAAGTGAGGTCTAAGTCAGTCCATATCCTGATATAGCTGCCATATAAACCGATCTCCCGATTAGGATTCTTTAGCCTCTAGAGGGTGCAATTGTTATATAATTTGGTTGAAAATTTGCATATGTCGTTTTGGTGAGGTCTAAGTCAGTCCATATCCTGATATAGTTGCCACATAAACCGATCTCCCGATTAGGATTCTTTAGCCTCTAGACGGCACAAATGTTATATAATTTGGTTGAAATTTGCATATGTCGTTTTGGTACGACCTACAAGCGTGATCTAAATCGGTCTATAACCTAATATACCCACCACATAAACCGATCTCTCGATTACACTTCTCGAGCTCCTAGAGGGCGCAATTCTTCGCCGATTGAGCTGAAATATTGCGTGAGGTGTTTTGTTATGACTTCCAACAACCGTGTTAAGTATGGTCTAAATTAGTCTATATCCTGATATAGCTGCCATATAAACCGATCTCCCAATTTGACTTTCTCAGCCTCCTGAAGGCGGAATTAGTATTCAATTTGCCTGAAATTTTCTATGACTTGTATGGCATGACAAGTACGGTCCATATCGGAACTTGACAAATGCGATCCGTGGTGGAGGGTATATATGTTTCGGATCGGCCGAATTTAGCACGCTTTTACTTGTTTTTTTTTCTCTCTCAAAATAAAGGGTTTAAACTAGTAAGTATTAAATATTATTGTGATCATAAACAGTATATAATAGGGAAAGGATTAGAGCCCCCCAACCGGCTGATTTGCCAGTTTTTGTTATACTCCCGCTCGCCTTCATCCCAATTATACCCAGGAGTTATGACTGATGTCTGAAATGAAAGCCTTCGAAAATTTTGATCAAATTATCTGAAGTCCTTATAGGGTTTTGTTACACTCTGTGTGCTGATGCCAACAGAGTATATTTGGACTTAGCTTTTAGATCGATCGATGGTACTGTATCAGGGCCTGGCTATTTAAAGTTGTCGGTCGCCCAGTGATGACTGTCATCACTGTTCATCAGTGATGACTTCTTTCGGTGTTACGTTGTTCCCAGAGTAGTCCTATTGTTTCCTTGCAAGACATTGTATATTCGTTCTCTGACTTCTGAATACATCCCCTACCGTAATTGGTGTGGAGTATCCTCCATAGCATAGAGACCTCGAATGTATCTACCATAGAGTTACAAAATTCAATTCATAACATTTTCATAAAAATATACAAACATTTCTAAAACATATCAAGCTAAAAGTATATATTCTCTATGGTATAAAATGTAGTGAATGGCTTGCTGGGGCACTGAATTAGTACAATAAATAATATTGGATTTTTCATTCCACTTTATAACTTTATTTGCATATTTCTTTCTTTGTTTGTGTGGGCAGATATGCATGCGATGTACAATAACATTAAAATATGTTAGTGTTGCAATTGTAACAATATCTCGACATCTCGACAGTGGCAAATCTGTTCATATGGAAAATACTTGAAGTAAAATTTTTATGAAGTGTGTCAGTGTCAGTTCTCAGTGACATAAAAAACGGATATTTTTATAAATACAAAATAAAAAAAAAATATTTTTTCTTTCGTTCACAAAAAATTCATAAAGATAGAGAAAGAAACAAAAAATTGTTCTCTAGGGGGCATCCATGGAAATGTTGCCATGGAGGAAATGCGAGATTTGTTCACAATGAATGCATAACAATATAAAATGCCACTACAAATTCTATGCATGTTTTGTGACTTTGACGCATATTTTATTCTGGACTCACACAGTGATTTCAGCAACATATACAAAAGGGGAAAATAATTTGTTTACACAGAAACAGTCAAGTGCATTAATAGATAACCACATCTGCACTCAATCCTAACTACCTGGAATACTTTTATGCAATTCAAAGATATGAAAGCCTAAATCGGAACTTCTGTTTGTTTGTTTGTTTGTTTGTTTATTGAGTGTAACACCAGCACAACAAGATTATATCTTATATGTTAATGTGCTGATTCGCAATAGAGTATATAAAATAATGATTATTCTTTTTAAAAGGATATTAACTAATCTTAACATTTTAAATTATAGTAGTAAATATTAAGGACATTTAAAGAAAAATAATTCGTAGTTCATTTAAAAAATTTAAATAGCTCATTTTTGAATGAAGTTGCATTGCTTATGCTCTGTATGTTGGGAGGTAGGTTGTTCCAGAGACGCGTACTATGTACAATGTACTGTCGTTCAGAGGTTTGTGTGGCAAATCGTGGTTGAATGAGTTTTAGGCCACGGTTGGACCTGGCGAATTTCAGATGTTTGTGTAGGTATTCAGGTTCTTTTGTGTAGATTACCTTGTGCAGAAGAAGTAGACATCTGACATTCAGTAAGTTTGAAAAAGTTAAGTTAAATATTTGGTATGTAAATTGTGATATACGAGCTTGTCGACTTTTGTTAAACACATATCTTGCAATATCATTGTAAGCAACATTAAGCTTTCTACTGGTGTCTGCATCACAATTCGCAAATATCTCGCATCCATATAACAGTGTGGGAATTAAATAACTTTTTGCAAGTAACATTCGGATGTGAAAAGGAGTTGACAAGCGAACAGTCCATAAATTTCGCAGCATCCCACGTACTTTGCCAACTGTTGCATTAATGTGATTTGTCCACGTTAGGGTTGAATTAAAAGTCAATCCTAAATTTGTGGCTACTTGTACAAGATTCACTACAGAGTTACCAATTTTCACAACGAGATCATCAGTTATTGTCACATTTCTTTTACTTATCAGAATCAGTTTGGTTTTGGATGGATTTAAACATAATGCATTATTAACAGCCCAACAATGTATTAAGTCTAAATCAATATTTATGTTAGACACACAGGTTTGGATATCTTTCAGTTTGCAGTATGTGTAAAGTTGGACATCGTCAGCATACATTTGGATTTTAGATGTTGCAGGCACATCAGGCAGATCATTTATATACATGGAAAATAAAAGAGGGCCAAGGATAGAACCTTGAGGTACTCCTTTAAGGACATTCAGAGAGTTAGACCAACTATTGTTATAAAAAACAGACTGCGATCTTTGCGTCAAATATGATGATATCAGCTTGCAAGACGTCTCGGAGAAATTAAATAATTTCATAAGTTTTAGGACAAGAATATTATGGTTTACAGTGTCAAAGGCCTTACTGTGATCCAAAAGAAGGAGAAAGGATATCATTCCGTTATCCATACTTTGACGAAGGTTTTCAATTACATCAATCAGAACAGTGGTACAACTTCTTTTCTTTCTAAATCCAGATTGCCAGTTAGATAACAAATTTTCAGATTTCAGAAAATGCTCAATTTGGTTAGCCATTATGCGTTCCAGTGCTTTAGACAGGTATGGTAAAATGGCGATGGGACGGTACTCATTTTTTGATTTGCGAATAGGTACAATTTTTGCATGTTTCCATTCAAGCGGAAAAGTGGATTTAGTTAGAACAGTGTTAAATATATATGTTAAATATGGCAGAATCTTTGGCACAATTATTTTAATAAATCGTGGATTTATTTCATCAGTTCCGATCGCATTAGATTTAATGGACAGAATGCTGTGTAGAACCTCAGTTTCATTTACACAGCGAAAGGAAAAAGGATTTTCAACAGCTACCATGCACATATTTTCATATATATTTTCAGTAGGATAGACAGTGTTTATTGAAACAAAATTCTCATTTAGTTCATTTCTGTTCATGTTGGGTTCCAGCTGAGTATTGCGTTTTTCTCCAACGCCAATTTTTCGTATCTCATTCCATTTAGAGCGACTATTAACAGCATTCTGAAATTTATTATGAAAATACAATGTCTTTGCCTCAGTTATACACTTTCCAACAGCTCTTCTAGCATTTTTAAAATGTTCATGTAGTTGTGAGGTTCTAAAACGTTTCCAACGTCTATATGAAAAGTTTCTTTCATCAATCAAAGTTTTTATTCGCTGGTTAAACCAAGGTGGTTGTGAATATTTAATTGTTATTGTTTTCTCTGGAACACATCGATTGTATATTGAACAGATATGATTTTGAACAAATGATGTTTGTTCATCCGCAGAGTCAAAATGATAAATTGAGTCCCACGGTACTTCATCAGTAAGGTGATTCAGTAAATTGTAGTTTATTTTCTTAAAATCGCGGTAGGTAATTCTGTTGTCTTGATAGGTCATGACGTAGTTATATGTTAGAAACAGTAGGTCATGTTTAGAAAAACCAGGTGTTCTTGTCTATTAATCCGAGAAACATTTAGAAGTTATGCCATTAAGCCTTTCCAGCCCTTATTTTAAAGCATGAGTCAATCGTCGCTTTTTGGGCCCCCTATCTCAAGGAATCAGAGGGAATGTCAACAAGTAAAAGCGTGCTAAGTTCGGCCGGGCCGAATCTTATATACCCTCCACCATCGCATTTGTCGAGTTCTTTTCCCGGCATCTCTTCTTAGGCAAAAAAGGATATAAGAAAAGATTTGCTCTGCTATTAGAGCGATATCAAGATATGGTCCGGTTTGGACCACAATTAAATTATATGTTGGAGACCTGTGTAAAATGTCAGCCAATTCGAATAAGAATTGCGCCCTTTGGGGCTCAAGAAGTAAAATAGATAGATCGATTTATATGGGAGCTTTATCGGGCTATAGACCGATTCAGACTTTAATAAACACGTATGTTGATGGTCATGAGTGAATCCGTCGTACAAAATTTCAGGCAAATCGGATTATAATTGCGACCTCTAGAGGCTCAAGAAGTCAAGATCCCAGATCGGTTTATATGGCAGCTATATCAGGTTATGAACCGATTTGAACCTTATTTGACATAGTTGTTGAAAGTAACAATAAAAAACGTCTTGCAAAATTTCAGCCAAATCGGATAGGAATTGCGACCTTTAGAAGCTCAAGAGTCAAGTCCGCAGATCGGTTTATATGACAGCTATATCAGGTTATGAACCGATTTGAACCATATTTGGCACAGTTGTTGGATATCATAACAAAATACTTCGTGCAAAATTTCATTCCAATCGGATAAGAATTGCGCACTCTAGAGGCTCAAGAAGTCAAGACCCAAGATCGGTTTATATGGCAGCTATATCAGGTTATGGACCGATTTGAACCATACTTGGCACAGTTGTTGGATATCACAACAAAACACGTCGTGCAAAATTTAATTCCAATCGGATAAGAATTGCGCACTCTAGAGGCTCAAAAAGTCAAGACCCAAGATCGGTTTATATGGCAGCTATATCAGGTTATAGACCGATTTGAAACATACTTGGCACAGTTGTTGAATATCATAACAAAATACTTCGTGCAAAATTTCATTCCAATCGGATGAGAATTGCACACTCTAGAGGCTCAAGAAGTTAAGACCCAAGATCGGTTTATATGGCAGCTACATCAAAACATCGACCGATATGGCCTATTTAAAATACCAACCGACCTACACTAATAAGAAGTATTTGTGCAAAGTTTCAAGCGGCCAGCTTTACTCCTTCGGAAGTTAGCGTGCTTTCGACAGACGGACGGACATGGCTAGATCGACATAAAGTATATATACTTTATGGGGTCTCAGACGAATATTTCGAGTAGTTACAAACAGAATGACGAAATTAGTATACCCCCCATCCTATGGTGGAGGGTATAAAAATGCTTTTGTATCAGTTCACCTTGGCTCATGTAATCTGGTTTCAAATATGAGGCAAGTTTGTTGAGGTAGACGTTCAACCTATCGCAGATGTAGCTGTGATGGGGATTAGCGAAGTGGTGTGGGATTTCGGTAGGGCCTTTGAAGATGAGACGACTGTTGCATGGTTGGCCACCTTTTCTCGTGAAGTATTTAGTAGGAGACGAATGCGACTTAGTGGAGGCATATATATACGCTAGGTATCCATATCGAGATGTTGCTCTACTGGCGCGACCGAGTGATTTTGTGTTGCGCTTGACATGGCCTGCATTTGCTTTGTCCATGTTGATGGTGTGGCTTTTTCGCATTGTTGATTCCCGTTGCTTTTGTTGTTGTGTTTGGTGAGAGTGACCGAGTTTATTGTGAGTTATATGGTGGAAATGATATGTGTGGTGTGGCCTGTGAGGGCCGCTGTGTCCTGTTTGTGTTAATCGTCCTGGTGTATGTTTGTGCATAATCAGCATGCCGGCTGTTAGGTCGGCTTAGAGCGATTCTTTATTCCAAGGTGACCAGTCGGTAAATGTTTGGGGGTTTAACTGGTAATCTTTAATGTCTGCCAAGTCTGAGCGGAGACTTTAATCTGGTACCATGGGTATTAGGAGCCGGGCAGCGGAGTCTGACCGTCGATTTCGACCTTGTTTCGGAGTCAAAATCGGAGTCTGATAATTGAGCCGGAGTTGAAGTTGGGGCTAGCATGATCAACTACGAACCAAATTCAGACTCCGGCTTAATAGTCGGACTCCGACTTCGACTACGGCCTCAAAACGGGGAGGAACGTGGTGGCCATAGATTATATCCAAATCGCTGGTAAAAGGCAAACTCAGCGTGGAGTTGCCTTTTTACCGGGTGCCGTGACCCATAGATCGGAAAGAGTTTTAGGTAGTGCTACGCTTCTAACTAAGGAGGTGAACACGTCCAAATTATTCACCCTTGGGCCTCGCAGGTTTAGGCCATAATGGCAGGCATCTGAGTTAAATACAACATGCGTGTCCATTACTCAGCCAGATCCAAAAGGTGAGTTGTTTGCATATCACAGCTGCATTGAGAACAACACTATCTGATGCACTGAATTTAATGTTACACCAAGTGTCTCTAGACGTTGTGGCTAGACATATTGCTGCAACAAATGCCGTGAGGCTAAGGGAGCTTTCTCTTTGATCATGCGGCGGCAATTGGGCGGCAAAGTGAGTTCGACTGCCATAAAACATTATTCTTGACCAGCGTAAAAATCTAAGACGATCTAGTCATGTCCGTCCGTCTGTCCATCTGTCTGTTGAAATCACCCTACAGTCTTTAAAAATATAGATATTGATATAGCCCCCATATAGACCGATCCGGCGATATAGGGTCCGCCCATAAAAGCCACATTTATTATCCGATTTTGCTGAAATTTGGCACAGTGAGTTGTGTTAGGCCCCTTGACATATTTTTGCAGTTTGAACTAGATCGGTTCAGTTTTGGATATAGCTCCTATTTAGACCGATCTCTCGATTTGAAGTCTTGGGCCCATAAAAGGCGCATTTATTGCGTGATTTTGCCAAAAATGTGGGACAGTGAATTGTGTTAGGCCCCTTGACATATTTTAACAATTTGGTCCAGATCGGTCCAGATTTAAATATAGCTGCTTTATAGACCGATCTCTCGATTTAAGGTCTTGGGTCCATAAAAGCCGCATTTAGTGTCCAATGTCGCCGAAATTTGGGACAGTGAGTTGCGTTAGGTTCCTCGAAAACTTTCTGCAATTTGGCCTAGATCGGTTCAAATTTGGATATAGCTGCCATATAGACCGATCTCTCGATTCAAGGCTTAGGGCCCATAAAAGGCGCATTTATTGCCCGATTTTGCCAAAAATTGGGACAGTGAGTTGTGTTAGGCCCCTTGACATCTTTTTGCAATTGTCCTATTTCGCCGAAATTTGGGACAATGAGTTGCGTTAGGTTCTTCGAAAGCGCTCTTCAATTTGGCCCGGATCGGTTCAGATTTGGATATAGCTGCCATATAGACCGATCTCTCGATTTAAAGTCTTGGCTCCATAAATATCACTTTTATAATCTGATTTCGCTGAAGTTTGACTTAGTGACTTATATTAGGCTTTTCGACATCTGTGTCGCATATGGTTCAGATCGGTCTATGTTTGGATATGGCTACCAAAAAGATCAATATTTTGTTTTACAAAATCGAACAATGGCTTGTACTTATTAGACCTCTCAATATCCGTGTCAAATTTAGTCAAAATCGGACCATATTTCGATAAAGCTGCTATGGGGGCATAAATTATGCATTTTTTACCGGATCATGATGAAAGGTGGTTTACATATATGCCCGAGGTGGTGGGTATTTAAAGTTCGGCCTGGCCGAACTCAACGCCTTTTTACTTGTTTTTTTTTTTTTTATTTGACTTGTGTATAAATGTCTAATTTGATGGTAACTTAAATTATTTTGAGCTTTTAATTTATCTTTGCTCTCTAGTAAATTTAAAATTTACATAGAACATTACAAAATATTTGCTTGCATCTTCTTTAAATGCCTTTGCTTATTTATTCATATTGGGCATCTATATATGATGCTGTTGGTTTGTGAAATTAGATAGCGTTATTATTAATTTATATTCCAATATTTATTATTTTGTTATCTTTAAATGCAACATATGTATTAAATGTGATACTAAGAGCAAATTATTTGAATATACTGTGTTTTGGGGTGGTTCGTTAAAGTACGAATATTAAATACATTTTTGTTATAAGACTAATAATATTATTTTAGTTTAGTTTGATATTGAACTAGGAACGATATGGATGGACAGAGCAAAATCTGTACCAGCTAGGGTCCATAAAAGATCCTATGGAATGGGTCTCAGATATAATTTTAGTTACTAGAGACAGATGTAGTCGATGTGATAATAGTCATTTTCGTATCGATGGTAAATGAGTTCGGATCACCATTTCATTCTTTCATTTGCAATTTTAAATTTTTCACCTGAGTATATGTTAGGTATTTTGAGTCGTCATTGCATCTTTTATTTGTTTGCATATGCGATTTTATCCTTTTTTATTGAAGTCACGATTTAGAATGAATGGTTTATTTCAATCCACAATTTGTCGCATTTGTCATGCATACATTTGCTTCCGCGACTTTTTCTCATTCCGTAACAAGCCAGTATTCATTCATTGGATTTCGAATGTATATGTTCAACAATGCATACAAAACAATACAATAATAAATATAATACAAACATTGTAATTCATCACAGTTTTTTCACTACATACAAACATGTAACAACAACAAAGCAAACATATTTGCATACAATGTCATTTATGATAAATGCAGAGACCTAGTAGTTGTGTTAAAATTGCAAATGTGCTGTTACAGAATGGCATTTCATTGTATACATATGTGTGATATATAACAAGTGACTTCTTCCTAGAAGTAATCATTAAAAATAATTCTTATGTATTGATTTCAATAGTAACATGATATATAACAAGTGACTTCTTCCTAGAAGTCATCATTAAAAATAATTCTTATGTATTGATTTCAATAGAAACAGTTCTAGTGATATATATAGGTGTTCTTTTGTTCTACGAATTGAAGAACGGAAGGCTAATTAAATTGAAATGTAATATTTGTTCAAATGATGTACCGGATATTATTTTAAGAGTGTTTCGATCAATCCTTTGTCAATATTTTTTGACAATTGTATATTGGAATGTCGGGAATTGTATTAAGGATAGCACCGTAGCAAAAGCCACTGATTGTCCAAAGAGAAAGTTCCTTTCAGGCAATGGTCGCATCGATTTGTTCATTCACAATGTCCAGAGGCATTAGGTGGTAACATTAAATTCAGTGAATTAGATGATATCGTTCTCAGCACAGCTGTGATGCGGATACAAACAAGCCATCCTTTGGATTCGGTTGAGTATTTTTCAGTTAGTGGATTTTTGAAATGCCATCCACCAGACTTACTTTACCTACTTTAATTGGCTATGACAGAACATTTGTTCCACTAGCCGAACGTAAAATAGCGTTCCAAGCGCCTCGATCTAATGAGCTCATTCTAAAATCTCTGACATCAAGTTGCGAGGTGTCTCCCACCACTTGATTTTTCCATCGGGATTTAGTCTTCCCGGTTTGCGTGTACCACCGTGTTTGCCTTCAAAAGACTTCTCTGCTGGAGCTTTTTCATCCATTCGGACAATATGACCTAGCAGTCGTTGTATTTTGATGCGTGTAACTATGCTATCGTCGTTATACAGCTCATACAGTTCGTTATTCATACGTCGCCTATATTCTCCATTAACGCAAACTGGCCCATATATTTTACGAATTTCTCTCAAATATTCCAAGCACTGCCTCATCTGCTTCCACAAGTACCCATGTTTCATATAACAGCACGGGTAGTATCAGTGTCTTGTATAATGTAATCTTCGTCTGCCGAGAGGTGGCCTAGTTACTAAACTGCTTACTTAGTCCAAAGTAGCATCTGTTTGCCAGTATTATTCTTCGCTTTATCTCAAAACTGATGTCAATCGTTTCAGTTACGGCGGTGCCGAGGTAGATAAAGTTTCTGACTATCTCAAAGTTGTGGTTCCCAACTTTCTTCATTTTCTTTATCATCTCGCTTGTCCAAGGTGTTTTGGGAGTTGAAACCATCCATTTCATCTTATTTCCATTTACTACCAAATCCATTTTCACTGACTCTTTTTCGATTCTCTTAAAGTCAGTAGTTACTACTTCCGCTAACCGACTTATGATGTCGATGTCGTTGGCATAGGCGAGTAGCATGTGTTTTCACATCTGCATCTCGTATAATGTTCTACAGCAGGATATTAAAGTGATCACACGATAGGCTGCCTTCTTGTCTGAAACTTCGTTTGGTATTAAATGGTTCGGAGAGATTCTTTCCAGTTCTTACTGAGGAAGGCATATTAGCAAGTGTCATATAGCAGAGTCTTATTAATTTTGCATGGATACCAAACTCAGACATGGCTTGAAATACCTTTGAACGTAAAGGAGTAGCGAAGGCGGCTTTGTAGTCAACAAAGAGATGGTAGGCGTTGATTTGTTCTTCTCGGGTCTTTTTCAGAATTGGGTGCATTGTGAACATCTGGTCTAGGGTGGATTTACCAGGTCTAAAGCCGCATTGATAGGGCCCAATTATCTCATTGACTTTAGGTTATACTCTAGTACGCTCTAGAGTATGTTGTAGGCGATGGCGAGGAGACTTATTCCTCTGTAGTTGACACATTCCGTCTTATCTCTTTTTTTGTGTACGGTATGCTGAGGTTCCAATCATCGGGTATGCGTTCTTCTAGCCAGATTGCGCAGATATGCTGATGCATACGCCTTGTCAGCGTGTCGTCTTCGGTCTTAAATAGTTCAGCGGGTAACCCGTCGGCTCCTGCTGCCTTGTTCTTCCTTGGTCGGGTCATTGCTACCTGGAACTCATTCTGACTATTCTATACCAACATCATTGAGCTTCTGCGGTATCCTCTTCGCCGCTAATGTCGGACGCTAGCAGTTGGGTAAAATGTTCTTTCCATATCCACCAGACTACATCACCATAAAGCATACCAAGAATAAACTGTATAAGAAGATTAAAAAATCGGTAACTGCACTCGATTTCTCAAACTAATCATTAGCACGATCAAGATCCAATATGGATAACAAGCGGGCACATCGCAATTATTTGAATAAAATGAAAACGGGCCATCCAATCCTAAGTCTTTCTACAAATTTGTAAATTTCAAGCGCCGTACAGATTTAGATATCTCAAAAGTTTTCACCCATTGTTTTGTTACTACTTATTCTGAAAAACGTTATGCACGCGACTATGAATATCCTTATATACAATAATTAAAAATTCCATTACGTGCTCTACACCGTACTAAATAGTCTTTGGGCGTGGAGGGCATCTTAATCTATCCGACAAATGTGCTGTTGAAACTACATGGCGTATTAGAAATCATGATCCTCTAACCAGTCAAAGTGTTTAGAATAATAACACACACTTGCTCAACTTTTATGAGTTATTTGCTATGCCATTCTTTAAATAAAAAGTTCAATGCTCAATGATCTAGAGCTGGAAGATGTTCAAAAAATCACGAAAATTTTTTTACATTAACAAGTAAAAAGGCATTAAGTTTCGCCTGCCCGAAGTTTGGGTACCCACCACCTTGGGTATATATGTAAACCACCTTTCGTCATAATCCGATGAAAAATTCATAATGTATGCACCCATAGCAGCTTTATCGAAATATGGCCCGATTTAGATCAAATTCATTTCAAATTCAATTCAGTCACGTACATTGGGTGATCTAATGAATACAAGTCACTGTTCAATTTTGTTGAATAAAATATTGGTCTATATGGCACTTATATTCAAATATAGACTGATCTGAATCATACTAATGTAGGCATTCCGTTTGTAACACCTCGAAATATTCGTATAGGACCCCATAAAGTATATATATTCTTGATCGTCTCGACGTTCTGATTCGAAATAGCCATGTCCGTACGTCGGTCGAAATCAAGATTGCGGTTGAAGCGTAAAGCTTTCATATAAACCGATTTCCGATTTGCCTTTTTGAGCCCTTACAAGCCGCAATTTTTGTTCGATTTGACTAAAATTTTGCACATAGTGTTCCGTTATGACTTCCAACAACTGTGCCAAGTAAGGTGTAAATCGGTGTGTAACCTCATATAGCTCCCATATAAATCGATCTCTCAATTTGTCTTCTTGGGCCCTTACAAGCCGCAATTTTTGACCGAGAGATCGGTCTATATGGCAGCTATATCCAAATCTGAACCGACCTGAGCCAAATTGCAGAAAAACGTCGAGGGGCCTAACACAACTCACTGTCCCAAATTTTGGTGAAATCGGACAGTAAATGCCCCTTTTATGGTCCCAAGGACTTAAATCGAGAGATAGGTCCATATGGCAGCTACATCCTAATCTGGACTGATCTGGGCCAAATTGGAGAATAATGTTGGGTGGCCTAAAAAAACTCAGTGATCCAAATTTCAGCAACATCGGCTTTTATGGCCCTAAGTCCTTAATTCGGGGGTTCGGTCTATATAGGGGCTATATCAAAATATAGTCCCATATGGCCCATCTTCGATTTTAACCTGCTTATGAAAAAAAAAAAAAAAATCTGTGCAATGTTTCAGCATTTTTAAAGACTGTAGCGTGATTCCAACAGACAGACATGGCTAGATCGTCTTAGATTTTTATGACGATCAAGAATATATATACTTTATAGGGTCGGAAATGGATATGTCGGTGTGTTGCAAACGGAATGACAAAATGAATATATCCCCGTCCTTCGGTGGTGGGTATAAAAAACTATGCAAAGTCGCGACTTTTCCAAAAGAGTTTAGCCAAATGAATAGGCATTGGGTGTTTAAATGTCAATTTTCGCCATATTTTCTCTTAAATAATAATATCTGTTTTAACCCACCAATTTGAAGACCTTCGTAATTCAATTCAAAAATTTAAAAAAAGGTACAATAGACTTACCTTTCACATCTATGTTGGCCGTGGCCTCCACCTTTCCCAGGGAATTGGTGGCTTCACAGCGATATATGCCCGCCTGCAGCAGGGTGGGTTTGACAATAACCAAACTGCCATTGGCGTGAATGCGTAGCGCATCGGTGGATTGGACCACCATACGACCATTGTAGTACCACATAATCTCTGGAACAGGTAGACCAGATGCCGAACAATCCAGACGCACTGGGTCACCATTTAATGCGACAGTAGCATCACTAGGTGAGTGGATAAAAATGGGCGCGTGAGGCTCTGGAGCTGGCGTTGGCGGTGATTGGGTTGTTGTTTGCTGACGCGTTTGCTGGGGACGTGGCTGTAGGTGTGGTTGTGGATACGGCTGATGTGGTTGCCTCTGAGTGGGCAAATAAGCGGATGGTGTTTGTTCTGGTCTGTGCCAAGTGCTGAATGGCTGCTGTTGTTGATGTTCATTGCCATGTGTGAACTCTGGATAGTGTCTACCATTTGCCGCGTCAAAGTGTCCTCTTCCACCTTGGTAGGGAATCTGTGGCTGATTCCACACTTGATTATTGTTGTTGCCATTGCTTATATAATGGTAGTTGTCATTGTCGTTGTTGGCAATGCCAAAGCCTGTCTCTATGCCAATGCCATGTATGGGAATCTCATTCTCCACCATCATACGTATGGGCTGGGTGCGTGTCTCACCCACCTCGTTGCGTCCAATGCACTCATAAATTCCAATATCATTTGCATTGACATCATTTATTTTGAGTGTGCCGGTGGAAAGGACCTGCATTTTGGGCGCATAGTCCTGGGAGATTTCATTGGTATTTTGCATCCAAATAATTTCCGGCTGTGGATCGCCGACCATGCGACATGGCAATTCGACGCTTTCACCTGTTGTTAAATGCATGTCATGTGGCGCTGTGACAATTTCCGGTTTTTCTGAAAGTATAGCAACAGCGAAACAGAAAAAGGATATTAGAAGACAGAGACTGACACATACACTCGCTCAAAAAGAAAAAACTGTAGTCAAACGTGCATCACGTATCATGTGTATAGTGAGAAAGTTTTCTTTTAATGTAAAAATGTTGAGAAATAGATACATTTTTGTAACCATCACCACAGGTGGGAATATTAATCTTTATACCTATGAAGCAAACACAAAAAAAAATAAAAATTGTTTTCAAAGACGAAATTAGTTGATCCAATTAATTTTTTATATGTAACTGCTTCAATTACAAAAACTACGTTTTAAAAAAAGAAATGGAAATTTTTTCAATTAACCAAATTGCATATTCAATTAAAAAAGTGATTAAAACCTTTGAAATTTTCAATTAATTTTTTAACAAATCCAATTAAAAAATTATTGAAATTTTCGATTAAGTTTTTAATTGATCCAATCGACAAGTAAAAGCACCATGGATCTTTAGTTGGAGGGCATAATTAAATCTACATAGCAAACTTCTGTCAAACCAGCAAAATTTAAAGCAAGGAACAAGGATGATCAAGAGACCGGTTTATATGGGAGCAATATCAGGTTATAGACCGATTTGGACCATAATTGGCACAGTTGTTGGAAGAACACAGAACACCGCATCCAAAATTTGAGCCAAATCGGACAAAAATTGATGCTTGTAAGGTCGTAACAGAACACCGCATGCAATATTTGAGCCAAAAGGGCTCAAAAAGTCAAACCGGGAGATCGGTTTATATGGGAACTACATTTAAATCTTAGCCGATGTGGCCCATTTGCAATCCCCTACGACCTACATTAATTTTAAGTATCTGTGTAAAATTTTAAGCGGATAGCTTTACGCGTTCGACCCTATCGTGATTTCGACAGAAGGACGGTCGAATGGACGGACGGACATGGCTAGATCGACTCTGAATGTCGAGGCGATCAAGAATATATATATACTTTATGGGGTCTTAGACGAATATTTCGAGGCGTTACAAACGGAATGACTACATCAGTATACCCCCATCCTCTGGTGGTGGGTATAAAAAATTATTGAAATTTGTTGAAAATTCCTATTAATTTCTATATTAGGTACACGATGTTTACCTCCTGGAACATGAACTTAAGGTTCGTTGTTTTGACAAAGGTCTGTGGGCACCCGTACAAAAAAAAAAAAATCCCCTGCGGGGGTTTTCCAAATAATGTCGGGTGTCGGGTAGCAGTGTATTGTGCACAGAAGCGGTAGCCCTTGGCTGATGGAGGACTCTATCGGGTTTATCCGACACTTAGACCGGCTGCCTGGGACTGGGACATATGGGTCTTTGAAATCCCCTTCCCTTTATATAGTAGGGGACCGTTTAATTGAATTTAGTTAAGCACCATATTTGAAAATTTTTAAAGATTGAATTAGAAAAATTATTGAATCGAATTTTTTTAATTAAAAACAAGTAATAGCGTGCTAAGTTGAATTATTTTGGTCTAAAGAAGTCATATCAAGATATCGTTATTTAGGGGGCCTATATTACCATATTGACCGATTCTGATAAAACTAGGTACTGATGTTGTAAATTATAAGATAGGTTTTTGGGCCAAATTCGATTTCTTCGGGTGCAATGGGTGGCGGTCGTTCTCCAAGGACTACATTCACCCGGTAGCCAATTACCGCATCTGTTACCGTGTCTGCATGAATGTTGTTTAGACCCGCTTGATATGCCGCTTGATCTAGAGGTTCTCTCTTGTAGCGCTGAACCTCACGCTCTTGATCGTGTAGATCTACCTTAAGGCTTCTGGGCGGTGGGTATCTATCCACAAGATGATGATTTGGATGGTCTCTGCGATAACAGCCCTAACGGTATTGCTTAGACAGCATGTAGTTATGTCTTCGCACTGGTAGGATCTTTGTCTCCTGATGGAGGTGATCCACATGAGAGCTGGGGAGACAGCCCGTCGCAGTTCGGAGGGCGGCATTCTGACAGATCTGAATATTATTCCACTGCGTGTCACAAAGTTGACGAGACCACACTGGCGCTGTATAACTTACCACAGACCGGCCAATTGCTTTGTACGTGTCAACAAGGTTTCTTTGTCTGCACCCCAAGTGCTGCAGGTGACTTGAGGACCTTGTTTCTACTTTTGACTTTATGGCAGATTGCTGTGGCATGTGAGGAGAATGTGTAAGAGCTGTCAAATGTGACGCCAAGTATTTTGGGACACTTGATGGTCGGAATCATTTCTCCATCGACCATCACAGTCAGCTCAGTATTCACCTCACGCGTATTTGTAGTGAACAGTGTGGCTGAAGATTTGGTGGCGGATATCTTCAGATTTCTTGCAGCCAAATATGAGGCAAGCTCGTTGAGGTAGACGTTCAACCTATCGCAGATGTCATCAATCGTTGGGGGGCCTGATGCCATGATCGTATAATCGTCTGCATATGATACGATCTCTATGCCGTCTGAAGGGGGTGGAATGGAGGATAGGTAGAGGTAAAACAGTGCCGGAGATATCACCCCACCTTGGCGAACTCTCTGTTTCACTCTACGGTGTTTCGACTTCTTATCCCTTAATTCCACAAATGACTGGCGACCACACAGATAATTCGCGACCCATCGTTTCAGGCCTGGCTGGAGGGACATGTTGGCGATGTCCTCAAATAATTTGGCATGGCTGACCGTGTCGAATGCCTTCGACAGGTCCAGTGCCACGAGGACCGTCCTATCACATGGCCTGGGCTGATTGAAGCCACGGCAAATGTGTGTGGTGATGGCATGCAAAGCTGTTGTTGAGCTGTGCAGTCTCCGAAATCCATGTTGATGCTCGGCGAATGGAAATTCTCCTACGAGGCTCGGGAGGAGTAATGCCTCAAACGTCTTTGCCACTGGTGAGAGAAGGGAGATCGGTCTGTACGACTCCCCCAAACTCGGATCTTTTCCAGGCTTCAGTAGCGGGATCACTCTGCCCATTTTCCAGACATCGGGAACTATAGGAGTGTTCAATGTCAGGTTGAGGACAGTGGTAAGTTACTCAACTCCAGGTGAATCCAGATTCTTCAACATCAATGTAGAGTTTCCGTCGGGGCCCAACGCCGTAGAAGATTTGGCGCCACGGATGACATTCGTAACTTCGCCCACGGTAAATTGTGATGGCTGTTCATCGGCTCGGAGACCACGAATACGGCGAATGGCTCTCCTCCTTGCCCTGTCTCTCTCGGGATGCACAATAAATTGACGGTTGAACAACCTGGCGCATCTCTTCGGATCAGTCACGGTTATCTCGCCAAAAGTGACTGAGGTCCTGTCGTCCCGTCTACCGGGGTTCGAGAGAGACTTAACAGTGGCCCACAGTTTGCCTGCACCGGTGCCTAAGTTACATTGCTCCAAGTGTTCCAGCCACAAATTCCGCTTATGTTCGTTGACTACCCTCTTTATTTCCAGATTCAGCTCGCTGATTTTGGGGTTAGCGGGGTCCATAGTACGAATCCCATCACACTCGTCTGCGAGTACCACTGCTTGCGCCGGGAAATTGGGTCGCACTTGGGGTATTCGACCGGCTGGTATAAAGCGAGCGGCTGCTGCGTTAATGATGTCTCGGAATTTCCTCTCGGCCACAAGCACATCAGAGGGGGGTGGCAGTTCACTGAAGCGGCGATTGGTATAATTTCTGAAGCCAGTCCAATCGGCCTTCTTATAATTGATAAACGTCCGGCGCTCAGAGATTAAGTCGGGTGGTCGGTCGATGGTGAGAATTATGGGGAGGTGGACTGACCCCAAAAAAATGACGGCTTGCCAGGATACGTCACTCAGGAGATCAGGGGATGCAATTGAGATGTCTGGCGAGCTGCTGCACCTCCTCGTAATCCTAGTGGGGGCATCTTCATTCACCGTGCAAAACGTGGAGCTATCTATCTGCTCTGCCAAAGCTATGTCACGCTGGTCGTTACCTAGGGGAGAATGCCATGACGTGTGATGCGCATTAAAATCCCCTAGAACCAGACGATTATGGCCAGATAGCAACCCACTTATGTCGGGGTTGTAAGCCTGGCCATTAATCGGGACACAGCTACCAACCGGCGGTATATACACGTTGTATATCTATATCTCGGCAGTACAAGACCTGACTGCTATCCCCATACATTCCATGTAGGGGTCACTAGCGTCAAACGCAGGCGAGATAGGTCTATACTGCACGGAATGGTGTATAACGAAGGCCAATCCCCCACCTCCAATCCTTGAGCGATCTTTCGTAGCACATTGTAACCGTGACAACTGTGCAAGCTGCAGGTGTTGGTCAGCTTTGTCTCCTGGATCGTTGCGACCATAAAGTCCACGATCTCATCGATCTTGCCACGCAGTCCGTTGCAGTTTAACTGCAAGAACGATACACTTCCCGGCATTGGCCTGGCAATATTAGGGCTAGGATGCTGCCGTTGCATAAATTGCCGTACGGCAGAGGTCGGGGGGATCACATAGTCCGACGACGACGACGCTTGTGACCCACTCGGCTATGGAAATGTACCCACTCCATGCACTGGTTACACCTCACCGACACCGACCGACGATGAAGGCGGTTCTGGCAAACGGAACAGAACCAGGGTCCGGGGTTCTTTTCAATCCCGGCACGGACCAGAAGCGTGCGGAGAAGGCACTCCGGGAGTGACGAAAAAAGACGAACACGTACAATTAGGCGGCAGCCCTTGCTGATGAGGTGCGTACAACCGGCTGCCATGGGATTGTATTCAGATCATACTAAGCATGGATGTTGGGAGTCATAGCTTAAGTCTTTGTTTCAAATTTTAGCCAAATCGGATAAAAATTGAGGCTTCTAGGGGCTCAAGAAGTCAAATCGGTTTATATGGGAGCTATATCGAATTTTGAACCGATAAGGCCCATTTGCAATCCTCCTCGACCTACATTAATAAGAAGTATATGTGCAAAATCTGAAGCGGTTAGCTTTACACGTTCGACCGCTATCGTGATTTCGACAGACGGAGGGACGGACGGACGGACATGGCTAGATCGACTCAGAATGTCGAGACGATCATGAATATATCTATCTTTAGGGGGCCGAAAAACAATATTTCGAGGTGTTACAATCGTAATCACTAGATTAGTATACCTCCATCCTATGGTGGTAAATTTAATAATTTTTTTTGGTACACTCTAATATATATATTTTGTATTCGAAGTACAATTCTTCTTTCGGGTATCTAGGATTTGGTTCCCTTTGAACTATACCTAAGCTTAATAATATGTGAGAAAAACTTTAAATTTGTAATCTGGTTTTTATGGCCCTTCAAATATTTGCCACAAACATTTCTGTGGGTGTATAAAGTGTGTAAATATAAGGTTGTGTGCATTGAGTGTCACCTTTATTTGCATAGTACCACAGGAATATATGATTGCAGCAGTAGATATGTGTGTATTTTTTACTCTCCCATTCGATTTGATCATAGGTATGATGTAGAGGAGCTCATGGGCTCAAACATAATAGCTTTTACTTTGGCAGTCTCGTTTTTATTGCCTGCCAGTAACGTTTCGCGATTTTATTTCTGTCCATCAATGGCTTTGTGTGAGTCTCGCCACTGGCTATGATTGATGTTTAACGTGGGGGCATGACAACCATCATGCTTTACACGTAGATTGTTACAATAAACCATGTATAGTGCAATCAACTCGATATGCAGGTGGATAGGAGGTAACACAGCCTTTTTTGAGAGGTGTACCATATCTAACATTCATTTGTATGCGAAGTTTCAATGTATGCACAACATTTATACTTGAATACCAGAATGAATGACTTATTGAATTTTAAAGTTTAACTCCAAAGCAGTTATGGGCAGACACACACATTTGCACATTACCTGCAATCCTGCCCACTTATGTGTTTGTGTAAGTACACATAATGGCGCCATAGTGCGCGTGTGGGTTCCCCTTTTGCTGTTGTACAGCAACATGATTTTGGATGCAACATGATATTTAAAATTAATTAATTAATAGTAATTAATTAGATTTCGCTTGAATTAAAATTTAGAATGATGGATGGTCGGATTAGGAGAATTTTGGAAAATATTTGTATATTTTCGAGAGATTTGGTTGTTAGT
Source organism: Stomoxys calcitrans (assembly GCF_963082655.1). NCBI lineage: Eukaryota > Metazoa > Arthropoda > Insecta > Diptera > Muscidae > Stomoxys > Stomoxys calcitrans. The sequence goes on along the minus strand of NC_081552.1, from coordinate 182,272,082 downwards.
TGAAACAAGTAAGTGCGTACTAAGTTCGGACGGACCGAATCTTATATATCCTCCACCATGGATCGCATTTGTCGAGTTCTTTGCGCGGTATCTCTTTTTAGGCAAACTAAGAATAATGAATAAGAACTATTATTCTATTGGAGCTATCTTAAATTATAGTGCGATTCGGACCATAAATGAATTGAATTCTGAACATTGTAGATGTCATTGTGTAATATTTTAGTCCATTCGGACAAGAATTGCGCTTATAGGGGCTGAAGAAGCAAAATCGGGAGATCGGTTTATATGGGAGCTGCATCAAGCTTTAAATCGATTCAGACCATATTGGACACGTATGTTGAAGCTCATGTGAGAAGCCGTTGTACAAAATTTCTGCCAAATCGGAAGAGAATTGCGCCCTCTAGAGGCTCAATAAGTCAAGATCCCAGATCGGTTTATATGGCAGCTATATCAGTTTATGTACCGATTTGCGCCATATTAAGCACAGTTGTTAACAAAATACGCCATGCAAAATTTCAGCAAAATAGGACGAGAGTTGCGCCTTCCACCTGCCCAAGAAGTCAAGATCCAAGACCGGTTTATTATGTGGAAGTTATAGCAGGTTATGAACCGATTTGAATCATACTTAGCACAAATGTTGGAAGTGAAACCAAATCAACACGTGTTACATCCAAATCGGATAAGAATTGCGCTCTCTAAAAGCTGAATAAGTCAAGACTCCAGATTGGTTTATATGGCAGCTATATCAGGTTATGAACCGACTTAAACCATACTTAGCACAGTTGTTGGAAGTGATACAAAAACATCATTTGCAAGGTTTCAGTCAAATCGGACGAGAATTGCACCCTCTAGAGGCTCAAGAAGTGAAGACCCGAGATCGTTTTATATGGCAGCTATATCAAAACATGGACCGATTTGGCCCATTTACATTCCCAACTGACCTACACTAACAAGAAGTATTTGTAAAAAATTCGAAAGTTAGCGTGCATTCGACAGACAGACGGTCGGAAGGACATGGTTAAATCGACTTTAAATGACATGACGATCAAGAATATATATACTTTTTGGGGTCTTAGACGCATATTTCGAAGTGTTACAAACAGAATGACAAAATTAGTATACCCCAGTCCTATGGTATGAGGGTATACAAATGAAATCAAGCGAAATAAATAAGAATAAAATTAAATTAAATAGGGTTAGAAAGTTAAAGCGTGCTAAGTTCGGCCGGGCCGAATCTCTTTGGCCGATTTCTCTTTATAGACATCCAAAGGATAATGAATAAGAATTGCTATGGTATATCAGCTATACCAAGTTATGAACCGATTGAGGCCATTCTTGGTTTGGCTGTTGGAGACCAAAGTGGAATTTATTGTGCAAAATTTCAGCCAAATCGGATAAGACTTGCGCCCTATAGTGGCTGACGGAATAAGATGGGGAGATCTTTTTTATTATGGGTGCTATATCAGGCTATGGACCGATTTCCGCGATATTTAACACGTATGTTAAAGGTCATACAAGAAGTCGTTGTAGTAGAAGCTGAAGAAGTATAATCGGGAGATCGTTTTATATTGGAGCTATATCAAGATATAAACCGATATGGGCCATACTTGGCGCAGTTGTTGATGGTCAAACCAACACCACTCATGCAAAATTGCAGCAAAATATCAGCAAACCCGAATAACAATTGCGTCTTCTAGCAGTTCAAGAATTCAAGATCCGCGATCGATTTATATGGAAACCAATTTAGACCATACTTTGTAGAGTGAATGAAGTAAAATAAAACACTTGGTGCGCAATTTCAGATAAATCCGATAATAATTACACCCTCTAGCGGCTCAAGAAGTCAAGGTTCGAAATCGGTTTATATGGGAGTTATATCACATTATGAACCTATTTGAACCATACTTAGCTCTGTTGTTGGCGGTCATACCAAAACACATTTCAGCCAAATCGGATAAGTAATGCGCCTTCTAGCGGCTCAAGAAATCAATATCCGATATCAGTTTATAGGGGAGCTGTATCAGGTTATAAACCGATTTGAGCAATTTAAGCCATACTTGACACAGTTGTTGATGGTCAAACCAAAAGACCTTATGCAAAATTTCAGTCGAATCGGATAATAATTGCTCCTTATATCGGCTCATGAAGTTTATGTGGGAGCTATATCAGGTTATGAACCGATTTTGACCATACTTGGCAGAGTTGTTGGAAGTCAAAGATAAATTTGATAATAAGTGCGCCCTCTAGCGGCTCAAGAAGTCAAGATCCGAAATCGGTTTATATGGGAGCTATATCAGATTATGATCCGTTTTGAACCATACTTTGCACAGTTGTTGATGGTCATACCAGAATACTTCTTGCAAATTTCAGCCAAATCGGATAAGAATTGCGCCCTCTAGAGGCTCAAGAAGTCAAGGTCCAATATCGGTTTATATGGCTGCTAGACCGAAACATGGACCGATTTGGCCCATTTATAATTCCAGCCGACCTGCACTACTAAGAACTATTTATGCAAAATTTCAAGAACCTAGCTTTACTCCTTCGAAAGTTAGCATGCTTTCGACAGACAGACGGACAGACCGACGGACATGGCTAAAACGACTTAAATTGTCAAGACGATCAAGAATATATTTACTTCACGGGGTCGCAGATCAATATTTCGATGTGTTACAAACGGATTGACGAAATTATTATACCCCCATCTTATGGTGGAGTGTATAAAAAAAAAGAAACAACTAAAAATGTGCTAAAAATGTAAGCTTCTAGGAGTCGTAGAAGTGTAATGGAGGATCTGCTTATATGGGAGCTATATCAGGTTATGGACCGATTTGAACCATATTTGGCACGGCTATTGGAAGTTGCAACAAAATACATCTTGCAAGACTTCCGTCAAATTGGCTTACAATTACGGCTTTTAGGGGATAATTGAGGCTACGTCTATCGGGGCTTCATCTATTTATGGACCTATATGGGCAGTATTTAATGTGAATGTAACGTACTTTGCTGCTGCTGAGGGTATGGAATAAAAAGTTTTCGCTGCTGCTGCTTTCCGATGACGCACAGTGGGATAGAATTAAAAGAAGAAAACTAGTTAAAAATATGCCATTTAAGAACGGATAGAGATAACTCATTGAAATTTGTAACCAGCAAAAACTAAAGCTTCTAGGAATCGAACAGGGATGATCTTGAGACTGGTTTATATAGGAGCTATATCAGGTTATAGACTGATTTTAACCGTACATGGCACAGTTGTTGGAACTCGTAACAGAAAACCGATGCAAAGTTTCAGCCAAATCGGACAAAAATTGCGGCTGGTAACGATTCAAAAAGTCAAATCAGCAGATCGGTTAATATGGGTGCTATATCAGGTTATAGACCGATTTGGACCGTACTTGGCATAGTTGGTGGAAGTCATAACAGAACACCGCATGCAAAATATCAGTCAAGTCGGATAAAAAATTCGGCTTGTAAAGACTCAAGAAGTCATCTCGGGAGATCGGTTTATATGGGAGCTACATCAGGCTATACACCGATTTGAACCGTACTTGGTACAGTTGTTAAGAGTCAAAACAGAATACTATTTGCAAAATTTTAGCGAAATCGGACAAAAATTACGCTTTTCACGTTCTAAGGATGATAAATCGGGAGATCGCTTTATTTGGGAGCTATATCAGGTTATAGACAGATTTGGACCGTTGGAAGTCGTAACATAACACCGGATGAAAAATATCTGCCAAAACGGATTAAAATTGAGGCTTATAGGGGGTCAAGAAGTCAAATCGGAAGATCGGTTCACATGGGAGCTATATCAGGTTATAAACGGATTTGAACTGTACTTGGCAGAGTTGTAAGAAATTCTTGTCCGATTCAGACAAATCGGACAAGAATTGCAGTTTGTTAGGGCTCTAGAAGTCAAATCGGGATGTCGGCTTATATAGGAGCTATAACAGGTTATAGACCGATTTGGACTGTACTATACACAGTTGTTGGAAGTCATGGCAGAACACTACTTGGAAAATTTCAGCCAAGATTGGACAAAAATTGCTGTTTGTAATGGCTCAAGAAGTCAAATCAGGAGATCGGTTTGTATGGGAACTATATCAGGTTACAGACCGATTTGGACCATATTTAGCAAAGTTTTTGAAAGTCATAACGGAATACTTTATACTAAACTTCAGTCAAATCGGACAAAAGTGCGGCTTACAAGGGCTCTAGAAGTCAAATGGAGGGATCGGTTTATATGGGAGCTATATCGGGATATAGACCGAATACAACTGTACTTGACACAGTTATTGGAAGTCATAACAGAATACAATGTGTTAAATTTCAGCCAATTCGGACAAAAATTGAGGCTTGTAAGGGTTCAAGAAGTCAAATCGGGAGATCGGTTTATATGGGAAATATATACAAATTTAAATCGATATGGCCCATTTGTAATCCCCGGCGAGACGATCAAGAATACATATACTTTATGGGATCAATTTAGATCAATATTTCGAGGTGTTATAAACGGCATGACTAGATTAGTATACCCCCAAGCTATGGTGGTGGGCATAACAATGGAATTGGGTTCCCAGGTTTCGGCGCCGCATTTATACCTGTTGCGACTGCCTGGGCATTTAAAGAGTTGCATAGACAAAAAAGTAAAAAAAGGATTTAATTTTGAGAAAACTTTCCATTACAACAACTCATGCTTTGATCTTATCGATTTTGCTAACTTTGCGTTTTTATCACATTGAACTATTGAGAACCTTAATGAAATGCGTGTGAATAGAGATTTTAAATTTCAGGCATTACTATTGACTCACAGTAGTACCCTACCCCCAAACACACATGCTTTAATTCACAGGCATTGTCGAACAATAATGAATTTATGGTATAGCGATGTGGTACTCACTAACGTGCAGTTAAATGACTATTGATATCTTCCGTACTTAAATTTTTAGTTATTGCGTTAGCACATCCATGTAGGCTAAGTCGATGAAAACTAAATTCGATTGCAATGTTTGAAACGACCTTCATCGAAGTATTTCGAAAATAATTAGCACCAACTGAGAGAAAGTAAGACTTCAAGCAAGAAATGATTTTTCAATTCAGTTAAGTTTTGAGGTTTGATGTGGCAGTCTGCAATCAGACTCACTAAGACATTTAAGTTCATAGTGGACAGAAGATGTCTTCTAGTTCCTATCGTTGAATCAGCCAAATCTCTTTGAGAAGTTTAATTACTTGCGATTGTTCTCCAAAGTAAGGAGAACCTAAAATTGAATGTTTTTTTATTCCCTAGCGCAGAGCAGTTGTGTAAACACAACTCTTCCTTGACATCCCCAGAGCTTCTGTAGAAATCATTACTTGCAATATATAGTCTATCAGCATGTTTATAAATCAGGCAGTAACATGTCATGACGGACACAATGAGTGATCATTCTGTTTTTGCCAATGACAGCAAAGCGGTGGAGCTCTACAATTTTGTGACCACCGCGCATGCGTCGACCTTCTGGCCTTATATCGAAGAATTAACTTTCATGTCGTTAGAGGCCAGCATGGTGCAGAGGTGAGCTTGTCCGCCTTTGACGGCAAATGCCTGGGTTCAAATTCCAGCGTGAACATTAGAAAAAATTTCAGCGATGTTTATCCCCTTACAAATGCGGCTGCATTTGTGAGATATCCTGCAATGTTAAAACTTCGCTACCAAGTAGTGTTGCTATGCGACACATCGTTCAGACTCAGCATTGAGCTTAAACATAAATCCGACTGCACTCATTGATATGGGACAAATATTCCCTGTTCCTTAATGGAATGTTCATGGGAAATTTAGTTTAGACGCTAGAGGAAGGAATTGTATAGAGTAATTTTAATACCCACCGCCATAGGATGGGGGTATACTAATCTAGTCATTTCGTTTGTAACACATCGAAATATTCGTCTAAGACCTCATAAAATGTATATATTTTTGATCATCTCAACGTTCTGAGTCGATCTGGCCATTTCCGTCCGTCCGTCTATCGAAATCACCATAGCGGTCTAACGGGTAAAGCTAGCCGCTTGAAATTTTGCACAGATACTTACAATTGATGTAGGCCGACGGGGATTGCAAATGAGTCATATCTGATCAGATTTAATTATAGCTCCCATATAAATGACTTTTTGAATCCCTGGAAGCTACAATTTTTGTTATGACTTTCAACAATTGTGCTTAGTACTTCTTGAGCCCCTGGAAGCAGCAATTTTTGTTCGATTTGGCTAAAATTTTGCACAGCGTGTTCTGATATGACTTTCTACAACTGTGCTTTGTACGGTCCAAATCGGTCTATAAACTGATATAGCTTCCATATAAACCGATTCCTTGAGTTGACTTCTTGAACCCCTGGAAGCCACAATTTTTGTTAGATGTAGCTTAAATTTTGCACATAGTGCTCGCTTACAACTTCCAACAACTGTGCCAAATACGATTCAAATCAGTCTATAACCTGATAAAGCTCCCACATTAACCGATCTCCCGATTTGACTTCTTTAGTCCCTGAAAGCCCAATTTTTTCACATTTGGCTAAAATTTTTGCATGTGGTGTCCTGTTATGACTTTCAACAACTGTACTAAGTGAAGTTCAAATCGGTCTGTGACCTGTTATAGCTTATATGCGAGCCGATTTGACTTCTTGAGTACGGTCTAAATCAGTGTATAACTTGATATTACTCCCATCTAAACCGGTCGCTCAATCATCCTTGTTTGGTTGAGAGAAGCTTTGTTTTTTGCTGGTTTGACAGAAGTTTGGTTGTGGAATAAAATTATGCCTTTAACTAAATTTAGTTTGCATTAATTTGTAGCAGAATCAGTGGTTGTGGATTTTAAAGATTCGTCCGGGCTAAACATAGCAAGTTTTTACTTGTTTTTAGTACATTTTATTCATAACTTAGAAATTTTTGTTTTTTATACCCTTCCCCATAAGATGGGGCGTATACTAATTTCGTCATTCTGTTTGTAGCACATCGGAATATTGATCTGAGGCCCAACAAAGTAAATATGTTCTTGATCATCTTGACATTCTAAGTCGATTTAGCCCTGTCCGTCCGTCTGTCAAAAGCACGCTAACTTTCGAAGGAATAAAGCTAGGCGCTTAAATGGATCATGACTTTTTGAACCCCTAGAGGGCGCAATTCTGATTCAATTTGGCCGAAATTTTACACCAAGTGGTTTATTTTGACCTCCAACAACTCTGCCGCGTATGTTTCAAATCGGGCCATAACCTGATATAGCTCCTATATGATCTGATCTCGGATCCTGACTTCTTGAGCCGCTAGAGGGCGCAACTATAATCAGGTTTGGATGAAATTTCCACCAAGTGTTTTATTTTGAACTCTTGATATGTCTCCCATATAAACCGATCTCGGATCTTGACAACTCGAGCCGTTAGAGGGCGCAATTTTTATCCGATTAATCTAAAATTTAGCACATTTTTTTTAGTTTGACCATCAACAACTTTGATACGTTTGGTTCAAATCGTTTCATAACCTGATATAGCTCTCACATAAACAGATCTTGATGATCTCGGATCTTCTTAAGCCACTAGAGGGCACAATTATAATCAGTTTTGGATGAAATTTTGCACCAAATGTTTTATTTTGACCTCCAACAACTCTGCCAAGTATGGTCCAACTCGGTTCTGATATAGCGTCCGATATAGCGTCCGTATATGATCGATCTAGGATCTTGACTTCTTGAGCCGCTAGAGGGCGCAATTATTGTCCAATTTGGCTGAAATTTTGCACGAAGTATTTTGTTCTAACATCTAACAATTATGCCGAGTATGGTCCAACTTGATTACCTGATATAGCTCCCATATAAGCCGATGGTTATATCGCACTGTTAAATAGTACATACACGTTTTGCGGCAGCTCCTGTATTACATCAATTATTGGTGTCCACATGGAAAATTGAAGGCTGAGAATCCTACCAATAGAAACACTTACGATCCTGGAACTTGTTGGAGAAAGTGCGGAGTGTGTATAGCCAGCGACGACCGTTTTTTTCACAAATTAAAAGTCGAAATTCATATCTTTTTTCACAAATTGCCTGGAAAGTGGTAAAATATTTTTTTTTGTTAATGTTAACCGTTTCACAACATTATCCGAGGCAGTAAGTAAACAAATACCAAATCAATACAAACGAATGACATCTGTCATCTTAACAAAGTGTTGCCACCCTGTGCATTCATTATATGACAGATAGGTTATGGTTTATGTCCACGATAATTAATTATTGTGAATAATAAATTGGCGTTACCAGACGTGATCGTTTTTTGAAAAAGCCGGATTAAACTTATTCCTTTAAAAGAGTATGCAAAATAAATACACAGCAAACTCGACACCACAGACAAAGAGAAAATTAGCTGAGACATCTCCTGAATTTGAAACAATGGCAAAGAAACCCGTAGGTAACATGGATGTTGAAGAGCTAATGTATATTATGAAAACAACCATGAATACTTTGTTAGAGGAAAAATTAGAAAGTCTTCCAACAAAAAAGGATATCGAAGATATCAAATCAGGCATAGCTTCAACAAACGCGGAATTGGCAGACCTTAGAGCTGAAAACAGCATACTGAAACAGGAAATAGAAGAGTTAAGGAACAGCAGAGAAGAAGATGCAAATACAATACGGTGGCTGGAATACCAAATTAAAAACACCAAATTGCTATTCAAAGGTATAACATTTGAAAAAACGGCAATTGATTCTGTTCTGAAGATCTGTACGGAAAAACTACATATAACACCAAAAATACTTACGGCGCATACTGTTGCCCAATATAAAGGCAAACAAACTATTATGGCAGAATTTGATTCGGATATGACTGTCGCGCAAGTATTGGGAGCAACTAGAAACTTGATAGGCACAGATGTATCGGTTTATAGAGACTTAAACCCCAGTCGGCGCAGAAACAAAATGAAAATGCTAGCTCTCAAGAAGCAAATATTACAAGCGAGCAAAAAACACAAGGTTATCGTGAGAGACGATAAATTGAAAATAATGGACAAATGGTTCTCGTGGAACTCTCAAAACGTTCTTGTAAGCGGGAACAAGCCCGCAGAAGCTATACTAATTGATCTTTATGCAGATGAAATAAATACCACTATCATAGAGCAAATGCTAAACCAAGCTAGATCAAAAAACTAAGTCCGCCAGCTTCTGGGACAGTACAAGAAGCTGCAGAAATAAATTGTTTAAATAATTTGAAAATAGTTTCTTATAATATACACGGTTTTGAAAATAAATATTTGTATCCAACATTTTTCAATTACCTGATGTCTTTTGAAGTTATTTTGCTCCAAGAAACACACCTCATAGAGGAAAAATCAAAAAATGCCGAAAAATTTTTCCCAGGATATGATATAAGTTGGTTATATGCAAAAAGATGTACCAGATTTGGTCGAGCAATAGGGGGTCTAATGTTGGGAGTTAAGAGGACAATTATCCAGAAAGGCATGAAATATTCCTTTAACCGCCAAGATGAACTACTAACTATTAAAATCAGCTGGTATCAAGAAGAAATCACTCTTATTCCAGTTTACCTCAGAGGGGCGAATTGGGCAAATGAATTTGCAAACTTAAAAAAATATATACATGAACTCGAAGATACTAATCTAATCGTAATTGGAGATATCAATGCCAGAATCGGAGAATTGCAGCAAAGCAACCATATGGAGATCGAAAGCGGGTTTTCAGCTGGGAAAGAAATCCGGAAATCTAAAGACAAATTAGCTGATTGGAAAGGGAAGGCGTACATTGAGTACTGCAATGACATTGGTTTGTTTCTTCTGAATGGGCGAACTGAAGGCGATGAACAAGGAAATTTCACATTTATAAATTCGGTAGGCTCTTCGGTCATTGATCTCTGTGCGGTCTCCAGCGCCATTTTGGAAAATGTTGATAGTTTTCGAGTAGAGGAAATGCCGTGGTCAGATCACTTACCTATCGCCCTACAGCTAAAAATACACTCCTTACAACACAATTATTGCAAGCTAAGCCTACTCCCGCAATTAATATGGAATCAGCAAAACAAAAACATATATCGAAACAAGCTTAACGCAAATTTGGAAAGAATTAATGAGCGAGAAACTGTGGTTGGTATCAAAGACCTAAATAACATTATCAAGGTGTCATCAGAAAAAAAAACCCCCAAAGCATTCACTCTTAAAAAAAAATCCTTGGTTTAATCTTAGTTGTTATTGGGCCCAGAGAAAAGCATATAAATGCTTAAATAAATACCGAAAGTCAAACACAATACAGCATAAAAATGAATATATACAAGCTAAGAAAAAATTAAGAGAAGTTTGTCTATCGGCTAAGCATGCATATTATGACCGTTTGTCTATCAAAATTCAAAGGACCAACTGCACAAAGGAATGGTGGAATTTAGCAAAAAAGATTAATAACAAGGAACATAGAATTGGAAACGCTATAACACCAGAAATGTTCAGAGACTATTTCTGCGACCTTCTGAATCCTACTCAAATGTCTCAAGACATACAGTACGCGAAACCGCTAATTTTTGATGCATATCTAGATAGAGAAATCACAGTAACAGATATACAACATGTCTTAGGTAGAGTAAAACCTCATAAAGCTCCTGGTGACGACAGGATTCCATATGAGTTCTATGTGAACGCATCAGAGCAATTCCTTGTTGAAGTGGCGCGAGTTTTTACAAACTTCTATGACAACAGCATTATTGATGAGTCGCTGATAAGATCTATAATTTACCCAATTCATAAAAAAGGAAATATAAATGATCCTTGTAATTATAGAGCTATATCGTTTATGAACACAGCTGCAAAAATTCTGATGGGCATCCTGAATTATAGGCTCACGTCATGGGTTGAAGAAAACCAAATAATGGAAGAATATCAGGCAGGGTTCCGGAAAAATTACTGCACAGCGGACAATGTGTACAACATAGTTGCAATAGTAAGTTTAAAATTAGCGGAAAAGAAGAAAGTCTATGCATTTTTTGTTGACTTCCGAGCAGCTTTCGACAAGGTCTGCAGAAAATCATTGATATACAAGCTTTATCTTAACCGAGTCTCATCCAAATTTATAAATATGATAGAAGCCATTTACCAAAACACAAAATGCACAATATGGAACGGAGAAGAACTCTCACAGGATTTCGAAACAGTGTCTGGTGTTAAACAAGGCTGCCTTCTTTCGCCACTTCTCTTTGCTTTATACCTAAATGACCTGCATGAACATCTAGAAGGAGGTATTGATGTAGAAGGAAAAAACGTTCGTGTATTAATGTACGCGGACGATATTGTAATATTGTCGGGTGACATAAATTCCCTTCAAAACATGATCATCAACCTGGAAGAATACTGCAAACTATGGAATATGGAACTAAATATGTCCAAGTCAAAGATAATGGTTTTCAGAAATGGAGGGCGATTGTCAGACAGGGAAAAATGGTTCTACAAAGGACAAGAGATTGAGATTGTCTCCGAATATACATACCTTGGAGTGGTACTGACCCCAAGACTAAGCTTTAAGCGACATGTCAGTAGTCGAATTACACAAGCAAAAGCGGCGATAAATTCTACGTGGAAAAACTTCCTTCAAAAAAATAATATAAACCTTGAAATGAAATGGAAACTTTTTCAAGCAGTTTGTCGGTCAATTCAAGGATATGCAGCCCAAGTTTGGGGATTTGGATGCTTTGACGAAGTGGACAAGCTACAAAGATACTTCCTGAAGCGAATCCTGAAGTTACCAGAAAGCACCCCAAATTATGCAATAGACATTGAAACGAACGTGGAAAGCGGCCATATGTATACCTTACAATTGCATCTTAACTATATATATAGCACGATGTTTAAATACGATAGTAATCGTTTACCAAATTTTCTAACCAAATTAATATTATCAAAAAATATATTTTGGGCAAAGTCAATTAACGATCAATTGGTGGAAATGGAGGAAACTCCAATTACCAACGACACACCGGAACACACCTGGCTATCAACCTTTATGCGTCTTACTTTAAAACTGAAGAAAGCAAGTAAACTCAGTAATATTGAAAGGGCAAGAGAAAGTGACACTAGGATATACAAATATCTAGATTATACACGCTGCCTATCGTACATGAATGGCTGCTATACTCAATCGGAGATAACATGGATTTTAAAAGCGAGATGCGATTTGATTTATTTAAACGGCAGTACAAACGGAGCTACTGAAGAAAACGCACTATGCACACTCTGCAATCTCCGGGAGCTGGAAAACCTAAATCACTTCCTTGGAAACTGTCCTATTCTGAGAGAAATCAGAGATCGAGTGTTTGGAAAACCATTCCTAACGCATACCGAAATTATTGAAATACTTGATGGAAACCAAATAGATGACTGGCCAAAACTTATCTCATACCTGAAGTCTGCGACTCAATATCGTAAACTTATAATAAATGAATATCGATAATATTATGAATTATGTAATGTTACTAGCACCGGCTCACGACAACATTGTCACAGCCGTAAAATCTTTTTTCAGACTAATATTCACAAAATTTAGAAATGTAAAATAATGTAAATTGTATTAAGCTCTCGAATTTATCTGAATAAAGATACCTTACTACTACTACTACTACTACTACTAAGCCGATCTCGGATCTTGACTTCTTGAGCCTATAGAGGGCGCAATTAACATCCGATGTGGCTCAAATTTTGCATGAAGTGTCTAAGTTTGACCATCAACAACCGATCTCGAATCTTGACTTTTAGAGCCGATTTGGATGAAATTTTATATGAAGTGGTTTGTTTTGAATTCCACCACCTGTGCCGTGTATGGCCTAAATCGGTTAAAAACCTGATATAACTCTCATATAAACCGGTCTCCCGATTATACTTCTTGAGCCTCTAGAGGTTGTAATTGTTATCCGAATTGGCTGAAATTTTACACAATGAATTCCACTTTAGTCTCCAACAGCCAAATCAAGCATGGCCTTAATCGGTTCATAAATTGGTCTAGCTGAAATACCATAGAAATTGTTTTCTTTTATCCTTTGTTTGCTTATAAAGAGATATCGGTCAAAGAACTTGACAAATTCGATCCATGGTGGAGAGTATATAAGATTCGGCCCGGCCAAACTTAGCACGCCTTTACTTGTTTTTTGATAATTCGGAGCTAATAGTTGCTTAAAGTGACTTAATCGGTTTACAAACAATTTCGACAATACGAGTATGTACCCATAAGGGTCTTCAAATACAACCATCATAAACTGCTCTATGTTGGCTAGCTAGAAGTCCACAATCATTTTACGGGGGCATGTGTTCATACACTGAAAAAATGTTTGTCCTAATGTTAAAGATGCGAGGCTGGGATTAGCAAACTTAATTTAAAGATGATCTATTTTCCAATGTTCTAGGGAAACATTCCTTTTGGTGAAAAATATTTTCCTTAATATTAAGTATTTTTTATTTTAAATGGTATATTAATAAATCCTTAACTTTTCATTTTGTTACTAAAACCAAAATCTAAAGGTCAAAATATAGTTCAAAGTTAGTAAATTGACCCTGAGACAAGATAACAGTGAACTGTAGTTAAAGACGCAAAATAGTCTTACAAATACGAGCGTCTTTAAATGTTTTAGTTAAGATTTTTTAGGTTAAGATGCTAAGTTAGATTAAAAAAAAGAATTTTTCAAAAAATAATAATTGGACAGTCACCTATGAAGTAAAATAAGAATCAATCAGTGATCAAAATTTGAAACGGATGGTCGTGCCCGTTACTAAACTGGATATTATATTTAAACATAGCATCTTTGTTTTAGAGTCTTGGTTCTTTGGTTTTTCTTATATTCAAAGATAGCATCTTTATTTTAGAGTCTTGGTTCTTTGGCTCGTTTTCTTTGTTAAAATCCTACGAATAAGGAAAAATCTAAAATTTTGGGCCAACTTTTTTTCCAGTGTTTTCCAGTGAGTTGTGCTTTAGTTGGAATGTGGACATAGTGTCAGACTGTGTGTGTTAGTAAACACATATTCCCATACACACATGCACACACACAGGTATACTGTTACGTATTTACGTGACTATTACTTACTGCAGTGGAAATGATACTCCTGTAATCCGGTAAATACGTAACGATACAATGTCGATGGCGTTTCACAAGTCAATGCTATGGTGATGAGTTTACGTTGCGGATGCTGTTGGTAGTAACGCCACAGTGAGTAAACGCCGCAATTACAATCGATTGGATTCTCCTCCAAGCGTAGACGCTTTAAACTTGGCAAACGGGTGAATGCATCCGGTGGCAGATTAGTGAGTTTATTCTTGAACATGAAACTGTAACACATTGCGGATGGATAAGTATCAGCAATGTTATCAGCATCAGGTGTAGGTGAATGAGCAGCAAACGAGGTATCCATTGAAAAAGCAGTCATATCAAGGATGGACAAAGCAGCATCATTTACGTAATTGGTTGTGGTTGGCATACGGGTGAAGGGGTAGGAGAAAAAAAGAGGAAAACAATTAGATAAGCGAAAATGTAATGATAAAATTGTCAAGCAACACTGGTCGGCAAGGTTTTTTATACCCACCACCATTGGATGGGCGGTATATTAATCTAGTCGTTCTGTTTGTAATAACTCGAAAAATAGATACGAGCACTTTAAACAAACTGAAAAAAAAAATATATTCTTGATCAACTTGTGGTCCGTCCGTCTGTGGAAATCACAATAGCGACCGAATGCGAATTTTGGACAGATACGGTCTTATTGATGTAGGTAGCTGGGGATAGCAAATGGGCCATACTGGTTCTGATTTGGATATAGGTGCCATGCGTAAATGTTGATTTCTTGACCTTCTAGAAGCTAAAATACGAATTCCACCAATCGAGCCAAGTAAGGTATAACTCGGTGTGTAACCTAATATAGCTATGTCCGTGTGTCTGTCCGTACGTCTGTTGTATCACTCTACAGTCTTCAAAAATTGAGATATTGCGCTAAAATTTGGCATAGATAAGACTTGAACGGTCCAAATCGAACTGTATGTAGATATAGCTGTCGTATAAACCGATCTGCCGATAAAGGGTCTAAAGCCCATAGAAGCTGCATTTATTACCCGATTTCGCTGAAATTTGAAACATTGAGTTGTTTAAGGCCTTCCGTCATTGAGTTGCGTTAGGCTCCTCGACGTTCTTATTTAATTTGTGTCAGATCGCTTCAGATTTGAATATAGCTACCATAGAGACCGATCTCTCGATTTAAGGTTTCAGGCCCATAAAAGGCGCATTTATTGTCCGAGGTTTGCACATAGCTGCCATATAGACCGATGTCTCGGTTACAGGTCTTGTGCCCATAAAAATTGCATTTTTTGTCTGATTTCGCTAAAATTTGGTATAGCGAGTTGTGTTATGCTCATTGATACTATTATTAAATTATTGAATACGGT
Source organism: Stomoxys calcitrans (assembly GCF_963082655.1). NCBI lineage: Eukaryota > Metazoa > Arthropoda > Insecta > Diptera > Muscidae > Stomoxys > Stomoxys calcitrans. Next base: position 182,256,649 of record NC_081552.1, on the reverse strand, counting down.
TCGGATCGGTCTAGATTTGGATATAGGTGTCATATACACCGATCTGTCGATTTAGGGTCTAAAGCCCATAAAAGCTACATTTATTACCCGATTTCGCTGAAAGTTGAAACATTGAGTTGTTTTAAGCCTCCCGACATCCGACTCAATTATAGTTCAGTTTGAACGATATTTAGATATAGCTGCTATATAGACCCATCTGCCGATTTAGGGTCTGAAGTCCATAAAAGCTGTATATATTACCCGATTTCTCTGAAATTTGAAAAATTGAGTTGCTTTAAGCCTTCCGACATTCGACCCGAATACGATTCAGATCGGACAATGTTTAGATATAGCTGCCATATAGACCGATATTTACATATAGAGGTGCTATATAGACCGAAACGTCGATTTAGGGTCTAAAGTTCATAAAAGCTGTATATATTACCCGATTTCTCTGAAATTTGAAAAATTGAGTTGCCTTAAGCTTTCCGACATTCGACCCCAAGATGGTTTAGATCAGGCAATATTTAGATATAGCTGCCATATAGACCGATCTGCCGAAAAGCCCATAACTGCATTTGTTACCCGATTTCGCTGAAATTTGAAAAATTGAGTTGCTTAAGCCTTCCGCCGTTCGAATCTAATATGGATCAGATCGGACCATATTTAGATATAGCAGCCATATTGGCCGATCTGTCGATTTAAGGTCTGATTCCCATAAAAGCTGCATTTATTACCAGATTTCACTGAAACTTGAAAGAGTGAGTTATTTTAGCGTCCCGACATCAGATCTAAATATGTTTCAGGTCGGACTATATTTTGATATAGCTGCCATATAGATCGATTTGCTAATTTAGAGTCTTAAGCCCAAAAAAGCTGCCATTTTTACCCGATTTCGCAGAAATTTGGGACAGTGAGTTGCGTTAGGACCCACGACATTCTTGTTTAATTTGTCTCAGATCGGTTCAGATTTGGATATAACTGCCATATAGACCGATGTCTCGATTTAAGGTCTTGTGCCAATAAAAGTGGCATTTGTTGTCCGATTTCGCTGAAATTTGGTACAGCGTGTTGAGTTACGCTCCTCGATAGCCCTGTTCAATACGGCCCGGATTGGTCCAGATTTAAATATAGCTGCTATGTATACCAATCTGCCGGTTTAAGGCCCATAAAAGGTGAATTTATTAACAGATTTCATTGAAATTAGGGACAATGAGTTGCGTTGGATTCTTCGACATTCGTACCGAATAAGGCTATGATCCGTCTATATTTCGATATAACTGTCATATAGACTGTTCTCTCGATTTAAGGTCTTGGGCCAATAACAGGCGTATTTGTTGTCCGATATCGTTGGAATTTGGTATAGCAAGTTGTGTTATGCTCCCCAACATTCGTGTTCAATATGACCCAGATCGGTCCAAATTTGGATATAGGTGATATAAAGGTGAATTTTTAAGAGCTATAGGAAAGTTAAAATAAACACACACACACACACACAAAGTTCATAAAAATGCATGAAATCGTTATTTGAGTCGATAGTACGGTCTATATATTTTAATGTTGGAAGATTATTTCATGCAAATGTTGACCGTGACTGCACCACAAATGGTCTATCCGTTTAGTCCAATTTTGTCATACTCTTCCAAAATTTCGGCGGGTACCTCACGAATCAATGCTTCAATGTTGTCTTCCAATGCGTCAATTGAAGCGGGCTTGTGTCTATAGACATGCGCTTAAACATAACGCACGATCTAGGCGGCCAATTGACCGGTCCCGAACGTGAACAAAAATGTACACCGAACTCGCCTCTCAATAAGTTCATTGTTACGCGTGCTGTGTGGCTCTTGCATTTTGGGCAAAAAAAGTTGGATATCATCTCACGGTAGCGTTCACCATTCACAGTAACGTTACGATTCGCATCATCTTTGAAGAAGTACGGTTCAATGATGCCACTAGCAGAGAACCGCACCGAACTGTGACTTTTTCTGAATGAACTCCAAAATCGACAATTCTGCTTCTTTACGTACCCATTGAGTCAAAAATTAGCTTCGTCGCTGAAGAATAAGAAGCGCGCGATGAACTTTCTTAGCAGCTCACGCATTTTGATGATAAAATTCAATAATTTGCAAGCGTTGTTCGTTTTTCATGGTTACATTATATACCTAACAGAAGATGTTTGTCGGGGAAACAAAGCACGAAACGTGCGTGAGCTGTTTAAGCCAGTGTTGTCAAAAAGATAATGACTTAAAAATCACCCTTATATGCCGATGGAGATTCGAATAAATGATGCAGTTTGCACCGTATTATAACGAAAGGTGGTTAATATGTATATATCTGAGGTGGTGGGTATCCAAAGTTTGGACTGGGCCTAACTTAGGACATTTTTACTTCTTTTTTTACACTAGTTTATAGTGGCAATTTGGAATCGGACTCATTAAGATCGCCTCGCTTCACATGTACATTTTCCCATCCCCTAAGTCAGACCATTCCTTAAGAAAATAAGAACCTAAATTGCAAAACCGGAGCTAAATTGCAAAATTGGTCACTGGAGCTGAAGGTGCTCGAAGAAACCCATCACGCCTTGCTCCCTTAGGAGGGAGGACGGGACTTACACCGTGAGTGGGCAGGAGACGGTGGAACTTTGATGGAGGCTCATTTTCCAGGTGGCCAAGAAGAGGTCCGCGATCAAGGTATCGTAATACCTACTTATGTTGTCATAACGGATGACCTCATCAGGGACATTGTTGACGTGGAGAAGATGTGTGGGCAGTCCGCACTTTCCGGACATTTAAGTCAGCCGAATCTGACGGTATTATCCCGGCACTGCGGGACAGGGTGACTCCAAGGGAGTAGCTTGATCGGATTTTCTGAACGAGCCTGGCATGGTCCTACATACCAAGGGCATGGAGGGACGTCAATGTGGTCTTTATCCCCAAGGCGGGAAGAATAAGCCACAGTAAAACGGAGTATTATAGGCCTATTAGTCTGTCATCGTTTTTGCTGAAAACACTGATTGACCTTAAACTGAGAGGGGGGGCTGACGCCGGAAATCTTTAGTGGGGCTCAACATGCATACCTCAAAGGCAGATCGGTGGAGACGGCCCTTTACGAGGTGGTACAGGAGGTCAAGACACCTCTCCGACACAAGAGTACACTTTGGCGGCCTTTTTGGATATTGAGGGGGCCTTCAAAAATGTGGAGATAGGATCGATAGTCGCCGCACTGGACCGCATGGGGATTCACTCCATAATCTCCCAGTAGACCAATAATAAGCTTGAAGAAGGAGTAAATGCCCCTTTGAAGGAAGGGAGAATTTATCCTTCTCAAGATTTTAATTTTAATTGATTATATATATTTTTTATAAAGTCTAATCCATGCCAAACGATTAACGTCCTAGCTGGATTAAGATCGATATTTTATATTTATGGCCTGTTACAGAGATATCCCATACCGGACGACAAGCGTCTAAGTTGGATATTAACTGTCTAGGCAAATTTTATGTTCGATGAAAAAAACAAAACGCCGTAAAGCTCCGCTTAAAAATTAAAGTTCTTTATTAGTCGGCAGTTTCTATCGAATCAACTAGATTACAAGGGACTCTTTCTTATATAGATTTCTCATCGAGTTGGACAGTTGTTACATGTACATATGAGTGTTTAATGGAGAGTAAGAGTAATGAAAATATATGATATTACATGAGTGACAACTAAGACATAACAAAAAATGAGAATGAGTACTTTTATAAAGAGCAAAAGAGATAGATCATATTGAATGAGTGTAAAATTTAATCATAACATTCGAGTGATAATAACAGTTGACTGAAAAAGTATTCGCATTAATTTTAATATTTGGAACAACAATCAAAACATAAAATAATAAAAATTGTATAAATTTAATCAAAAATCAAAATAGTTTTGTGTAAATATTACAATATATAAAAATAAATGGTTGTGGGAACTGAGCATCTGCTACACACTCCCCCTCTGCCTCAGAAATCGTCCCGATGATGTGGCAGCACCTTTAGAACTTAGGCGTTTTTTAATATTTGTTTCCTCTGCCGTAGGGATCGTCTTTGGGTATGTTGTTGGCGTGTTGCATAGGAATAACCTTTTGTTGTTTCTTTGTTTGTTTCATGCGAATGGTCTGTTGTTTCTTCGTTGTTTGTTGCATGAACGTGGTCGGTTGTTATTTCTTTGTTGTCTGTTGCTCTTTTTGGCACCTTCTGACGAGCTCCATGTGTCCTTTCGTAGATCGGATTGTCGTCATGACCTCCGTACAGCGTTATGTCGGATGTATGAAAAGTTCCTATTGGCTTATCGGGTGTATCCACTGATGCAATGGTATAACACGAAGATCCGTGCTTTGCTATAACGATGAAGGGTCCATCACGTCGAGGCACAAATTTCGAAGTAATATTGCTAGACTTTTTGCTAAGGATGTGAGTGGCAACTAAAACCTTATCTCCAACATTAATTTCTTTTTGAGGACATCTTTTCATGTCTGCATACAATTTATTTTTGTCCTGCATTTGTTCTTCTGCTTCTCTGGCTAATGTTAAGGAATCAGCTAAACGAACTAAATGTGGAGTTATTTGTGGTACAAAATTTTCAGCTCTAACAATCGCCCTTAAATCATTTTGTACTTCAAATGGTGTTCTCAATTCTCTGCCAAATGTAAGATAAGCTGCTGAGTAGCCAGTTGTAGCACATTTTGATGAATTCATTGCAAATCGTATAGATGCCAGATTTAAGTCCCAAGTGGTATGGGCACGCTTGACACAGATAGAAAGTTGCACCTTAAGGTCTCTATTTTTACGTTCGACCGGATTGGCTTCCGGGTGGTAAACTGGTGTGAAAGTTTGGCGGATTCCCAAACAGTAGCATAACTTCTGCATGACTGCGGATACAAATTGTGGTCCATTATCCGAGTGAATTCTGCGGGGTATTCCATATCTTAAGAGTACTTCGTTGAGCAATATAAGAGCACACTTTTCAGCAGAAGCTTCTTTGAGAGAAAAAAGTTCAGTCCACCGACTGCAAAGATCTTCTATAATAAAAATCCATTGATTACCTTTTGAGGTTCGTGGTAGTGGACCAAATAGGTCAATTGCAATGGTTTCAAATCGTTTTTTACTATTGACGGTTTGGACAAGACCTGCGGGTTTCATATTAGATGGCTTGTAGCGCTTACACTCAATGCAGTCTTTTACATATTCAGATATGTCTTTCCTCATTTTTGGCCAATAATAAAGCTGAGTTATTCGGTTTATTGTCCTTTCGATCCCATAATGGCCTGCTGTTGGAACATCGTGATAATTATATAAGACTTCTTTACGCATGGATTTCGGAACGACTAGTTGACCGTTCTCACTATCTTCCTCTGCACAATATCGATATAGCACGCCGTCTAACATTATATAGCCCCTATCTGTATATCTAAGCGTATTTTCGTCATTATCCTCAAAAGACTTTATTATGGGCTGTAGATCTGGGTCTTCCAATTGTAATTTCCGAAATTCTTCCGCTCCTTTTCTCGGGAAGTCAATGTGTATCGATAAACATTCACACTTCACCTCGCTATGATGACATGGTGGTCTTGATAGTGTATCAGCCACACAATTTTGTCGAGCAGGCGTATATGCAAGTTTAATATTGAAAGTCTGTAACAATAAGGCCCATCTCGCCAGACGGCCTGTTGGACTTTTTAGGCTGAATAGCCATTTTAGGGGTTGGTGATCTGTCAGTATTAAAACTTCGGAACCTTCAATGTATCCTCTGAACTTTTGCACAGCCCAAACCACGGCAAGTGCCTCCCGTTCTGTGGTTGAATAATTTCTTTCAGCGGGTAACAGTAAGCGGCTGGCATACTCTATGGTTCTTTCGGATTCTTTCTCCCCCTGGAGCAAAACAGCCCCAAGCGCGTAATTGCTCGCATCGGTTTTGAGGACGAAGGGCAGTTCTTCGTTAACCTGTTGTAAAATGGGTGGTGACGTTAACATTCTCTTTAGCGTATTGAAAGCTTCTTGCTGTTTTTCTCCCCAGTTCCATTTTGCATTCTTTTTGGTAAGGTCCGATAAAGGCTTTGCTATATTTGCGAAGGAGGGTATAAAACGCCTATACCAAGAGCAAGTCTGCATAAATGACAGAACTTCTTTAGCAGTTTTCGGATTGGGCCGATTGTTTATTGCATCGGTCTTTTCTTTATCTACTTCCAAGCCGTGTCTCGTGAGAATATGCCCGAGGTATTTTACCTCCGATTTACAAAAGAAACATTTCTCTCTGTGTAATCGAAAGCCGAAATTCTTAAGCCTTTGAAAAGTTTGCTTAAGCTCAGATATATGGGATTGAAAATCTTTTGAGCATATAATGATATCGTCGAGATATGCCAAAATTAAAATGTCTGGTAAACTGGCTTTAAATTTGTCAATAAGCCGCTGAAAGGTTGCCGGCGCATTCTTCAAACCAAACGGCATACGATTAAAAACATAGATTCCGAATGGAGTTGTGAAAGCAGTTTTCAATCTGTCTTTTTCGGCTACCTTTATTTGCCAATATCCTGAACGAAGGTCAAGTGTGGACATAAAAGGAGTTGTTTTGGCTGCGTGCAAGAGGTCGTCGATTCGGGGAAGCGGATATGTGTCGGTTGTTGTGATTGCATTGAGACGACGATAGTCTACACATAACCTGACAGTGCCATCTTTCTTAGGAATTAGTACCACCGGAAATGACCAAGGTGATTCAGTTTCCTCAATTATTCCGCTTTCTAGCATCTTTTCCAGTTCCTGCTTTAGTAGAATCTTCATTTTTGGAGATAGTCTATATGGAGGATTCGAAATCGGTTCGTGATTTTCTGTTTTGATGTGGTGTTCGACTTTGGATATGGGTATTTGGATGTCATCAAATATATTACATTCATCCAACAGCAGTTTATTTAAAACGACTTTTTGACTTTCTTTTAAATGGAGACCTTCATTCGATCGTAGTTTGATATCGAACGAGTTAAGTTCCAACGATGTAAATATTTCGTCACAATAGCTCTCATATCTCGTTTTCTTGAGTGGAGGAAATAATTCAGAATTTTTGGGAGTCTCGATATCATCTGGGATTGAACTTTCAAATATTTTATTAATGCCACCAGGCGAATATTCGTTGTTTTTGTTCTCGAACCAAGATAAAAATGCGTCCAACTCTTCAGGTTTTTCTTGGATTTTCTCCACCATAGATATACTAGTTTTCAGCACAGAGGAATGTGATTTAAAACTAAATATTTGTTTCGGGTCGTCTTTGAAATACCACGTATGCTGAGCTAAATCTAAGACCATGCCACATTCTTTTAGGAAATCGACACCCAACAGTGTCCTGTTTCCAATGGCGTTTGGCAAGCATATGAACCGAATCTTTTTGAATCGTTTGCCTATAATTATGTCAACCAATGTCGAGTACACCACCTCGTTTCGGGCTATGCCATCGGCTAAAACTATTTCGGCATTGACTTTCTGAAATGGGATCCCCTTTTGAATCAATTTTTGGTACAATAAAAATCCAGCGACACTTGTTCTGGCCGCGGTATCAAGATAAGCTTCTCCATTTAGACCATTAATATTGACATCAACCAAAGGAACATCACTTCCAACCAATGGAGTATGTAACGAATTAAAGTCCAGAGCTTGCTCTTTAACATTATTAGAGTCCTTGTTACAATTTGGACAATTTGAGCGGTAATATCCTTCCGCACCACAACCATAACAGTTAATTTTCGTCTCTGAGACTTTAACGTGTTTATGTTTCTCAGCCTCTATTTTTTTAAAACAGTTTTCTGCCAGATGATTCTTCTTTCTGCAGTACGTGCAACGTAAACAGGGCTTTTCTACATTTTCTGAGTGTTTCGGCTTAGATTCCTTGGTGTCCTGTCTGTTTTCAGAGATAGTCATTTCTATTTCCCTGGCTTGCTGTAACAGATCCTGGAAGGTGCGTACGCTATCTCTGCTAACTTTCCCTCGGATTTGCAAGCTTAACTGACCGAATAACATATCTAGCATAGTTTTTTCGGATACTTTTTCGGATAATTGTGCGAAAAGTCGCCGCTTTCTGCACACAAACATATCTGTAGATTCAAATGACTTTTGCTTTTCCTGACATAATTCATTAAATATTCTCCAGTCAGGTTTTATGGGTGCAAAAGATTTCTTCAACAAATCTACGGCGTCATTAAATGTTCGGGCTTCATTCTGAACCCCTTGCCACCACGTAGATGCATAGCCTTCTAGGAGCAATGGAAGGCTAGTTAGCGCTAGGAAATCTGATATATTTTCGGCGTCTTTATACACCAGTATAGTGGCCAGAAAATCCTCAACTTTTGTGGAATTGCGTCCACCAGAAAATCTCGCAGTACAATTGCTGAAAGTGGCTTTAGTGTCCTGTCTGTTTGAGACACCTCCCAACAGTTGTCTAAATTGGGCGTCACTCAACACTATATTGGGCTGAGTTGGCGGATAACCCATAGGGATCTGGTTTGAAACAGATCTGGCTCGCGTAGAGCTACTACCTGGAAGACCATTAGCTGAAGATGATGTTCTCTGTGCCTGCTTTGAAAGAGACGCCTCGTCGTTTCGAGCCAATTGTTCGTTAATTTGATTGTTATTGTTTGCAGTCGCTTGTTGAGATTGCGAAGAAAGTGGTGTAGAAGAATTATTTTCTTCACCTAGAGGAATTAATTGGCTTTCAGGTACCGCCGGATTATTTCTAGGACTTCTTCGTATCATTTTGTGAAAATCCCGTTTACTTTTGTATTTCTTAATATTGGGAAACCCTGTTTAAACACTCAAGAGCGAGGATCCACGTAAGCCTCTTTTACAAATGTAATATTTGAGAAAGAGAGAGAGGTTTAAAGCACCACTAATAAAGCAATGATGAGTGATTTGGAACAAATGAGGTGCGAATATTTGGAGAAACAACAACAAACACTGTTACACAGAATGTGATGGAGAGCCAAACAACAACAGGTACTGCTTGTGGGCTCCAAAATCAAAATACGCAACGACAAAGCTGCTTGTGGGCTCCGAAACCAGACCAAACAACAACAAAACTGCACTGTTAAGAAAACAACAAGACCAAGTTGACTGCGTTGTGTATATCGATGATAGAAACAAATGTGATTGTAGCAACAACACTGGGACCACAAACAGCACAACTTCGTCATATGATAGAAAAACGGCAGGCTTGTTTAATTCACGTGCAATAGCACTTTTGAAATTGTGATTCCTCGATGTTGAAAGCAATTTTTTTTTTTTATTGACAAATTTATTTCTTTCGTTTTTGTTGGGCGCCAATGAAGAAGGAGTAAATGCCCCTTTGAAGGAAGGGAGAATTTATCCTTCTCAAGATTTTAATTTTAATTGATTATATATATTTTTTATAAAGTCTAATCCATGCCAAACGATTAACGTCCTAGCTGGATTAAGATCGATATTTTATATTTATGGCCTGTTACAGAGATATCCCATACCGGACGACAAGCGTCTAAGTTGGATATTAACTGTCTAGGCAAATTTTATGTTCGATGAAAAAAACAAAACGCCGTAAAGCTCCGCTTAAAAATTAAAGTTCTTTATTAGTCGGCAGTTTCTATCGAATCAACTAGATTACAAGGGACTCTTTCTTATATAGATTTCTCATCGAGTTGGACAGTTGTTACATGTACATATGAGTGTTTAATGGAGAGTAAGAGTAATGAAAATATATGATATTACATGAGTGACAACTAAGACATAACAAAAAATGAGAATGAGTACTTTTATAAAGAGCAAAAGAGATAGATCATATTGAATGAGTGTAAAATTTAATCATAACATTCGAGTGATAATAACAGTTGACTGAAAAAGTATTCGCATTAATTTTAATATTTGGAACAACAATCAAAACATAAAATAATAAAAATTGTATAAATTTAATCAAAAATCAAAATAGTTTTGTGTAAATATTACAATATATAAAAATAAATGGTTGTGGGAACTGAGCATCTGCTACAAGCTTTATGGCAGGATTATTAATGCTAGCCTGGGAGATAGTGTGGTCAGAAGGCGGTTTACCAGAGGAACGCCCCAAAGAGGGGTGTTCTCGCCGATTCTATGGAACCTCGTGATTAATGAAATCCTGATGACCTCGGTGGGGATGGCATGAGTATTATCGTTTATGCGGACAACGTAGTGATGCTGGTCCGAGCAGGTTTCTTTCGACGATCAGCGAGATCATAGAAGGGTCGCTGAGTAGGTTGTCGCGATGAGCTACCAGAAATGGGTTGAGGACCAGCCCAGGGAAGACGGAGCTGGTGCTCTTCACGCGTAGATATAAGGTACCGTCTCTGAACTCCGGCTACTCCCTACGGCTGTCGAAGGAGGCGAAGTACCTAGGCATAGTCCTCGATTCGAAACTGTCCTGGAAGAGGAACACCGAGGAAAAAAGCCGTAAGGCTCTGTGCGCTTTTTACTCCTGCAGGACGATGTTCGGAGGGACGTGGGTGGTAACCCCCAAGATGATTTATTGGATGCATATGGCCATCGCGAGACCCATACTGACCTATGGAGTGCTGGTATGGTGGAAGGTCGTAGAGAAGAGAACGCGTGCGAGAGAGTTCGAGAAGGTCCGGAGACAGGCCTGCGTCGGGTTTATATTCGAAACTGCGCCGCCAAGGTTGAGCTTAGGCTGAGGGAGCTCGGCATGCTGAAGGAAGGTGGTTGCGGCCACAGTTTAATTCTGGGTAGACTGAAGAGGATCTCCAACTACCTGGCACCAGTGCCGACATTCGCCATTCGTTTCCCTGGGAGGGATGAATGGAGGGCGAATGCTGAACTTGAAGAGGATGAGACCTCGCTCTACACCGATGGCTCCAAGATGGAGTCAGGTACTGGATTGGGGGTCTACTCTGAAGCACTCAATGTCGGTATGTCTCTGAGACTGTCGGACAAGTGTGCGGTCTTTCAGGCAGAGGTCTGTGCCATTGCAGTAGCCGCAAGGGAAATTCTGTTAAGGGATTTACCGCCCTCAAAACTCAGAATTTATGTGGACAGTATGGCGACGCTCAAGGCCTTGGGGTGAGGATGCGTGGCGGATTGTTTCGAGTCCCTGGATAGGCTCCGGGTCCACGACTTGACGCCGACATGGGTTCCTCGACATGAGAGGAATCCAGGAAATGAGAGGGCGGACGAGGGACGTAGGCTCTCCTTTCTTTTGTGGGTGAACTTGCAAACGTAGCTCTGGTAGGTCTGCTGAGATTTGTTGAAAGAAGAGGATGATTCCGACGGGGGGTGCCATAAGCTACGGCGTAGTTACATCCATGCTTGCGTGCGGATGGGTGTTTCTTCACCTCCCGCTCCGGTTCTCTATTTCTCCTGTTTTTATTTTATTCGTGTATAACCTCTAGTTCGAGGTCTCACATCATCTTTATCTTCCTTTTCTTTCTAGGGTACCACAATGGGCCAGATTGGCCTCCGAGTGAATTCACCTGTGGTGGGCAACCCACTCAATCTAACCTAACCTAAAACTTGATAATTGAAAGACTTTTCGACAAAAAAAAGTAATTGATTTTGTTCAATTTTTGAGTTTTAATATTCGGAAGAAATGCAAAATGGGGAACATCCACTCGATTTTGCTTCCCATTGTAAGTTCATTTGCTGAAATTTTAATTGACACAATTTTGGTGGGTTCCCAAGATTCGACCCGGCCGAACCAAGCACATTTTTACTTGGTTCCTATCATGCTGTCCTTTGCCGACCAGTGTATTCAACTACTACCAATACTACGTTAAAATGTGATAATATCAATAGATGAATTCAAGTGCAAATGATGATTGATACTTACAGTCGATTTAATAGCGGTAGATTGGCAAATGTATCAGCATCAATTTGATAGATATTATTGTTCTCCAGATAGCTGTGGTCCACATAACATCCAGCACAGCAACGAAGAAAAACCAAAAATAAAAATGAAAAAAACAAAAATAGAACACTTGGTAATGGAAAACTTTGAATCTCTGCTCAGATTGTTATTTGCCATTGCCAATTCTCAATACCAAAGCAAATATTTACGTTTGCTTTAGAATTTCTTGTTCCAGCAGCAAATAGCACACAGGCCAGACTACAAGTCGAATGCAACGCTTTGTAAGATGCCTTGTGTATTCAGATTTTTTGCAGATTTGCTTACAAATGACAAGTTCGGAAGTGGAAGTCATAAGTAGTTATTCTTTCCCTTAGTACCAGCCTTTCCTCCCTCTTATTTTTGATACTTACATGCCTTCCAATTGTCGCAGCGATTGAAAAATGTTTCTGGGCAAGCGGGTAATGCGATTCGAGTTCAAATACAAGAAACGCAACGATGGCAAGCCCTCAAATGCTCCCTCCTGCAAGTTAGAAATTTCATTTTCGTTGAGGAACAGTGTAGTCACCTTCGAGAGGCCTTCGAATGCACGACTGGGTATCTCCTCAAAATTGTTGTAGCGCAAATCTCTGCAAAGTGAAAAAGAACAGAAGGGAAACGGAAATGTGTAAGAATAGTAAAGTTAAAGTAAATTTTTGTTGCTATGGTTATGGTTGCTGGGAGTGATTTCGTCACAACTACAAATGGCATGGGATTATGTTACAGTTAGAGTCATGTATTCTTGGAATACATTTCTATATTAGTGTCATAATTATGTCATTGCATTGTTTTTTTATTTCTTCGCTTTAATTAATGAGAACATAAGACTTTGGATAAGAGGATTTAAATTGGCGTACATAATTAAAACAGTTTGCTTAAGGCATGACATTTATTTCAGCAGGGGTTGAATCCTATATAACCAACATGAATCTTGGGCAGCAAGCATAATGGACTATACATTTATTTATCAGAAAATAAATAGTTAGGTACAAGTATATTGGATTATGAATCCATTCAGATCATACCTGCGTTGGATGTCGGAAGTAAAACAAGTATAAGCACGTTAAGTTCGGCCGGGCCGAATCTCATATACCGTTTACCATGAGCTTTTTAAAATATAATGGGGCTCTACTAAGTTATGAACCGATGGGGACCGTACTTATCATGACTGTTAAAATTCATAACAAGTAAAAAGGCATTAAGTTTGGCTACGCCGAACTTTGGATACCCACCACCTCGGGTATATATGTTAACCACCTTTAGTCATAATCCGATGAAATATTCATAATTTATGCACCCATAGTACCTACATCGAAATATGGTCCGATTTCGGCATGGACATTGAGTGCTCTAATAAATGCAAGACAGTGTTCAATTTTGCAGCTGTATCCAAATATAGAACTGAACCATATAGGTCACGAATGTAGAAAAGTCTAACATAAGTCACTGTGAAATCGGACAATAGAAGCGTCTTTTATGGGCCCAAAAACTTAAATCTAGTGATCGGTCTAGCAGCTATATCCAAATCTGAACCGATCTGAGCCGAATTGAGAAAATATGTAGAGTGGCCTTACACAACTCATTGGCCCAAATTTCAGCAAAGTCGGACAATAAATGCGCATTTTGTGGGGCCAAAACTTTAAAACGAGACATCGCTTTACATGGCAGCTATATCCAAATCTAGACCGATCAAAACCAAATTGAAAAAAAATGTCGAAGGGCCAAGCATAACGCACTGTCCCAAATTTTGGTGAAATCGGACAATAACTGCGCCTTTTATGGGCCCAAGACCTTAAATCGAGAGATCGGCCTATATGGCAGCTGAACCGATCTGACCCAAATTAAACAAGGACATCGAGTGGGCTTACACAACTCACTGTCCCAAATTTCAGCAAAATCAGACAAATAATGCGCCTTTTTTGGGCCCAAGACCTGAAATTGAGAGATCGGTCTATATGGCAGCTATATCTAAATCTGGACCGATATGAACCAAATTGAAGAAAAAAATCTCGAAGAGCCTAACACAACTCACTGCCCCAAATTTAGGTGAAATCGGACAGTAAGTGACCCTTTTATGGGCCCAAGACCTTATATCAAGAGATCGGTCTATATGACAGCTCTACCCAAATCTGAACCGATCTGAGCGAAATTAAACAAGGGTGTCGTGTGGCTTTACACATCTTACTGTCACAAATTTCAGTGAAATCCGACAATAAAAGTGACTCTTATGGGTCTTAAACCTTAAATTGGCAGATCGGTCTATACGGGGCTATATTAAGATACCAATATAGCCAATCTTCGAACTATGGACAAAAAAAGAATATGTGCAAAGTTTCAGCTCAATATCGTTATTTTTAAAGAGTGTAGCGTGATCTCAACAGACAGAGGGACAGACGAACCGACATGGCTAGATCGTCTTAGATTTTTAAACACCACGTTCAGCCAAATCGGATAGAGATTGCTCCCCCAAGAGGCTCAAGAAGTCATATCGGAAGATCGGTTTATATGGGAGCTATATCAAGTTATGGGACGATTAAGATCATACTTAACGTGTATTTTGGAAGTCGAATCAAAACTCCATGGGCAAAATTTCAGCCAAATTGAATAATGATTGCGTGCTCTAGGGGCTTAAGAAGTAAAATCGAGGGATGGGTTTATAAGGTAATGAACCGATTTGGATCATACTTAGTACAGTTGTTGAAGGTCATAGCTGAAAAATACCTGCAAGATTTTAGCCAAATCAGATAACAATTGCGGGCTCTAGAGGCTCAAGAATTCAAATCGGGAGATTGGTTTACGTGGGAGCTATGTATATCAGGTACTGGTTCAATTTGGAGCATACATTTGATAGTAATTGCAGATTATAGCAAAATATTATGTGAAAAATGTTAGTAAAATTTCGTGATCTAGATGTTCAAGAAGTATAATTTGAAGATCGGTTTATATGACAGCTATATCAAGTAATAGACGGACCGATTTGAACCACACTCGGCACAGTTGTTGGAAGTCAAAATAAAACATCTCGTGCGAAATTTCAGCCAAATTGGATAGGAATTGCGCCCCCTAGAGGCTCAAGCAGCCAAACCTGGAGATCGAAGATTTTTTTCACATAGATATTGAAAGTCATATTTGGACCATACTTAATTCAGTAATTGCAGATCATAGCAAAACATTATGTGCAAAACTAAAGTATAATCTTATAACCATTGCACCCTCTAGAGGGCGCCCTCAAGAAGCCTAATCTGAAGATCGATTTATATGGCAGCTATATCAAGTAATGGACCGATTTAGACCACATTTGGCATAGTTGTTTGAAGGTAAAACAAAACATCACGTGTGAAATTTTTGACATAGATATTGAATGTTGGAAAAGATGATATTGTGGTAGAATAAAAGGGAATAGGGATAAAAACCTAACAGCTGCGGTGACGGTATCAGGCCGATGCATGTTGTTTGGTACTGAAACATTGACTAGTGACGTAGCTGCATCAGCCTTCACTTGCCGACAAGTGTCTGGTTTGCATATGCTTATTACGATGACGCCGGGTTCGCTTGAGCATAAGACCGATCCCCATTTCAACTTCGCATGTCTGTCTTTTGTCTAAGCCAATGGCCCTCTCAGGGAAGAACATAGACCCTTCGAGGAGCAGAAATAATAACAGGTGCCCGCTTGCAAGTTCTTGAGAAGTTTAGCGCTGCGGATCCTACGACTCTCATCAGTAAGAAGAAAACTCACCTAAATTACTCGGGGACTGGTAGCTGATTAGGTTACTCCAGGTGCCCCATTTCCTTTTTCGGAAACGGTACAGCAGTCATGAAAAAAATTTCAGTTACCTGGCGGACATACTACCCCTCATAGGAAGTAAGGTGAAACAAGTAAAAGCGTGCTAAGTTCGGCCGGGCCGAATCTTATATACCCTCCACCATGGATCGCATTTATCGAGTTCTTTTCCCGGCATCTCTTCTTAGGCAAAAAAGGATATAAGGAAAGATTTGCTCTGCTATTAGAGCGATATCAAGATATGGTCCGGTTTGGACCACAATTAAATTATATATTGGAGACCGGAGCGACCTTTGGGGGCTCAAGAAGTAAAATAGAGAGATCGATTTATATGGGAGCTGTATCAGGCAATAGACCGATTCAGACCATAATAAAAACGTATGTTGATGGTCATGTAAGGATCCGTCGTACAAAATGTCAGGCAAATCGCATAAAAATTGCGACTTCTAGAGGCTCAAGAAGTCAAGATCCCAGATCGGCAGCTATATGAGGTTATGAACCGATTTGAACCTTATTTGGCACAGCTATTGAAAGTCATAGTAAAATACGTCATGCAAAATTTCAGCCAAATCGGATAAGAATTGCGTCCTCTAGGAGCTCAAGAAGTCAAGTCCCTAGAACTTTTTATATGACAGCTATATCAGGTTATAAACCGATTTGAACCATACTTGGCACAGTTGTTGGATATCATTATAAAAATACTTCGTGCAAGAATTCATTCAAATCGGATAAGAATTGCGACCTCTAGAGGCTCAAGAAGTCAAGACCCAAGATCGGTTTATATGATAGCTATATCAAGTTATGAACCAATTTGACCCATACTTGGCACAGTTGTTGGATATCATAACAAAACACGTCGTGCAAAATTTCATTCCAATCGGATAAGAATTGCGCACCCTAGAGGCTCTAAAGACTCAAGAAGTCAAGTCCCAAGATCGGTTTATATGACGGCTTTATCAGGTTATGGACCGATTTGATCCATACTTGGTACATTAGCTTGGCTAGATCGACATAAAATCTCACGATGATCAAGAATTTATATACTTTATCGGGTCTCAGACGAATATTTCGAGTGGTTACAAACAGAATGACGAAATTAGTATATCCCCATCCTATGGTGGAGGGTATAAAAAGTAAATTCAAAATTCATTAAATTCGCTTTATGATGGCGGTTTTTATGGAAGAAAAGGTTTGCATACCTATAATCAATGGCATGGGATAGTGGGTGGAATCAATGCTCAGTTGAGATGTACCGTTGCTCCCTAAAAAATGGGGAGATCTTGCTTGGAGCAGCAGTTGACTTGGTCAATAAGATATATCTGGTCTGAGGGATTATTTTGTAATAATCCCTCACATCCCGAACCCATACATAGTAGCCTAAGGGACTGCAATCGCCATCTTTAAACCATCGACTGGCAGATCAGTAGGTTGAATGAGGCTGATGGCAACCGGAGTCATTCAGTGATTGTGCTGTTCTCCGACCGCCTCGAAGACCTCAAGAAGTCTAAAAAATTTGAACCTACGGGTTCAACACGGTGAAGCTAATGGTTGTAGAAGCCTGGGAGATGGAGATTCAGAAGACGACACAGCAGTTGTTGCTGAAGACTTGTTTCAGCAGCTATCATCCACATCGTTGAGAGGTAGGTTTAGGTTCGGTAAGGTGGAAAAAGTCCCCATGGCACTATGAACATACACCTAGCTATACACGAGCTTGTTCCCCTATAAGAGCTTGACGAGTATCTCCACCTCCACCGTACGGGCAACGACAAAGGAGACTGAGCTGGCAAAATATCGATGGCACTATCGATACTATCGTTGTCGATAGTGCCTGAATATCGATTGATATTTTTGCTTTCGATGCTATCGGGAGAGTAATTTTTTTTGCAAAATTAACCAAAAATAAGCGATACGACACTAAATGTATTCTTTAAGATATATTGCGCCTAATGAGGGCGCAATTTTCATTCGATTGGGCTAAAATTGATTGATGCCAACGTGCAGAATGTATGTCTCCTTTGTGACCAGGGACCACATGACACACGTCACCTGTTTAACTGCCCATCCAGACCCACTCGTCTCAGACCCAGATCCCTCTGGGTCGGAACTGTTAGCTCCGATTTGCGTGGTGTTCTTCGTCGTAACCAGAAGCCCAGCTAGAAGCTACTGGGCGCTTCCACAGGTTGCTGATTGTGGCATGTTTCGTATGCAGAGTTGCTGCAATTGCAGTCTCGGGCAATCAACTATATCGAGAGGGGAGTCTCAGTGATAAGTTGAGACCGGCTCTTGCATAAATACTGAGTGTCATGATACTCGACATTACAAGGCGAGCTATTGGCACCTATAAATAACTCATGGCCATGACGTTCCCGCGACGATTGGGCCCTTGAACCGTAATGCGCTTGCGCACCTTTAATCTTGGCGAGGTTTAATACCTCCACAAACAGAGATATGGCTACAAAAACCAGATGTGTTGGAATTGGAATATCAACGAGAGAGTGAGCTGCTTATTAATATTTTATAAGTTGCTATCTGACGATCAGCAAATCAACCGCCATCTTTTGTCTGGAATTGGCTGAAAGTACTAGATGCTACCTTTGCTTCCGAGAATAATATTGGAAAGCCATGTGACTGGTGAGTATTGGATGACCACAGGTTCACAGCCAAACCATGTCTGGTCTAAATTGGTTCATGACCTGATAAAGCTCCCATATAAACCGATCTCGGATCTTGCCTTTTTGTGCCTTTAGAGGGCGCAATTATTATCCGATTTGTCTGAAATTTTGCATGAATCAGTCTGTTTCAACTTCCAGCAACTGTTCCATGTACGGTTCAAATTGGTTCATGACTAGATATAGCTCTCATATAAACCGATTCCGGATCTTGACTTATTGATTCTTTACAGTGCGCAATTCTCAACCGATGTGGCTGAAATTTTGCTTGATGTGTTTTGTTTTAACTTCCAACAATCTTGCCAAGCATGTTCTTAATCGGTTCAAAACCTGATATAACTTCCATGTAAACCGATCTCGTATCTTGCCTTCTTGACCCTCTAGATGTTGCAATTATTATCCGGTGTGGCTGAAATGTTGCATGAAGCGTTTTGTTTTAACTTCCAGCAACTGATCCATATGTGGTTCAAATCGGTTTATTGCCGATTTCGGATCATGACTTCTTGAACCTCTAGAGGGCGCAATTATTATCCGCTTTGGCTGAAACTTTGCATGAAGTGTTTTGTTCTATCAACGGTTCCATATATGGTTTACATCGTTTCACTACCTGATATAGCTCCCCTATATACTGAACTCGGATCTTGACTTCTTAAACTGCTAGAGGGCGTAATTATAACCCGTTTTTGCTGAAATTTCACACAACGAATTCCACTTTGGTCCCAAACAGCCAAACCAAGTAATCAATCGGTTCTTAACTTGGTATAGCTCCAATAGCATACCAATTTGTATCCATTTTCCTTTGTTTGCCTTTAAAGAGATATGGAGTAATGGACTTGACAAATGCTTTCCATGGAGGAAGGCATATACAATTCGGTCCGGCCGAACTTAGCACACTTTTACTTTTTTGTGTATTATCTTATTTAATTGGTTTACGCTTTAACTTTAAATTATCTTTTATTTAAAAATCAATTTGTGTTTGTTTGTATGTTTGTGTGTCCCTTATAGACTCAGAAACGGCTGAACCGATTTTCTTGAAATTTCCCAGATGGTGTATAATGATTCCGTGGTAAAAATAGGGTACTAAATTTTTTGATATCTGAAGGGGGGCGGACCCTCCCCCTTACCCTAATTTTCAGAAACGCCAGATCTCGGAGATGGGTGGTGCGATTTAAGCGAAATTTTGTGTGCTCTAAAGTACCCTAAAAATAAAAATTTGGTATCCAAATTTCGGATGGGGTACCTAGGGGGGGCTGCCCCACCCTAAAATATGTGCTCAAATGAAAGGTATTTAGGATAAGAAAACGTATCTGATATCCAATTGTCGAACCAAGTGCTAGGGGGACCACCCCAACCCCCAAAACACCCCTAAATCGGACATATTTACCGACCATGGCAATATCGGACTCAAATGAACGGTATTTGCGAGTAGAATACGAATCTGATATCCAAATGTGGGACCACGTTTCTGGGGGGGCGTGGACCCCTTCCCCAAAGCACCCCCCAAACAGGACTTATTTACTGACCATGGCAATATGGGGCTTACATAAAAGGAATTTGAGTGTACAATTAGAATCTGATATCCAAATGTGGGACCAAGTGATTGGGGGCCGCCTCTCCCCAAAAACATCCCCAAAGGGGACAAATTTACGACCACAGCCATATGGGGCTCAAATGAAAGGTCTTTGGGAGTAAAGCACGAATCTGATATCAATATTTGGGAAAAGTGTCTATGGGGCCACACCACAACACCACCCAAATAGTAATTTTTTGCTGACTTTTGCAATATGAGGCTCAAATAAGAGGGTTTTTAGAGTAGAACACGAATCCAATAAATATATATTGGCCAAGGCCAACTCACTGAGTGGCCGATCATCCCTCAAAACACCCCCCAAGCCGGTCATGTTTGCCGACTATGAAAATATGGGGAATATAGGGAACGTCCCACCACCATAACAACCCCCAAATAGGACGTATTTGCTCCCCAAGACAATTTGTGTCTTAAAGAGAGTGGAACTAAATATTCATAGTTTTAAGGGCCAATACCAGAAACCGGACATATTTGCTGACTTTTGCAATAAGGAGTTTAAATGAGATTAGAAAACGAATTTGATATTCAATTTTGAGGGCAATGGCAATATGGGGTTCAAATAAATGATATATAGATAAATGAGAATAGAGCACGTTGCTGATATATTTTCCGGGCTTAGTATTTGGGGGACCACCCCAATTCTCACAACACCCCTAAATCGGACATATTTAACAACCATGTCAATGTAGAGATTAAATGAAAGGTATTGGGGGGTAGAGCAAGAATTGAAACCCACTTTCGGGACCAATTTTCTGGAGGTCAACCCCTTTCCCAAAATACCCCTCAAGCAGCATTTTTTAGTGACCATCACAAAATGGGGCTCAAATAAAGGTATTTGGGAGTAGAATACTAATTTGATATTAAAATTTAGGACCATGTATTTAGAGCATCACCCCTTCCTCAAAACACCCCGCAAAGGGTAAAAATTTTTCGACCAATGCCAATATGTGTTATTTAAGATTAGAAAACGAATTTGATAACCTATTTTTGGCCATGTGTTTGGGGGACGCCTCATCGTGTAAACTTCCCAAATCCAATGGCAATATGGGGTTTAAATAAATGGTATTTGAAAGAAAAGCACGATGCTGATATTTTTCAGGGCCAAGTGCCTGGGGGACCTCCTCACCCCCGAAAACACCCCAAAATCAGATATCATGAGAGTAGCGGGCTGAAATGAAGTATTTAATGAATGGAGTACACTTTACATCCAAACATAAATTCGTAGACCAATAAAAATCATATGGGATTCGGACAAATGCATTTATATTGTTAAACAATTAGTCAAGCGATATAGTACAATATTTTCGTAGGATGGTATTTCACTAAAAGCCCTTTAATTGTTGAAAATAAATATTCCAAGGAAACGTTTGTTCCATATAGAGTAAAAGAAGGCGCAGCGGAGCGGGCGCGGGTCAGCTAGTTTGCTATATAATTTTTTTTTTCCGTTGTATTCGCTGTGTTCAATAATGGCCGCATTGGCAATCGAAGATCCATAGTAATTCATATGCTTTTTTCTGAAAAGTAGTGTACTTTTAGTTGATTGTGGTGATTGCTTTATATCATTTTAAATATTTTTTTTCGAATTTTTTATTTTTTGAAAGGATCAACAACTTTTTCTTGAATTGTGGCAAACACGAGCACACAGCTTCCCTCTTAAATATCCAAGTGCTTGCAACCGCAAAGCTTTCATTTCCTCAAATTTTGTGAAGCATTTATCGACGTTTTACCAACCAATATATAATACCAAGAAAATGGAATAAAGAATAAAAGATGTACAAGAAAATTATAGCTACCATGTACCCATAGAGTTGTATGTGGCTCGGGGCATAAAGCGCAAAATCAACATCAAACTAAACCTCTGTAATAAAAAGCTCTTTAAAGGGCACTTTTTTTTGTTTGAAATTTATGTTTTTATGCCCTTTACCATAGGATGGGGGTATACTAATTTCGTTATTCTGTTTGTAACTCCTCGAAATATTCGTCAAAGACCCAATAAAGTATATATATATTCTTGATCGTCATGACATTTTAAGTCGAACTAGCCATGTCCGTCCGTCTGTCTGTCGAAAGCACGCCAACTTTCGAAGGAGCAAAGCTAGCCGCTTGAAATTTTGCAAAAATACTTCTTACGTCAGTTGGGTTTGTAAATGGGCTATATCGGCCCATGTTTTGATATAGCTGCCGATCTGGGATCTTGAGTTCTTGAGCCGATAGAGGACACAATTCTTATTCGATTTGGCTGAAATTTTGCATGAGATGTTTTATTATGACTTCCAACAACTGTGTTTGAGTATGGTCAAAATCGGTCCATAACCTGATATAGCTGTCATATAAACCAATCTGGGGTCATAACTTTTTAAGCGTCTAGAGTGCGCAATTCCTATCCGATTTGGCTGAAATTTTGCACGACGTGTTTTCTTATGACATTCGATAACTGCGTTAAGAATAGTTTAAATCGGTCCATAACCTGATATAGCTGCCATATAAACCGATCTGAGGTCTTGACTTCTTGAGCCTCTAGAGGACGCAGTTGTTATCCGATTTGGCTGAAATTTTGGATGAGTTGTTTTGTTATGACTTTCAACAACTGTGCTAAGAATAGTTCAAAACGGTTCATAACTTGATATAGCTGCCATATAAACCGATCTGGGGTCTTGACTTCTTGAGCCACTAGACGACGCAATTATTATCCGATTTGGCTGAAATTTTGTTCAATGGATTCTCTCATGACCTTTTACATACGTGTTTATAGCCTAATACAGCTCCCCTATAAACCGATCTCCCTATTTTACTTCTTCAGCCCCTAAAGTGTGCAAATCTTACTAGATTTGGCTGAAATTTTACACAATGACTTCTACTATGGTCTCCAATATTCGGTTCAATTATGGTCCGAAATGAACCAGAACTTGATATTTTTCTAATAACTCAGCAATTCTTTACTTTTATCCTTTGTTTGCCTAAAAAGAGATACCGTGGCAAGAGCTCGACAAATGCGATCCATGGTGGAGGCTATATTAAATTCGGCCGGGCCGAACTTAGCACGCTTTTGCTTGTTTGTTGAATAATAAAGCTTTTCAAGAATTCCTGATGGCCTAGTTTTTATTTTTATCAAATGAATATTAAATGCATTAAAGGTGTGCTGGTTCAAAGCCAATATTAGAAAAATACTAAAATAAGTAAAAACACATTAAGTTGGTTAAGTTGGATATCCCCCATGTTATACTTCTAAGCATATATAATCAAATGCAAGTGCAAATTTTGCCCGTGAACATTCAATTGAGGAACAGTTGCCAATTTCTCACATATAAATGAGTGCTGTCTGATTCGAGTTCTTCTGTTTATAGCCGATTTCAAAAGGGATAGCCGCAGTGCGACACCTTTTGGAGAGAAGTTTTTATATGGCATAGTACCTCACAAATGTCGCTCTCAATATTGGGAAGACTAGGATAAGTATAGATCCTAATACTAAAACATCAGGCAGTGCAGGGGCGAGAAACCCAAGACAGCGTGACGAACAGGGACCCGACGACGGAACCATCAACGACTTTCCCGAGATTAGGAAGTCTAAGATGGATAAAGATTTTAATGTTGAAACATCAGACAGTACATTGACAGGGAACTCAACGCGGCCTCACGCACAGGGAGCAGACGATGAGACCATAACCTATTCCCAAGAAGCCCATTTACTCAATATTTGGAAGACTGGTATAGACAATGATTCAAAAGTCTCAGTGAGAGGCCGGGCGGCACTGCCTGATGCTCGATATGACAAGGCGAGTTATTGACGCCTGTAAATAACCAATGGCCACCCTGTTCCCGCAGCGATCGGTCCTTTGACCGGAACTAGCTTGTTCACCTACAGGACATCGAGACATTCTAAACAAATGACATCGAACACTTATCCCTCTGTGCAAAGTTTCAGCTCAATATCTCTATTTTTAAAGACTGTAGCGTGATTTCAACAGACAGACGGACGGACATTGCTAGATCGTCTTAGTTTTTTACGCTGAACAAGAATGTATATATTGGGTTGCCCAAAAAGTAATTGCGGATTTTTTAAAAGAAAGTAAATGCATTTTTAATAAAACTTAGAATGAACTTAAATCAAATCTACTTTTTTTACACTTTTTTTCTAAAGCAAGCTAAAAATAACAGCTGATAACTGACAGAAGAAAGAATGCAATTACAGAGTCACAAGCCGTTGAAAAAATTTGTCAACGCTGACTATAAGAAAAATCCGCAATTACTTTTTGGGCAACCCAATACTTTATAGGGTCGGAAATGGATATTTCGATGTGTTGCAAACGGAATGACAAAATGAATCTACCCCCATCCTTCGGTGGTGGGTATAAAAAGCGGCTTCTTGAGCCGTCTAACATGATTTGATATCAGATTCTGCTGGGTGATGGGACATTTATCAGCCGGCGAGCTGGCTATGAATGGATCGCTGATTAGCACAGATGGTGCCATTTGTGGGTGGTTCTTGGTACGGTGGCGCAAATGAGGCATGTGATGTGTGACGAACGACCCGTGTCCGAGCACTCGGAAGCTTTACTTACGACTGCTTATAGGAGTGCTGTGTGCACATTGCAACGTCAGTTTCGAGACGTCGCGCTGAGGGCAGGGAGAGGCAGACTTCTGCAAGTTATGCGAAGACGAGAAGGAGTTGGGTATAATCGAACACCTTTGTCTTAATGCCCCACAATTGCAAAGAGAATACACGGGGTAATGGGTGAACACCTCTTCCCGAGCCTGGATTCCCGCAGACATTCTCGGCCTCGGAGGCACTTATTCCTCTAGATATTCTGAAATTCTGTGGAGATCTGAAATGACTTACTGACCGGTGAGAGTTTATTTTCCTGTTCCGCCTAATCCCGTAATTTTTATATCACCACTACTGTGGCACAAGGTATTATAAGGAAGGAAGAGAGATATAATCATTATTTAGTACACCGATCGACTCAGAGTCACTTTCTGATCCGAATTAGCTATGGTATTCTGCATTTTTTTTGTCTGTCTATCGGTCTGTCTGTCTGTCCGTTTATCTGTTTATTAATTTGTGTACAAAGACAAGCAACAATTTTCACGCGATCGTTTTAAAATTTTGAGCAGGCATATCTATCGGCTTTAAGACGAAGCCTATTTAAATTGGAAAACATCGACATCAACACCCTCCTCATTACCCTAATTTTCAGATCTCGGTGATGGGTGGTGCGATTTAAGCGAAAATTTGTGTGCTCTCTTATAGTAACCTAAAAACAAAAAAAATTATCCCTTAGTGAATATAGGGTACTACATTTGTTGATGTTTGAAGGGGGAGGACCCTCCCTCTTACCCTAATTTTCAGAAACGCCAGATCTCGATGATGGGTGGTGCGATGTAAGCGAAATTTTGTGTGCTCTCTTATAGGAATCTAAAAACAAAAATTTGGTATCCAAATTTTGGATGGGGTACCCAGCGGGGCCGCCCCGATCACCAAACCCTCCAAATATATATTTAGACCAATCACGACAATATGGGGCTCAAATGAAAGGAATTTAGGATAAGACACGTATCTGACATTCAATTGTCGGACCAAGTGTTTGAAAAGCCGGCCCTCCTCAAATACACCCCCAAAGAAGAAAAATTTGCGACCATAGCAATATAGGCCACAAATGAAAGGTCTTTGGAAGTAAAGCACAAATCTCAGCAATATACGGGAAAAGTGTTTATTGGACCACTCCACCCCCATAACACCACCCAAATACGTATTTGCTGACCATTGCAATATGGAGCTCAAATAAGAGGTATTTTAGAGTAGAAAATGAATCTGATATATAATTGAGATTAGGAAACGAATTTGTTATCTAATTTTGAGACCAATGATAATATTGGGTTCAAATAAATAATATTTGAGAGAAGAGCACAATGCTGATTTATTTTCAGGGCTAAGTGTTTGTGGGACCACCCCACTCCCCAAAACATCCCTAATTCGCACATATTTACCGACCATGTCAATGTGGGGCTCTAATGAAAGGTATTGGGGAGTAGAGCACGAAATTGATATCTACATTTGGGAACATTTTTCTGAGGTCTACCCATTCCCACCGAAGCGCATAGTTTAGCATGTCCGCCTATGACGCAGGAAGCCTGATTTGAGTCCTGGCGAGAACATCATTAAAATTTTCAGCGGTGATTATCCTCTCCTGTATAAGAAGATGTGCGGGGAAGATGATGAGTCGTTAGAGCATTTCTTTTGTCTTTGCCCGGCTTTCGCGTCTAATAATAACCGGCACTTAGGTGGAGACACATTACCAGGCATGAACCAACTTATGGGCGTGGCATGGAAAACAATAAAGGATTTAAAAAAGTAGCACGGAATTCAAAACATAGATTTTATTTTTTGAGGTTACTTTTTAGTTTTTAGAGCGCACAACAAGCCGATTACTGGCTAAGGTGTATGTCTATAGTGTCATGGGGTAGATTAACATCTGCACACCCTCTTTTCAACCTAACTTAAGCCAACCTATCCTCTCCTAATGCTGACGACATTTGAGAGGTACTGTACCATTTCGTAAAGCAGCCATGTAAAAACTTCTCCTCAAAGAGGTATCGCACTGCGGCACGCCGTTCGGACTCGGCTATAATAATAGTGGCCCCTCACCATTGAGCTTAACACTTGAATCGGACAGCACTCATTGATATGTGAGAAGTTTGCCCCTGTTCCTTAATGAATTGTTCATGAGCAATTTTGCATTTGCATTTTTTACCCAAAACACCCCATAAACAGCATTTATTTACTGACCTTCGGAATATGGGGCTCAAATAAAGGTATTTAGTAGTATAATACGAATCTGATGTCCAAATGTGGGACCATGTATTTGGGGCACCACCCCTTTCCCAAAAAACACCCCCAAGAAGTAAAAATTTACCGACCATAGCAACATGTGGCTCAAATGAAAGGTATTTGATTAGAAAACTAATTTTAAAACCAATTTTGGGACCAAGTGTGTGGGGGACGCCTCATCCCATAAACTCCCCTTAAACTAATGGCAAATGGGGTGTAAATAAATGGGATTTGAGAGTAGAGTGTGATGCTGATATTTTTTTCCGGAATAAGTGTCCGAGGGTCCACCTCACACCCAAAAACACCCTTAAATCGGACATAAATACCGGTACCGATATGGGGTTCAAACGAAATGTATTTGGAGGTAGAGCACGAAATTCATACCCACTTTCGGGACCACGTTTCTCTGGGTCCATTCCACCCTCTACACCCTCCAACCAGCACCCTGGGGTCTTTCCATCCCTCCCTAAACCCTCCGAGCGAATTCAAAGATCAACAAGTAAAAAGGCAGTAAGTTCGGCCGGGCCGAACTTTGGATACCCACCAGCTTGGGTATAAATGTAAATCCCATTTCGTCACCCTAATTCGGCACGGACATTGAGTGGTCTAATATATATATAGTTCACTATTCAATTTTGCAGAACATAATATTAGTGTTTTTTGGCAGGTATATCCAAACATAAATTGATCTGAACCATATTAAGGTCAGATATCGAGAGGCTCAGAACAACTCACTGTTTTAAAATTCAGTGAAATCAGGTAAAAAATAAAGCTTTTATGGGCTTCAGTCCCCTTATCGGCATATCGGTCTATATGGTATAAATATAGTCCGATCAGAACCATATTGATGTCGGATGTTGGGAGGCTTTAACCTACTCACTGCTTCAAATTTCAGCGAAATCGGGTAATAAATAAAGCTTTTATTGGCTTCAGACCCCTTATCGGCAGATCGGTCTATATGTCAGCTATATCTAAATATAGTCCGATCTGAACCATATTTAGGTCAGATATCGGGAGATTTAAAACAACCGACTGTTTTAAATTTCTGCGAAATCGGGTAATAAATAATGCCTTCATAGGCTTCAGGGAGTTCGGGAGATCGGTCTATATGACAGCTTTATCTAAATATAGTCCGATCTGAACCATATTTAGGTCAGATGTCGGGAGGCTTAGAATATTCCACTGTTTTAAATTTCAGCGGAATCGGGTAATAAATAAAGCTTTTATGGACTTCAGAACCTTTATCGGCAGATCGGTCTATATGGCAGCTATATCTTAATAATAAGTTGAACTACTCACTGTTTCAAATTTCAGCAAAATCGGATGAAAAATAAAGTTTTTATGGACATTAGACCCTTTATCGGAAAATCGGCCTATATAGAGGCTATATTCAAATATGGTCCAATTTGGTCCGTTCAAGAACTCTACCAGCGTGAATCAAAAAGACGAATCTGTGCCAAATTTCAACTCAATATCTCAATTTTTGAAGGCTCTAGAGTGATTACAACAGACGGACGGACAGACGGATAGACGGACGGACAGACGGATAGACGGACAGACACACGGACATCGTTGAATCGTCTTGGAATTTTACGACAATCCTCTATACATATACTTTGTACGGTAGGAAATTGATATTTTGATGTGTTGCAAACGGAATGACTAAATGAATATACCCCATATCCTACGGTGGTGGATATAATAAAGATTACATGGGATCCAGATAAAGGCATTTATATAGTTATACTATTAATAAAGCAATATACATTTACTATTTGTGTAGCATAGAAGCTTTTTTACTGTCGAAAATAAATATTCAAAGGATAATTTTATTCCATATATTCTGAAAGAAGGCGCAGCGGAGCGGGCCCGGTTCAGCTAGCCTATACAAGCGCAATTCTCGAAATCTTCTTCAAATTTTGCACAACGCTCTCTTTCACGACTACTACAATATGTACGGATTTTCTTCGGAATTGGTTCAAATTTAGATATAGCTCCCATATATATGTTCGTCCGATTTTAAATGATACTGGATAAATGTATACGTATTCTATATATACGTATCGCCTAGTTCTTGAACAGGTTGCTAGTCTCATGGCCTCCAAGTTAACCTAGTACTATAGCATTTCGGCAGGCAGGATGATTACATTTTGGGCTTAATCATCTTTAAGGGCTGAAAATGGTTACGACATAGAAATCGAGAACTAAAAACATTTAAGAAATTGACAATTTGGCATCGTTGATTTAAATCCCAAAATGTTATACATATATTTATGTGTGTCTGTTAGTTATGCTCTTGGTGTAAGTGTTGGCGTTAGTTTCTCGTTTTTCCTGTTGAGATCATGTGCAAGAAATCAACAAACCGGAAACCATGTTTTCGTCCTTGTTGCTTATGCCGTGGTTGCTGTTGTTCATGTTGTAGAGGTTGGTGTAGAGTAGGTGGTGTCGACTTCTAACTACCATTAAAATTTATAATGGGGGTTTTGGGTTTGGGGTCCAAAACTAGGTTATTTAACGAGTGGCTGAGTGCTTACCCACAGGGTATAAGCAATTCGCCCCCCATCTCCTCGCCTTAACAGTTAGTTGGTAATTGGCGGCAAGGGTAAATGGTGGATGCTTGGTTGGCTTTTGAGGTTGTTTGAACAATTTTTTAACAAAACTTTAAATGAATATTCCTTTTGTTCTGAGCTATTTTTTTCTTGTCGTTTTTTTCCAGATTCATTGTAACCCCACCCATGGATGGTATTCATTTTCAGTTTGTTTTTAATCATTTCAAATGCAGTCAACAGTTAAAAATCTCCGCCTGCATTTCTGCAGCCATGATGCAGCGTTTACTGCTAACGGCCTATAGTAACTGGGTTAGTGGTGACTGTCGATGAAGGCAATATGCTTGAACTCTTTACGAAATGGTTATTCATATATTTTTTGGTAAGTAAACACTTGTCGGAGATTTGCAATGGAAAAGTGAAAGCTTTTAAAACTTTTGGGTATTTTAGCTAGAGAACAAATTTACAGTGTACTCCATATAACGGGTTTTTAAACAGAAGTAGGCCGATAGAGATTGCAAACGACGCCATACCACGAGCACTCTTATTGAAAGACCCGTACAAAATCCTTATATTTTTCTACAATTGTTATTGAGGCCGCAAATAAATTGGATTTTTTTTTCTGTTATTTTATTTGGTGACACCGTCATAGTAAAGTCTCAACATAAAGCATTTTTCCAGTAACTGCCATTTTAGGGAGTCAAATTCGAATCGTCAAAAATACAAAATTTCTTTTATGAACTAAAACAGAATAACCAAAGGAGGCATACGAGGGCTGCTATAAATATTTCTGCCCTAGGAAACACTAGGTTAGGTTAGGTTTAAAAGAGGATGCAGATATTAATCCGCCCCATGCCACTATGGACATACACCTAAGCCAGCAATCGGTTTGTTGTGCGCTCTAAAAACTATAAAGTAACCTCTAAAAAGAAAATTTTAAATTAGAAATTCCGTGCTACCTACAAAATCCTTAATTGTTTTCAATACAAGTCCCCTAAGTTTGCTCATGTCTGATATTGTGTCTCCACCTAAATATCGGTACCTGTTGGACGCGAAAGCCGCGCAATGGCAAATGGAATGCTCCAACGTCTCATCATCTTCCCCGCATGCCCTACACATGCTATCACTTGCCGCACCGATTTTACATAAGTGAGCTCGTAGTCCTATGTGTCCAGTTATGATACCAATAGCCACACTGACCTCTTTCTTGCTTCCTTTCAATAATATCCTCGTCTTCTCACGATCTGGATCCCCCCATAGGATTATCGCCGTCCTACCGACCGTTTCGCTGTTCCACAGAGTTGCATGCGCATTCGTCGCCCACTCCCTTAACTCGGACTGCGTCGACCCGAAAGGCTTCTGACCAACCAAGTTTATTGACGGCAGTCCTCTGGCTTTCACCGCCAAATCGTTAGCCTTTCATTTACCCTTACTCCGTTATGGCCCGGCATCCAAACGATGCGGATTTTCCCATCCTCAGAGAAGGCGTTATTCTCCTTCTTACACTGTAAGACTGTTCGTGACCTTACCGTCCTGGTTGTTATCGCCCTTATGACAATTTTACTGTCGGTAAAGAAGTTCACAATCGACGTCCTCGTGTTGGCACCACACCACTTCACGCATTCCGTGATCGCCCGAATCTCCGCCTGCAGGACAGTCAGACAGTCTACAACAGATATCAGTCCATGGGTTTTCAATGTAAACCCAGGCCCACTCTGTCCTCTAGCTTTGATCAATCCGTGTAACATGATCTTCCAGATAGCAATACTAGGGTTCCTTCAATCCAAGACTGTCCCGATAGCAGCAATGCCTCACACTCGACTTCAAGATTCATCTCAGGTATCCGATCGATTATACCGCGATGGTATGAGCTGCTCCCATCTTCAATCCATTCTCCCATCGCCTTAAGCCTCATAGCCGCAGTGGCTGTCACACACTTAATCTGTATGTCAATGGGTCGGATATCTAGAATAGTCTCCAGTGCCCTAGTGGGCGTGGTCCTCATCGCTCCGTCTATGCCAAGGCAACATGTTCTCTGGACCTGTTGTATGGTGTTGTATGCTGCATTTTTCTCCATAGCAGTCCACCAAACTACTGAGGCGTAAGTAAGTATTGATCTAATCACGCTCCTGTAGAGCCAATGGACTATCCTCGGATTCAGGCCCCATTTCGAGACTACGGCCCGGCTACATAGTGCCCAACA
The DNA here is from genome assembly GCF_963082655.1 of Stomoxys calcitrans. Taxonomy (NCBI): domain Eukaryota; kingdom Metazoa; phylum Arthropoda; class Insecta; order Diptera; family Muscidae; genus Stomoxys; species Stomoxys calcitrans. The sequence continues at coordinate 182,225,148 of NC_081552.1, read as the reverse complement.
TCTGTGAGCCTTCTTAGTACGCTCCTGAATGTGACACTATCAATTCAGTTTCCTGTCCAAGATCACACCTAAGCATTTGACCTTGTCAGATATCGAAATCGTTTTATTGAGGAAACGTGGTGCGTTAAATTGGCCCACCTTCGTCTTCCTCGTGAACAAGCATATTTCAGTCTTCTCTGGGTTAACAATGAGACCTCTGGGTCTAGCCTAGTCATATGCCATATGCAAGACCCTTTCGGCCCTTCTGGATAGCTCGTTCGGATCCTTACCCCTTAGAAGTATTATAACATCGTCTGTGTAGCAGACGGGTTCAATTCCCTCCTCAGTCAGCATCCGTAATAGGTCATTTATGGTGGTCACCCATAGGAGTGGCGATGAAATGCCTCCCTGTGGCGTGCCCTGTGCCACTTTCTCCCTTATATTTATGCCGTGGGACACAATTCATCCACCTGTTCCCTAGCATATGGTTCATCCCGTCTCTAAGGACTGGGTCCACCTGGAACTGGTCTAAGGATTGGATCAGTGTGTCGGTTCGCACATTGTTAAAAGCCCCCTCGATGCCAATGCTTACTGCCAGTGTGTACGTTTTGGCATCGAAGGATTCTTCTATTTTATGCACAACCTCGGGCAGGGCAGTCTCCACGACCTTCCCTTGACATATGCATGCCGTTTTCTATTTGAGCAGTTCGCTGGATGTCATACTTTTTATCATGGTGTCCACAACACGTTCCATGGTTTAGATTAGAAAGGACGTAAGGCTTATGGGTCTGTAGGCCTTTGGTATCGCATAACTTGCCTTGCCGGGCTTGGGTATAAACACCACCCTTGTCTCCTGCCAGGCTTTTGGAGTGTATGAAAGTCTTAGACACGCTGTGAAAATTTTGGTCAGACGAGGCACCAGATAGTCTGTCTCTTTTCGTAGTAAGGCTGGAAGTTTTCCATCAGATCCGGGTGACTTAAATGGTTTGAAGCTCCTCAAGGATTACCATAACTTCCGTAATTATAAACCTTCGATCACCGTCATTATTCCAAGATTCAGGTATCTCCGTTAGTCCCTTCGTATCCTGTGGAAAGTGGGTTTTCATCAAAAGCCTCAACATGTCCTCCGTTGCCTCTGCTCTCTCATGTCGTCTACTTAAGTTTCAGTTTGGACATAGGGTTTTGAGAAAAACCTTTTTTATCTTGGCGGCGTTATTAACGCTATCGACCTGTTCGCAGAAAAGCTTCCAGGAGACACGTTTTGCCGCTCTGGTAATCTTATTGTATTCCTCGAGCCGTGTGTAATACACATCCCAATAAACTTCCGCTTTTTTACGACGTGATCTGTTAAAAAGTCTGCGGACCTTTTTCCCAATATTGTGAATCTCCCAGGTCATCCAGGGTTTTTCTTGGGCTGATTTCCTTTCCCGAAGAGGACAACTATCTTCAAAGGATCCCACCAGCGCAGTCTTAATCCTGTTGATATTTTCTTCGATATTCTGGTTCATTTCCATTGACGTTTTAACGTACCACCATCATTTGCGTTGTTTACAGTGACAACTAAAAGCGTGCTCAGTGCGGTCGGGCCGAATTTTATATACCCTCCACCATGGATCGCACTTGTCAAGTTCTTTTCCCGATGTCTCTTTTTAGGCAAACAAATGGTAATTGATAAAAATTGCCATGCTATTGGAACCACATCAGGTCATGGACCGTTTCGGACCGTACCTGGTTTGGATGTCTGAGACCATAGTAGGAGTCATTATGTCAGAAGATTGGTTTATATTGGAGCTATATCACGTTATTTACCGATTCACACTATATTTCACACGCATATTGAAGGTCATAGGAAAAGCCCTTCTAAAAAAACTTCAGTCAAATCTTGTAAGAATTGCGCCCTCTAGAGGCTCAAGAAGTACAAGTCGAAACAAAAAATTTTTAAGCAAATCGGATTATAATTGCGCACTCTGTGCCATTACATTGGCCGGAAAGGAGATGCGGAGGATGGACGTACCATCTTCGAAACATAGGGAATATGTGGGCAGTATGGCAGCCCTCAGAGAACTTGTTGTCTTGCCATAGGCGGAGCGATGAAGACAATGCCCACTAGGCCACTGGAGACTATTCTAGATATCTGACCCATAGGCATATGGAAGCCACTGCGGCTATGAAACTGTAGACGATGTGAGAATGGCTATAGCATAGAGGTTCATAACTTCGCGGTATAATCAAGACAACGATAGGAAGCATGGTATGAATGGAAGAGGTTTCGGATCGGATATCTGAGACTACACTTGATGTCGAGTGCGAGACACAGCTGGCAGCGGCATAGTCTTGGATTGACGGAACTCTGGTACTGCCATTTGAAAGATCATACAACACAGATGGATCAAAGCTAGAGGACAAAGTGAGCCCTTGACCCAGGGAATGAGATCTATTTTTAACCGCCTGACCATAATACGGTCCTGCAGGCGGACATCACGGAATGCATGGGGTGTTAAGGCGAGGACGTCGAGTGTGAACATCTTTACGGACAGTAAACATGCCATAACTCCTTCTCTGAGTAAGGCACGGTCCTCATCATTTGGGTGCCGGACAAGGGAAATGCAAGAGCAGATGATTTGGAAATGAAGGGCGGAGAACTGCCGTCAATAAACTTGGTAAACCCGAAAACTTTCGGGTTTTCGCATTCCGAGCTAAGGGCGTAGGCTACGAACACTATGGAGCAGAAAACCGGTCGGTAGGACGACGAAAATTCTATGGAAAGATCCGGATGGTGACAAGACGTTTCTTTTACTGAAAGCTAATAAGAAGGCGGTGAGTATAGCTTTCGCTATCATAAGGGGACACAGGAATACGAGTTCACTTATGCAAAGTCGATGGGGCTGTTGATAGCATATTTAGGACATGTAGGGAGGAGGATGAGGAGTTGGAGCATTTCCTATGTCATTGCCCGGCTTTCGCGCCTAACAGACAACGGCACTTAGGGACGTGGTATGGTAAACAATTAGGGAGTTTGTAATTAGCACGGAATTCCTTACATTTTCTTTTTCGAGGTTACTTTTCAGTTTTTAGAGCGCACAACAAGCCAATTACTGACTTAGGTGCATGTCCATAGTGGCATGGAACGGATTAATATCCGCACCCTCTTTTCAACCTAATCTAACCTATCGCGGGTGGGTTGGGCCTTGGTTATTTAAAGGCGTCATTAACTCGCCTTGTCATATCGAGCATCATAGGCACTAAGTATTTATGGAAGAGCCGGTGCCGCCCGGCCATTCACTAAGACTCTCCGCTCGATACTGCTTATTGTCCGCGACTGCTGTTGCAGCATTCCGTGCCATGGAGTATCCCCTCATGGCATATTCGGTCGTCTTCTCACTTTCTAGAACACCGATGTGTCCGCGAACCCAGACCAGAACGTTATGAGCCAGCAGCCCGTTCAAGGGGCCCAAACAATCCACCACACACATTGACCTCATATTCCTGGCACGAGATAGCTGTGAGAACCACACAGGTTGTTCTTAGTTAGCTGCAAGTCACCGAGCGTGTCCGCAGGTTGCGGAGTAGCTACAACTCCCAGTCGCGGACAATCAGTGATATGGAGTGGAGAGTCTCAGTGAGAGACCGGGCGGCACCGGCTCTTGCATAAATACTGAGTGTCTATGATGCTCGATGTGCCAAGGCGTGTTATTGGCGCCATGTCCCCGCAGCGATTGGTCGTATAAACTTCGAGAGGTCGCAATTGTTGTCCGATTTGTCTGAGATATTTGGCACGTAGTATTCTGTTATGACTTCCAACATCCGAGGTAACTGTGGTACAAATCGGTGTATAGCTTAAATAAACCTATTCCCCGATTAGTCTTCTTCGACCCCAAGAAACTTTAATTTTTGGCTGAATTGACAGAAAGTTTTTAGTTATTAGTTTTATTTTCTGTGATATCAAATTCTACGTTAGCCGGCTTTACTCCTAACTTATTTGGATTTAATTTAATATTAAATTCAATTATAGTAGAGAATTCAGTAATAAAGATATTAGATAAAGAAAACCGCTTACTGCTATGGTTTTCCTTAAATAAGGGAAAGCCGCTCTCCGCTCACTGGAATGTTTAACAGAAATTCAATATTATGAAATATCTGCTTCTCCATGTTTGAATCCAATAAACTAACAATGGTTGGTGCAATGACCCCTATGGTGCGTATGATTCACATAATGGCATATATCAGCCACCGTTGCTCATACGCATTGGTGTGCGGCCAATTATTTCGATTCATACAGAATGTTCAAAATCATTACGCTAAACATCATCAGTCTATGGCTATAAGCAATAGCAGACAATCATGCAAGCTTCATTTATTTAATGAACCACAATACATATAAAAGGCGATTGTTGATGCTGTACCCTGCCCTCCTGGTTTCATATATACAAAATATTTAACCCAAGCAGCATGCGATTCATAATGAACAGCAAATCAAGTGACCGAACTCTAATTCTCCCGTCGGATCCTGGCTACTTGATGGCAGTTTCCGGCTACTCCAAATTGACCAACTGACCAAAACTATTTCATTTAACATGATTTGTATAAGCCGCAAGAAGTGTGAGTCCAAATAATTTTGCATTTGCTTGTGTGGTGCGTGTGTGTTTCTCATGGTTTATTCACTTGTGGTCTTATCGGAGATGGAACAAACAGAGAAGCTTTAACCATTATTGCCTTGCTTATTGTTTTTGCCAAATTTAGTAGAACTTTTTCTTCTTTGGAAGGTTAAACGTGTGGTTTGGTACAATTGTTACAAATGCAAATTTGAAAAAAAAAAATATTATAAATTTTCCATGAATTAGTAATGAATAGTTCTATTAAGCTAATTGACAAACCAAACCCACTTCTTAGACTGGTAGTTGGTCAAAGTGAAATCGCAATAAACTGCGGAACACCATTTGGCTTAACTTTTATAGACGGTCTTCAAATGAAATTATAAAAGGCGCATCCGTTTCAGGTTAATTGAGAGACTTGCTGATCCTTGATCCTAAAACTGTCACCCATAAGAAGAGAGGCTTCCTTGATTGGGCTCGGAGATTCGCTATACAGGATATTACAAAGGCTACGTGTTCAGATACGAAAACAGCACCACAGTCGACCAAAAGGCTGCGGTCGCCTGGCGGGCATCCCAACCCCAAAAAATAAGGCGAATAATAGTTATTTGGGCCCAAGAACCTTTGCTAATGTCAATAAGGACAGCTTGGTGGTGGTTGTTGTCGAAAAGGGAGAAGTACAGTGCTGTATACCTACGAGCAATCGGAGTGAGATAGTCAATGGACTGTCATCTGTATACTCCTATGACCTTGCATAACTGCCGCGGCCTCCGCCAGTTTGCGTTGATGAGGGCTGGTATTGGGCTGATAAAAACTAATGGCTGTCGGAGATCAACGCTCATTTGAAATATATCGTTGCGCCCCAAAGAAATATTTGTGAGAGCTGGCCAAGAGCAGCACTGGATTTAGTCAAGAAGAAAGATATTCCTACTCAACCATTGGCACATGCACTGATACCAAAGATACCCTCAGATTCTGAATCCGTACTAGGGAGACTAAGGAACAGTTATCCTTATCATTCAACTACCGACTGGAAGATTGGTAGATTGGATGAGGCTGATGGCCACGGTAGACATGCAGTACTCGGCCCGGGTTGGGCTCAAGTTGTGCGCCACCCGGGAAGGAGGGAACTAAAAAGGTACTTTGACAGTGAATCATCTAAGGGGGAAACGCCCAAACCACAAGTGTCCAGTGTCGTGAGGAAGAGTGGTTCCATTACTTTTTCATCTGCGCCTGGATACATGACACGGTAGAACGTATATTGTGAGCATGAACTCCTGGCAGACTCTGAAGACGAGGCTAATACATAAGTGGTGGTAAATCTGAATCCTCACTTTGGTCCGGTTTCTGCGGATAAATCTCCACCATTGTAAGGCCGCTCAGCGGCTTATATATGACACATGATACGAGATACCGTCTTCAAGCCTTATGTTGTTGGTTGAAACTGCTTCTGCAGAGGAAAAGACCCTAATTGTAGGAAGTGATGCTAATGCACATCACCAAATATGGGCACGGGATAACTGTGAGCACCACACAAGCTGGAACATTCGGATCCGATCTTTGTGATGTTCACTGCTGTTACGAAAAGCTTAGTTGCGCGCTAACGGGCGCTTCCACATGTTGCGGATAGTGCTCGATAGGAACGCTTCATAGGGAGTAGCTGCAACGGAAATCGCGGACACACAGCGGTATCGAGCGGAGAGTCTCAGTGAGAGGTCGGACGGCACCGGCTCTCGCACAAATACTGAGTGCCTATGACGCTCGATATGGCAAAGCGAGTAATTGGCGCCTTTAAATAACCAATGGCCATCCTGTTCCCGCGGCGATCGGTCCTTTAGACCGGAACGAGTTTGCTCATCTAAAAGAGCATGACGAGGATCGCGACTTCCATATGCAAATGTAGTTACAAAAACAACCAGATATGGGGTAGTTCGGATATCAACGAAAGGGGTTAGCTGCTTATTGAATATATTTTATAAGTTGCAATCTGACGATTTTTAATAAAGGAAATAATCACGAACAGACAGGATGTATGAAATGTGACCTTTGTATCGGCAGATATAAGCGGAAGGACATGCGACTGAGAAGTGTTGGATGACCACAGCTTCTCTGATCAGCCTTGGAGAAAATACTGCAGAAGTGTTCCCTCGGCAAAACAGATGAAGGCGGATTGGGATAAATTGCGACACACATTCTGCACGAATATCCCTTCAAGGCCAGAAAATTAAGTGGAAACTGCGGGAGCATAATGGTCAAGCGGATCACGAAGGGTGGAATACTGCAGGAGAATACATTTGAGGCCCCTTGGCTAAGGAAGGTCGTATGCTCGAAACTTATTGCTGTGGGATATATTCAGAAGTCGGAGAACGTATGGATCAAGTCATTCCGTTTGTAACATCTCGAAATATTCGTCTAAGACCCCATAAAGTATATATACTCATGATCGTATCGACGCTCTGAGTCGATCTAGCCATGTCCGTCTGTCGAAATCACGATAGCGGTCGAACGCGTAAAGCTAGCCGCTTGAAATTTTGTAGAGATACTTAGTATTGAGGTAATTCAATGGGATTTCATATGAGTCATATCGGGTCAGATTTAGATCTAGCTCCCATATAAACCGAGCTTCCGATTTGATTTCTTGAGACCCTGGAAGACGCAATTTTCATCCGATTTGGCTGAAAATTTCAGGTGGTGTTCTGTTGCGACTTTCAACAACTGTGTTAAGTACGAACCGAATCGGTCTATAACCTGTAATAGCTCCCATATAAATCGATCTCCCGATTTGACTTTTTGAGCCCTTGGAAACCACAATTTCCGATTTGGCTAAAATTTTGCACATAGTGTTCTCTTGTGACTTCCAACAACAGTGTTCAATACGGTTCAAATCGGTCAATAACCTGATACAGCTCACATATAAACCGTTCTTACAATTTTTTACCGATTTGGCTGAAATTTTGCATTTAGTGTTCTGTTATGACTTCAAATATCTGTGTCATGTACGGTCCAAATCGGTCTTTAACCTGATATAGCTCCCATATAAACCGATCTCCCGATTTGACTTCTTGAGCCCTTACAAGCCACAATTTATGTCCGATTTGGCCGAAATTTTGCATGTAGTGTTCCGTTATGACTTCCAACAACTGTGCCAAATACGGCCAAAACAAGTCCATAACCTGATATAGCTCCCACATTAACCGGTCTCTCGATCGTCCTTGCTTGGTTCCTAGAAGCTTTAATTTTTGTTGGTTTTACAGAAGTTTCGTATTCTACATAGTAAAGATACAATTATGCCCTACAACTAAATTTAGTTTGTATAAATTTTTTTTTGGTGGGTTCCAAAGATTCGGCCCGGCCGAAATTAGTACGCTTTTAATTGTTTTAACTATACCATGTTTCGGTCGCCTCCACCTATTAAGTAATAACTGCAAAACAGACTATTTCATTTTCACATACAATTTTCTATTTCCTCGAATTTTTTTATACCCTCCACCTTAAGATGGGGGGTATACTAATTTCGTCATTCTGTTTGTATCTACTCGAAATATTCATCTGAGACCCCATAAAGTAAATATATTCTTGATCGTCGCGACATTTTATGTCGATCTATCCATGTCCGTCCGTCTGTCCGTCCGTCCGTCCGTCTGTCTGTCGAAAGCACGCTAACTTCCGAAATTTTGCACAAATACTTCTTATTAGTGTAGGTCGGTTGGTATTGCAAATGGGCCATATCGGTCCATGTTTTGATATAGCTGCCATATAAACCGATCTTGGGTCTTGACTTCTTGAGCCTCTAGAGTGCGCAATTCTTATCCGATTGAAATGAAATTTTGCACGACGTGTTTTGTTATGATATCCAACAATTGTGTCAAGTATGGTTCAAATCGGTCTATGTTGTGATATAGCTGCCATATAAACCGATCTTGGGTCTTGACTTCTTGAGCCTCTAGAGGGCGCAATTCTTATCCGATTGGAATGGAATTTTGCACGACGTGTTTTGATATGATACCCAACAACTGTTCCACGTATGGTTCAAATCGGCCCATAACCTTATATAGCTGTCATATAAACCGATCTTGGGTCTTGACTTCTTGAGCCTCTAGAGGGCACAATTCTTACCCGATTTGAATGAATTTTTGCACGAAGTATTTTGTTATGACATCCAACAACTGTGCCAAGTATGGTTCAAATCGGTCCATAACCTGATATAGCTGTCATATAAACAGATCTGGGGATTTGACTTCTTGAGCTTCTAGAGGGCCCAATTCCTATCCGATATGCCTGAAATTGTACGACGGATCCTCTCGTGACCATCAACAAACGTGTTTATTATGGTCTGAATCGGTCTATTGCCCGATACAGCTCCCATATAAATCGATCTCTTTATTTTACTTCTTGAGCCCCCAATGGGCGCAATTCTTATTCGAACTGGCTGAAATTTTACACAGGTCTCCAACATATAATTTAATTGTGGTCCGAACCGGACCATATCTTGATATCGCTCTAATAACAGAGCAAATCTTTTCTTATATCCTGTTTTGCCTAAGAAGAGATGCCGGGAAAAGAACTCGACAAATGCGATCCATGGTGTAGGGTATATAAGATTCGGCCCGGCCGAACTTAGCACGCTTTTACTTGTTTCTTTTAGTTCTTTTCTATATCTTAGATTACTGCTAAACATAACTCTATATGAGAATACTCTCTAATATAAAATTCTAAATAATATGTTATAGAGGCAACACTGTCCTGCACTCCGTCAGTTAGGTCATGTAACTAGCCACAGTAATAGGACTTTAGACGATGGTATTAAAAGCAAAGCCAAATAAATGAGTATAGTCGGATCTAATTAATAGAAATGTTTGTTGCAGCATCGCAAATCATTTCATTTGCAGCAGAACGCAAAATGGAAAGGACCAACAGTTAGGCAATGATAACCAAGCACACGCTTAAACACACACACACACACACACACAAATACTCAATCCAACACAGCCATACACAGCCCAAACTGGTCTAACTGACCTAGGTAAAAATGTGAAAAATGAAGCGAATCTAAATGGCAGACCACCATAGCCTGTATATATTCTTTGGTGTCCATTTCTAGGATAAAATATGCATTTAAGTGGGTTTCAATGTGTTCGGCTGGCTGTATGTGTGACAATGTTTCCTCATACTAGTATGATAAACCCACAAAAGCGTGTTTTTTTTCCATCGACTACAAATTGACGTTGACTATGTTATGGCTAGTAAGTGGTTTTAGTGTTGCCTCAAATTGGGCGAACAAAGAAAACGGCGCTGTGTCGCACCGTCAGGTTTTCAATGTTCACTTCGATGGTTTTGTGGTTACGCAACACCAGACATTGACACTTCACTCATGTACACGCACACCGTTGTTCAGATATTTAAGTGGTTTTGTTTAACCACAATATCATTTTCCTGAATATGTTGGCGAAACATTTTCGTCTTTGGTTTCATTATAAAATGTAGAAATTTCGCATATTTTGGTTAGGTGGCGAAAATTGCAAAGAAGAAAAAAATAATGTAGAGCTTTAAAGCGTTTGAAATGTTAGGAGTGATATATTGTGCTAATTGTTCGCTTAAATAAGAAACTGTTCAAGTGATATGTACAAGCTTTTGAACCATAGGCAAGAAGATGTGAATAAAGACCTTCGTCCTAGAAAACCAACGAAAATGTTGGGAAAGTGAGCATTTTTATTACCGTAAATCATGGAATCACTATATGAGAATCATGGAATCACTATATGGATGTCGGCCAATTACTAGTACAATTTGCGAATTTTCAAGAAATTGAAATCTAAATCCAATTGTGCAAATTGGATGGTCTAAGAGAGCCAAATATGTTTGAAGAATTGAAAAACCAATAAGGAAAGACACAAATCGGTTGGTGCCGACTATATAATAGCCTACACCACCGAGTCTGCGTACTCTTTTAATGCATGGAACTCATGTTGAAGTATAGTCAGATTTAAATTTTCATACCTATTGAAATACATATATAACCATGCAAGATTTTCTTACGATTGGACTTAAATTGTGGCTAGTAGAGTCTTAAAGGCCATATCATATTAAAGATGTATATGGGAGCTACATATATCAAAATCTGGACGCACACGTATTAAGTTGTCAATTAACACCTCCCGCTAAATTGTATAAGATGAAGATGATGGATGTACGATACATAAGGGTACTTTATCTAAATCTGAACCGAATTTTATGAAATTTTCTACACGTTTAGGACATAAAAAGAACATATCATGCAAAGTTTGGTAAAGATCGGAGGAAAATTGTGGTTTCTACAGCCTTAATAGGCCATATCGGATGAAAGATACATATGGGAGCTATATCTAAATCTGAACCAATAGCGTTCGTCCGTTTGATTACAAGCATACATGGACAGACAGATAGACGGACAGACGGACATAGCCAAATCGAATCAGGAAGTGTTTCTGAGCATATCGGTATACTTATCAATGGGTCTACCTCGTCTCCTTCTTAGCGTTGCAAAACAAATGCACAAAAATAGGCATCCAAGAACGAAATTAATCAATTAGCCAAGAAACAGCATAGTTTCGTTTGCAAAGTTGCCCACGAACATTCCACTAGTGAACACCGCGGAGACTTCTTGCTTATCAATGAAAGTTGGCCGATTCCCTTTTAAGCTCAATGATAAGGGAAAGGCCGAATAAGCATATCTTGCCCTGTACACCTGCGCCTCCTAATGATGGCAACATTTGTGTGGTACTATGCCATGTAAAAACTTCTCTCCAAAGAGGTAACGCATTGCGGCACGCCATACGGACTCGGCTATAAAAAGGAGGCCCCTTATCATTGAGCCTAAAATTTGAATTGGACTGCAATCATTGATATGTGAGAAGTTTGCCCCTGTTCCTTAGTAGAATGTCATGGGCAAAATATGCAATTTGCAATACACCTGCAAGAGGCCTTAAACCGTGTGTCATACAGTTGTTGTTGTAGCAGGTTTTTGGGTTCTATCTTTCGTTTGCTTGATTCTGTTGAGTGTCTAGATCCAGGAACTCTGCGACTAAGATGGGGAGCATCCAGAGGGATCTGGGTCTGAGTTGAGTATATCTGGCTGGGCAGTTAAACAGGTGATGTGGTCCCTGGTCACAATTGAGATATACACCTTGTACGTCGGCATCAATCCTGCTCTGTATGAGTTGAGGCGGCTGCATCTGCCGGAACGTAATTGAGCCAGAACTACTCTGGTTTGCCGGGGGAAGTCATTTTTTCAAGTGCAACTGGAAGCGGTTCCAGAGGTTCTCTCTTGTAGCGCTGATCCTCACGCTCTAGATCATGTAGATCTACCTAACGTTTTCTGGGCGGTACATATCTATCCATAAGATGATGAATTGAATGGTCTCTGCGATAAAAACCCAAAAGGTATTGCTTAGACAGCATGTAGTTATGTCTTCGCACTGGTAGGATCTTTGTCTGCTGATGGAGGTGGTCCACATGAGAACTGAGGAGACAGCCCGTCACAGTTCGAAGGGCGGCATTCTGACAGATCTGAATCTTATTCCACTGCGTGTCATAGAGCTGACGAGAGAGACCACACTGGCGCTGCATAACTTATCACAGATCGGCCAATTGCTTTGTACGTAGTCAACAAAGTTTTTTTGTCTGCACCCCAAGAGCTGCCGGCAAGTAACTTGAGGACAATTGCTGTGGCATGTGGGGAGAATATGTAAGAGCTGCTAAACGCCGACACTTGATAGCCGGAATCATTTCTCCATCGACCATCACAGTCAGCTCGCGCGTATTTGCTGTGAAGTGTTGTGCTATGCAGTCTTCGAAATCCATGTTGATGGTCGGCGAATAGAAATTCTCCAAAGAAGCTCGGGAGGAGTAATGCCTCAAGCGTCTTTGTTGCTGGTGAGAGAAGGAAGATCGGTCTGTACGACTTTGGACCCCCAAACTCGGGTCCATTCCAGGCTTCAGTAGCGGGATCATTCTGCCCATTTTCCAGACATCGGGAACTATAAGTGTGTTCAATGACAAGTTGAAGACCGGTGTAGGATACTCAACTCAAGGTAGATCGGGATTTTTCAGCATTAGTGTAAAGATTCCGTCCGGGCCCAACGCCTTGGATGATTAGGCGCCACGGATGATATTCGTAACTTCGCCCACGGTAAATTTTGTTGACTGTCCATCGGCGCGGAGACAATATATTGACGGTTGAACAACCTGGCGCATCTCTTCGCATCAGTCACGGTTACGTCGCCAAAAGTGACTGAGGTCCTGTCATCCCGTCTACAGAGGTTTGAGAGTGACTTAACAATAGACCACAGCTTGCCTAAACCAGTACCTAAGTTACATTGCACCAAATGTTCCAGCCACAAATTCCGCCTATGTTCATTAAATACCCTGTTTATTTCCAGATTCAGCTCGCTGATTCTGGGGTTAGTGGGGTCCATACAACGAATCCCATTACCTCCTCGTAATCCTAGTGTGGGTATCTTCATTCACCGTGCAAAACGTGGAGCCTTTAATCTGCTCTGCCCCGCTGGTCGTTACCTAGGAGAGAATGCCATGACGTGTGATGCGCATTAAAGTCCCCTAGAACCAGACGATTATGGCCAGATAGTAACCCACTTATTTCGGGGTTGTAACCTTGGCCATTAACTGGATCACAGCCAGTTGTTTCGTATATTGTCGCTGCTGTTTCGTATATTGCCGCAAGGAAGAGGTCGGGGGGTCACATAGTCCGACGACGAGAACGCAGAACACGACGACGACGCTTGTGACCCACTGCTGTCTATGTTCGCACAGCACCTTGCAACATATTCAGAGTCACACTGATACACCCGTAGTGGTGTAAGGCCAGAGCAAGGTCGGAAATGTACCCACTCTATGCACCGGTTACACCTCACTGACACCGACCGATGATGGTTCTGGTAAACTGAACAGAACCGTGGTCCTGGGTTCTTTTCAATCCCGGAAAGGACCAGAAGCGTGCCGAGAAGGCACTCCGGGATGTGCCTCTGTCATGACGAAAAAAGGACGAACACGTACATTGAGGCGGCAGCCCTTGCCGATGAAGGATTCGGGTCAATCCGGTGCGTACAACCGGCTGTCATGGGATTGGTATGTTATGCAGTGTCGTGTCCCGGAACGGTATAACTGTGAACACGACACAGGCTGGAACATTGAGATCCAGTCTGCGTGGTGCTCAATGCTTTCACGGAAAGCTTAGCTGCGAGCAAACGTCCACAGGTTGCGGATAGAGGAATACTCCATACGGAGTAGCTGCAATGGCAGTCGCGTACAATCAACGATTTCGAGCGGAGAGTCTCAGTGAGAGGCCGGACCTTGCACAAATATTGAGTGCCAATGATGCTCGGCATGACAAGGCGAGTTAATGGTGCCTTTAAATAGCCAATGGCCACCGTTATCCCACGGCGATCAGTCCTTGGGACCGAAACTAGCTTGTTCACTTTCAGGAGTTTGACTAGCATCGCCACCTCCACATGAAAATGTGACTACAATAACAACTTGCAGTGTCTGTAAACTGCAGTTGCCGAAAATATAATGCTGTATGTTGTTATGGTTTGGTGGACGGCGCTTCAAAAATCCAACTAATGCTCAATACTAAGCCGAAATCAATGAATCCTGGCTTACTAGCCGCTTTACTCGGAGATCTAATGCCCATTGTGTTCGCCCTAGAAAAGGGTGGGAGTGAAAAAAAAAGAAGACGGCGAAACTCAGATAGAGCAGAAGCGAGAGAAATATGAAGTTAACGCACAAGACTAAAGGGTAGATAAACAGGCGAAACGGGAATAAATACCCACTGGTTTCATTCTCCGACAACTCTTGATGACCCAGGACCAGCAGAATCCGACAGCGTTTCCAATGGTTCTTAGAAGCTCTTTGGGTATTCTAAGCAGTCTTGACGTAACATGTCCCGACACCGGAGCCTTCAGCAACGCTTGACTGTCCATATATGTTGTGACAGGCTGATCGGGCCGCCACCCCCGCATCGTCTCCAGTGCCTTCAAGAGTGCAATAAATTTCTGCAATCGCTGCATCCGTCCAGAAGCCCATATGATTCTCTGATTACAAGCAATTCAATGAAGACTCCTGCCCTGGTGCTCCCATCCAATTTCGACCCATCCGTGTATGAAGAGTGGGGTATAACCATCCCTATTCCTAATCGCGAAAACGACATCCAACCAGTCAACATGGAAGACATATAATCAGTCGCGCCGCATATAGCAACGCCTCCACGTCGCATGTCTTTTCATTAGCAGAACAGAAGAATGCGCAAAGTTTGGGGAGCGCCAAGTACCTGACACCCTTAGTCCTACGCCGATCTAAGTTTCCACAAAGGCCTTAAATCGAGAATGGTTTTCGGCGCTGCTCTTGGTGCACTCTTCTTAACCCCAGAGATCGGTACTAACGCGGTACCCTATACCTTCTCGATCATCCTGTGGAAGACACAGTTGCCCATAGTCATATGTCACACCAGACGTCCATAAGAAAAAGGTAGTTACCAGCTGAGTATTTCTAATTTTGCAGATATCTTGGGAATAAAACATTTTCAAAAAATGTTTGATTATTTCGTATTCTTTGTATATAAACCTGATCTTCTGATTTCATAAATTCGGATTTTAGTTTTATATAGCCGCTATATAGACCGATCTCAAGACTTGAAGTCTTGAGGCAATAAATTGGTAATTTTTCATCCGATTTCGGTGAAATTTGGCACATTAAGTTCTGGTAGACCCCTATTAATTTTTAGGGTATTGAGGCTATAAAAGTTCCATTTATATCCCAAATTCGATGAAATTTGGCACAGTGTATTGTGGTAGACCCCTACCCATTCCAGTCAAATGTGGTACAGGCCGGGCCATTTGGATATAGCTGCCATATATACCGATCTCCCGATATAGTGTAATAAATCTATAAAAGGAGCATTGTTCATCCTATTTCCATGAAATGTTGTACAGCGCGTTCCGATACCCCCCTAAACCTTCTTGTTGAATATCGTTATATTTGGATATAGCTGTCATATATATTTGGATATAGCTGCCATATAGACCGATCTCCCGAAATAGATTATTCAGCCCATAAAATGAGAATTTTTTCATCCGATTTGGATGAAATTCGATTTGGACGTACTTGGCACAGTTTTTGAAAGTCATAACAAAACACTACATGCTCAAAAATTGGGGCTATAAGGAAGTCAAATCGGGAAATCGGTTAATATGATAGCTATATCAAGTTATAGACCGATTTAGACTTTCCGCGGCACTGTTGTCGAAATTCATAACAAAACACAAGTGCAAAATTTCGACAAGTGCAAAATTTCGACAAATCGGAGAAAAATTGCGGCTTGTAAGAGCTTAAGAAGTCAAATCGGGAGGTCGATGGGAGCCATATCTAAATCTGAACCGATATAGCCCATTTGCATTGCAACGACCTACATCAGTTTTAAGTAGCTGGGCACAATTTCAAGCGGCTAGCTTTAAGCGTTCAACGCTATCGTGATCTCCACAGACATACGGACGGACGTGACCAGATCGACTCAGGACGTCGAGACGATCAGGAATATATCTACTTTATTGGGTCTTAGACGAACTTTTCGAGGAATTACAAACTGAAAGACGAAACTAGTATACCCCCATCCAATGGTGGGATGTATAAAAATTGCCAAAATGTTGAACTTGAAGTTTTATTTCCTATTCACCAATATACAGCTTCAAAATGCACCACTATCAAGCCCAGGAGTGCTAAATAAATTAAATTTTGTTAAATTTAATTAAAAAAAAATTTCTTAGGTATTGCAATATTGGACAGGATGTTCCAATTATCTTAAAATTCCTTCCTAAAGCCAGACATTATTAATTTTCAACTTAAATCACTTCTTCTTCATTTTGGTTTGATACAAACAAAGTAGTCATTTAGTTTTCGTATAAAATAGAAAGCCAACATATTTTAGTCTTGTCGCAACTAAATGAATTCTGGTTTTCCACGAAATGATACTTGCCTCTTAAGAATCCTCACTCTATGCTTATTTATGTTTGTGAATATTCATTCATTGTGTTGAAATTCCTTTTATTTGCTGTACAACATTCTACAAAACAAGGACTCTTCATTAGGATAACACACCTTAAAAATGCTCGTAAATTACCATGAAAAACAACGAATACCCACAAAGAGAGGGGGATCTGGATTTTAATGTAGAGCAATGCGGCCAGTTGAGTGCTTTGGTCACATTTCTTTACTGGCTTTTGCATTATTTTATTTTGTTTTTTGCAATACCACATTAAAAAAGGCAAATAACGATGGAGAACTCACAATGTCGTTTCCTCTCTCCCTCTCTTCCTCTTTCTTTCTCTCTGTGCTGGACGAATGGGCAAAGTGTGTTAATTTTATTTTAGCCTTGAATGCTGAAGAACTCCAACACTACACCCCACAAAGTGTTAACAAAAAAGAAAAGCATTCAACAACCAGAAAAGTAGAACAGATCTGTACATTAGGTGTGTTTTTTTTATACCAGGGAGTTTTTAGAGCTAAAAACTTCACTTTTCCAAGCAATAAAATAACCTTCCACCAGGGAGAAACATTAACAAAACAAGCAAGGACGGGCTAATGTCGGGCAAAGCCTAACTTTGGATACCCTATACCACATTGGATATGTAGGCTGTCGTCGAATTTAAAATTTGCTTAAATTTGATTTTTATACCCACCACCGAAGGATTGGGATATATTCATTTTGTCATTCCGTTTGCAACATATCGAAATATCCATTTCTGACCCTATAAAGTATATATATTCGGGATCAGCATAAAAATCTAAGACAATCTAGACATGTCCGTCCGTCTGTCCGTCTGTCTGTTGAAATTACGCTACAGTCTTCAAAAATAGAAATATTGAGCTGAAATTTTGCACAGATTCTTTTCTTATCCATAAGCAGGTTAAGTTCGAAGATGGGCTATATCGGACTATATCTTGATATAGCCCCCATATAGACCGATCCGCCGATTTAGGGTCTTAGGCCAATAAAAGCCACATTTATTATCCGATTTTGCTGAAATTTTGGACAGTGAGTTGTGTTAGGCCCTTCGACGTCTTTCGTCAGTTTTGCCCAGATCGGTTCAGATTTGGATATAGCTGCCATATAGACCGATCTTCCGATTTAGGGCCTTAGGACCATAAAAGCCACATTTATTATTCAATTTTGCTGAAATTTGGGACAGTGAGTTGTGCTAGGCCCTTCAACATCTTTCGCCGATTTGGCGCAGATTGGTCCATATTTGGATATAGCTGCCATATAGACCGATCTTCCGATTTAGGGTCTTAGGCCCATAAAAGCCACATTTATTATCCGATTTTGCTGAAATTTGGGATAGTGAGTTGTGTTAGACCCTTTAAAATCCTCCGTCAGTTTGGCTTAGATCGGTCCAGATTTGGATATAGCTGCCATATAGACCGATCCTCCGATTTAGGGTCTTAGGCCCATAAAAGCCACATTTATTATCCGATTTTGCTGAAATTTGGGGCAGTGAGTTGTGTTAGGCCCTTCAACTTCCTTCGTTAATTTGACCCAGATCGGTTCAGATTTGGATATAGCTGCCATATAGACCGTTCCACCGGTTTAGGGTCTTAGGCCCACAAAAGCCACATTTATTATCCGATTTTGATGAAATTCGGGACAGTGAGTTGTGTTAGGCCCTTCGACTTCCTTCGTTAATTTGACCCAGATTGGTTCAGATTTGGATATAGCTGCCATATAGACCGATCCCCCGGCTTAGGGTCTTAGGCCCACAAAAGCCACATTTATTATCCGATTTTGATGAAATTTGGGACAGTGAGTTGTGTTAGGCCCTTCGACTTCCTTCGTTAATTTGACCCAGATCGGTTCAGATTTGGATATAGCTGCCATATAGACCGATCCCCCGGTTTAGAGTCTTAGGCCCACAAAAGCCACATTTATTATCCGATTTTGATGAAATTCGGGACAGTGAGTTGTGTTAGGGCCTTCGACATCTTTCTTCAATTTGGTCCAGATCGGTTCAGATTTGGATATAGCTGCCATATAGACTGATTTTTTGATTTATGGTTTTGGACCCATAAAATTCTCATTTATTGTCCGATGTCGCCGAAATTTGAGACAGTTAAGTTAAGCTCCTTGACATACTTCTGCAATCGCACGGATCGGTCCAGATTTAAATATAGCAGCCATATAGAACGATCTCTCGATTTAAGGTTTTGGGACCATAAAAGAGGCATTTATTGTCCGATTTTGCCGAAATTTGGGACATTGCTTTGTGTTAGGCTCTTCGACATTTTTATGCAATTTGGCCCAAATCGGTCCAGATTTGGATATAGCTGCCATGTAGACCGATATCTCGATTTAAAGTCTTGGCCCCATTAAAGGCGCATTTATAATCCGATTTCACTGAAATTTGACACAGTAACTTATGTTAGGCTTTTCGACATCCGTGTGGTATATAGTTCAGATCGGTTTATTTTTAGATATAGCTAGTGTACTTATTAGTATATGGTCCAAATCGGAACTTATGATATAACTGATATAAGACATAAGGTATGAAATTTTCACCGAATTTTGATGATGGTTTACATATATACCCGAGGTGGTGGGTATCCAAAGTTCGGCCCGGCCGAACTTAACGCCTTTTTACTTGTTTTTTATAAGATCGATTGATGAATGGGTTAGCAAAAGCCCTAAAAGTGAAAATCGGTAGAGTCATATATATGGGAGCTATATCTAAAATTGAACAAATTTCTATGAAATTCATTAGTCATCAGAAGAGTTATAAGAGAAACCTTCCTGCCAATTTTGTGAAGATCTGTTAAAAATTACTACATTTTTGAGTATTATTCAAAATCGGACGAAAATATATATTGGAACTATATCTAAATCTGAACTGACTTGTATTAAATTCAATAGCAATACCGGGAGTCACAAGGGAATCCTTTATGGCAATTGAATCGGTTAACAAATTGCCAAATTATTGCAATACTAGTCGAAATCGGGCGAACATATAAATGGGAGCTATATCCAAATCTGAACCGACCTTTTACCAATTTCAATAGGCTTCGTCTCCAGGCCCAAGAAGATGCTTGGGACAAATTTGAAGGCGATCGGATGAAAATTGCGACCTGTACACAAATTAACATGGACAGACGGACAGACGGACAGACAGACAGACAGACAGATACACGGACACAGCAAAATAGAATCAAGAAGTGATTCTGAGTCGATCAGTATACTTATCATTGGGTCCATCTCTCTTTCTTCTGGGTGTTAAAAACAAATTCACTAAGTTTTTATACCCTGTACCATAGTAGTGGTGTAGGATATAATTATCCTATCCCAAAGAGGCTACCGTATCGCAGAGGTTAGCATATCCTCATATGACGCTGAACGCCTATTTACGAATCCTGGCGAGAACATCAAAAAATTTTTCAGCAATGGTTATCCCTCTCTAATGTTGGCGATATTTGTGAGAATCTGTGCCATTTGATACTAGTAAAAGCGTGCAAAGTTCGGCCGGGCTGAATCTTATATACCTTCCACCATAGATCGTATTTCCAAGTTCTTTCAATTGTTATACCCTCCACCATAGGATGGGGGTATACTAATATCGTCATTCTGTTTGTAACACCTCGAAATATGCAACTGAGACTCCATAAAGTATATATATTCTTGATCATCATGTCATTTTAAGTCGATCTAGCTTAACTTTCGAAGGAGTAAGTCTAGCCGCTTGAAATTTTGCACAAATACATTTTATTAGCGTAGGTCGGTTGGGATTGTAAATGGGCCAAATCGGTCCATGTTTTGATATAGCTGCCATATAATCCGATCTTAGGTTTTGACTTCTTGAGCCTCTAGAGGGCACAATTCTCATCCGATTTGACTGAAATTTTGAATTAGGTGTTTTGTTATGGCTTCCAATAACTGTGCTAAGTAGGGTGCTAATTGGTACATAACCTGATATAGCTGCCATATAAACCGAACTGGGATCTTGACTCCTTGAGCCTCTAGAGGGCGCAATTCTCATCCGATTTGGCACAGATAGAGATACTGCGCATAGAACTCGACAAATGCGATCAATGGTGGAGGATATATAAGAATCGGCCCGGCCGAACTTAGCACGCTCTTACTTGTTTTTCAAATATATATGAGTTATATCAAGTTATTGACCGATATGGACCATACTTATCATGCCGTGCAAGTCATAGAAAAAAACCACTTCGATAACTTCAGGCAAATTGAGTAATAATTGAGCCCTCAAGGGGCTCAGAAAGTCAAATTGGGAGATCGGTTTATATGGCGGCTATATCAAGCTATGAACCGATTTAGATCATACTTGGCACAGTTGTTGGAAATCATACCAAAACAGCTCATGCAAAATTTAAGCCATTGGATAAGAATTGCGCCGTCTAGGACTCAAGAAGTCAAATCAGGAGATCGGTTTGTATGGTAGCTATATCGGGATGTGGACCGATTTAGACCATACTTCATGACTCAAAATGTCATGACGATCAAGAATATATATACTTTATGGGATCTAAGACGAATATTTCGAGGTGTTACAAACGGAATTTTTATACCCACCACCTTCGATGGTGGGTATAAAAATGGTATGGCGGCCATATAAAAACTTCTCCACAAAGAGGTGTCGCACTGCGGCACGCCGTTCGGACTCGGCTATAAAAAGGAGGCCCCTTATCATTGAGTTTAAACTTGAATCGGACTGCACTCATTGATATGTGAGAAGTTTGGCCCTGTTCCTTAATGAAATGTTCTGGGACAACTTTGCGTTTGCATCCTAGGAAGCAGTAATAAAATTACCTTTTCCCACCATAGCGCAGAGATTAGCATGTCCGTCTATGACGCTGAACAGAACAAATTTTTAGCGGTGGTTTTCCCCTCCTAATGCTGGCAACATTTGTGAGGTACTATGCCATGTAAAACTTCTCTCCAAAGAGGTGTCGCACTGCGGCACGCCGTTCGGACTCGGCTATAAAAAGGAGGCCTCTTATCATTGAGCTTAAACTTGAATCGGACTGCACTCACTGATATGTGAGAGTTTGCCCCTGTTCCTTAGTGGAATGTTCATATGCAAAATTTGCAATTTGCAAGGGATATTATTACCCCTATTATCTAAGCAATAAAATTACCCTGTTTATAAATAGCAATAAAATTACCCTATCGCAAAGGAAATTACCAAATGTAATAAAATTACCCTATCCTACGGGAAAGAGTTATACAATTATCATATTCCAGGAGGAAAAGTTAATAAAACTGCCCTATCCCAAGCGAAAGGGTAATAAAATTACAATATCCCAAAGGAAATGGTAATAAAATAACCATGTTACAAAGGAAATGGCAAAAATATTACCCTATCTCAAAAGAAAGGGTTTTAAAAGTACCCTATCCCAAATGACAGGATTATGAAAGTACCCTATACCGAGAGATAAAATCACTCTATCCTATGGGAAATGGTAATAAAATTACCCTCTCCCATAGAAAAGGGTAATAAAATTGCCTTATCCCAAAGGAAAGGATAATAAAAGTACCCTAACCCCAAAAGAAAGTCACAAGTTTGGTCTGATCTTTACAAAATTTTGTATGAGATGTTCTATTTGATGTTCCAAAATGTGTGCAGAATTTCATAAAAGTCGGTTCAGATTTATATATATCTTTCGTCCGATATGGTC
Source organism: Stomoxys calcitrans (assembly GCF_963082655.1). NCBI lineage: Eukaryota > Metazoa > Arthropoda > Insecta > Diptera > Muscidae > Stomoxys > Stomoxys calcitrans. The sequence continues at coordinate 182,202,844 of NC_081552.1, read as the reverse complement.
TTTGAAGGCTACAGAAGCCACAATTTTCCTTCGATCTTCACAAAATTTAGCATGAAATGTTTTACTTGACATTCCAATATGTGTGCAGAATGTCATAAAAATCTGTTCAGATTTATAGCTCCCATATATATTTGCCATCCAATATGGACTTTTAAGACTATACCAGCCACAATTTTGGACCGATCATTACAAAATTTAGCATGATGCAATTTTTTTTAGTGTCCTAATGTGTTCAAAATTTTATAAAAATCAGTTCAGATTTGGATATAGCCGCCATATATATCTTTGATCCGATATGGTCTATTAAGGCTGTAGAAGCCACATTTATGGTCCGATATTTACAAAATTTGTGTGGAAAATTTCATAAAAGTCGTTTCTGATTTAGATATAGCTCCCATATTTATCTTTCATACGATATGGACTTTTAAGGCTATAGAAGCCACAATTTTGTTCCGATCTTTACAAAATTTTGCATGAAATGTTTTTTTTTTTTTTTTTTTGATGTCGGTCCAGATTTAGATACAGTTTCCATATAGATCTTCCATCCGATATGCTCTCGTAAGGCTATGGAAGCCACAATTTTAGTTTGATGTTTATAAAATTTTGCGTGAGGTGTTTTATTTAACGTCTTAGCACGTGTGCTAAATTTTATCAAAGTCCGTCAAGATTTAGATATATCGGCTGAATTGTACCTTTCCTTACTGGTTTTATATACATACAAGGATGGGGCGATTAGTATGGAAGGAAAAAATCCTAATGTCCGACCACCCTTACATGTCTATCTGTCTTCTTTCTGGTTGTTGCAAACAAATGGACTAAGTTATAATGCTTGGGGACTTCCTTTTTATTGCTGAGTCTAAACGGCTTGACGCAAAGCGACACAACTTAGTAGAGTAGTTTACACGTCTCATCTATGGTACTGATCTCACAAGTGTCTTTAGCACTGGATTAAATTTTTTTTGATGTTCTTGCTGGATGTGAATCCAGGCGTTCAGCGTCAGAGCCAGGTGGGTGGTAAACTGGGGTGGTCCCCATAGTACTAGAATATAAACTAATGTACAAATTGTGCTGCAGGTATTTGCTAACATCCATTCACATAACTGAGTAAGTAACTAATTTTGCTGTTAGTTAAAACTGTCCTATTACAAGCTTAAAGGGGTCAAAGCAATGTAAGAGATGTGACATAAAACAAGCCATTCGATTCATTAAACTTCTCGACTGGCTGAACGACAGTGAAGCTGAATGTAAAATCCGGCCATTTGTAATGCACACTTAATTCATTTATTTACCAATCCTTCTGTTCTGTCCGCGATCATTGCAGGGCCTTTATTTGCGAATGTTGCCACATTGCACTCAAAACACTCACTAACACAAGTACATGGAATACTTTCACAATTCCGACACACTATTCGATGCCTCCTACCCACTCAGTAGCCTCGTTGCCACAGTGAAAGCGTTGCTATTTAATGCACTTTGAGCATTAAGTCGCCTATTTAAAGGCACTCATACAATTAAACACAGACACACCCAGGCGCCATCTATACATATACACATTGCCAACCAATGCAAACCATTCCAGTTATTTGGTTGTTTTGTTGTAGAAGTAGTAGTAGGAGGAGTACTATTATAATAGTAGTAGTCGTTGTTTTTGTTTTTTTGCTTGGTTGTTGGTCTGAGTTGCTCTTTGAATATTTTCAATAAGATTTGTTTGTATTTGTGTTGGATTTGTTGGCCCGTGGCGAATCCCTAGGCGGCAACAACAAAACAGTTTTAAAATTTGAATTTAAGTTCGAATTATTTCCGCTCCTTTCAACAGAAGTTGTGTGCCACAGCCACATGGAGGTTGCTAGGGCTGCCTTTTGGAAATGTGTTTAAGGGCACAGAGGAAATTTGGTTTGTGCGAAAAATTTGTGAACTCCATGTGTCCAAAACACGGGAATGAATGGCATTAAGCCAAATGTAAAATAAAATAACGAAATGAATTTCACAAATTGGGTGCCTAGCTGAAGCGGGAAATGGCAGAGAGGGGGTGAGAAAAAGCAGTGAGTGTCACAGACAGGGGCCCACACTTACATTTTTATTGTCAACTGAAAATATTGTACCTATAGTGCTGTAGTGCAATGTTTGCATCCATCCTCATTGAACTCGAAAGTAAATGACTTTAAAAGCAACTCGTTACACTGAGAGAAAAAAATGGAAAAAAGGCATTAAAGTCAGGACACAATAACGCATCTAATCTTTTGTCAAAGATGGGTTTTATACTCAGCATCATAGAATGGGGGTGTTTTTGTTGTTGTTGTTGTTGTAGCCACATTTGCATATGGAGGTGGCGATTTTTGTCAAGCTCTCATGGACGAGCAAGCTCGTACCGATGTATACGACCGATCGCCACGGGAAGATGATGGCCATTGGCTATTTAATGGGCCCAATAACTCGCCTTGTCGTATCGAGCATCATAGGTACTCAGTATTTAAGCAAGAACCGTTGCCACCCGGCCTCTCACAGAGGAATTCCACCCGATACCGCTGATTGTCCGCGACTGCAGTTGCAGCTACTCCGTATAAAGCATGCCACTATCCGCAACCTGTGGATGAGCTCGGTAGCTCCCAGCTAAGCTTCTCGTGATAACAAAGACTACCACACAGATAGGAGCTAAAAGATCCAGCCTATGTGATGCTCTTGTTATCCCGTGCCAGGTGTTTGCAATCTTGATTTTCTAGAGCATAGATGGGCAGTATACGCATCCGCACATAAATTCGAACGAATAAAATTACACCGATAGTAAAAGCAACTTCGTGTGGGTTCGATCGGCTGAAATTCGATCTATTTCAAATTATTGATGTTTGATGATATTTACACATCATCTGTTCTAGAGGTTCAAAAGGTTAAATACCGATATCGGTTTATATGGTAGCTTTATCAAAACATGGACCGATTTGGACTATAATGAACATATTTTTGGTATTTAAAGCATGAAACACTGCGTGCAAACTTTCAGTCCAATCGGTTGGTAATTGCACCTTTTAGAGGCTCAGTTGGTAGCGTGCTTGGACTATGAGTGAAGGGGTCGTGGGTTCAATTCCCGCCAGAAGCCTCGGTCTGTCGCTACTGTGGTATCACAATAGACTTAAAATTGTCTAAGTTTGTCTGTAAAGGACTGCCACTCTTACCTAACCTAACCTAGAGGCTCACATATTTAATTTGGCACATCGATTTATATGGCAGCTACAACAAAACATAGGCTGGTTTGGTCTATTTACAATCGCAACCGACATACACTAATGTGGTCGGTTTTCTGTTAGATATCCAGATCCAGGAAAATGCGATTATCCAGATCCGGGAACTCTGCGTCTAAGATGGGGTGTGTCCAGGGGGATCTGGGTCTGAGTCGTGTTTGTCTGGCTGGCCAGTTAAACAGGTGACATGTATGGTGGGGTCCCAAGTCATAATCGGGACATCCCACACGTTGGCATCAATCCTTGTCCTGTATGATATAAGGTGGCTACCGGATCGTAATTGAGCCAGAACATTCTGGTTTGCCGGTGGAGTTCAATTTCTTTAGGTGCAATCGGTGGCGGTCGTTCTCCAAGCACCACATTCACCCAGTAGCTATTCACCGTATCTGCTACAGTATCTGCATAAATGCTGTTTAGACCAGTTGGATATGCCGCTTGATCAAGAGGTTCTCTCGTGTAGCGCTGAACTCTCACTCCAGATCATGAAGATCTACCATAAGGCTTATGTGCGATGAATACCTGTCCACAAGATGATGATTTGGATGGTCTCTGCGATAAGAGCCCCAAAGGTATTGCTTAGACAGAGTTATGTCATTGCAGGTGTAGGATCTTTGTCTACTGATGGAGGTGGTGGACGTGAGAACTGAAGAGGCAGCCCGTCACCGTTCAAAGAGCGGTATTCTGACAGACCTCAATATTATCCCACTACGTGTCACAGAGCTGACGAGACCACACTGACGCTGCATAACCTACCAAAGACCGGCCAATTGTTTGTACGTGATCAACAAGGTTTCTTTGTCAGCACCCAAGTGCTGCAGACAAGTGAATGAGGACCTTATTTCTACTTATGAATCTATCGCAAATTGCTGTGGCATGTGGGGAGAATGTGTGAGATCTGTCAAATGTGACACCAGATATTTTGCCTGTAAGGGCAAAGGTAATTTATTTCACGATTTTTCGTTTGTTTCTCTTTCGAGCCGAGCTTAACGATCGAAGAATTTTTGTAATGGAAAAGGAAAGCCAGAGTAGTTTGTGAACACACCAATAACTGTGGGACGCGTTTCGCCTTTGGTTAGAAGATTTATTGAATATTAGGCGTAAAAGCTTCAAGGGTCATACATTGGTAGGTCGTCAAGACCTACACTAATCAAGATTGACAAATTTCACACTAGCTTTTCATTACTACCACATGTGTTATTCTTTGCAGTGATGAACTTGTTTTCCATACGACTAGAATGGCCTTCATGGTATGGGTGGCTTCGTACTTCGTAGTTTAGGACACTTGATGGTCGGTATCATTACTCCATCGATCATCTCATGCAGCTCCCTACCCACCTCATGCGTCTATGTGACTGAAGACATGGTGGAAGATATTTTCAGATCTTGTGCAGCGAATTAAAAGGCAACTTCGTTGAAGTAGACATTTAACCTATCGCAGATGTCAATAATGGGTGGGGAGTCTGATGTCATGATTACAATCGTCAGCATATGACACAATCACTATGCCACCTGGAGGGGGTGGAATGGAGGATAGGTGGTGGTTAAACAGTGCTGGAAATATCACCCTGCCTTGGGAAACCCCCCGTTTCTCTCTACGGTGCTTCGACTTCTTATCCCTAAATTCCACAAACGAGTGGCGACCACACAGATAATTAGCGACCCAGCGTTTTAGACCTGGCTGAAGGGACATATTGGCGTTGTACTCAAATAGTTTGACATGGCTCACCGTTTCGAATTCTTTCGACAGGTCCAGTGCCACACAGTGGACCGTCCTTCCACATGGCCTGGGCTGATTGAAGCCACAGTTGAAGCGGGTTCAAACAAATACATATTTGCCCATGAACATTCCACTAAGGAACAGGGGCAAACTTCTCATATATCAATGAGTGCAGTCCGATTCAAGTTTAAGCTCAATGATAAGGGGCCGTGCCCGAACGGCGTGCCGCAGTGCTACACCTCTTCGGAGAGAAGTTTTGCATGGCATAGTACCTCACATATGTTGCCAGCATTAGGAGGGGAAAACCGCTACTGAAAATTGTTTTCTGATGGTCTCGCCAGGATTCGAACCCAGGCGTTCAGCGTCATAGGTGGCCTCCTAGTAGTAGCGGGTTCCCTCTGCCTATATATTTCAGACATCGGATTCTAAAAGAGTCTTCAGAGACAGATTGAGAACACTAGTAAGGTACTCGACTTCAGGTAGATCCAGATTCTTCAGCATCAGTGTAGAAATTCCGTATGGCCTTAACACATTGTATGGCTTTGCGCCACACATGACATTTGGAACTTCGTCCACTATAAATTCTTATGGCTGTCAGTTGGCTGGGAGACAACGGTTATGACCAATGGCTCTCCTCATAGCCTTGTCACTCTCGGAATGGTCAGTTAATATACAGTTGAACAACCTGGCACATCTCTTCGGGTACGTCAAAGTTACGTCACCAAAAGTGACTGAGGCTCTGTCATCCCTTCTTCCGGGGTTTCAAGAGTGACTTAGCAGTAGATCACAGCTTGTCTAACATTGCACAGTGGGGTGTTTGGCCCTCAAAATTACGCTTAATTAATTTTTTTAACTTCCGATACAGTAATCGATTTTTGATTTACGACAAAATTCGATGACGACATCCGATGACGAAAATACAGCAATATTTATCGGTAACTTCGATCTTTTTAAGCCAAATTAGGCAAAAACTAAAGCTACTAGGAGCTCAAGAACTCAAATCCGGAGATCGGACTATACGGGGACTATATCTATATACAAACCTATCTGTGTGGGATATTACGTGAAATTTGGAGGGTAAGTCAAAGTGGATGAAAATTGAGGCTTTCAGGAGCTCAGGACCTATACAGGGATAGGTCTACATCATTTTACAGACCAATTCGAATCATACTTAAAACGAATGTTTAAAGTCATAACACAGGTCCTTGTGCCAAATTTCAGCCAAATCGGATGAAAATTGAGACCTATAGGGGCTGGGCTCAAGAAGTCTTATTGGCGGGTAGGTTTATAGGTCGGCAGACACGGCATAACTATGAACACCACATAGCTTTGAGCTCCGCATTGTGTGGTGTCCATCGTTATCACGAGAAGCTTAGCTGAAAGCTACCGGCCGGATGGTGGAAAACTCTGTTTTTGTCTGGAGTAGCTGTAAATGCGGTCGCGGGCAGTCAGCGATTCGATTTTCGATTTTAATTAAATACTGAGTGCCAATGATACTCGAGATGACAAGGCGAGTTATTGGCGCCTTCAAATAACAAATGGCCAACATCAGCGTGCCTCGGATCTTACAGCAAGCGGCTACCGACAACGAGGGATACATGTGCGATTCCACAATAACCAGTTTTCCGCCCCCGGAAAACTATGAGAAACAATGGAATAAAACGGACTCCCTAACGCTTATGACCCACGCAAACGAAAAAAGTACCATGATTTGGGGATCTGAACGTGGAATGTCCGCACTCTCGATAGAGACGGTGCAGTATACGCGATGGCGGATGTATTAGAGAAGCAGATATTACCGCCTTGCAGGAAGTGCGATGGCCTGGGAATGGCGTCACAACAACACAAAGAGAATAAGACCACTGCCCCGCCTATGATATTAAAATCGTTTTGGGAGATTTTAATGCGAAGATAGAGAAGGAAGGCATCTTTGGTCCAACAGTCAGAAAATTTAGCCTTCACGAGATAGCGTCCGCTAATAGAGGCTAATAGATTTCGCCGCGGCAAAAAACATGGTAATTAGCAGCACCAGAGTCCAACATAAAAAATTCACAAAACCACATGGCTTTCACCCGATCAAAACACGGGAAACAATGAACGATCGATCCGTGGAGCATATATGGATTTGGATCAAAACCTTGTTGCAGCAAAGGTTTGCAACCGTTTAAGTATGTCGAGAAAAGTTCGATCTGACACTGCACGGAAGCTGGACATTGAAAAGCTGTAAACAGAACAGATGGCAACGGCATACTCCACTCGACTGACTAAACTGCTTGATGAAAGTACTCCTTGTCCCGATGATATAACAGCGCAGTGGGAATCCAATGCCCACTCCATGGAAAATGTCGCGAAATACGTACTTAAGTACCAGAAGCCTTCCCCAAGAAACACATGGTACTACCAAGAGTGTCGAGATGCAACTGAAGCCAAGAATGCGGCATAAACAAGGCAGTCCTACCAACAGGTTACCCGCTAAACTGTTTAAGACCGGAGGCGAGGCACTCATAAGGCGTTTATCTGCGCAATCTGGCTAGAAGAACGCATACACGATGATTGGAACCTCAGCATACTATGTCCCATACACAAGAAAGGAGACAAGACGGAATATGCCAACTACAGAGGAATAAGTCTCCTCCCAATCGCATACAAGATACTCTCGAAAGATTAAAACCTAAAGTACATGAGATAATTGGGCCCTATCAATGCAGCTTTAGACCTAGTTAATCCACCGTAGACCAGATATGCACACTGCACCAAATCGTGGAAAAAACCCTAGAAGGACAAATCAACACCCACCATTTCTTTGTTGACTACAAAGCCGCTTTCGATACCACTTTGCATTCAAAGGTATTTCAAGCCATGTCTGAATTTGACTTGGTGATACGCGTTCCTCAGTAAGAATACTAAACGAGGTTTCAGACAAGGAGACAGCCTATTGTGGGATCTCTTTAATATGCTGCTGGAAAAGATTATACGAGATGCAGGTGTGAATAATTATGGCACACTTATCACAGGAGAACACATGTTACACGCCTATGGCGACAATATCGATGCAATGAAGTCTTTTGAAGGCAAACACGGTGGTATACGCAAACCGGGATGACCAAAAGCCCGATAGAAAGATCAAGTGGTGGGATACACCTCGAAACCTGGTGTCAGAGATTTTAGAATAAAAGCAGAAGATCGAGGCTCTTGGAACGCTATTCTACGTTCGGCTAGTGGAACAAATGTTCTGTCATAGTCAATTAAAGTAAAATAACTTTATAGACCTATTTGAATTATACTTGACATGGATGCTGGAAGTTATAATACAAGTCCTTGTGCGAAATTCCCGGCAAATCGGATGCAACTTGAGGGTCCTATAGGGGCTCAAGAAGTCAAATTCGGCGATAGGTTTATATGGGGGCAATATAAGTAGTTTATAGAGGCATACGGATCATGCTTGACATGGATGTTAGGAGTCATAACACAAGTCCTCGTGTCAAATTTCAGGAAAATTGGATGAAAATTGAGGCTCAAGCTATTAAATCCGGGGTTCGGTTTATATTGGGAGCTATGCCAGTTTATAGACCGATTCAGATCATACCTGGAATGGATGTTTGAAGTCATCTTGTGCTATATTTATCCAAATCGTAGGAAAACTGAAATTTCATGGGCCAATGAAGTCAACTCCAGCGATCAATTGATATAGTCTTTGTGCAAACTTCAGTCAATTCAGAGGAGAATTGCACTTTCTAGGACCTCAAGGAGTAATAATGAAGTATGGTTAATATGGGGGCTATTTACAAATATGAACCATTTGCAATCTCCATTGACCTATAACAATAAGAAGTATTTGCGCCAAATTTCAAGCTGATATCTTTATTCGGTTGACCGCTATCGGGATTTCGATAGACGGAATAACTCATCTTGGTCCCTGCAAAATGTTGAAGAAGAATAAATTTTGTACTATTGATTTAAACGAATGACTTTATTTGGGGCTACAAAACAGTTGGAGCTTTCACTTCAAGCTTTGTTGCCGGTTTTGTTTCTTATTTCTTGTTCTATTTCTATACTCACCGCTGTAGAATAGGGGGTATATTCAGTTAGTCATTCCATTTGCAACACATCGAAATATCAATTTCCGACCCTACAAAGTATGTATATTTCGGATCGTCGTAAAATTCTAAGACGATGTCTGTGCGTCTGTCCTTCCGTCTGTTATAGTCACTCTACAGCGCTTAAAAATTAAGATATTAAAGGTCTTGAACGGGCCAAATCCGACCATATTTGGATATAGCTGCCCATGAAGGGTCTAATGCCCATAAATGCTTTATTTTTTATCCGATTTCACTGAAATTTTAAACAGTTAGTAGCTTAAGGCCTCCCAACATCCGACTGATGGTTCTGATCGGACTATATTTAGAAATAGCTGCCATATAGACCGATCTGCCGGTAAGGGGTCCGAAGCCCATAAAAGCTTTACTTATTACCCGATTTCGCTGCAATTGAAAACAGTGAGTTGTTTTGAGCCTCCCAATGTCCGACATTAATATGGCTCAGATCGGAATATATTTAGATATAGCTGCCATATAGACCGATCTGCTGATAAAGGGTCTGAATCCCATAAAAGCTTTTCTTTTTATCCGATTTCACTGAAATGAAAAGATGAAAAAGGCCAATGTAGTTCTACAAAACTGAACAGTGACTTATATTTATTAGACCACTCAATGTTCGTGCCGAATTTAGGTGCTTAAGTTATCCAAGTTTCACCGGATTGTGACTAAAGGGGGTTTACATATATACCCAAGGTGGTAGGTATCCAAAGATCGTCCTGGCCGAACCTAATGCCTTTTTGCTGGTTTTTATTTCTATTTCGTTTTTCTTTTTGTAATGGAAAAAAATATGTGCCATGATATTTGCTGGCATCACAATAACAATAAATCCAAGCAAATTGTATAGTCGTATCCTTAACTTTAAAGGCTAACCTACAGAAAAAGAGAGAGAGAGAGAGAGACAGACAGAGAAAGCGAGATAGACCAAGGCGAAGAGTAAAAGGATACCAGCTTACTATTGCGAGTGGCTTGTGTTGCCTGCGATGCTGCTTAAATTAAATTTTTACTACCACCTACAAGTCATATATCAATGCTTTTTTACATTTGTTGACGACAAACAGTGAGAGAAGCACCGCCACAATAGCAACCGGAACTGCAACTACGGTGACAGCAACATGAATTGTGAATTGGGTTATTCGTGGGCTCAACAACGTAGCCGAGAACGTAGCAAGGAGTTTAAGATATATTCACTTTAAATGAGCAAATTGAAACACCAACGATGAGACATCTTAAGAACGACTTCAACATTTAAAGTTATGCAATTCAAGTGCATGATTTGAAGATGGCCTTTGCTAAGGTCTGGAATGCAGCAAGGATAATAAGCATTAACACAGAAAATAAAATAACAAAAATTTCTTGAGTTGAAAATAAAATTGTTTTCAATTAAAAAACTAATTGATTCAATAATTTTTATACCCACCACCGAAGGTTGGGGGTATATTAATTTTGTCATTCCGTTTGCAACACATCGAAATATCCATTTCCGCCCTATCAGCGTAAAAATCTTAAAAGATCGAGTCATGTCCGTCCGTCTGTCTGTTGAAATCACACTACAGTCTTCAAAAATAGAGATATTGAGCTGAAATTTTGCACAGATTCTTTTTTTGTCCATAGATTAATTTCGAAGATGGGCTATATCTTGATATAGCCCCCATATAGACCGATCCGCTGATTTAGAGTCATAGGCCCATAAAAGCCACATTTATTACCCGATAATGCTGAAATTTGGGACTGTGAGTTATGTTAGGCCCTTCGACATCCCTCTTCGATTTGGCTCAGAAGAGTTCAGATTTGGATATAGCTGTTATATAAACCGATCCGCAGATTTAGAGTCATAGGCCCATAAAAGCCACATTTATTATCTGATAATGCTGAAATTTGGGAATGTGAGTTGTGTTAGGCCCTTCGACATCCCTCTTCAATTTTGCTCAGATGAGTCTAGATTTAGATATAGCTGTCATATGGACCGATCCGCAGATTTAGAGTCATATGCCCATAAAAGCCACATTTATTATCCGATTTTGCTGAAATTTGGGACAGTGAGTTGCGATAGGCCGCTCAATATATTTCTTCAATTTGGCCCAGATCGGTCCAGATTTCGATACAGCTGCCATATAGACCGACCTCTCGATTAAATGTTTTGGGCTCATAAAAGCTGCATTTACTGTCCGATGTCGCCGAAATTTGAGAAAGTGAGTTAAGTTAAACCCCTCGACATGCTCCTGCAATATGACGCAGATCGGTCCAGATTTGGATATAACTGCCATATAGATATCTAGATATAGATCCGATATCTCGATTGAAGGTTTTGAGCCCATAAAAGGCGCATTTATTGTCCGATGATTCCGAAATTCGGGACAGTGAGTTGTGTTATGATCTTCGAAATCCTTCTTCAATTTGGCCCAGATCGGTCGAGATTTGTTTATAGCTGCCATATAGACCGATCTCTCGATTTAAGTTTTTGGGCCCATAAAAGGCTCATTTATTGTTCGAATTCGCCGGAATTTAAATGTCCGTGTCGAATTTGGTCCAATTGTTCGAGATAGCTGCTATGAGGGCATAAATTATACATTTTTCAACGGATTATGATGAAAGGTGGTTTACATATATACCCGAGGTGGTGGGTATCCAAAAGGATCACAATCGTGATTAAAAGCTTTGTAATTTTCAATTAAAAATTAAATTGATTCAATCACTTTTATACGATTGGGAAAAAATTTTAAAAATGTACCTTCCTCATATAAAAAAAAAAAAAATAATTGTTTCAATAATTATCTTATTCAAACCGAATTATGTTTGAATTGCGATCTGGTTTTCGACCCTTTACGTCTTCTTTTATAATTGCTGTACTTTATTTTATCATTGAGCTAAAAATTTGTATTGGATAGCACTCAGTGACATGTGAGAAGTTTGCTCCAGTTCCTTAGTGTTCTGTTCAAGGGCATATTTTCATTTGCACTATATAGCTCAAATCAAGACTAATCGGTTATTATTATCTGCATGTTATCGATAACTATCCCGTGTGCATCACACTGCTACGATTTTACTTTAATGGGCTATGACAGAACATTTGTACCACCGCGAGTGTCTTTGACCACTTTGTCTCTCCACCGGGCTATTGACCATTCCGGTTTGCGTGTACCACCGTGATTGCCTTCAAAAGACTTCTTTGCTGGAGCTTTTTCATCCATTCTGACAACATTACCCATTCAAAGCAACCGTTGTATTTTGATACTTATAACTATGGTATCGTCGTCATACATCTCATACAGCTCGTGGTTCATACGTCGCCTATATTCTCCGTTAACGCAAACTGGTCCATATATTTTACGAAGAATCTTTCTCTCAAATACTCCAAGCACTGCCTCGTCTGCTTTCACAAGTACACCTTCCTCGGAACCATATAACAACACGGGTAGTATCTGTGTCTTGTATAGTGTTATCTTCGTCTGTAGAGAGGATGCCTTGTTTCTAAACTGCTTACTCATTCTAAAGAAACATCTATTTGCCAGTATTATTTTTCGCTTAATCTCAAAACTGGTTTCATTCGTTTCGGTTACGGCGGTGCCGAGGTAGATAAAGTTACTCACTGTCTCAAAGTTGTGGTTCCCAACTTTCTCCATTTTCTTTATTTGATCAGTTGCACAAGTTGTTTTGGGAAGTGATACCATCCATTTACTGTCAGACCCATTTTCACTGACTCTCTTTCGATTCTCTCGAAGGCAGCAGTTACTACTTCCGGTGACCGACCTATGCTATCGATGTCGTCGGCATAGGCGAGTAGCATGTGTTCTCTTGTGATTAGTCTGCCGTATCTATTTACATCTGCATCTCGTATAATCTTCTTCAGCAGGATATTAAAAAGATCACACGATAGGCTGTCTCCTTGCCTGAAACCTCGTTTGGTATTAAATGGTTCGGTGAAATTCTTTCCTATTCTTACTGAGGAACGCGTATCATCATGTGTCATCCTGCAGAGTTTTATTAATTGTGCAGGGATGCCAAACTCAGACATGGCTTAAAATAACTTTGAACGTATAGCGCTATCGAAGGCGGCTTTGTAGTCAACAAAGAGATAGTGGGTGTTGATTTGCCATTCTCAGGTCTTTTTCCAGGATATGGCGCAGTGTGAATATCTGGTCTAGGGTGGATTAACCAGGTCTAACGCCGTATTGGTCCAATTATCTCATTGACTTTAGGATTTAATCTCTTACATAGTACGCTCGAGAGTATCATGTATGCAATGGGGAGGAGACTTATTCCTCTGTAGTTGGCACATTCCGTCTTGTCTCCTTTCTTGTGCTGAGGTTCCAATCTCCTAGCCAGATCGCGCAGACAAGTTTGTGCATGCGACTTATCAGACCGGAGGCGGGGTCTTAAATAGTTCAGCGGGTAACCCGTCGGCTCCTGCTGCCTTGTTGCTCTTCATTCGGGTCACTACTACATGGACCTCATTCTGACTAGGAGGTAAACATTCTATACCATCATCAGTGATTGGTTCTGCGGTATCCTCTTCGCCGTCATCGTCGGACACTAGCAGTTGGGCAAAATGTTCTTTCCATATCCTTAGCATGCTATATGTGTTAGTTACCAGATTAACTTCTTTGTCTCTGCAGCAGGATGTGCCTGTACCAAAGCGATCGGTTTGATGTTTAATTCTTTGGTCGAATTTCCTGACTTCATTCTTATTCCTGTACCTCTCAATTCGCTCACAATCACGTCTTTCCATTTCCTTTTGCTTTCTGCGGAATAGACTTTTCTTCTCTCTCCTTTTCTCCCGATACTTTTCCTTCATCTGGCGCGTTGCTACTGATTGCTCTATATGCTGCATTCTTGGCTTCAGTAGTATCTAAACGCTCTTGGTCGTACCATGTGTTCCCTGGGCGAGGCATCCGGTACCCAAGTACGGATTTCGCGAGATTTTCCATGGAGTGGGAAATGGATTGCCACTGCGCCGTTATATCATCGGGACAAGCAGTGCTTTCATCAAGCAGTTGGGTCGGTCGAGTGGAGTATGCCGTTGATATCTGTTGTGTCTGCAGCTTTAAATTTTTTATGCTGAAATCTGGTGCTGGTAATTACCATGTTTTTTGCCACGGCGAAATCTATTGGCCTCTATTATCGGATGCTATCTCGTGGAGGCTAAATTTTCCGACTGTTAGACTAAAGATGTCTTCCTTCTCTATCTTCGCATTAAAATCTACAGAACGATTTTATTATCATGGGCGGGTCGGTGGTCATATTCTCTCTCTAGGAGATCGTAGAAAATATCCTTGGTCTGCTCGTCCATGTCTTCTGTCGGGGCATGGGCACAAATAATGCTTATATTGAAGAATTTGGCTTTTATGCGGATTTGTGCTAGCCTCTCATCAACCGGAGTAAAGCTGGAGACAAGATGCTTCAGTCCCCGACTAACCACAAATCCACAGCCAAATTCATGCCTCGTATCATGACAGCTATAGTATAGTTCTTCACCGTTTGGTGTTGTTGTGACGGCATTCCCCGTTCATCGCACTTCCTGTAAGGCGGTTATACCTGCCTTATACTTCCAGTTCGTAAACTGCACCTTCCCTGTAGATAGTCCGGACATTTCTGGTGCAAATCCGCAAAACATGGTATTTATTCGTGTGCGTGGGTCGTAAATTTTAGGAAAATCCATTCTTACTATTGTTTTGTTTCTCAGATTATTTCCTATACTTTTCCGTGGGCGGGTTACTTGCCCGGTGCCCCAACCGCATTGGTTTTCTGGGACCGCACGTTATCCCTCGATGTCGCGAGCCGTTTGCTCCAAGATCTGACGCTCGCCTCCATCCGCGCCTTATTTGTGAACAGACGCTGATGTTGGCCGTTGGTTATTTGAAGGCGCCAATAACTCGCCTTGTCATCTCGAGTATCATTGGCACTCAGTATTTGGATAAGAGTCAGTGCCACCTGATCCATCACTAAGACTCTCCTCTCGAAAATTGCAGACTGCCCGCGGCCGCATTTGCAGCTAATCCACATGAAAACGAATCTTTCCACATTAGCTTTCAGCTATGCTTGCCATGATAACGATGAACACCACACAAGTCGGAGCCCAAAATTCCAGCCTGTGTGGTGCTCCCGTGTCTGCCGTGCCGGGTTCGATAATGGTCGAACGCGTAAAGCTATCTGCTTGAAATTTTACACAGACACTACTTCTTAATGTAGGTCGTTGGGGGTTGCAAATAGGACATATCGGTTCAAATTTGGATACAGCTTCTAGAAACATTAAAGTTCATCTGATTTGACTAAAAACACTTAAGTTGATATTTTTATGTCATATTATCTCAATCGATAAACATGTCCGTTCGGGTGGGTTTTAAGATGGGCGCCTCCCCCGGTTATTTGAGCCCCAAATTTCGCTTAAATCCGTGCATCCATCTCTTAGATATGGCCTTTTTGAAAATGGTGGTAAGGGGGCAGTATTTATTTTTCATTTTATAGGAACATTTTGTCAGCAAAATTCGTGTTTATACCCACCACCGAAGGATGGGGGTATATATGCATTTTGTTATTCCGTTCACAATACATCGAAATATCCATTTCGGCCCATAAAAGGCGCATTTATTGTCCGATGTCGCCGAAATTTGGGACAGTTCTGTCATATAGACCGATCTCTCCATTTAAGGTCTTGGGTCCATATAAGGCGCATTTATTGTCCGATATCGCCAAAATTTGGGACAGTGAGTTTTGTTAGGGTCTTCGACATTCTTCTTTTATTTGACTCAAATTGGTGCAGATTTCAATATAGCTGTTATATAGAACAATCTCAAGATATAAGGTTTTTGGCCCATAAAAGGCGCATTTATTGTCGGCTTTCTCCGAAATTTGGGACAGTGAGTTGCGTTAGGCACTTCAATAACTTTCTGCTATTTGGCCCAGATCGGTCCAGATTTGGATAAAGCTGAAATATAGCTCGATCTCTCGATTTAAGGTTTTAGGCCCATAAAAGGCACATTTATCGTTCGATTTCGCCGAAATTTGGGACAGTGAGTTGTGTTAGGTCCTTCGACATCTCTCTTCAATTTGGCCCGGATCAGTTCAGCTTTGGATAAAGCTGCCATATAGACCAATCTCTCGATTTAAAGTCTTGGCCACATAAAAGGAACATTTATAATCCGATTTCGCTCAAATTTGACACAGTGACTTATGTTAGGCTTTTCGACATCCGTGTCGTTTATGGTTCAGATCGGTCTATATTTGGATATGGCTACCAAAAAACCAAAAATTTTGTTTTACAAAACTGAACAGTGACTTATACTTATTAGACCTCTCAATATCCATGTCGAATTTGTTCCAAAACGGACCATATTTCGATAAAGCTGCTATGGGGGCATATATTATGCATTTTTCACCGGATCTCGACAAAAGGTGGTTTTCATATATACCCGTGATGGTGGGTATCCAAAGTTCGGCTCGGCCGAACTAACGTCTTTTTACTTGTTTTCTTGCCATTTTTTCAATTTGAAGTTATGTTTTTAGAAAAATGCAATTTGGGATGTGATGTTGTAAACACCCTAACTCTAACCATTTAAAATTTCTAAGAGATATCCTTACCCGTTTGGGATGTGGAGTTGTAAACACCCTAACTCTAACCATTTAAAATTTCTAAGATATATGCTTACCCATTTTCAAACGGCGGATTTTTTGGTTCTATCCCAATGTAGTCATTTACCTACGCCATCGATTTTCTCTTTTACCTCAAAAAGACGGAATAATAAAAGGTTCCTAGCTTTTACCTTTATCGTAAGGCTTGGTGTATTTAAGATTCTGATAAGACTCCCATTAGTGAGGGAAAGACTCCCTTAACTGGGTTCAGTGCATGTTGGCTGGCCAGTCTACCACAGATGGTCCATTTCCAAATTCGGCAACGGCACAGTCATCCAAAAGACTGCGGGAATCTGATTAAGGGATTTAAGGCGGACTATTGCTCATATCGCTAAGGACAGCTCTTTGATGGCGATCATTAACAAGAAAAAGAATGCTGCAAACTAGCTGAAGTGTGATAGCGGAGGAACTGTTATCGATATACTCTAAAGATCATAAGGAATTGACAGCACCTCCTCCAGATTGGGACTATGCGGGCTGGTCTAGCGACTGGTTGTTAGGGATAAACGCTCCCTCAACATTGGGCTCCAAAAGAGATTGATGGAATGTGACAAATGAAACACATCTGAATTTCAATGAATTGAATATGTCATTCTTTCAACCGCAGAAGATTGGTGAATTGAATGAGGCCAATAAGAAACGGAGACATGCATTATTCGTACTAAACTCCATTGGTGTATAAAACGCCTCACCTTGTTGAAGCCGCACCACACAAAATTTCTTAGACATTTTGAGGTTTTCGAGGCGAAAACTGCATGTCATAGGTTCCCAACAGCCTCATCCAATTTACCAACCTTCCAGTTGGTGGTTGAAAGATTGGTATTACAGTCTCTAAAACGCCCACTTAGGGTTTCGGGAGCTGAAGCGTTCTTTGACATCAACCACATCGCCTACTTTTTGCCTGCACATATTATCTTGCATGCAAAATGCTGATGCATGCTAGAAAAAATATTTTCCCAATTATATTGTTAAACTGTTCCGGCCTTGGGTGCACACATTCCGTTGCCAATTAATTATTTTTTCACTACTTTCATTTTAATTAAAACGTTTACCACAAAAACAAGCATTTGCCCCCTAATATCTATTAAAAGAAACTTTTAACTGTTTTTTACCGCAAATTCAGAGGAAATTTTCTATTTAAAAGTTTTCAACTTTGGTTTGCACTTTTTTTGCGCAATGCCCTTCCTACTATTTCAATTAGCTATTGCAGGAAAAATGGAGTTGAAAGAAAAAAGCTTTGAGTGGTGCAATGTGTTGCAACGCTTAAAAGGCTCTTAAGGACATATTTCCGGGTTATTTAAAGAAAGAAAATGTATAGAAAAAACAAGAAAAAACTATGGCTGGTATTTCCAGTAGCCTTTTGCCTTGTTTATGGGATTTTTATTGCCTGCCTGGCTTGACTGTTCCGCTAAAATAAGCCATTTTATTTTGTTTATGGCATTTTTGTTTACACTTTTATAAGACCACTAACGACCAAACAGGACGAACAACAAAAGAATGAAAGTGGCTGGCAAAAAAAAAAGCGTATCCGCACAACTGTCTTCAAAAGAAAACATAGACAAGTTTGTTGTAAGTTTTTATCTGAATACTCAGTCACACCAATGCCAAACTCAGATGGCTAATGAAAGCTCAACTCTGTTCTCAACATAACGAACACAGGAAACGGAAACAACTGAAAGTGCTATATAGAGGCATTAAGAATACCCAACCCAGTTGCATCTGTTTGTCAGACGTGGTTTTAACTTTTAGAACAGCGTTGTCATTTTGACGTTTTTACATCTTTTTGAGCAGGTTTAAAACGAAAAACCAGTAGAGAAAGGTAAAAGGCAAAATACAAAAGGTTATTAAACAATCCGCATAAAATTTCGAAAAAAAATGGTTAAACAGTTATAACTACGGTCGACAAATGACAACATTATTGCAAATTACCCAAAATTTGGCGAACACATATATGGGAGCTATATATCAAATCTGAACTAATTTCGATTTTCTTTGTAATATTTATTTTCGACACCTAAAGAGCTTTTAGTGAAATACCATGCTACGAAAATAGTATATCGCTTGAAAAACAGTTTAGCAATATAAGTGTCTCTATCTGAATCCAATATGATCTTTATTGGTCAACGAATTTAGTTTTGGATGAAAGATGTACTCCATTCTAAAAATACTTTATTTCAGCCCGATATTCTCAAAATTGCTATTTGTGGGGTATTTGGGGAAAGGGGTAAACCTGCAGAAAATTGGTACCGAAAATGGGTATCAATTCTTGCTCTACCCCCCAATACCTTTCATTTAATCTCCACATTGCCATGGCCGGTAAATACGCCCGATTTAGGGGTATTTGGGGGATTGGGGTCATCCCCCAATCACTAAGCCCGGAAAATATATCAGCAACGTGCTCTATTCTCATATATTTGAGCCCCATATTGCCATTGGCCTCAAAATTGGATATCAAATTAATTTCCTAATCTCATTTAAACTCCTTATTGCAAAAGTCAGCAAATATGTCCGGTTTAGGATATTGGCCTCAAAAATTATATTATTTTGAGTTCCACTCTCTTTAATACCCAAACGTCCTATTTGGGGCTTGTTATGGCGGTGGGTCGTCCCCAAAACAATTGGTCCCGAATGTTGATATCAGATACGTGGTCTACTCCCAAATACCTTTAATTTGAGCCCCATATTTCCATATTCGGCAAACATGTTCGGCGTTGGGGGTGTTTTGGGGGATGGGCGGCCACTCATTGAGTTGGCCTTGAAAACATGTATCAGATTCGTGTTCTACTAAACCCTCTTATTTGGGTCTCATATTGCAATCGTCAGCAAATACTTCCTATTTGGGTGGTGTTATGGGGGTGGGGTGGTCCCATAGACACTTTTCGCGAATATTGATATCAGATTCGTGCTTTACTCCCAAAGACCTTTTATTTGAGCCCCATATTGCTATGGTCGTAAATTTGTCTCCATTGGGGGATGTTTTTGGGGAGAGGCGGCCCCCAAACACTTGGTCTAATATTTGGATATCACATTCGTATTCTACACTCAAATACCTTTTATTTACGCCCCATATTCCCATGGTCAGTAAATAAGTCCTGTTCGGGGGGTGTTTTGGGGAAGGGGTGGGCCCCCAGAAACGTGGTTCCACATTTGGATATCAGATTCGTATTCCACTCGCAAATATCTTTCATTTGAGTCCCATATTGCCATGATCGGTAAATATGTCCGATTTAGGAGTGTTTTGGGGATTGGGACGGTCCCCCTAATACTTGGTCCGACAATTGGATATCAGATACGTTTTCTTATCGTAAGTACCTTCCATTTGTGTCCCATGTTGTCGTGATTGGCCTAAATATATATTTGGTAGGTTTTAGGTTGGGGCAGCACCCTAGGTACCCCATTCGAAATTTGGATACCAAATTTTTATTTTTAGGGTACTATATGAGAGCACACAAAATTTCGCTTAAATCGCACCACCCGTCTCCGAGATCTGGCGTTTCTGAAAATTAGGGCAAGGGGGAGGGCCCGCCCCCCTTCAGATATCAAAAAATGTAGTACCCTATTTTCACCACGGGATCATTATGTACCATCTATTACAATTTCAAGAAAATCGATTCAGCCGTTTCTGAGTCTATAAGGAACACACAAACAAACACAAATAGATTTTTATACCCTCCACCATAGGATGGGGGTATACTAATTTCGTCATTATGTTTTTAACACCTCGAAATATGCGCCTAAGATCCCATAGAGTATATATATTCTTGATCGTCATGTTATTTTAAGTCGATCTAGCCATATCCGTCCGTCCGTCTGTCGCAATCACTCTAATTTTTGAAGGTGTAAGTCTAGCCGCTTAAAATTTTGCACAAATACTTTTTAGTAATGTAGGTCGGTTGGTATTGTAAATGGGCCAAATCGGTCCATGTTTTGATATAGCTGCCATATAAACCGATTTTGGGGCTTGACTTCTTGAGCCTCTAGAGGGTGCAATTATTGTTCGATTTTACTGAAATTTTGCAAGTAGTGTTTTGGTATCATTTCCAACAACTGTGCTAAGTATGGTTTAAATCAGTTCATAATCTGGTATAGCTGTCATATAAACTGATCTTGGGACTTGACTTCTCGAGCCAATAGAGCGCGCAATTCTCATCCGATTTGGCTGAAGTTTTGAGTGAAGTGTTTTGTTATGTCTTCCAATAACTGCGCTAAGTATGGCGTAAATCGGTTCGTAACCTGATATAGCTGCCATATAAACCGATCTTGCATCTTGACTTCTTGAACCACTAGAGGGTGCAATTCTCATCCGATTTGGCTGAAATTTTGTACAACGGCTTCCCTCATGACTTTCAACATACGTGTCTAATATGGTCTGAATCGATCAATAGCTTGATACAACTCCCATATTAACCTATCTCCCGATTTTGCTTCTTGAGCCCCTACAAGGCGCAATTCTTATTCGAATGAACTGAAATATTACACAATGACTTCTACAATGTTCAGCATTTATTTATGCTCCGAATCGGACTATAACTTGATATAGCTCCAATAGCATAACAGTTCTTATTCAACATTCGTTGTTTGTCTAAAACGAGATAGATAGAACTCGACAAATGCAATTAATGGTAGAGGGTATATAAGATGCGGCCCGGCCGAACTTAGCACGCTCTTACTTGTTATATAAATACTTACTTGGACCTTAATTTTAATACGATATTCGTTTTCTGGTCTCCAATACTTTTCATTTGATCCCCTTACTGTACCCATCAGACGACTTTCGGATATTGGTGGCGATTTTGGGGTAAGGGGGAGGGTCCGCCTCCACCCGACATTTAAAAATTACTAAAATTGTTTCCTTCCAGACAAACGTACACAATCTATGAAAACTTTAAGAAAATCGGTTCAGTCAACTATCATAAGTCATAATGGGTCTAAAGGCGTTTTTAAGGGTGGCGTGGCCCCCATACTTCGATTTGATATTGTTTTCCAGATTCGAAATCTACTCCCGAATACCTTTCATTGGAGCTCTATATTGAAATTAACGTCCAATATGTCTGTTGGAGAGTTTTAGCGTTGGGGTCAGCCTGATGGGTACTTAGTCTTAAATTTGAATACATATTCGTATGCTTCTCTCCAATATCTTTCATTTGATACCTATATTGTCTCGATCGGTCCAGTTTTTATTTTGGGTTGTGTTTTAGGCATAAGGTCCCCTCTGTTACCGAACAATTTTATAGCCCATGTTTCCTTCCAGACCAACCTACACGATATGCGAAAATTTCGAGAAAATCAGTTCTGCCGTTTTTCAGTCTATACGGAACAAACAAACCGAGTCCCATATATCCGTGATTGGCTAAAGTGCCCATTTTGGGCGTTTTTGTGGGGGTGGGGTGACCCCCTAAAATGTTCTATTTTTATACCCACCACTATTTGTAATATCTCGAAATATTCCTCTAAGACCCCCTAATGTATATATATTCTTGATCGTCTCGACGTTCTGAGTCGATCTAGCCAAGTCTGTCCGTCCGACCGTCTGTCGAAAGCCCGATAGAGGTCGAACGCGTAAAGCTAGTCGCTTGAAAATTTGCAAAGATACTGAATATTGATGTAGGTCGTTGGGGACTACGAATGAATCATATCGGTTCCGATTTAGATATAGCTCCCATATAAACCGATCACCCGATTTGACTTTTTGAGCCCCTGGAAGCCGCAGTTTTCATTCGATTTGTCTGAAGTTTTGCATGTGATGTTTCGTTATGTCTTCCAACTACTATACCAAGTACGGTTTAAATCGGTCTATAACCTGATATAGCTGCCATATAAACCGATTTTCTTGAGCCCCTGACGATTTGGCTGAAATTTTGCACATAGTGTTCTGTTATGATTCTCAACAGCTTTGCCAAGGCTATAACCAGATATAGCTCCCATATTTTAGAAGAATCCATGGTGGTGGGTTCCCAAGATTCGGCCCGGCCGAACTTAGCACGCTTTTACTTGTTAGAAATATGACAAAAATCTAATGTTGCGAATATCGATGGGTGGCCAGCTCTACTGTCCACGCACAATGGAAAATTAGGACCAACTGAAGTTGTAGTGATCACTTGTAGAGTTAAACATGCTATCGGTCAATGAGTACCGGTGATGTAGAAGCGCACCTCGAAACTTTGCTGTAGTTATGATCTGGTCAAGTTTAAGTGAGTATCATCTCTCAGTATAAGATATTGCATATTGTATATACCTCCGTTACAATATATCCGGTTAAATACCGATTTGGACCATTCTCGGCACGGCTTTCAAATCGGATGGCAATATTGTCTTCTAGAAGCTAAATCATCTTATAGATCGATTTGAACCTTATTTGGAAAAGTTGTTAATCAAAACAAAACACCCCATGCAATATTTCTTATCCTATAAGAATTGCTCCATTTAAAGGCTTAAGAAGTCAAGATCCGAGATCGGTTAATATGGCAAATTACAAATTTTGCCCATGAACATTCCACTAAGAAACAGATACATATTAATGAGTGCAGTCCGATTCAAATTAAAGCTCAATGATAAGGGGCCTCCTTTTTATAGCCAAGTGCGAACGGCGTGCTGCAGTGCGACACCTCTTTGGAGAGAAGTTTTACATGGCATAGTAGCTCACAAAAGTTGCCAGCATTAGGAGGGGAAAACTACCGCGACTATTTTTATACACACCACCGGAGGATGGGGGTATATTCATTTTATAATTCCGTTTGCAACGCATCGAAATATCCATTTCCGACCCTATAAAGTATATATATTCTTGATCAGTATAAAAATCTAAGACGATCTAGACATGTCCGTCGGTCTGACCGTCTGTCTGTTGAAATCACGCTACAGTCTTGAAAAATAGAGATATTGAGCTGAAACTTTGCACAGATTCTTTTTTTTGTTCATTAGCAGGTTAAGTTCAAAGATGGGCTATATGGGACAATATCTTGATATAGCCACCATCGGCCGATTTAGGGTCTTATGCTCATAAAAGCCACATTTATTATCCGATTTTGCTGAAATTTGGGGCAGTGAGTTTTGTTAGGCCTTTCTACATCCTTCGTTAATTTGGCCCAAATCGGTTCAGATTTCGATATAGCTGCCATATAGACCGATCCTCCGGTTTAGGGTCTTAGGCCCATTAAAGCCACATTTATTATCCGTTTTTGCTAAAATTTGTGACAGTGAGTTGTCTTAGGCCCATCGACATCTTTCTTCATTTTGGCCCTGATCGCTTCAGATTTGGATAAAGGTTTTGGGCCTATAAAGGCGCATTTTTTGTCCGATGTCGTCAAAATTTAGGACAGTGAGTTAAGTTAAAGCCCTTGACATACTTCTGCAGTATAGATCGGTCCAGATTTGGATATAGGTGGCATATAGACCGATCCTCCGATTTAGGGACTTAGACCCATAAAAGCCACATTTATTATCCGATTTAGTGAAATTTAGAGACAATGAGTTGTCTTAGATCCATCGATATACTTCTTCAATTTTACTCAGATCGGTCCAGATTTGGATGTAGCTGCCTCATAGATCGATCTCTCGGTTTAAGGTTTTGGGGCCATAAAAGGCGCATTTATTGTCCGATTTTGCCAAAATTTGAGACAGTGAGTTGTGTTAGGCTCTTCGAAGTCCTTCTTCAATTTGGCCCAAATCGATCCAGATTTCGATATAGCTGCCATGTAAACCGATATCTCGATTTAAAGACTTGGCCCCATACAAGGCGCATTTATAATCCGATTGCACTGAAATTTGACACAGGCTTTTGAACATCCGTGTCGTTTATGGTTCAGGTTGGTTTGTTTTTAGATATAGCTACTAAATAGACCAATATTTTGTTATACACAATTGAACAATGACTTGTACTTATTAGTATTTGATCCAAATCGGAACATATTTCGATATAGCTGCTATTGGGTATAAGGTATGCGTTTTTCACCGGATATATACCCAAGGTGGTGTGTATCCAAAGTTCAGTAAGGCCGAACTTAACGTCTTTTTACTTGTTTCTGATGGTCTCGCCAGAATTTGAATTCAGGCGTTCAGCGTCATAGGCGCACATACTAACCTCTGCGCTACGGTGGCCCCCTTAATATGTCAGTTTTATCAAAATATGGTCCGATATGACCCATTTACAAACCCAACCTATCTATACTAATAGATAGTATTTGTGCAACATTTTAAGCGCCTAGCTTTACAACTTGCACAATTTGCGTGCTTTCGACAGACAGACAGACGCACGTGGCTTAATCAACTTGGAATATCAAAACGATCTAGAAAATACATAATATATAAAGTTTTCTATTATTATACCAACCACAATAGGATGAGGTATACTTATCAAGTCATTCCGTTTGTAACACCTCGTAATATTCGTCTAAGACCCCATAACATATATATTCTTAATCGTCTCGACGTTCTGATTTGATCTAGCCATGTCTGTCCGTCCGCCCGTCTGTCGAAATCCCGATAGCGGTCGAACGCGTAAAGCTAGCAGCTTGCAATTTTGCAAATATACTTAATATTGATGTAGGTCGTTGGGGATTACGAATGGGTCATATCGCTTCAGTTTTAGATATAGCTCCCATATAAACCGATCTCTCGATTTGACTTCTTGAGCCCCTGGAAGCTACAATTTTTTTCCGATTTGGCTGAAATTTTGCATTTCACAATTAGTGTTCTGTTATGACTTCCCATAACTGTGTTTAGTACGGTTCAAATCGGTAAACAACATTATACAGCTTCCATATAAACCGATCTCCCAATTTGAATTCTTGAGCCCATACATACCGCAATTTTTCTCCGATTTGGCTGAAATTTTGCATGCGGTGTTCTGTTACGACTTGCAACAACTGTGCCAAATATGGTCCAAATTAGTCTATAACCTGATATAGCTTCCATGTAAAGCAGTCTCTTGATCATCCTTGTTCGGTTATTAGAAGCTTTAATTTTTGTGCCCTTCAATTTTTTTTATACAAATTTTTAACAGAATCTATGGTGGTGGCTTCCCAAGATCAATCAAACAAATTTTTTTTACAAAAACATATTTTATTTGAATTGCCTATCTTTGGACCCATTAGCGACTGAAGTCGAGGTTCTGCCGTATCTCCATCATAGGGCCGTACACCAATATGTTGCAAATGGAAGGACAAAATTAGTAAAATCCCTCGCAAAGTGGTGATTATAACAACTTTAGCGTAATTACAACTGACTGACATATATTCTGATGTACAGCAAACTAAATAACAAAGTTCCAAAAAGTTTTCTTCCAAACCTTTGCACTATAGAACACAGGAACAGAATTTTTATAACAAACTAAACATATTTAAGGCAACACAGTCCAAACATAATAACAACTTAAGTAGTGGTAGAGGATAAACAACGTACTTCACCGTCTAATAAGTGCAAAGTGCTATTTTTATCCGGACACATGTGGGATGATATATCTGGCCAAGTGTCTTTTAAACTTTTAGTTTCCATATGGCACGAAGGAGTTTGTGACAGAAGTTATTTTGAGTCTAGCAGGTCAGAAGTGTCAAATTAAATGGCAACACAAAGAATGGTTAGTATGGAGGAGTAGAAGTACTTGTACTAGGGAATACATCTCGCCCAACAGCGCGGCCAGTAAAACAAGTACCACAATCTCCCCCCCTTATCAACAACACCAGGAAGAGGATGAAAAACAAATGGCAGCATTGCATTTGCTATTTGCCAACGACGATAGCAGCATACCACCAAACCGCAAGAAAAGCATCAGCAGAAAAACAATAGCCGACCTACAACGGCATACAGTGATTTATGCCACAGAAAGTCAGTTGCAGCAGCATTTTTCACCTAACCAGTAAAAACAGAAAGGCAATAACAACAAGAACAAGAACTTCAGGCAGCATCAACAACATTGGTAGGATTCTTTACGAAATGTCACAGTGGTAAGAGAATGGCAAAAATAAAACTTAATATATGCTATTGTTAAAGAAAAGTCTTACACTCAACGAAATTTGCTAATTAAACTAGCATAAATGTTTGCTAAAATAACAGTTTTTGTCTGTAGACATCACTGTTGTTTCCACAAACATAGGGCTGCTGTTTTAGCAAACATTTCTGTTTGCCATTTCAACTAACAAAAAACTGCTGTTTAAACTAAAATCTCTGCTAAAATATTGAACATGTATTAATGCTGAATAGGAAAAAAATTGCTGCTACGATAGCAAATAAATTGCACTGAATTGAGGGCGATTTTATAAAGGGTGATTTTTTAGTTACTATCTTTTTGGCAACACTGTTTTAAACAGTCCTCGCACGTTACGTGTTTTGTTTCACTGTCAAACATCTTCAGTTTGGTCTAGAATTTAACCCTGAATCGTCTTACAAACGAACACCGCAGAGTGGGATGGGAAAAAAATAAGTGATATATTCATGAAATTTTACATGGTTATAGCTGGGGTGTTATCTAGAAATCCCATCAGCCCATTGGTGGGCCTTCAATGTTGGTCACCTCGGCCCTACAAAATTTTGTTCGGGCTGTCAAATGCGCATTTATGGTCCGATTTCCAAATTTTTGCTGGAAAGTGCTTAAAAAACCCTACAAATAGGCCTAAAGAGAGCTATATCAGGCTATAGGCCCAACGGCTATAGCCGTTGTACAAAGTTTCAGCCAAATTGGATAAGAATTGTGCCCTCTAGAGACTAAAGAAGTATAATCCGATCTCCCGTTTGTATGAAAGCTATATCAGCTTATGAACCGGTTCAGACCATACTTGGCATAGTTGTTGCGAGACAAAGCAAAACACTTTAGGCAAATTTTTAGTCAAATCGGATAATTATGGCGCCCTCTAGAAGCTGAAGAAGTCTAGATCCGAGATCGGTTTTTATAGCAGCTATATCAGGTTATGGAGTGATTAAGACCATACTTAGCACAGATGTTGGAAGTTATAACAAAACACCCCACGCAATATTTCAGCCAAACCGGATAAGAATTGCGTCCTCTAGTGGCTCAAGAAGTCAAGATCCAAGATCGGTTTATAAGGCAGCTATATCAAACCATGAACCCATGTGGGCCGTTAAAAATCCCAAACGACCTACACTTATAAGAAATATTTGTTCAAAATTTCAAGCGCCTAACAAGCCATGAGGGTATAAAAATTCACCGGTACTGGGTGCCGCGTCACAAAAATATCCCAGGAATTTGTTGAGCAGACGAGCTTGCGAGACTACCTTGCCCATTCCAGGGGAACTAAAATCTTGAGTATGGCCTTATCGACATGTAAGCTAAGTCTTCCAGAATAGGTCCGAAGGACAACGATTGACAGATGGTCACAAAGTGCGGGTTGTAAACACTCAAAAATTATGTGGCCTAATCTCGAGGTCTACCGCCTTGCTGTTGCTGGCTAGAAATGATATTTCAGCCATTGTGTCCATCATGACAGGTCACTGCTGATCCAGAAACGAATTCGACGGAAGCTGAGTGAGGACATCGATGAAGAGTAGACTATAGAACTTCTGGATATGGATGGTTCATCGTTAGGAAATAAAAGCCATCATTCTTTTCCTGTTCCTGTGGTATCGAAATGTATAAGTGAGTCTTTTGGCGGATTGCCACTCAGTATAGCTTTGGGTATCATAACAGGATACGTAGGACTACGTGCTCACTTGTGCAAAATCGGTATGGCAAGCATCAGCATGTGTAGGGAATATGGGGAAGATGATGAGACGTTGGAGGCACTGGCGTTTAGCTTGGGACACAATACCAGACATGAACCAACTTACGGTCGTGGTAAGGAAAACAATGGGAGATCTTGTAAGCAGCACGGATTTTTTGACTTAGATTTCTTTTTCGATCAACTCAGCCGATCACCGGTTGAGATGTATGTCCATAACGTCGTGAGGCGGATTAATATCCGCACCCCCTTTTCAAACTAACCTTAGCTTGCCATCTGTATGCCTGACCCTTACACGGTTCTGGCGAGAACATAAAAAAATGTTCGGCGGTGGTTATCCTCTCCTAATGCTGGCGACATTTGTGAGGTACTTTGCGATGTAAAAGCTCCTCCCCAATGAGTATCACTCTGCGGTTCGCCGTTCGGACTCGCCTTCATAAGGAAGGCCCCTTATCATTGAACTTAAACTTGAAGCGGACGGCACTCGGTGATATGGTAGAAGTTTGCCCCTGTTCCTCAATGGATTGCTCATGGGCAAATTTGCATTTGCAATACTGTCCTGCAGGCCGAGATCCGGCTGATCATGGAATGCATGAAGTCATATGGTTCTGACGCACAGTGGGATGGGAAACAAAATTTTGGAAATAGGTCTGCCAGTTATGAACTGATAAAAATCTCTTCACAAAATTTTATGCGGCTATAGCTGAGGTGTTTTTCAGACTATGTACAGAATTTCGAGGCCTTAGAAGGCCCAGGGGCCCATGGGTAGGCCTTCAAAGTTGTTTACCTCGGATCTACAAAATTTTGTTCGGACTGGCAAAAGTGCATTAATGGTCTGATTTTCAATCGAAATGAGGCCTGTATCCGAAGATAATCCACTGGCTCTACAGTAGCATGGTTAGACCAATTCTTACATGCGCTTTAGTAGTTTGGTGAACTGCAATGGAGGAAAAGTGCACCGTAAGCATAATACAGGTTCAGAGAACAAGATGTCTTGGTCTAGGCGGAGCTATGCGGATCACTCCCAATAGTACACTGGAGACTATTCTAGATATCCAAACCACAGATATACAGATTAAGTGTGAGGATAGGAGTAGCTCACACCATTGTCGTATAGAGGCGTCGATAGGAAACATGGAAGGAATGGAAGAGGTTTCCTATCGGATACCTGAGACGACACTTGAGGTCGAGTGTGAGACACTGCTGGCGGAGGCACAGTCTTGAATTGACGGAATTCCGATATTGCCATCTGGATGTTCATGCCACACGGATGTATCAAAGCTGGAGGAGAGAGAATGTTTGGGTGTTTACATTGAGAATCTACCGACTGAGATCTGTTTGCAACTGACTGACCACAAAACGTTCCTGCAAGCGGCTTTGCTGGCGACCACGGAATGCTTAAGGTGGTGTGGTGTTAATGCGAGGACGTTAAGTGAGAAGGATATAAGGACTGTAAGCTGACCATCGGGACAATAACAAGTAGGACGGCAAGGTCACGGACAGTTCTGAAATGTAAGAAGGAGAATAACGCCTTATCTGAGTATGGCAAGATCCGCATCGTTTGGGTGCCGAGCCAAAGCAGAATAAGGGGGAGCGAAAGGACAGACGATTTGCTAGAAGGCGTATGAAGGCTGCCATATGTATGTGGTGAGTTCCCAAGAGTCGATCCGGCTGAACCAACCTCACTTTTTCTTGTTACACCCTACAATAACACTGTTGCACAGGGTATTATAACATTGTGCATTCACTTGCAAGAAGGAGAAGAATCATTTCCTGATTCGATTTATCTATACTCGACTATCTGTCCATTTATTCTTGTGATGAAGGTACAGACCGCATATGCTTTCCAATTGTGGTAAAGTTTTGCACAAGGACGAACGCTATTGATTTTGAACAAAATCGTATCAGATATAGATATATATCTTTCATCTGATATGGTCTTTTCAGTCTAAAGGAGAAACAATTTTAGTCCAATCTTTACAAAGTTTAACATGAGGTGTTTTATGTTTATCGTCCCTATGCATGGCCAACATTTCATCAAAGTCTGTATCGATTTAGTGCTCCCAAAAAGCCATATCGGATGAAAGATATATTCAGCCGATATGGTCTTTTAATGCTTTAGTTGGCACAATTTTCGTTTGATCTTTACAAAATTTATGATCAGGTCTATTTGAAATCCAATACATGTTTAAAATTTCATAGAAATCGGTGCAGATTTACTTATAGCTCCACGATTTAGTTCCTATCGTAAGAAAACCTTGCTAAAAAAGTCTGACTAGATCTAGACCTAGGTGCTGCACCCGACTTTTACCTTTCCTTACTGGGTTAACAATCAAATACTCGATGTCATTCCAGTTAAACTCAACCCATTATGCCACATAAATAGTAACACATTTACATGCTCTAAACAACAACCACAATAACTCACCAAATGCGCTTAGTTTGCGTCTAGTTTTCTAGGTTTTCTTGCGCTCATAGTTTCCCTAGTCAAATTGCATATTCATATTGCTCAAGATATATACAGACCTAGAAAAACATGTGTAACCAACTTCAATGTAGCCAAGGCAAAAAAAGCCAACCAACACAACAATTGCCGCATGTGTCTGACTAGGAATCACGCCACTTTAGGCGGGTCAATGTATGTTATCAAACGTTGAACGTTGAGCTGGTGCTAAAATATGCGAATTTCATTCTTCTTGGCGAAATCTTTTGGTTTTTGGCCATTATCGCTGCTGCTGCTTGCTTGCTTCAGAACATCATACACCACCATGAAAAACCAATAAAAACACAAAAACCCAGTATTTTGAGAAAACAAAAAAAGGAGTCATGTCGACGGCGTATGAAACAAGCAAGAAGACCACACGTGACTTGGAATAGGGACAAAGTACACGTGAGTGAGTACTCTCCAAAACATATGCATCAGTTTTCAAAGCACATGGTGCAACTAACAGCAAACACATTGAATAAATTACGTTGCACACACACTGAACTTTAAAGGAAACGGATATTTCAATGTTGTTCACACTTTAGAATATTAAAAATGTATCGAGTTAAAAAAAAAAACTTCAACCAGGTCCACTTTGTATACCCTACACCACTAATGTGGCACATGGTATTATAACTTAGTGCATTTGGTGACAAAAATTTTACAAAATAGTACCGAAAGTGGGAAAAATGGTATGTTTAGTGCCGCAATTGGTACTTACTGGTACCTTGTTTGTTAATTGAGCTAGAGCTTAAGATTTCGGAATTTAGATACACTATGGCAACCTAAGTTGAGATGCCAAAAGAGTTTTTGGACATTTAGAAACACAAAGTACCAAAAAGGTACGAAATAGGTGAACTTAGCATAGCATAGGGCGAACAGGTAGAGCTAGAACTTCGAAATATGACTTAAATGATTGTTGTTGCGAAATAAAGGGGGTATATAGACAAAATATGAAAATAACAATTTAGTGAACGGAGAAAGGTAAAATTTAAAAATTTTGCTAAAAATGACAAATATACGATGAAATAAAAAGGACTTAAGTGTTGTGAATGGTACTATTTAGTACTTTCTTGATCTGAAATTTGGGATACAGGCAGATCTGAAATTTGGGATACAGGCCAATCTTAGCAGTATATAACGGGCGACTAGAAGATTTTGTTGATATTCGCTAATTTTGGTATTAAAACGTACAAAGTGGTACTTTTTTTACAGACTTAGCTACATCTGTGAAATTAAGAATACAGGTACATCTTGCCAGTATGGAACGGATGACTAGAAGATTGTTTTAAAATTTGTACATTAAGGGACTAATACTTACAAAATGGTACTTTATTTGCGGATTGAGCTTCCTTTACGGACAAGTTACACCTTGATATTGGGTGTACCATCGGGGGCAGCGAAGAGACCGGGCATATGCTAGTGTATTCATAATTTAGACAATTTATATTGACGTAGCAATTTTTTCAAATATTGGTTGCCCAAAAAGTAATTGCGTATTTTTCATATAGTCGGCGTTGACAAATTTTTTCACAGCTTGTGACTCTGTAATTGCATTCTTTCTTCTGTCAGTTATCAGCTGTTATTTTTAGCTTGCTTTAGAAAAAAAGTATATTTGATTAAAGTTCATTCTAAGTTTTATTAAAAATGCATTTACTTTCTTTTAAAAAATCCGCAATTACTTTTTGGGCAACCCAATATTTTGAATTTTAAAAATTGTTGAAAAAAAATATTTAATTTCCTAGGCCCCTACAACAAAAAAAAAATCATTTTCTTAATATTTTATGACCATTTAGCGAAGACAGCTGGATTTGGTGATTATGTCATAGAATAGAACCCGCTCTCAAAAGAAGTGGGATTATTGACATAAATTTATTTTTTCATAGAAATCTCAATCCTAAGAATTTGAGAAAATTTTTCGTTTGATTTTTGAGATATAAAAAATTCCCGACTTTTGACAAGCCAATTTTCCCCCAAAACATGACGGGCAAAATTGTTGAAATGGGTTTCAGTCATCTACTTTATGCTAATCCAAATTTCATTACGATACCACTTTCTTAACTCGAGCTGGAATTTTTCTAAGGCAGCACTACTCTTGGGTACTTTGTCGTCGTTATGCGAACCTGGGCACCCGGAGCAGCAATAAGAGCCGTTGCCGTTGCCTAGCCTTCGCAGCCATTAATGCAACTTTCAAGAGATAATTGCACTGTGTGGGAAATCAGTGTAAAATTCAGCTCTGACTTTATGACCAAATGACACCGCCAATGTGTCAATTGCTGCATCCAATAGCTACCACAATTAAAAACAAACAAGTAAAAGCGTGCTAAGTTCGGCCGGGCCGGATCTTATATACCCTCCACCATGGATCGCATTTGTCGAGTTCTTTTCCCGGCATCTCTTCTTAGGCAAAAAAAAAGGATATAAGAAAAGATTTGCTCTGCTATTAGAGCGATATCAAGATATGGTCCAGTTTGGACCACAATTAAATTATATGTTGGAGACCTGTGTAAAATGTCAGCCAATTCGAATAAGAATTGCGCTCTTTGTGAGCTCAAAAAGTAAAATAGAGAGATCGATTTATATGGGAGCTGTATCGGGCTATGGACCGGTTCAGACCACAATAAAGACGTTGATGGTCATGAGAAATTTCAGCCAAATCGGATAGGAATTGCGCCCTCTGGAAGCTCAAGAAGTCAAGACCACAGATCGGTTTATATGGCAGCTATATAAGGTTATGGACCGATTTGAACCATACTTGGCACAGTTGTTGGATATCATAACAAAACACGTCGTGCAAAATTTCATCCCAATCGGATAAGAATTGCGCACTCTAGAGGCTCAAGAAGTCAAGACCCAAGGTCGGTTTATATGGCAGCTATATCAGGTTATGAACCGATTTCAACCATACTTGGCACAGTTGTTGGATATCATAACAAAACACGTCGTGCAAAATTTCATCCCAATCGGATAAGAATTGCGCACTCTAGAGGCTCAAGAAGTCAAGACCCAAGATCGGTTTATATGGCAGCTATATCAAAACATGGACCGATATGGCCCATTAACAATACCAACCTACCGACCTACACTAATAAGAAGTATTTGTGCAAAATTTCAAGCGGCTAGCTTTACTCCTTCGGTAGTTAGCGTGCTTTCGACAGACAGACGGACGGACGGACGGACAGACAGACAGACGGACATGGCTAGATCAACATAAAATGTCACGACGATCAAGAATATATACTTTATGGGGTCTGAGACGAATATTTCGAGTAGTTACAATCAGAATGACGAAATTAGTATACCCCCCATCTTATGGTGGAGGGTATAAAAATTGAGGTATCTTTACCAAGTTCACAGTAACAAGAATTTTGGCAATTTTCGATTTTGAAAAAATATGGGGTGGGCCCCCCAAAATAAAATCCTGGCTACGTCCCTGGCTCTCATATATATATATCGCCCGATTTTCACTTCTAGAGTCGCTTGTACAACGCTTTCATCGACGACTACCACAATATCTGAAAAGTTTCGAAACCGGTTCAGATTTAGATATAGCTACCTTATATATGTTCATCCGATTTTGAGAAATATTGCAATAAAGTGCTCATTTGTTAACAGATTCTCTCGTAATTTGGCAGGAGGGATTTTCTTATGACTTTCGACATTACTGGTGAGTTTCATAAAAATCGATTCAGATTTAGATATAGCTGCCATATATGTCTATCGTCCGATTTTCACTCCATTGGGCTGA
Organism: Stomoxys calcitrans; assembly: GCF_963082655.1. NCBI lineage: Eukaryota > Metazoa > Arthropoda > Insecta > Diptera > Muscidae > Stomoxys > Stomoxys calcitrans. Next base: position 182,168,266 of record NC_081552.1, on the reverse strand, counting down.
AACTATAGGCAGAATAAGTTCGAAGATGGGCTATATTGGACTATGTCTTCATATATCTCCCATATAACCGATCTGAAGATTAAAAGTCTTAGGCCCATAAAAGCCACCTTTATTATCCGATTTTGCTAAAACTTGGGACAGTGAGTTTTGTTAGACCACTCGACATCCTTCTTCAATTTGGCCCAGATCGGTCCAAATTTATATATAGCTTCCATATAGACCGATCTCTCGATTAAAGTCCATAAAAGACGCTTTTATTTCCGATTTCCGATTTCGATGAAAATTGGGACAGTGAGTTGCGTTAGACCCTTCGACATCCCTTTTCAATTTGGCCCAGATCGGTTCATATTTAGATATAATTGCTATAGGAGCATAATTTATGCATTTTTCACCGGATTATAACGAAAGGTGGTTTACATATATACCCGAGGTGGTGGGTATCCTCTAGACCCTCTGGCAGTTATATCTAAATCTCAATCGATATGGCCCTTTTGAAGTCCCTACAAAACCTACAAACCTACATCAATATAAAGTATATGTGCAAAATTTCAAGCGGCTAGCTTTACGCGTTCGACCGCTATCGTGATTTCGACAGACGGACGGACGTACGATCTGCCGACTAAGTTCGTCCCGGCCGAACTTACCGTCCTGGTTGTTAAAGTGCTGATGGCCCATCTGATCGGCTTACCGTTCAGAACAAAACGGTGTGATGTGAACGGTAGACCGGTCAGACGGGCGGATATGATCCACAATTATGTTAAAATGATCGAAACGCTTCCACCAGTGGTGTGGTATCTGGCGACGGGTCATAACGCCCAATTTTTTTTTTGGTTTTTTTGTCCTCATTAGAGGAAGTCATAATGCCCAATTTTTCTTTGGACGTTGTGACCTACATGCAAGCAGACATAACGGCCAATAACAGGGATGTCAGAAAGCCCGTTGTGAATTTTCAAAAAAATAAATGAAAGGGGTTTTATTATTTTATAAACAAACAAGTAAGGATGGGCTTAAGTCAGGCAAAGCTATCCTTTTGATACCCTACACCACAATGGATATGCAGGCTATTTCGTAGAATTTTAAATTAGATTTTTTTGAAAAGATCGATCGATAAGGCTTTAAAAGTGAAAGTCGGGAGATGCATATATATGGAAGCTATATCTAAAACTGAACAAATTTCTATGAAATTCATCACTCATCAGAAGAATATAAAGAAAAACCTTCGAGCCATATTTTGTGAAGATCTGTTAACAAATATATGGGAGCTACATCTAAATCTGAACCGATTTCTATTAAATTCAATAGCAATACCGGGAGTCATAAGGGAATCTTTTGTGCCAATTTTTGTATGAATCGGTTAACAAATGACCAAATTATTGCAATACTAGTCCAAATCGGACAAACATTTATATGGGAGCTATATCTACATCTGAGCCGATTTCTATGAAATTCTTCAATAATATCGAGACTCATAAGAGAATTGCTCGTGCAAATTTTCGTGAGAATCGGTTTACAAATAACGATATAAATGCATTTTTAGTCCAAATCGGACGAAAATATATATGGGAGTTATATCTAAATCTGAACCGTTTTCTGTAAAATTCAACAATCATATCCTCTTATATATATAAATCAATATGTGGTTGTTTGCTTGTTTGTTTGTGTGTTCCTTATAGACTCAGAAACGGCTGAACCGATTTTCTTGAAATTTTCACAGATGGTGCATAATGATCCCGTGGTGAAAATAGGGTACTACATTTCTGGATATTTGAAGGGAGGGCGGACCCTCCCCCTTACCCTAATTTTCAGAAACGCCAGATCTCGGAAAAGGGTGGTGCGATTTAAGCGAAATTTTGTGTGCTCTCATATAGTACCCTAAAAATAAAAATTTGGTATCCCAATTTCGTATGAGGTACCTAGGGGGACCGCCCCATCCTAAAACCTACCAAACATATATTTAGACCAATCACGACAATATGGGACTCAAATGAAAGGTATTTAAGATAAGAAAACGTATCTGATATCCAATTGTCGGACCAAGTGTTAGGGGGACCGTCCCAACCCCCAAAACACCCCTAAATCGGACATATTTACCGACCATGACAATATGGGAGTCAAATGAAAGGTATTTGCGTGTAGAATACGAATCTAATATCCAAATGTGGGACCACGCTTCTGTGGGTCCGCCCCTTCCCCAAAACACCCCCCAAATAGGAATTATTTACTGACTATGGGAATACGGTGGTTAAATAAAAGGTATTTGAGTGTATAATTCGAATCTGATATCCAAATATGAGGCCAAGTGTTTGGGGGGCCGCCTCTCCCCGAAAACATCCCCCCAAGGGGACAAATTTACGACCATATCAATATGGGACTCAAATGAAAGATCTTTGAGAGTAAAGCACGAATCTGATATCAATATAAGGGAAAAGTGTCTACAGGTCGATCCCACCCCCACAACACCACCCAAATAGGAAGTATTTGCTGACGATTGCAATATGAGGCTCAAATAAGAGGGCTTTTTTAGAGTAGAACACGAATCCGATATATATTTTTAAGGCCAACTCACTGAGTGGCCGCTCATCCCCCAAAACACCCACTAAGCCGGTAATGTTTGCCGACTATGGAGATATGGGGCTCAAATTAAAGGTATTTGGGAGTAGACCATTTGGGATATCAACATTAGGGGCCAACTGTCTAGGGGACGTCACACCATCATAACAACCCCCAAATAGGACGTATTTGCTCACCAAGACAATTTGGGTCTTAAAGAGAGTAGAACTAATTATTTATAGTTTTTAGAGCCGATACCCAAAACCGGACATATTTGTTGACTTTTGCAATATGAGTTTAAATGAGATTAGAAAAAAATTTGATATCCAATTTTGAGGCCAATGGCAATATGGGGTTCAAATAAATGATATATAGATATATGAGAATAGAGGACGTTGCTGATATATTTTCCGGGCTTAGTGTTTGGGCGACCACCCCAATCCCCAAAACACCCCTAAATCGGGCATATTTACCGACCATGTCAATGTGGAGCTTAAATGAAAGGTGTTAAGGCGTAGAGCAAGAATTCATACCCACTTACGGGACCAATTTTCTGGGACCCCTTTCCGAAAACAGCAATTTTTTAGTGACCATCGCAATATGGGGCTCAAATAAAGGTATTTGGGAATAGAATTTGATATCCAAATGTAGGACCATATATTATGGGCATGACCCCTTTCCCAAAACACCACCCAAAGGGAAAAAATTTTTCGACCATGCCAATATGTGGCTCCAATGAAAGGTATTTGAGATTAGAAAACGAATTTGATAACCTATTTTGGCGCCATGTGTTTGGTGTACGCCTCATCCTATAAACTCTTCTTAAGCCAATGGCAATATGGGGTTTAAATGAATTGAGAGAAGAGCACGATGCTGATATTTTTCAAGGCCTTGTATCTGGGGTACCACCTCTCCCCGAAAACACCACTTAATCAGACATCATGAGAATATCGGGCTGAAATTAAGTATTTTAAGAATAGAGTACACCTTACATCAAAACTTAAATGCGTAGACCAATAAATATAATGTGAATTTCAGATAAAGGCACTTATATTGTTAAACTGTTAGTCAAGTTAGCATGGTATTTCACTAAAAGATGTTTAATTGTCGAAAATAAATATTCCAAGGAAACTTTTGTTCCATTTAAAGTAAAAGAAGGCGCAGCGGAGCATGCCCGGGTCAGCTAGTATGACATAAAACGAATTTTGGTGGCAAGAGAAAGACAAGGATGCACAGCTTAATAAACAGTACTATTCAGAAACATTTCATATGATGGCATAATGGCATGATCGGTAAATAAGATGTGTTTGACGGTGGGGTGGATCCTAGCGTCTTTGTCCGAAAATATATATAAATTTACCGAAAATCAATAAATTTCCACCCCAAATTGGTGTGGGGCGGCTCCCTAAACATATATCCATTTGGTGGGTTTTGGGCGGCCCCCGCGGCACCCGTCCCCAACAATAGAAACCATTTTTTTTTGTGTCTGTAAGAGTGCAAAAAATTTCGAACGAATCGCGTTACCAATGAAATCCGCTATTTTTGAAATTAGGGTTATGGGAAGTGTTTTTAGGGGAGACATTTCGACTCAAATATGGATATCAAATTCGCGTCCACTCGCAAATCATTTTACTTTTAGCCCCATATTGTCATGGTCGGTAAGTATGCACCGTTTGAAGGGTGTTTTGGGGCTGAAGCGGTCACCGGCACTTTGCCCTGAAAATAGATATTAAATTCGTTCTTTATTCCCAAATACCATTGATTTGAGCTCCATATTGCTATAGTCGGAAATAAAATTCAGTTTGAGGTGATTTAGGGCGTACCCCCAAAATTGGATATGAAATTAGGTTTCTAGTCTCAAATACTTATCATTTAATTCCTATTCGACGTATTTTGAGGAGGAAAAGCGCTACCTTGATTTGAACCCAAATTTTAATGTCATATTTTAAATCTACTTACAAATATCTTTCATTGGAATCCCATATGGCCATGGTCGGCTGATATGCCCATTTGGCGACCTCCCATTACTTTGACCTAATTTGGTATGCCATAATTGTAATCTAGTACTGAGTACTTTTCATTTGAGTCCCATATTGGTAGCAACGTCGAATATATCTGTTTAGAGGAGTTTTGGGGTTGGGGCGGCCCGCTGGGTACTTGAACCCAAAATGTAATATGATTTTAATTTTCTAGTCTCCAATACCTTTCATTTTATACCTATATTGTGCCAATCAGTCCACTTTTGGTTTTGGGTGGCGTTTTTGGAGTTTGGGAGATATCGGGTATCTAAAAATTATATAATCTATGTTTCCTTTTTTTGATTCTACGGAACAAACATACAAACCGAGTCTCATATAGTCATGATGGGTCATATGCCCATTTTGGACATTTTTGTGGGGTGGGGTGACCTCCTACACTTCGATCTGATTTTGTATGCCAGATTCGTAATCTTCTTTTCATTTAAGCCCCAATACCTCTCATTTAATTCCGAATACCTTTCATTTAAGCCCCATATTGATATGGACGACCAATTTGTCTGCTTTAAACATTTTGGGGTTAAGGTGATTTCCTGGGTACTTGGATCCAATTTTTAACATATACGTATTCTACTCTTCAATACCTTTCATTTGATATCTATATTGCCTTTATCGGTCCACTTATGATGTTGGGTGATATTTTTGGGGTCACGGGGAGGGTTCGTCCCCTTCCGATACCAACAAATTATAAAGCATATTTCTTCTTCCTGACCATACTCGTAATCTACTGCCGAATTCCTTTCATTTGAGTCCCATATTATCATGCTTGTCCAATGAACCTATTTAAGGGGGCCGCCCCCCAGTTATTTGGATCCAATTTTTATTATTCGTACTCTACTCTTGAATACATTTTATTTGAATCCCAAATTGTCCCGATCGGTACACCGGTCCACTTTTATTTTTGGGTAGCACAAATTAATATGAAGTAACAGACGGACGGGCTGTGAGCATTCCAAAACAATGTGGCCTAATCTAGACTTGATGAGGTCTACCGCTTTGCTGTTACTAACTAAGACAGTAAGCAAAATGAGACGTCATTTTGTCCGTTAGGGGAAACATGCTGACAGACAGAAGGTTGTAGATGTTGTGAGGACATCGAAGAAGAAGAAGAGACTATAGAACACCATCTGTGTGTGTGTACCGCACCCGGCAGTTAGAAGGAGTTCCACTTAAGGTTCTCATTTCTATGAGAACCTGTCTGATTTAGCGCATGTGGGATTTTTAAAGAGATCAGGATGGTCCAATGACAGGAAACAGAGAGATGGACTTCGTATATTTATCCATGGTTCCAACTATCTTCTGGGTGTTACAAATAAATGCATTAAGTTAGAATAATCTGTAACACAGTAGTGGTGTATGTTATGAATATTTTTGCTGTAAATTTACTTCTGTCACCCTTAAAAAACTCGCAATACCTTCCCAAAATTTACCTCATTTATATATACATCGAGTTTTAATGAAGCTGCACCAGCAGTTTTCTGGCAAACTGAAAAAGTTGTTGTCAGTCAAGTTCTCATTGCAAAAACCCAAAACACCTTAGAGCACAGTCTCTCAACAGTCGTAAAATCATTCAGAATATGATGACACACTGCAGCTGAGTGCAAAATCTAGCAAAAACTATGAGGGATAATGTCAAAAACTCCATCATTTTAATTTTCTTAGAATTCACCATTCGCTATGTTGTAAACGCGGATGAAGTTCTCTTACCCAGGGGCGCTGGCAACTACTCGTCTTGTTTTCGGGGAATTGTGGGATAACATCTAGGGTGATGGAAAGCAAAAGTATTTTTTGCTAGCACTTTGCAAATTAGTTTCAGCTGTGCACGTAGTCACAGGGCACGAGTATGTGGCTTCAAGTTGCTGGAGTAGACAAAGCCATTTTAAATAATGGAAAGTTCATTTGTGCCAATGTAAGTGAAATAATTTTTTAAATTAACCACATAATAAAGAAAGGTAACAAAATAACTACTAAGTTTGGAGGAATGCATATAGTGTGTTGTAACAGATAAGTTATTTTGTTGTGAAAAACAAAATATACAGAAAATTTCTTAGTTTATAGTCACAAAGGACAAAATAAATCAAAAGACACAGTTTGGTTATGGAATATCAGTAGTTTGGGCAGGGTTTTGATAAAACGGTTCCTTGGCTAAAGGGGAATCGAGATTACCAGAAATTTACACTTTTAAAATTAATTGACGGGTGACAGTGCGGATGTTTAAAAGGTTCCGATTGGCTTTAACTTGATAAGGTTCAGGACCGCAAAACCTATAGAAACATGCTCATGAATAATGCAGGCTTGTAGAAAAGAACAAAGTTGTATTGAAATATGGTTTCATTTGGAACAAGCTCGGCACGGTTGTCGAGGGTATAATACAATTCGCTGTTTAAGACGGTCAACCACAATATTGGTCAATATGATAGCTATATCTATCATCCGATCTCCACCATATTGGGGAAGGATAAGTAAGGGTCTAATACAACTCATTGTAACAAATTTCAGCGAAACCAGTAAATGCGCTTTAATAGACCAAGTCCGATCTCTACCATATTCGGGAAGGATAAGTAAGGGTCTAATACAACTCATTGTAACAAATTTCAGCAAAACCAGTTAATGAGCTTTTAATAGACCAAGAACTTTAATAGAGAGATCGATATGTATAACAGCACTGAGGTTGAAAAGCCTAACATACCTCACTGTGCCAAATTCCAGCGGAAACGGAGAACAAGTGCTGTTTTTATGGGCAAGTTTAACGCACCACGTTTCCTCAATAGAACGATTTTGACATTTGACAAGGTCAACTACTTAGGAGTGATGTTGGACAGGAAACTGAATTGGATGTGTAACATTCAGAAGCGTACCGAGAAGGCTCACATCTGTTGGGCACTGTGGAGACGGGCCGTAGGCTCCAAATGTGGCCTGAATCCAACGATAGTCCAGGAGAGTGATTAGACCAATACTTACTTACGCCTCAGTAGTTTGGTGGACTGCTATCGAGAAAAGGGGAAACTTAAGGATAATACAACACCTTCAGTGGCGGAGCGATGAGGACCACGCCCACTAGGGCACTGAAGACTATTCTAGATAACCGACCCATTGACATGCATATTAAGTGTGAGGCAGCCACTGCGGCTATGAGACTTGAGGCGATGGGAACATGGATTGAGGATCAGAGCAGCTCATACCATCGCGGTATAATCTGGATTGACGAAACCCTAGTATTGCCATCTGGAAGATCACGTTACACAGATAGATCAAAGCTAGAGGACAGCGTTTTATTTAAGAACCCTAACACTGAGATCTGTTTTAGACTGCCTGACCATAATACTGTTTTGGCGATCACACAATGCGTGAAGTGGTGTGGTGCTAACGCGAGGACATCAGGTTTGAACATCTTAACGGACAGTAAACTGGCCATAAGGGCAATAACAACCAAGAAGGTAAGATCACGAACAGTGTTGGAGTGTAAGTAGGAGATTAACGCTTTCTCTGAGAATGGCGCGATCCGCATCGTTTGGATGCCCGGCCATAGGGGAGTAAGGGGAATGAAAAAACAGACGATTTGTTGGATAAAGGCAGAAGACTGCTGTCAACAAACTTGGCTGACCCGAAGCATTTCGGGTTGACACAGTTCGATTTAAGGGCGTGGGCTACAAACGCGCATGTCGCATGTTGAAACGGTCGATAGGACGACGAAAATCCTGTGGGAGTTCCCGATCGTGAGAAGACCAGGTTATTACTGAAAGATAGTAAGAAGGAGGTCAGTATAGCATGTGGGGAAGATGATGAGGATTTGAAGAATTTCCTATGTCTTTGCCCGGCTTTCGCGGCTAAAAGACACCGGTACTTATGTGGGGACACAATACCAGACATGAACAAACTTGGGGCAGCACGGAATACCTGACATAGAACTTCTTTTTCGAAGTTACTTTTTTAGCATTTAGAGCGCACAACAAGCGATTACTGGTCTACAGGGGCATGGGGCGATTTAATATCCGCACACAGTTTACAACCTAACACAATAAAACAAGTAAAAAGGCGTTAAGTTCGGCCGGGCCGAACTTTGGATACCCACCACCTCGGGTATATATCTAAACCACCTTTCATCAAAATTCGGTGAAAATTTCATACCTTATACTCATATACCTCATACCGATCTATGTACGACACGGATATCGAAAAGCCGAACATAAGTCGCTGTGTCAAATTTCAGTGAAATCGGATTATAAATGCGCCTTTTATGGGGGCTAGACTTTAAATCGAGATATTGGACTACATGACAGCTACATCCAAATCTGAAACGATTTGGGCCAAGTTGCATAAACATGTCGAAAAGCCTAACACAAAGCACTGTCCCATATTTCGGCGAAATCGGACAATAAAAGCCTCTTTTATGGGCCCTAAACCTTAAATCGAGAGATCGGTCTATATGGCAGCTATATTCAAATCTGGACTGATCTGAGCAAAATTGAAGAAGGACGTCTAAGAGCCTAACCAAACTCACTGTGCTAAATTTCAACGACATCGGACAATAAATGCGTCTTTTATGGCCCCAAAACCTAAAACCTAGATATCGGTCTATGTGTCAGCTATATCCAAATCTGGACCGACTTGTGCGATATTGCAGAAGTATGTCAAGGGGCTTAACTTAACTCACTGTTCCAAATTTTGGCGACATCGGACAAAAAATGAGCATTTTATGGGCCCAAAACCATAAATCAAAAAATCGGTCTATATGGCAGCTATATCTAAATCTGAAGCGATCTGGACCAAATTGAAGACATATGTCAAAGGGCCTAACACAACTCACTGTCCCAAATTTCAGCAAAATCGGATAATAAATGTGGCTTTTATGGGCCTTAGACCCTAAATCGGAGGATCGGTCTATATGGCAGCTATATCCAAATCTGGACCGATCTGAGCCAAATTGACGAAGGATGTCGAAGGGCCCAACACAACTCACTGCCCCAAATTTCAACAAAATCGGATAATAAATGTGGCTTTTATAGGGCTAAGACCCTAAATCGGCGGATCGGTCTATATGGGGGCTATATCAAGATATAGTCCGATATAGCCCATCTTCAAACTTAACCTGCTTATGGACAAAAAAAGAATCTGTGCAAAATTTCAGCTCAATATCTCAATTTTTGAAGACTGTAGCGTGATTTCAACAGACAGACGGACAGACGGACGGACATGTCTAGATCGTCTTAGATTTTTACGCTGATCAAGAATATATATACTTTATAGGGTTGGAAATGGATATTTCGATGTGTTGCAAACGGAATGACAAAATGAATATACCCCCATCCTTCGGTAGCTGATCAAACCCTCATAAATTAAAGCTTCTAGGAACCGAACAGGGCTAATTGGGAGACCGATTTATATGGAAGCTATACCAGCTTGTAGACCGATTTGGGCCATACTAGACAGATTTGTTGGAAGTTATAACACTATGTGCAAAATTTCAGCCAAATCGAACAAAAATTGTGTAAGGGCTCAAGAAGTCAAATTAGGAAATCGGGAATTGTACTTGGCGCAGTTGTTGAACGATTTAAAATGTTCAGAAGGCGAAATAATTTAAAAACAAGTAAAAGCGTGCTAAGTTCGGCCGGGCCGAATCTTATATACCCTCCACCATGGATCGCATTTGTCGAGTTCTTTTCCCGGCATCTCTTCTTGGGCAAAAAAAGGATATAAGAAAAGATTTGCTCTGCTATTAGAGCGATATCAAGATATGGTCCAGTTTGGACCACAATTAAATTATATAATGGAGACCTGTGTGTCAGCCAATTCGAATAAGAATTGCGCCCTTTGTGGGCTCAAGAAGTAAAATAGAGAGATCGATTTATATGGGAGCTGTATCGGGCTATATACCGATTCAGACCATAATAAACAGGTATGTTAATGGTCATGAGAAAATCCGTCGTACAAAATTTCAGGCAAATCGGATAATAATTGCGACCTCTAGAGGCTTAAGAATTCAAGATCCCAGATCGGTTTATATGACAGCTATATCAGGTTATGGACCGATTTGAACCATACTTGGCACAGATGTTGGATATCATAACAAAACACGTTGTGCCAAAATTCATTCAAATTGGATAAGAATTGCGCCCTCTAGAGGCTCAAGAAGTCAAGACCCAAGATCGGTTTATATGACAGCTATATAAGGTTATGGACCGATTTGAACCATACTTGGCACAGTTGTTGGATATCGTAACAAAACACGTCGTGCAAATTTTCATTCCAATCGGATAAGAATTGGGCACTCTAGAGGCTCAAGAAGTCAAAACCCCAGATCGGTGTATATGGCAGCTATATCAGGTTATGGACCGATTTGAACCATACTTGGCACAGTTATTGGATGTCATAACAAAACACGTCGTGCAAAATTTCATCCCAATCGGATAAGAATTGCGCACTCTAGAGGCTCAAGAAGTCAAGACCCAAGATCGGTTTATATGGCAGCTATATCAAAACATGGACCGATATAGCCCATTTACAATAGCAACCGACCTACACTAATAAGAAGTATTTGTGCAAAATTTCAAGCGGCTAGCTTTACTCCTTCGGAAGTTAGCGTGCTTTCGACAGACAGACGGACGGACGGACGGACAGACGGACGGACATGGCTAGATCGACATAAAATGTCGCGACGATCAAAAATATATATATACTTTATGGGGTCTCAGACGAATATTTCGAGTAGTTACAAACAGAATGACGAAATTAGTATACCCCCCATCTTATGGTGGAGGGTATAAAAATAAACATTAAACAGATAGCTCTTGTACTGGCACTTCCTGCTACAGTGATAAAGGAGAAAATCTTGCAACAGACAGTATGGAAGCAAGCCATTTTCCCAGCTGTTGGATATACGATAGTGATAGCGGAGAGGATACCACACAACCAATCCCCGATGACGGTATTCAATGTATACCAAAAGTGCAAATTTTGCCAATGAGCATATACCACTAAGTAACAGGGGCAAACTTCTCACATATCAATGAGTGCAATCCGATTCAAGTTTAAGCTCAAATCCGAATGGCGTACCGCAGTACGACACCTCTTTGGAGAGAAGTTTTTACATGGTACTTCGTAAATGTTGCTAGCATTAGGCGGTAAAATTTGGGGATTTAAACCACATTTCATGCATTGGGATTAACCCACACTGCAGTTGTCAGATCTATAATACTAAATGGTGTTGTGGTCTGGAGGATGACGCTTCAAAAGTCCACCTGCTGTCAACCGGATCCAAAGGATGGCTTGTTTGTGCATCACAGCCGCACTGAGGACGAAACCATTTGATGCAATGGCGAGACAAATTGATGCAACCACTGCTGTGAGGTCAAGGGGGCTTCTCTTTGGTCATGCGGCGGCTACGGACACTGTGTTATACTTGAAACAATATCTGCTGCTCCAGGCAGTGTGGATTACAACCTACCGGAGCCGCTTTTTATACCCACCACCGAAGGTTGAGGGTATATTCATTTTGTCGTTCCGTTTGCAACACATCGAAATATCCATTTCCGACCCTATAAAGGAGTATATATTCTTGACCAACATAAAAATCTAAGACGATCTAGACATGTCCTTCCGTCTGTCCGTCTGTCTGTTGAAATCACGCTACAGGCTTCAAAAATGAGATATTGAGCTAAAACTATGCACAGATTCTTTTGTTGTCCATAAGCAAGTTAAGTTCGAAAATGGGCTATATCAGACTATATCTCCATATAGCCCCCATATTGACCGATCCGCCGATTTAGAGTCTTAGGCCAATAAAAGCCACATTTATTATCCGATTTTGCCGAAAATTGGGACAGTGAGTTGTGTTGGGCCCTTCGACAATATTTGTCAATTTGGTTCAGATCGGTCCAGATTTGGATATAGCTGCCATATAGACCGATCCTACGATTTAGGGTCTTAAGCCCATAAAAGCCACATTTATTATCCGATTTTGCTGAAATTTGGGACAGTGAGTTAGGCCCTTCGATATCCTTCATCAATTTGGCCCAGATTGGTCCAGATTCGGATATAGCTGCCATATAGGCCGATCCTCCGATTTAGGGTCTTAGGTCTATAAAAGGCGCATTTATTGTCCTATGTCGCCGAAATTTGGGACAGTGAGTAAAGGTAAGCCCCTTCACATACTTCTGCATTATGGGACAGATCGGTCCAGATTTGGATATAGCTGCCATATAGACCGATCTCTTGGTTTAAGGTTTTGGGGCCATAAAAAGCGCATTTATTGCCCGATGTCGCCACAATTTAGGACAGTGAGTTGTGTTAGGCCCTTCGACATCCTTCGTCAATTTCACTCAGATCGGTCCAGATTTGGATATAGCTGCCATATAGACCGATCTCTCCATGGACCGATGACCGATGGTTTACATATATACCCGAGGTGGTGGATATCCAAAGTTCGGCCCGGTCGAACTTAACGCCTTTTTACTTGTTGATAAAAAGTACTGTACCACTATTCCTAAAAGAACTGATTGGAACTACAATATCCCTGGCAATAGAAGTTACGGATACTTCTATACGGATGGTTCCAAACTAAACGAATAGGTTGGCTTTGGGGTGTACTCTTAAGATCTAGAACTGGTCATACCGAAAAGGTTATTCGATCACTGCAGTGTGAATCAAGCGGATATCCTTGCAATTTAGGAAGTGGTGGAATGGCTAAGATATAATGTCATAACGACAATGTGCATAGATGTCTTCTCAGACAGCCAGGCAGCAATTAATTCCCTGGAGAACGTATTTCTAAATACAAAAACCGACCTCAACTTTCACAGATCTCTCAACTAGATGGCTGAACAGTTTAAAATTCACCTGTTCTGGGTGCTAGGCCACAGATATATCCCAAAGAATTGTAAAGCGGACGAGCTTGCAAGACTAGGAACTACCCTACACATTGCAGGTAAACTGGAATCTGTGGGTATACCTCTAGTGACATGTACGCTAAGTTTACAGGACCAGACCCGAAAGACAACGAATGATAGATGGTCACAAAGAAGTGGCTGTGGCCTAATCTAGACTTGAAGAGGTATACCGCTTTGCTGTCACTGGCTACAACAGACGTCTAAGTCATTGTGTCCGTCATGACAGCTCACTGTCTAATCGAAAAACTTGCTGACAGACTGAAGGTTGCCAATAACGACTTTTGCAGAAGCTGTGAGTGTGTCTAATGCTCGACTGCCACTTTATCCTAACCTTAGCTAGGAGGAAAAAACCAGCACCAGGGTTCGAACCCAGGCATTCAGTGTGATATGTGGGCATGCTAACCTCTGCGCTACGGTTATTTCCCCATGGCCTCCTTCATTATATACAGATTAGTAAAAATTACTTCAAACAAGTAATAAGGCGTTAAGTTCGGCCAGGCTGAACTTTGGATATCCACCACCACGGGTATACATGTAAACCAACTTTCGTCATAGTCTGGTGAAAATGAATAATTTATGTCCCCATAGCAGCTATAACGCAATATGGTCCGACTGGGACCAAATTCGGCACGGATATTGAGTGGTCTAATAAGTACAAGTCATAGTTAAATTTTGTAGAAGAATATATTGGTCTTTTTGGTAGATATATCCAAATATAGACCGACCCAACCATATACGACACGGATGTCGTACAGACTAACATAAGGCACTGTGTCAAATTTCAGTGAAATCGCATTATAAATGCGCCTTTTACGGGGCCAAAATTTTGAATTGAGAGATCGGTCTATATGGCAACTATATACAAATCTGAACCGATCTGGGTCAAATTGCAGAAAGATGTCGAAGGTCTTAACAAAACCCACTGTCCCAAATTTCGGCGACATCGGCAATAAATGTGACTTTTATGGACACAAAACCTTAAATCGAAAGATCGGTCTATATGGCAGCCATATCCAAATCTGTACCGATCTGGGCCAAATTTCAAATGGATGTCGAGGGATTTAACACAACTCACTGTCCCAAATTTCGGCGACATCGGACAATAAAAGCACCTTTTATGGCCCCAAAACCTTAAACCTTAAATCTGGACCGATCAATACCAAATTGGACCAGTAAGGAAAGGCAAAAGTCGGGCGGGGCCGACTACATAATACCTTACACCTACCCTACAATTATAAATTCGGACAATATGTAATTATATATGTAGTTAAGAGCTATATCCAAATTTGAACCGATTTTGGTGAAATCTAGCAGATATGTTAAGATCAGTAGCAAAACAATCCGTGTCGAAATTTGTGCAGATCGGTTAAAAATTGTAGCTACAACGGCTATTTAAGTGCAAATCGGGCGATACATATATAAGGGAGCTATATCTAAATCTGAAGCGATTTTGATGAAATGCCAATATGTTAGGATCAGCAAGAAAACGTTCCATGCCAAATTTTGTGCAGATAGGTTGAAAGTTGTAGTTATTACGGCTATTTAAGTGCAAACGAGGCGATACATGTATATGGGAGCTATATCTAGATCTAAACTGACATTTACCAAAATCAATAGCGTTCGTCCTTGGGCCAAAAAAGCGATGTGTGCAAAATTTTGTGATGATTGGACAACAAATACGACCTGCACTTTGATTACAAGAATACATGGACTCACAGACGGACAGTCGGACATCGAAATCAGAAAGTGATTCTGAGTCGATCGATCAATGGGTCTAGCTCTTCTTTTTCATCTTAGCGTTGCAAACAAATGCACAAACTTATAATACCCAGTACCATAGTGGTGGTGTAGGGTAAAAAGGATGTCGAATGGCCTAACACAACTCACTGTTTCAAATTTCATCAAAATTAGATAATAAATGTGGATTTTATGGGCCACAACTTTACTGGGCAACTGTAGCGTGATTTCAACAGACAGACGGACAGACGGACGGACGTGGCTAGATCATCTTACATTTTTACGACGATCAAGAATATAAATACTTTATAGGGTCGGAAATGGATATTTCGATGTATTGCAAACGGAATGACAAAATGAATATGCCCCCATCATTCGGTGGTGGGTTTAAAAATGCAAATATTGCCCATGGACATTCCACTAAGGAACAGGGACAAACTTCACACATTTCAATGAGTGCAGTCCAATTCAAATTTGAAGCTCAATGATAAGGAGCCTCCCTATTATAGCCGAGTCCGAACGGCTCGATGTTGGGACTCCCAGTATACTACAAAGGAATTAACAGTAACTTATAGCAGAAATGATACCCATACGCATACGCATCCGCTGAGGTTATCTTAGGTAACGATTGGAAACTGAAATTTATACACAGTGTTATTTTCGCAGCGAAACCACGACTTCCACACTTGAAAGTAACTAACGTTTCGTGCAACTAACGTTTCTTATTTTCAATAACGAATCACTCAATCCTCCATCCAAAATTAATGATCTTTGGATCAATATCGAAAAATATTGAACTGGCTTGAAATAGCCAAGAGCTCTCTGTAAGTTAAAGTCCATCAATATGTTGGTTCTCTTTTGCCATTTCTAGCTAACAACTAAAATTTCATATTGATAACAATTTCCAAGAAAACAGACACTCGAATCCAATTCAATCTCACTCGTTTCTTGTCAAGCGAAAATCCCTACAAAAAGAAGAAAAAAAATCAAAAATTTTCATATCAATATGCAAGTCATAAAAAACGTTGCCTACAACATTCAGTGTTGAGTATTTGCATGGGCTGCATCTGTGCGCACTAAAGAATTTATTGGATTGGAATTTACAAAAAGAGACCTGGTAATAATCGGTTGGGTAAAGCGACATGGCTTTAACCTTCACAGCATATAGAGCAAAGCATACTAATTGGATTGGCTTAAATGATCAAAAGGCTTTAAGCTATGTGGGGAGGTACAAGTCAAATGGCTTAATTTGAGTCCTAAGCCCATAAAAGGGCTACATAAAAGCTTCCATTAATATGTACATTTTTTGAATGGTTTTTGCAAGATGTAAATCAATTCTTATGCAACATTAAGAAAATAGTTAAGCCATGTAAGAGTCCTATGTCGAAACCTTAACTGATTTATGCTGTTCTAATATTTCCCTATGACAAGGCCAACTATTTGTGCAACTTAGTTTATCTTCCGCCTTGTGTAGTGATTCCAAATAGGGGAATTTGTCTAATGTTTCATACATTTCGACAAATTTGAAACTGAAGAGATGTTGTTAGGAAAGTTCATACTTGCTAAAAATATGTACACGGCATTTTTACATGTATCAAATTGTATATACACATGCATACATAACTACAACACACACACTATCCATTTTCATATAATAAAATATCATGGAAATTGGCTCCATAAAGCAAACATAAGAATAGAACATTGTATTTGGGAGCCGTATTCATATCTACATACTTGTGATACGCTTGGGGCGATGTATGATGCATCAATGGTTGAGAACAATGTTGCAACAGAAGCAGGAGTTGCAACATTACCATACAAACAAAACAAAAATCGCTTGTTATATTCTTTCTAGTTTCGTTGTTTTTTTTTTTTTTTTTTTTTTTTTTTTTTTTTTTTTTTTGGTTTATTGGTGGAAGCATAAAATGAACAATGCCAAATCCTGGAAAATTAAGAAAAAATTTAAAAACGGGCCGAACTATCAAAAAACCCATTATCTCTGACAAATCTACAACAAATTTCTATATACAACCCACCTTTCGTCATAATACGTGGAAAAGTGCATCATTTAAGAAACCCATAGCAGCTATATCTAAATATAGTCCGATCTCCTCCATACTCAGGAAGTATATGCAACTTTTATTAGCCTAAGAACTTAAATCCGGAGATCAGAATTGGTATGTGACAGCTTTATCCTAATATAGAACGATCTGAATCATATTGAAGACGAATGTCGAAGAGCCTTATACAGCTCACTGTATCAAATGTCAGCGAAATCGAGTACGAAGTTGCAAATGTTGTTCATGGACACTCCACATAGGAACAGGGGCAAAAAAAAAATCGAGTAATAACCGTGCTTTTATTGTCCCAAGAACACAAATTGTTAGATCAGTATGTATGGCAGCTATATCCGAACAAAGCCCAATCTTGACCACACTCTGTACGAATGTCGAAGGGCCTTACACAACTTGCTATAACAAATTTCTGAGAATTCGGACAACAAATGCACCCATTACGGGGTCAAGAACTTGAATCAAAAGATCGGATCTGTATGGCAGCTATATCCAAATCTAGACAGATCTAGGTCAAATTAAGCAAGCACGACGTGAGGGCCAAAATAACTCACCGTCGCTAAAATCGGCGCTATCGGACTATAAAAGCGCCTATTATACGCCCAAGACCTTATATGAAGAGATCGGTCTGTATGGTAGCTATATATAAATCTTGACCAACCTAAGTCAAATAAAACCAGGCTGTCGAGGAACCTAACACAAACAACTGTCCCAAATTTCAGCGATATCAGACATTAAATGCGCCTTTTATGGGCCTAAAACCTTAAAACGGAAAATCGGTCTATATTGCAGCTATATCCAAATCTGGACTGATCTGTGCTAAAATAAACAAGGATGTCGAAAACCTAACACAACTTAGTGTGCCGAATTTCATCGAAATCGGACAATAAATGTGCCTTTAATGAGGCCAACATCATAAATGCAGAGATCGATGTATATGGCAGCTGTATTTAAATCTGGACAGATCTGGGTCTTATTGGACACGGATGTCGAGAGGCATAACACAACTCACTGTCCGAAATTTCAGCGAAATCGAATGATAAATGCGTCTTTAAGGGACCTAAAATTCTATATCGGCCGATCGGTCTATATGGGGGCTATATGAAGATATAGTCCGATATAGCCTATCCTCGCTTCCCATGAACAAAAAAAGAATCTGTACGAAGATTCAGCTCAATATCTCTCTTTTTAAAGACTGTAGCGGGATTTCAAAGGACAGAAGAACAGACGGACGGGCAAAAAAAGAATCTGTGCAACGTTTCAGCTAATATCTCTCTTTTAATACCCACCACTAAATGATGTAGGTGTACTAATCTAGTCATTCCGTTTGTAACACCTCGAAATATTCATCCAAGACCCCTTAATGTATTGTACATATATTCTAAAACGTCTAGACATTCTGAGTCGATCTAGCCATGTCCGTCCGTCCATCTGTCGAAATCACGATAGCGATTGAATGCGTAGAGCTAGCCACTTTAAATTTATTTTGTATACAGTCTTGGCAGAATCCATGGTGGTGGGATCCCAAGATTCGCCCCGGCCGAACACGCTTTTACTTGTTGAAGACTGTAGCGTGATTTCAGCAGACAGAAGGACAGACGGACGAACATGGCTAAATCGTCTTAGATTTTTACAACAGAAACTTTGTTTCGGGTCGTCCATGGCTCCTGAATTAAACCAATAAGAATCTTGCTTATTTTCTCCATCAGAGCTTGAGTAACTGTCTTGCTCCGGTGGAGGTCTATATGAACGGCCTCAATCATTGGTCCTCCATTAGATGGGGTTCTTGGGAGTGGGTGATGGTCTCACCGTCTGTTCCCTGCTCTATGTGCTGTATTGAGTTTCCCGTCACTGCACTGCCTAATGTTTTAATATTAGGATCTTTGCATATCCTAGTCTGGTTCGTTAGACTGTATTGAGTCTACCGTCCCTGCAATGCCTGATGTTCCAATATTAGGATCTTTGCCTATACTAGTCTTCTTGGGAGTAGGTTATGGTCTCATTGTCGGGTCTTTATCCATCATAGTCTTCCAAATCTCGCGAAAGTCGTTGATGGTTCCATCGTCGGGTCCCTGTTCGTTGGGCTCTGTTGGGTCTCTCGCCCCTGCACTTCCCGATGTTTTAGTATTGGGATCATAGCTTATACTAGTCTTCCCAATATTGAGAGAATCGGTGACAGTCTGGTCGTCGGCCCCGTGTCCGTTAGGCGGTATTGAGTGTCCCGACGCTGCACCGCTTGATGGCTTAATATGAGGATATTTGCTCAGATCAAGCTTTGCGCCCTCTCAGGGAGCGTGGATACCTTCGACGAGCCGTTTGACGGTATTAATACATTCCTCCGATGCAAAACGCAATGTAAAGATGTCCCCTCTATATTTGTAGCTCATCATTTGTATGGGTGGAACCTCTTCAGAGTTCCACACATGTTTTAAAATCTGTTCATTAACCAGATCCTTCACATGGCAGCGATGATCTGGTGGAATTCTACCGGATGCACTGCCAATATCGATGACTGCATAAGTCAGCTCATCTCTTTTGTGCTTCCTTGCCACTTTGGCTTAAGAGGCCAGCTTCTTACTATGCTCAGCGACCATCTTCCCCTTCCGTGATGGCTGTGGCGTCATTGTGGAAGTCACAGTCCACCATGAAGACTCAAGGGCCATGCGTGCTTCCTGACGTTTCTGTTTTGATTTTGCAGGACACTGCCTGGAGTCTCCATTGCGGAAGGGCTGACTTGGTCTTCCCAGAATACTTGGAAACGGTAGCTGTTTTTTAACTTCAGCATTTTACCAGTGTTATGTTCTTTGGGTGTTGTCATTCTCTTCCCAGCTTCCATAGAAGTGGTTGGAATATCAGTTCTATTATTTCCAGCATCCTGCTCTTTCGCCCGATTGCCCTGCCGGTCTCCTTGTCGTGACCCCGATTGCTTTCTAGGTCTCTTTGTGAGCTTAACAAAGCCTTTGCTCACTACTTCCGTCATCCCGCTGTCCTCATCTCTCGATTCGGCTGCGATGACTGTTTCATTGACACCATTGGTGTTCGCACAGGACACACCACCTTTGCTTAAAGGCAGGTGACGAACTGCGCATCCCTCTTGTTTATTCGTCTTTTCCTCACTTGTTAATCTGACTACTTGTTATGCGCTTGAAGCATTACCCTTGATTAGAGGTGTGAGGCACGTGAGTCGTGAGTTTTCATGTCACGTGTGAGTCATGAGATTCGTGAATGAGATCTAAATTCAGTCACGTGATCGTACGTGACCGTGCTTGAATTAAAATTCTTCGGGCGTGAATGTGAGTGATGAAATCTTGCTCACGACTATAATGATGACTCACTAGAAAATCACGATTCAAGCGATACTCACGACTCAAGAGTTACTCACGAGACACTCACGACTCACGAGATGCTCGCGAGATACTCAGAAGTCACGAGTCTCGTGAGTCGTGATTGTCTCGTGGGTCGTGAGTGAGACGTCACACGTGATTTTCTCGTGGGTCGTGGTGAGCGTGCGTGAGTAAAATTTTTGTCAAGTTAACGTGAGTCTACAAAAAAAGGTTGTACGTAAGCGTGCGTGAGTAACGTTACTTTAAAAATATTGAACTGATGGTGGACTTTTAAAGTGCCGTCCACCAAACCACAGCACCATATAGCACAATAGATCTGCCAAATGCAGTATGCAGTGATTGTAAATGGCCCTCTTGCTTATGTGTATGGCAAGAGTGACACTTTTTGCCCTTTCCAAAGTATTGGATTTAATATTCAATTTACTTAATCAGAAGCAATGCTTTGAATGCTTTGTTATACCCTACACCACTGTGGTACAGGGTATAATAACTTTATGCATTTGTTTGCAACGCATAGAAGGAGAAGAGCTAGACTATTGATAAGTATACCGATTGGCTTAGAATCACTTCCTGATTCGATTTAGCTATGTCCGTCTGTCCATTTTTTTGTACATGTGTTCTTGTGATAAAGTTACAGGTCGCATTTGTTGTCCAATTGTCATGAAATTTTGCACAAGTCTCTTTTTTGGATCAAGGACTAACGCTATTGATTTTGACTAAATCGGTTCAGATTTAGATATAGCTCGCGTATATATCTTTCTTCCGATACCGCCTTTAAAGGCTGTAGAAGCCAAAATTTTGGTCCGATCTTTTCAATATTTGGCATGGGTGTTTTATTCAACGTCCTCATATATGTACAAAATTTCATAAAATTCGGTCCAGATTTAGTTATAGCTCTCATATATATCTTTCATCCGATATGGCCTTTTAAAGCTGTAGTAGCCACAATTTTGGTCCGATCTTTACAATATGTAGAACGAGGTGTTTTATTTGACGTTTTAATACGAGTGCAAAATTTCATAAAATTCGGTTTAGATTTAGATATAAATCCCCGATATATCTTTCATCCGAAATAGACTTTAGCCTGTAGAAACCCCAGTTTTCGTCCGATTTTGCATGAAACGTTTTATTTGACGTTCCAATACGTGCGCAAATTTCATTAAAATTGGTCATAATTTAGACATAGCTCCAATGTATATATTTTATCCGATATGGACTTTCAATGGTCATTTAACAAATTTTCCACAAAGAGGTGCCGCATTGCGGGACGCCGTTCGGACTCAGCTATAAAAAAAGGTCTTTTATCATTGAGTTTAAACTTCTATGGGAGAGCACTCATTGATGTGTGAGAAGTTCGCCATTGCTCGGTTCCTGGTGTTTTTAAAAATTTGGGTAATGAGAAGTGCTTTTTAGGGGGGGGATGGCACCTCAGACATTTCGACTCAAATATGGATATCAAATTAGTGCTGTACTTCCAAATCCCTTTAATTTAAGCCCTATATTGTCATGGACGGTAAATATGAACCGTTTGGAGAGTGTTTTGGGCTGGGGGGGCCACCGGCATTTTTTACTGAAAATAGATATCAAATTTATTCTTTATTCCCAATAGAAAATTAAGTTCAGTTTAAGGGGTGCTTTAGGGCGTACCACAAAACACTTTGCTCCAAAATTTTGATTTTGGGTGGTGTTTTTGGGTTAACGGGAGAGGGTCCGCCCCCTTCCGTTATCAAAAAATTATATAGGCTATGTTTCTTTCGTAAGCTACTCCCGAATACGTTTCATTTAAGTCTCATATTGTCATGATCTGGCTGGGCGGCCATCCAGGTACTTGGACACAACGTTTTTTTATGAAATTCCTATTTTGCTCTTGAATACCTTTCATTTGAATCCCATATTGTCCCGATCGGTCCACTTTTATTTTTCGGTAGTACTTTCGGGGTAAGGGGAGTGTCCGCCCCCCTCACGATATCAAAAATTATCCAGACCAACCTACACAATCTGTGAACATTTCAAGGTAATCGGCTCAGCCGGTTTTGTGTCTATACGGAACTAACAAACAAACCCAAATTGAATCTTATATATAAAAATCAATTTGTATTTGTTTGTATGTTTGTGTATTCCTTATAGACTCAGAAAGGGCAGAACCGATTTTCTTGAAATTTTCACTGATGGTGTATAATGAACCCGTGGTGAAAATAGGGTACTACATTTGTTGATATCTGAAGGGGGGCGGACCCTCCCCCTTACCACAATTTTCAGAAACGCCAGATCTCGGAGATTGGTGGTGCGATTTAAGCGAAATTTTGTGTGCTCTCATATAGTACCCTAAAAATAAAAATTTGGTATCCAAATTTCGGATGGGGCACCTAGGGGGGCCGCCCCACCTTAAAACCTACCAAACATACATTTAGACCAATCACGACAATATGGGACTCAAATGAAAGGTATTTAAACGTATCTGATATCCAATTGTCGAACCAAGTGCTAGTGGGGCCACCCCAACCCCAAAACACCACTAAATCGGATATATTTGCCGACCATGGCAATATCGGACTCAAATGAAAGGTATTTGCGAGTAAATACGAATCTGATATCCAGGTGGTTGGGGGCGGCCTCTCCCCAAAAACCTCCCCCAAAGGGGACACATTTACGACCATAGCCACATGGGGCTCAAATGAAAGGTCTTTGGGAGTAAAGCACAAATCTGATATCAATATTCGGGAAAAGTGTCTATGGGGCCACTCCAGCCCCGCAACACCATCCAACCCCCAAAACACCCCTAAATCGGACATATTTACAGTTCATGGCAATATGGGACTCAAATGAACGGTATTTGCGAATAGACGTTTCTGGGGGGGGGTGGACCCCTTCCCCCAAACAGGACTTATTTAATGACCATGGGAGTAAGGGGCTTAAATAAAAGGTTTTTGAGTGTAGAATTAGAATCTGATATCCAAATATGGGACCAAGTGTTTGGGGGACCGCCTCTCCACAAAAAAATGACCATAGCCATATGGGGCTCAAATGAAAGGTCTTTGGGAGGAAAGCACAAATCTGATATCAATATTCGGGAAAAGTGTCTATGGGGCCACTCCAGCCCCACAACACCACCCAACCCCCAAAACACCCCTAAATCGGACATATTTACCGATCATGGCTATATGGGACTCAAATGAAAGATATTTGCGAGTAGAATATGAATCTGATATCCAAATTTGGGACCACGTTTCTGGGGGGTGGACCCCTTCCCCAAAACACTACCCAAACAGGACTTATTTAATGACCATGGGAGTATGGGGCTTAAATAAAAGGTTTTTGAGTGTAGAATTAGAATCTGATATCCAAATATGCGACCAAGTGTTTGGGGGACCGTCTCTCCCCAAAAAACGACCATAGCCATATGGGGCTCAAATGAAAGGTTTTTGGGAGTAAAGCATGAATCTGATACCAATATATCGGAAAAGTGTCTATGGGGCCACCCCACCTCCACAACACCACCCAAATAGTAAGTATTTGCTGACTTTTGCAATATGAGGCTCAAATAAGAGGGTTTTTAGAGTAGAACACGAATCTGATATATATTGCCAAGGCCAACTCACTGAGTGGCCGATCATCCCTCAAAACACCCCCCAAGCCGGTCATGTTTGCCGACTATGAAAATATGGGGCTCAAATTGATAACAGATAGACCACATATCTGATATCAACATTAGGGACCAACTGTCTAGGGGACGTCCCACCACCATAACAACCCCCAAATCGGACGTATTTGCTCACCAAGACAATTTGGGTCGTAAAGAGAGTGGAACTAAATATTTGTAGTTTTTAGGGCCAATACCCCAAACCGGACATATTTGCTGGCTTTTTGCAATAAAGAGTTTAAACGAGATTAGAAAGCGAATTTGATATCCAATTTTGAGTCCAATGGCAATATGGGGTTCAAATAAATGATATATAGATAAATGAGCGTGCTCATTTACGTTGCTGATATATTTTCCGGGCTTAGTGTTTGGGCGACCACGCCAATCCCCAAAACACCCCTAAATCGGCCATATTTACCGAACATGTCAATGTGGAGCTTAAATGAAAGGTATTGGGGGGTAGAGCAAGAATTGATACTCACTTTCGGGACCAATTTTCTGGGGGTCAACCCCTTTCCCAAAATACCCCACAAACAGCATTTTTTAGTGACCATCGCAAAATGGGGCTCAAATAAAGGTATTTGGGAGTAGAATGCGAATTTGATATCCAAATTTAGGACCATGTATTTAGGGCATGGCCCCTTCCCCAAAACACCCCGCAAAGGGTAAAAATTTTTCGACCAATGCCAATATGTGGTATTTAAGATTAGAAAACGAATTTGATAACCTATTTTTGGCCATGTGTTTGGGGGACGCCTCATCGTGTAAACTCCCCTAAACCAATGGCAATATGGGATTTAAATAAATGGTTTTTGAAAGAAGAGCACGATGCTGATATTTTTTCAGGGCCATGTGCCTGGGGGACCACCTCACCGCCGAAAACACTCTTAAATCGGATATCATGAGAGTAGCGGCCTGAAATGAAGTATTTTAAGAATGGAGTACACTTTTCATCCAAACTCAAATTCGTAGACCAATAAAGATCATATGGGATACGGACAAAGGCACTTATATTGTTAAACAATTAGTTAAGCGATATACTACAATATTTTCGTAGGATGGTATTTCACTAAAAGCTCTTTAATTGTCGAAAATAAATATTCCAAGGAAACTTTTGTTCCATATAAAGTAAAAGAAGGCAAAGCGGAGCGGGCCCGGGTCAGCTAGTTTTATATATAAGACTAGCTGAACCCGACCCGCTTCGCAGCGCTTCTTTTTACACCATATGAATTATAACTTTCTTTTCAATTACTGTTCTTTGCATCGAGTGACAAAACGAAAAAAAATGTGTGCTCATCGGCATGCCACTTGGTCTCGACTATAAAAAGAAGGCTTCTTATTTTACAGCTAAATTTTCAATCAAACCCGCTCCACTGAGCTTTCGCTTACAAGATGCAGAAAAATGTCACATCTATAACGTAACAAACTCTCCAACAGCTCTGACTCTGTGTACGTTTGTTGAGCCTTCCCCTCTAACATATATATATATTGCGGCCTTGTTTTTATAGAACTTTTGGACTCTTGTGGAAGCTTGTCCCAGGGTAGGAGGGTTAAACAAAAAATACTGAAAACAGTCAAAGGTTAGTTCCTTTATTTAATTTATTCGAAGGACAGACAACTTGTCAATACCGTAGCGAAAAACATATTATTAATTTTGAACATACTCTCCTGTACCTCTCGCGCTATTTTTCTTTGTTCGGGTTTGCTTGGCTATTCAAATAATTTCTATCTCCCAATAGATGGTGCTGAATTTGTTGTTGGTGATGTTCGCTGTTGTTTTCAATCACATTGTTATCATTTTGCTTATTTCTAAATTCAATCTAATTTCCACTTTTTTTTTTGCCTATCTAATGTCACCGTTGCGCACGGGTAAGCATCTTCGGCTTACCTTAAAATTTTGCGCAAATACTTCCTAGAAGTGTAGGTCAGTTGGGATTTTAAATGGGTCATATTGGTCTATGTTTTGATATAGCTGTCATATAAACCGATTTTGGATCTTGACCTCTTGAGTCCCTAAACGCCGCAATTCTTATCCGATTTGTCTCTAATTTTGTATAAGATAATTTGTTATGACTTCCATCATCTGGGGTAAGTATGCTTCAAACCGGTTTAAAACTTGATGTAGCTCCCATATAAAGCGATCTCCTAACATGACTCTCTGAGCCTCTAGAGGGCGCAATTCTTATGCGATTTGGCTAAACATTATTTTAACGACTTCCCTAAGACCTTCCACATTCGTGCCAAATATGGTCTGAATGGGTCCATCACCTATTATAGCTCCGATATGAACCGATCTCCCGATTTTAGTTCTTAAGCCACTAAAGGGCTCAATTCTAATTCAAGTTTTGCTGACATTTTGTGCAACGACATCTACTATGGTCTCCAACAGCCAAACCAAGCATGTTGGCTGTTGGTTGATAACCTGAAATAGCTCCAATAGCTTTGCAATTTATATCTATTATCCTTTGTTTGCCTATAAAGAGATATCGGGCAACAAATTACAAATGAGATCCATGGTAGAGGGTATGTATGATTTTTCCTGCTTTTACTGCTGTCACTCGATTCGTTCGCCAAGTCATTGAAAACAGTTATTTCCCCTTTATTAAATCAGCTGTTTTCAATGACTTGGCGAACGAATCGAGTGACAAAACGAAAAAAAATGTGTGGTCATCGGCACGTCACTTGGGCTCGACTATAAAAAGTAGGCTTCTTATCTTTCAGCTAACTTTTCAATCAAACCCGCTCCACTGAGCTTTCGCTTTCAAGATGTAGAAAAATTTCACCTCTGTGACGTAACCTACTCTCCAACAGCTCTGACTCTGTGTACGTTCGATGAGGCTTCCCCTCTAACAGTTTAACACAAACTTTGATATTCGCACTCTACTAAATAATTTTTTTTTAAGGCAAAAATAGCCACATAAACTACCTGAATTATCTATCTTAGGGTGGGAAATTTGCAAAAAATAGTACAGCAAACAACCGCATCGAAATTCCTAGACTTTAATTTACGAACCGATAGGTTGCCATAACAAAGATAAATGCTGCATGATTAATTTTCACCCTCTCTGTTCGTTGTGGCGACACCATTCTGTTGATCCATTTCCAAACAGAATTTATGGGGCTTATTTTATTGTTAGTGCTGCCATCGATAAGGGAAAGGTTTAGACTTTAATACCCAAAATGTTAACCAAATAACTTAAAAGTTATCCCTTCCATGTCGCCCTGGATGCTTGCGCAATCACATATAAACGGCTGAGAATTTTACATTTCTCGCATCTGTTAGAGCTTTTTTGAACATAAGTTATGAATCTATAAATTTCCTTTGTCTATGCTGTAACTCGCTTGGAGCGGCTTAGCGCCAATAACGTTGATCATCATGTGTTAGCTGTCTATAACTGACTATATGGTTACCTGTTCAATAGTCATAATTTAGTATTTTTTAAATCGAATCAAATTGCCATATTAAACGATTCTCAGTGGTAGAGAACTGATTTGCCGGTCTTTATATTAGGAGCGGTGGTGACAGTTTTTAGTAATTTAACTATGTAAAACATTTGAATATGAAATTGTTGCCCAGCAGCACGTTGTTTGGACTTGTCTAGGAAAAGAAGGCTCCTTGTGGATGAGTTAAAAATGGCGGCCACCTTGACTTAAGGGTTGTAACTGCTCCTATCACACTGAACGTCATAACTTTGGGGGTACGGCGGCAGTGTCCTGTTAGGTCATTATAATTGATCAACTGTTTTGAGGAGAGGTGGTCCGCTAGATATATGAGCAGAATAAAGATATCATATTCGCAGTCCCCAGCCTTATATTTTG
Source organism: Stomoxys calcitrans (assembly GCF_963082655.1). Classification (NCBI taxonomy): domain Eukaryota; kingdom Metazoa; phylum Arthropoda; class Insecta; order Diptera; family Muscidae; genus Stomoxys; species Stomoxys calcitrans. Next base: position 182,140,180 of record NC_081552.1, on the reverse strand, counting down.
AATTTAACCCCATATTGTCATAATTGGTGCACACAGCCATTTCGTGGGGGACGCCTCACTCCGTCTGCCACTTGAGCACAAATTTGAATGAGGCACTCCACTTAAAAATATCTATCACTTGATCTCCCATTATTTTAATGGGGAGGTAAAGCACCACCTAGATTCTTGGACACAAAGTTTAATGTCACAAATGCTTTAAATTTGTGGCTCATCTAGCTAGGATCGAATTGGGGAGACTTTCAATAACTTACACATCATTTTCTATGTCATATTCGTTGTCTTATCCCCAATACCTTTCATTTGAGTCCCATATTGATATCTAAGTCCAATATGTTTGTTTGGGGGAGTTTTTGGGGTTGAACGACCCCTCGTATACTTCATACCAATTTTTTAAAATCATATTCGTATTCTACTCCCCAGTACCTTTCATTTGATACCCATATTGTCCCTATTGGTTCACTTTTAATTTTAAGTGGTGTTTTTGGGGTAACGGGGGAGGGTCCGCCACCTTCCAATATCAACAAACTAAAAAGCCTTTTCCCCCTTCCTGACCATTTTCGTAATCTACTCCCGAATGCCTTTCATTCGAGTCCCATATTGCCTTTATCGTCCAATAAAACTATTTTAGGGGATTTACTAAATAAATTTTTATCTATGGCAAAGATAGCCACTTAAACCACCTGAACCACCTATTGTTAAGGCCCGTCTTAGGGTGGGAAATTTAAAGAAGTAATACAGCAAACAACCGCAACGAAATTCCTGTACATTACTTTTCTTTATTTTACGGACCGATAGGTTGCCATAACACAGATAAGTGCTGCATGATCAATTTTAACCACTTTGCCCTCTCTCTGTTCGTGGTGGGGTCTCCATTCAGATGATTCATTTGCAAACAGAACAGATAGCGCTTATTTAAAGGTTAGTGCTGCCATCGATAAGGAAAAGGTTTAGACTTTAATGCACAAAATAATTTAAAAGTTCTTTGTTTCATGTCGCCCCGGATCCTTGCGCAATCGCATATAAAAGACTGAGAGTTTGATATTTTCCCATCTGTTCGAGCTTTTTTGAATGGTCATAAATTTAGTCTTTTTTAAATCAAATCAAATTGCCGGTCTTTATATTAGGTGCGGTGGCGACAGTTCTTTGCAATTAAACCAAGTAAAACTTTTAAACATGAAAGTGTTGCCCTGCAGCACGTTGTTGAAGACTCCTTGTCGATGAGCTAAACATGGCTGCCACTTGACGTTAAGATTTGCAACTGCTCATATCACACTGAACGTCATAACTTTGGGCGTATTTCGGCAGTGTCCTGTTAAGTCATTATAATTGATCAACTATTTGGAGGTGAGGTGGTCCGCTTGATATATGAGCAGAATAAAAATATAATATTCGCAGTCCACAACCTTATACTCTGAAATTAACCCCATATTGTCATAATTGGTTATACAGCCGTTTAGTTGGGGGGGGGGGGGGGGGGGGGGGCGCCTCACTCCAATAAACTATTGGAGGCGACTTTAGGAGGTAAAGCACCACCTAGATTCTTGGACACAATGTTTAATGTCATATTCGTAATTTGAGGGTGGGGAGACCCCCAATTACTTGGACCTCATTTTTTATGTCGTATTTGTAGTCTAGTCCCGAATACCTTTCATTTGAGTCCCGTATTGATATTAACGTCCAATATATTTTTTTTGGGGGAGTTTTTGGGGTTGGACGACCCCTCGCATACTTGATCCAATATGTTTGTTTTGGGGGAGTTTTTGGGGTTGGACGACCCCTCGCATACTTGATCCCAACCATATTCGTATTCTTCTCGCCAATTCCTTGTATTTGATACCCATATTGTCCCTATCGGTCCACTTTTGATTTTAAGAGGTGTTTTTGGGGTAACGGGGCAGGGTCCGCCCCCTTCCAATATCAACAAACTTAAAAGCCTGTTCCTCCTTCCTGACCATTTTCGTAATCTACTCCCGAATACCTTTCATTCGAGTCCCATATTGTGATTATCGTCCAATAACCCTATTTTAAGAGGTTTTGGGGTCGGGGCGCACCCCCCCCCCCCCCCCCAGTTACTGGATACTGAAAGGTATTGGGGAGTACATTACGAAATTCGTAGTCTACACCTGAATACCTTTTATTTGAGTCGCATATTATCCCGATCGGTTCACTTTTCGACGTTCGACCTCTATCGTGATTTCGACAGACGGACGGACATTGCTATATCGATTCAGAACGACGAGACGATCAAGAATGTGTATACTTTATGGGGGTCTCAGATGAATATTTGGAGGTGTTGCAAACCGAATGACTAGATTAGTAAACCCCCAATTTAACTATCATTTAGTTCAATGTTCATTCATTTGGGGATCACTATTTTTTGAGCGCACTCATTTTGAAACGCATGGTATTTTTTATCGTTCGCTGTTGAGAATTAGTGTAAAATAAAAGTTTCGCAATGCGTTTGTTAATAGCAAAAATATCTGGCCTTTGATTCCTTCAAAAACATAGGTACAACTTTCAACAAAAAAAATCAATACAGACATTTTGGTGCCTACAGCAGATAAATAAACCCACGAATACACTTTTCCTTTTATTTCTTTTTAAAGATGTAGTACCCCTAACAATACTCAAATGACATAGTCCACCGTTCTCAGTTGAGTATAAAATGGCTATACAAATGTGTTGACCTGCTTTTGCAAGATGTACTCTTGGTCTCCTTTTGTCGCATTCTCATTCGTTTGACTTCCATTTTCAACTTTACATTCACTAAGACTCTGAGTCTGAGTACGAACGTAGTTTTTTCTTTATTAAATTTAACTTTTTATACAAACAGCAACAGCAACAACAACAACTATAAGGCTTTTGTTGTCAGTTAATTTAAAAGTTTTCTTTATTTGTCTACAACGACAACAGGGTTTTTTGGTCAACTTTGGTCAACAAAAAACATGCAAACAGACAAAAGCTCATAAAGGCGCAAGCCATGCGATGGGTAGGATGCACAAGAACGATGAGAAGAGAGCCGTAGCAACAGATGCTTGAAAGAACAAGGAATAAAAACTTTTAAAACATTCTCTTGTTAAGAATTTTTAATACGAAAATAATCTGGCTTACCCGCCACAAGAATTTGGTCTTGGTAATGTTCAACAAATCAACAGTTGTATTAAAAGGGTCGGATTTTATGGCCATAAAATAGAGACCATTCCTATACAGTGCTATGATTTTGTACTTGTTTCGACTTCTGGTGACGAAAAAGCTTTTTGAAACTAAATTTTCAGATTTGTATACACTTCACAGCATTTGCTTACCATTACATTGAATTTCTGATTTTTGGGAAAAACTCTGGGTGCCTTTTTTCCTTACACATACCATTACATCCTCACTAAGTCCTAAGTAAAAGCCATTGCTGTAGGTCCAATTTTCTTTTTGTTAAGTCCTTTTCAAAGGATGGCTTCCTTTACCATGAATTAATGATAAGATAGACCAGTAGTCGACTGTGTGCCACAGACATATGACAAATGCCCAACTTGCAATTGCTTTACATTTGCAGAGAATCACAGACCAACCAACAACATTCATTGAATTTTGTTCTTTGCCCAACAATGTCCATTCTGGTAACATGAACAAAAAGTTTATTGTTGTGTATGAATTGTTCCCTAAATCTACCTGCAAGAGAGGGAGAAAGGGCAAATTTGTAAAACTCTTTTGTGCATCATGTTGCGAGATTGCAGTCGCATTCCACCTTTTTATGATTTCGAATACCATAAAACGTAACCAAAAAGAAGCAAAAACTCTTGTCTCCAAAGGGATAGCCTATTGCAAGTAGTTCTTGATAGGAATTTGCGTAAATACTCCCTTCCTATTGGGAACAAATATGCCAAAGCAACATTTGCTTACATAAAAACTCAGTATAGTTGAACACACAGGCGGATTCTTGTTTGAACCGTTGAGTGGAGCGAAAACGCCCGCTCCGTAATGGGTCATTATTTTTGGAAGAAAAATTTAAGCCACTCAAGGATAGATACGATAGTGGTATCCATTAGACGGTTGCTGATCTGGGTTTGTTTCCAGTGTAGCGGCAGATCTAGAGCCCGGGAGTAGGCTTCGAATGGTCTCCAAAGACCCAACAGCTGCTGTGGTGGTATCAGGCCGTAGCATATTGTCTGCTACTGAAACCGCGACTGGTGGAGCGGCTACTTTAGGCTCCACTAGCCGACAGACAAGGTCTTAAGGACAAGGCCGAACCAATTCTATCATCGCATGACTAGGCCATAGGCCTTCCCCGGCAAACGAACATGCTCCTTAAGAGGTAGGAATAATAGAAGACGCATTGCTCTCAGGTTTATTGAGAGGCTTGGTTCGAATGATCCTAAGACTCTCACTAATATTGAGAGAGACTCGCTGAATTGGGCTCGAGGATTCGCTGCACAGGCTACCCCAAAGACTACACGCCTAGCTTCGGAAAGTGCACAGCAGTCAGCCAAAAGCCTGCGGTCACCTTTAGGGCATCTTATGCCTAAATGAACTAGGGCGAACAATAGTAAGATGGGCTCAAGAACCTTTGCTAATGTTGCTAGGGACAGTTTGGGAGAAGAACAGGACTGCATAGGAATAATTGTAGTGGGATAGTCAATGGACTGTTATCAGTATACTCTGATGTCCTTGCGGAATTTCCTGGGTCTCCTCCAGTTTGTGACAATGCAGGCTGTTATCTGGGCCGATACAGACTAATTACCTTTAAGGATTAACGTTCAATTGAAATATATCGTTGTGCGCTAAAAAAGATTGGAGATATCCGGCCAGGTGCAGCACTAAATTTACTCAATAAGGAAGATATTCCTTCTCGACCAATTGCGCATGCTTGGGTACCAAGGATTCCCTCAGATACTGAATCGATACTTGGAAGACTAAGGGAATATAATCCCAATCTTTTAACCACCGACTGGAAGATTGGTAGATTGAATGGGGCTGATGGTGACCAGAGACAGTATTCGTACTAAACTCCGGCTGTCTAGCAGACCTCAACACGTCTGAAGGAGTTGTATCCTACGGATGCAACAAGCTGAAGCAGAAGGTCTATTGAAGCGGTGGGATTGAGGAATCAGGAGACGACTCAGCAGTTGTTGCTGAACACCTGCCTGAGGAACTATAGACCACATCGTTAATGTCTGGCGGATTGCAGGAGACCAAAAATCCCCCTGCCACAATCGAGACAGGAAGGGAAGGCATCGAAACGGAACCCGACAAGCCCTGTGTGGGTGGGTCATCCGGTTGGATTGAGCTCAAGGTGTGCGCCAGCGGGGAAGCACAAACTCAAAAAGTACTTAGACAGCAGCAGCTAGTGAAGCATCTAAGGAGAAATCGTCCACACCGAAAGTGTCCAGTGTCCTGAGGAAGAGTGGTTTCACAGCTTTCTCACCTGCCCCTGGATGCGTACAGAAGCTCATCATGACAAGATCTAACGAATCTTGTGAGGATGAACTCCTGGTGGAATCAAAAGACGAGGATAAGACAACAGTTGTGGAAGTTCTGAATTCTGGCTATGATCTGGTTTCTACAGATAAATTTCCACCATTGTAAGGGCGCTTCGGCGGCACTGATGGTAATCTTGATGGCAGGGGGATTTGACGTAGTTCTTATCCACGAACCATGGGTGTGTGGAGAAATGGTTCGTGGACTAAGAATTCCGGGATTTAGACTACTCAAGGGCACGTGGAATGGGAGACACTGAACCTATATTCCTGCAAAGAGTAGTCTAAATGTTTATCTTCCTTCATCGCTATGCACTGGCTTCCCTTTATTATCTGGCTGGCTTCCCTTTATATGGTACACGATTCAGAGATGACGCCTTCAAATCTTAAGTTGCTGGTTGAAGCCGCTTCTATAGGGAAGAAGAGCCGCATTGTAGAAAGTGATGCCAATGCACATCACCAGATATGGGGAAGTTCGGATCTCTACAAAAGAGGTGAGCTGCTTATCGAACATATTTGTAATAAGGGGGATAAACCGACATTTATTACTAGGAACAGACAGGAGGTACTAGATACTACCTTCGTATCGGAAGATATGAGCGAAAGAATATGCGACTGGGAAGTGATGGATGACTACAGCTTCTCTGATCATCGTTATATTATTTTTTACCTTGGAGAAAATACTGAAGTAGTGGTCCCTCTGCTAAACAGAAGAAAGGCGAATTGGGATAAATTTCAGCACAAATTCTGCACGTCTATCCCTTCAAGACTAAAAAAGGAAGTGGAAACCACGGAGGATAAAGACCTAGTGGACAAGCGGATCACGAAGGCCCTGAATGACTCGCTTTTATCAGCATGACCTAGTGGCAAGCCAAGGTGGAAATAGCGACCGCCATGGTGGACCCCAGAGCTGGTTGGTCGAAGGAAGGACTCCGAAAACTCTTTAACAGAGCGAAAGCCACAAGAGCACCATACGATTGGGACATCTATACGGCTGAGCTAAGAAAATATAAGGTTGAGCTGAGAAAGACTCAGTACAAATCCTGGGTGGAATTCTGTAGCTCCGTGGAGGATACATCTGAGGCCTCTAGACTTAGGAAGATTGTGTCCTCGAGACCTATTACAAATTGCAAATTTTGCCAATGAACATTTCCCTAAGGAACAGGGGCAAACTTCTCACATATCAATGAGTGCAGTCCGATTCAAGTTTAAGCTCAATGATAAGGGGCCTCCTTTTTTAGACGAGTCCGAAGGGCGTGCCGCAATGTCACACCTCTTTGGAGAGAAGTTTTATATGGTATATTAACTCACAAATGTTACCAGCATTAGGAGGGGAAAACCACCCCTGAAAATATTCTGATGGTCTCGCCAGGCGTTCAGAGTCATTGGCGGACATGCTAAGCTCTGCGCTACGGTGGCCTCCAGAGACCTATTACGGTGGGATATATTCAGAAGTCTGAGAATGTATGGAAAATGTCTAGTGAGGAAACACTAGCACTACTCGTTTATACACATTTCCCGGTAAATTCTCCAACGGACAACGTGGCGGTAGAAGAGGTTGTCACTGGTATGCATTAGTCGGAGTTCACCAGGAAAATTGTGTCTGAGCCGAAAATCCATTGGGCGATAAGAAGTTTCGACTCCTTTCAGTCGCCAGGATGATGTATCACCGGTTAAATTAAAAGCTGGATCTGATAGACCGATTCCTTGGCTTAGGGAAATACACTCTGCTTGTATCAGCATGTCATATATATATATCTGTGGGATGGAGGGATACGAAGGTCATTTTCATTCCGAAAGAAGGAAAACCTTACTACACGAAGGCGAAAGATTTTCGTCCTATTAGTCTGTCATCCTTTATACTGAAGACTCTTGAGAGGTTGATAGAAACATCTCTTAGGGCAAAGATCCCTGGAGATCGCCTATCGCAGCAGCAGCATGCATATAATAAAGACTAATCCACTGAAACAACGATTCTCGACCTAGTCGTCCACATAGATGGTTGTCTCTCTATCAAGGAATATTCAATGGTAGTATTTCTTGACATTGAAGGTGCTTTCAATAATGTGAAACCGACGTCAATCATGAAGGAGTTGGAGTTTCTAGGCATCAACTTTACCGTAAGAAAGTTTGGGATATGTGGATCTAAAAGGATAGATCAGCAGAGGAACTCCTCAAGGAGGTGTACTGTCTCCTCTACTATGGAATATAGCCATTAAGAATAAATTATTGTCTCTGGAAGAAAAAGGCGTAAAAGTGGTCGCGTGGCAATTGCCGTTAGGGGAAAGTTTCCCAGCACTCTAAGAGATATACATCAAGAAGAACTAGGTGCAACAACGAAGTGGGCTACCGAAAATGGTCTGGACGTAAATCCGATGCACGACAGTAGAAGTTCTCTTTAGCAGGAGATATAAGTTGCCTACAGTGGCACCTGTCTGCTTGGGAGAAGCGAATGTTCCATTTACTGAAAGGGCAAAATACCTGGGGGTTATTCTGGATAGAGAATAACAGAACCTAAAATCCAACAGAAATGCAACTCTTGCCCTATACACCTGCAAGAGAGCTATTGGCAAAAGTTGAAGGTTTCTACCGCGTGTCATACATTGGGTATATACTGCAGTTGTCAGACCTATAATGCTATATGGTGTTGTTGTCTGGTGGACGGCACTTCATATGTCCACCAACTGTTCAATAGTCAACCGAATCAAAATGATGGCTTGTTTGTGCATCACAGCCGCACTGAGGACGACACCATCTGATGCATTGAATTTAATGCTACATTTAATGCCTCTGGACATTGTGGCTAGACAAATTGCTGCGACCACTGTTGTCGAGCTAAGGGAGCTTTCTCTTTGGTCATGTAGCGGCTACTGAAACTGTGTTATCCTTGTTACACTGACCGATGTTTCAGGCAGTGTAGACTACATCGTGTCTGACCCGCTTTTTGATAAAAAGTACTGTATGACTATTTCTGATAGAACCGATTGGAACTACGAAATACCTGGTAATTGAAGTTACTTGGACTTCTAGACGTATAGCGACAAACTAAACGACCAGGTGGCTTTGGGTGTACTCTAAAGATCTAGAGCTGGTCATATCGAAAAGGTTACCCGACCACTGCAGTGTGTATCAAGCAGAGATCCTTGCAATTAAGGAAATGGTGGAATGGCTAATGATATACCCATTACGACTATTGGCATAAATATCTTCTCAGATAGCCAGGCAAGCCATTAAACCGCCCTCGAGTGTCGCAGATCTCTCAACGAGATGGCTGAACAGTTCAAAATTCACCTGTTCTGGGTGCCGGACACAGATATATCCCAGGGAATTGTAAAACGGACGAGCTTGCGAGACTAGGAACTACCTTACACATTCCAGGGAAACTGGAATCTGTGGGTATGCATCTAGCGACATATAAGCTAAGTTGTCAGGACCTGACCCGAAGGACAACGGATGATAGATGGTTACAAACAGGGGGCTAGGTTAGGTTGAAAAGAGGGTGCAGATATTAATCTGCTCCATACCACTATAGCAACAACAAGCCAGCAATCGGCTTGTTGTGCGCTCTAAAAACTAAAGAGTAACCTCGAAAAAGAAAATTTTAAGTTAGTAATTCCGTGCTACTTACAAAATCCTTAGTTGTTTTCCATACCACTCCCCTAAGTTGTTTTATGTCAGGTATTGTGTCCCCCTCTAAGTACCAGTGTATTTTAGCCACGAAGCAATGATATAGGAAATGCTTCAACGTCTCACCATCTTCCCCACATGCCCTAGACATGATATAACTTGCCGCACCGATCTCGTAGTCCTATGTGTCCCGTTATGATACCTAAAGCATAACTGACCACCTCCTTACTTCCTTTCAGTAAAATCCTTGTCCTCTCACGATCCGGATCATCCCCATAGGATTTTCGCCGTCCTACCGACTGTTTCGCTGTTCCACAGTGTTCGTCGCCCACATCCTTAACTCGTACTGCGTCGACCCGAAAGGCTTCTGGTTAACCAAGTTTATTGACGGCAGTCCTCTGGCCTTCGCCGCCACATCATCTGCCCTTTTATTCCCCCATACTTCGTTATGGTCCGGCACCCGAACGATGCGGATTATAGGGCCAAGAAGGGTCTAACACAGCTCACTGTCCAAAATTTCGGCGAAATCGGACAATAAATGCGTCTTTTATGGGCCCAAGACCTTAAATCGAGAGATCGGTGTATTTGTCGAAGGCCCTACCTAACACAACTCACTGTCCCAAATTTCAGCGACATCGGACAATAAATGCGCCACTTATGGGCCCAATACCTTAAATCGAGAGATTGGTCTACATGGCAGCTATATCAAACACTGGACTGATCTGAACCAAATTAAAATAAGATGTCGAAGGGCCTAACACAGCTCACTGACCCAAATTTCGTCGAAATCGGACAATAAATGCTCCTTTTATGGGCCCAAAACCTTTAATCGGCGGATCGGTCTATATAGCAGCTATATCCGAATCTGGACCGATCTGGGCCAAATTTAAGAAGGATGTCGGGTGGTCTAGTGCAACTCACTGTCCCAATTTTTGGCAAAATTGGACAATAATCTGGACTGATCTGGGCCAAATTAAAAAAAGATCTCAAAGGTCCTAACACAATTCACTGTTCCAAATTTCGACGACATCGCACAATAAATGCGCCATTTACTGGCCCACGACTTTAAATCGATTTATCGGTCTATTATGGGAGATAGGTATACCGGACCTATATACTGGACCGATCTGATCCAAAATATATAATTAATGCGCCTTTTTTGGGGCCCAAAACCATAAATAGAGAGATAAGTCTATGTGACAGCAATGACCAAATCTAGACCGATCTGGGCCAGGTTGCAGAAGAATGTCGAAGGGTCTTACATAACTCACTATCCCAAATTTTGGCGAAATCGGACAATAAATGCCCCTTTTATGTGCGCATTAACATAAATCGAGAGATCGGTCTATATGACAGCTATATCCAAATCTGGTGCGATTGGGGCCAAATCAAATTGCAGAAAAATGTCGGGGGTCAACTCGTTATCCCAAATTTCAGCAAAATCGGATAATATTGTAAATGTGTCTGTTATGGGAATAAGAAGATATATTACGATAAAGCCCAATTTCGAGCTCAATATCTCTATTATTGAAGAGTGTAGCGTGATTTCAGTAGACAGACAGACGGAAGAACATGGGTAGATCGTCTTAGATTTTTACGACGATCAAGAATAAGTTTGGTATGGATATTTCGATGCGTTGCAAACGGAATGACAAAATGAATACACCCCCATCCTTTGGTGGTGAGTATAAAGCATGTTTCGAAACACTTTAAAAATATGGTCTACCTTAGGTAAGGCGAGAAAGGTATTATTTTTGTAACGAAACCCCAAAGTCTCTGTTGGGAATCTTATCCACAACCCACTTCATGGCAAGCCGAAGACACTACCAATTTGGCTACCAGTACGCTTCACAACAAGGGGTTGACCCAACCAGATAACGCATAGGTTAGCATGTCCGCCATGACCCTGAACGCGAGTTTTCGAATGCTGGCGTGATCATCGGTTATCCTCTCCTAATGCTGGAAACATTGGTGAGGTTCTGTGCTATGCAAAAGCTTCTTCCCAGAAAGGTGTCTAACTGCGGCAAGCAGTTCGAATTCAATTATAGAAAGCAGGTTGCTTATCATTGAGCTTAAAATTGAATCGTACAGCAATGAGAAGTTTGTCCATATTTCTGAATGGAATTTCATGGGCATAAAATGCACATTTTCCATCGGATTTCGATGAAATTTGGCAAACTGAATTGTTTTTTACCCTTGGACATTCTTGCCTTTTATATTTCAAGTTATATTGGTATATATGTATTATTTATAGAATTCTTTTTTTCGAATTTTGAGTTGTTTTTGCATAGAGTAGGATTTTTTTTTTTTGAGTTTTAATTGCACTCAACAAGCAAACAGTCCCAACCTACTCATACATATGTACAAATGTACGTGCATACATATGCATCAATAGTCATCCTTGCTGCAATTAGATTTTTGTATTTTCTCTACTTTTCATTTGTTTTTTTGCTAGTAACACAATATGGCTAAAAATAGTTTTGAACTCATCCATTGTGTAAATTGGTATGTAGCAGTGTATGAATGTGAAAACACATTCATTTTTCTGCTATACACTCTGCACATAGTAAATGTTTCCCCTTCGACATTTATTAGGAAAAGTTATCTGTACAATGATGTTAGAGTTTATGGTCTGTTGTCAGCTACAATAAACTTTTTTCAATTTTGTTTTTAGTTTTGAATAAGAAAAAAGGAGTTTTTTTGGAAATACTTCCTTTTTTATGTGTAAATATGTAAAGAACAAATGTTGTTGATATGAACCTTGTGCAACATTGGCCTTCTGTATTTCGGCTTGCCGGAGTCTGAACCATACTATACAGAGGGAAAGTGTTTTGCACTTTGCTCCAGAAAGATATTACTGTAAGTTTAAGTTTTGGATTTAAATAATACATGAAAGAAAGCTCGTGCATCTCCCTGAAGATTTGGTCAAACTTACTTCAGTTTCATAATATTGAGCCAAACCAATTGTAAATATTAAAAATCAATTTATCAAGGAATTTTATTTAAAAATTTAATTCGAAAGAAAGAAAATAAAATGTGAAAATTAAAACTTGAAACACATTTCTGGGAAAATGCCTTGCTTTGATAAACTATTATAGACAAAAAAGGGTTCAATGCGTAGGGATGGGGATGGCTGGAACTAAGCCTACAAGGAAACGAAAATAATTTCTATGTCCCTCCAATAGACAAACATGTAAGCATGAGGCAGCCACTGTAGATAGGATAGAAGATAAGAGCAGGTCACAGAAATAGACTAACAGGTAAAATACGTTTGAGGCAGTCACATCGGCTATAGAACTTAAGGCAATTAGTATTTATTTTTTAGCGTCTCGGATGAATATTTCCATATATTACACACAAAATGGCTATACAACTACTCTTCGCAATAGTGCAAAAAAAAAAAAAAAACAAACAAATAACAAATTTTAATTCTTTTTAATATGGACTTACTAGCATTAGAAGTCATTAACTGCTTTGTAAAGGATTCGAAACATGTAAACTTACCTACAAATAGAAGAAAGAAAAATAACGGTTAAGTATGTTCGACATAAAATAGAAATAAATAAGTAAAAAGACATTAAGTTCGGCCGGGCCGATACCCACCACCTCGCATGAAAACTGGATAACTTAAGCACCCAAATTCGGCACGGACAGTGCGTGGTCTAATATATGTGTCACTATTAAATTTTTTAGAACAAAATATTGGTCTTTTTGGCAGATATATCCAATTAAAAACCGATCTCAACCATATTAAGGTCGGATAACGTGAGGCTCAGAAAAACTGACTGTTTCAAATTTCAGCGTAATCGGGTAATAAATAAAGCTTTTATAAGCTTCAGTCACCTTATCGGCAGATCGGTCTATATGTCAGCTATATCAAAATAAAGTCCGATTAGAACCATACAAAGGTCGGATATTGGAACGTCTTAACCTATTCACTGTTTCAAATTTCAGCGAAATCGGTTAAAAAATAAAGCTATTATGGGCATTATATCGGGTAATAAATAAAGCATTTATGGGCTTCAGACCCTTAATCGGGAGATCGATCTATATGGCAGCTATATCTATATATGGGCCGATCTAATCCATATTTAGGTCAGATGTCGGGAAGCTTTAAATTACCCACTGTTTTAAATTTCAGCGAAATCGGGTAATAAATAAAGCATTTATGGGCTTCAGACCCTTAATCGGGAGATCGATCTATATGGCAGCTATATCTATATATGGGCCGATCTAATCCATATTTAGGTCAGATATCGGGAGGCTTAAAATAACTCACTGTTGCAAATTTCAACGAAATCGGGTAATAAATAAAGCTTTTATGGTCTTCAGATCCTTTATCGGGAGATCGGTCTATATGGCAGCTATATCTATATATGGACCGTTCTAATCCATATTTAGGTCAGATATCGGGAGGCTTAAAATAACTCACTGTTGCCAATTTCAGGGAAATCGGGTAATAAATAAAGCTTTTATGGTCTACAGATCCTTTATCGGGAGATCGGTCTATATGCCAGCTATATCTATATATGGGCCGATCTAATCCATATTTAGGTCAGATATCGGGAGGCTTAAAAAAACCCACTGTTGCAAATTTCAGCGAAATCGGGTAATAAATAAAGCTTTTATGGTCTTCAGACCCTTTATCGGGAGAGCGGTCTATATGGCAGCTATATCTAAATACAGTCCGATCTGAACCATATTTAGGTCGGATATCGGGAGATTTAAAACAACTGACTGTTTTAAATTTCTGCGAAATCGGGTAATAAATAATGCCTTTATAGCCTTCAGGAAGATCGGGAGATCGGTCTTTATGACAGCTGTATCTAAATATAGTCCAATCTGAACCATATTAAGGTCAGATGTCGGGAGAATATTCCACTGTTTTAAATTTCAGCGGAATCGGGTAATAAATAAAGCCTTCATGGCCTTCAGACCCTTTATCGGGAGATCGGTCTATATGGCAGCTATATCCAAATATGGTCCGATTTGGACGTATCTGTGCTAAATTTCAGCTCAATATCTCAATTTTTGAAGGCACTAGTGTGATAACATCAGACGGACGGACAGACACACGGACATCGTTAAGTCGGATTAGAATTTTACGACGATCCGAAATATATATACTTTGTAGGGTTGGAAATTGATATTTTGATGTGTTGCAAACGGAATGACTAAATGAATTTACCCACAATCCTACCGTGGTGGGTATAATAAGTAACAGGTAAAAACGTGCTAAGTTCGGCCGCCCCCACCATGGATTCTGTTAAAAGTTTACACAGTTTACACAGGTATTTGGACTGTACGTGACACGATTGTTGAAAGTCGTAATATTACACTACGTACAAAATTTCAGCTCGATCGGATAAAAATTTAGGCTTTCAGAGGCTTGAGATGTCAAATCAGGAGATCGGTTTATATAGGAGCTATATCAGATTATATACCAATTTGGACCATATTTGTTCAGTCTTAACTGAACCCTATCTCCAAAATGTCAGCTCAATCGGATAACAACTGCGGCTTTTAGGAGCTTCAGATGTCAAAACGTAAGACCATACTTGGTCTACAAGATTGGTGGAATTCGCAACGGAACACTATATGCAAAATTTCAACCCAATCGGCTAATAATATCAGCCTTTAGGAGCTCAAAATTCAAGCCGAAGAACAATTCTATATGGGAGCTATATCCAAATCTGAACCGATATAGCCCATTTGCAATCCCCAACAACCTACAGCGATAAGAAGTATCTGTACAAAACTTCGTGCAGCTAGCTCTATGCGTTCGAGCGCTATGGTGAATTCCACAGACGGACGGATACGAAGACGCACGTACAGCTATAGCAAATTATAGACCGATTTGGATCCAACTTGGCATTGCTGTTAGAAGTCGTTACAGCATACTGTGTCAAATTTCAGCCAAGTAGGGTAACAATTGCGGTTTCCAGGAGCTCAAAATGTCAAACCGGGAGTTTGGTTCATATGAGAGTTATATCAGGTTATAGACCGATTTGGACAGTACTTGACACGGTTGTTGGAACTCCTAACAGAACACAATGCGCCAAATTGTAGCCAAATTCATAAACAATTGCTGTTTCAAGGGGCTTAAGATGACAAATCCAGAGCTAGAGCAGGTTATATCGACTTATATGTTAGCCAAAAGTTATAGGCCAATTTGAACCGAACTTGGCACGGATGTTGGAAGTCATAACAGAACACTATGTGCCAAACTCTCAGTCAAATCGGGCAACAATTGCCCGAGAGATCGGTTTATATGGCACCTGCATCAGGTGTATATCGGAGGCCACCGTGGCGCAGAGGTTTGCATGTTCGCTCATGACGCCGAACGCCAGAGTTCAAAACCCGACGTGAGCACAAAAAAAATTTTTTTTCATCCATGTAAAAACTTCTCATGCCATGTAAAAACGTCTCCAGCAAATGGTGTCGCTATGCGGCACGCCGTTCGGACACGGTATAAAAAATAAGGTTCCTATCATTGAGTTTAAACTTTAATCGGACTGCACTCATTGATATGAGAGAAGTATCTCCTGTTCCTTAATGGAATGTTCATAGGAAATTTAATAATATATCCGATTATAGGTTTGTGGAAATCATAGCAGAAAACAATGAGCCAAATTGTATCCAAATTTGACCAGATTTGTCATATTGGGAGGTCGGTTCATATGAGAGCTATATCAAGTTATAGACCGATTTGGACCGTGATTGCCACGGTTGTTGGAAGTTGTAACAAAACGCTGTAACCCAAAGTTTCTGCCAAAATTCTAAAACAAATGCGGTTTCCAGGCGCCAATTTTAGCCAAATTGATTAACAATTGCGATTTCCAGGAACTCAAGATGTCAAATCCGAGGTCGGTATGGGTGCTATATCAGCATGTTGAAGGTCAAAGCAGAAGCCGTTGTACACAATTTCAGCCCAATCGGATAAGAATTGCCCCCTCTATAGGCTAAAATTGTAACTATATCAGATTATGAACCGATTTAGACTATACTTGACACTGTTGTCGGAAGTTCAAGTAAAAGACTTTGTGCAATATTTCAGCCAAATCAGATAATAATTGCGCTCTATAGAGGCTCAAAAAGTCAAGATCTGAGATCGGTTTTTATGGCAGCTATATCAAGCTATGAACCGATTTTGACCATACTAAGTGCAGTTATTGGAAGTCATAACAAAACATTTTATACAACATTTCAACCCAATCAAACAAGAATTCCGCCGTCTAGAGGCTCAGGAACCTAAGATCTAAGATCAGTTTATGTGGGAGCTATATCAAACCGATATGACCCATTTACAATCCCAAGTGCCTAGCTTAACTCCTTCGAAAGTTAGCGAGCGTTCCACGGACAGACAGACCGACGGCCGGACGAACAGACGAACGGACATGACTAAATCCACTTAAAATGTCATGACGATCAAGAATATATTCGTGTATACCGTCTAAGACCCTAGTCTTAGACGGATATTTCGGGATGTTATAAACAAAATGACGAAATTAGTATACCCGAATCCTATGGTAGAGGGTATAAAAAACGACAGACGGACATGGCTATGGCAAACCCGCAGTAAGTTCCGAGTAAAACAACACTTTTTATCACAGCCACAGTAGTAGTGCAGGGTACAGTTTGTGGTTTTGTAATAAACTCTATAAAAATGTATACTTAGATTATCAATTTCAAACTAGGACCTAAAAAACTAAATTGCATTCCTGAGAAAACACTACATCCAACTTTGAACCAGCTATGCAGAAGGGGCGAAAGGGTCTTGCATTTGGCATATGACTGGGCTAGACCCAGAGGTCTCAATGTTAATCCAGAGATGACTGAAATATGCCTGTCCACGAGGAAGACGAAGGCGGGCTAATTTAACGCACCACGTTTCCTCAATAAGACGATTTCGATATCTGACAAGATCAAATATTTAGGTGTGATCTTGGACAGGAAACTGAATTGGAAGTGTCACATTCGGGAGCGTACTGACAAGGCACAAATATGTTGGGCACTATGTAGACGGGCCGTAGGCTCGAAATGGAGCCTGAAACCGAAGATAGTCCAATGGATCTACAGGATCGTGATTAGACTGATACTTATTTACGCCTCAGTAGTTTGGTTGACTGCTATGGAGAAAAAGTGCAACATAAGGACCATACAACAGGTTAAGAGAACATGTTGTCTTTTCATAGGTGGAGAGATGAGGACCACGTCCACTAGGGCACAGGGGGCTATTGTAGATATCCGACCGATACACAGACAGATTAAGTGTGAGGCAGTCACTGCGGCTATGAGACTTGGGGCGATGGTGAAAGAATTGAGAATGGATGCAGTTCATACCATCGCGGTAGAAACGAGGCGACGATAAGAAACCTGGAAGAAAGGAAAGAGGTTTCCGATCTGATACTTGGGACTACACATAAGGTCGAGTGCGAGGCATTGCTGCCAGCGGCACAGTCTTGGATTGACGGAACCCTAGTATGCAATCCGGAAGATCATGTTGCATGGATGGATCAAAGCTAGAGGACAGAGTGGGCCTGGGGGTCTACATTGAGAAGCAGGAACTGAGATTAGTTTAAGACTGCCTAACCATAAGTCGAGTGCGAACATCTTTACGGACAGTAAAATGGCCATAAGAGCAATAACAACTAGGACGGTAAGGTCACGAATAGTCTTACAGTGTAAGATGGAGATTAACGCCTTCTCTGAGGATGGGAAAATCCGCATCGTTTGGGTGCCGAGCCATAACGGAGTAAGTGTAAATGAAATGGCAGACGATTTGGCGGTGAAGGCCAGAGGACTGCCGTCAATAAACTTGGTTAGCCCGAAACCTTTCATGTCGCGGCAGTTCAAGTTAAGGGCATGGGCGACGAATGTGCATGCAACCCTGTGGAACAGCGAAAAGGTCGGTAGGACGGCAAAATCCTATGGGGGATCCAGATCCTGAGAAGACGAGGCTATTACTGAATGGAAGTTAGAAGGAGGTCAGTATAGCTATTGGTGTCATAACGGGACACATAGAACTACGAGCTCTCTTATATAAAATCGGTGCATCACGAGATAGCATGTGTAGAGCATGCGGGATAGATGATGAGACGTTGGAGCATTTCTTTTCTCATTGCCCGGCTTTCGTGTCTAACAGATACCGGCGCTTAGGTGGGGATACCATTCCAGACATGACCCAAATTAGGTGCGTGGCATGGAAACAATTAAGGATTTTGTAAGTAGCACGGAATTCTTTTTCGAGGTATTTTTTTTTTTTTTGTATTTGGAGCACACAACAAGCCGACTACTGTATGTCCATAGAGGCATGGGGCGGATTAATATCTGCACCCTCTTTTCAACCTAACCTTACCTCACCAATTTCCTGCTAGGACTAAAAATACATAACTGGATTTCTGAGGAAGCATTACATCCAACTTTGGGCGTCGCACAGTGGTGCGGTTTGAGTTTTCTTATTCCAGAAATCAATTTAAAAAGATTATTGAGTTCTTTAAACGGCTAAGTGTTCGGCCTATGAAACAAATAATTGAAAAGGGTGCTACGCCATTTAGGTGCTTAGTTATGGCTCACAAGGTCAACATTTGTGAAAAAAAATGGTAACTAGGTGGAGCAATTTTTTTTTTTATTTTTGGATTTTTCTCTCCTTTAGAAAAAAAAAAACAATTTATTTCTAAATTATCAAATATCGATATAGCTCCCATATAAACCAATCTCACGATTTGAATTCTTGAGCCCCTGGAAGCCGCAATTTTTGTCCGATCTGGCTGAAATAGTTCATGTAGTGCTCTGTTATGACTTACAACAACTGCGAGAAGTATGGTCCAAATCATTCTATAACCTGATATAGCTCTCATATAAACCGATATCTCGATTTGACTTCTTGGGCCCTTGCAAGTCCCAATTTTTGTCCGATTTGGCTGAAATTTTGCTTGTAGTGTTCTGTTATGACTTCCAACAACTGTGCCAAGTGCGGTCCAAATCGGTCTACAACCAGATATAGCTCCCATATAAACCGATATCTCGATCTGATTTCTTGAGCCCCTGGAAGCCGCAATTTTTGTCCGATTTGACTGAAATTTTTTATGTAGTGTTTTGTTATGACTCTAAATAACTGTACCAAGTACTGTCCTATAACCAGATATTGCTCCCATATTTTAGCAGAATCCATGGTGGTGGGTTCTCAAGATTCGGCCCGGCCGAATTTAGTACGCTTTCGCTTGTTTTATTATTCGGAGAATTTTGTTACCTTTCCAATGGTCTAAACGGATTTGCAAGTGGTAAAGAAATAGTGTAACAGTTCCAAAAATGGCGACGACACATTGACTGACTTCAAAACAAGTAAAAAGGCGTTAAGTTCGGCCGGGCCGAACTCTGGATACCCAACAGCTCGGGTATATATGTGAACCACTTGTCATCAAAATCCGATGAAAATTGCATGCCTAATGTCCCATAGTAGTTATATCGAAATATGTTCCGATTTGGACCAAATACTAATAAGTACAAATCATTTTTCAATTGTGTATAAAAAAATACTGGTCATTTTAGTAGCTATATCTAAAAATAAACCGATCTGAACCATATACGACACGAATGTCGAAAGCCTAACATAAGCCACTGTGTCAAATTTCAGTGAAATCGGATTTTAAATGCGCCTTTTATGGGGGCCAAGACTTTAAATCGAGATATCAGTCTATATGACAGCTATATCCAAATCTGGACCGATTTGGGTCAAATTGAAGAAGGATGTCGAAGGGCCTAACACGACGCACTGTCCCAAATTTCAGCGAAATCGGATAATAAATGTGGCTTTTATTGGCCTAAGACCCTAAATCGGCGAATCGGTCTATATGGCAGCTATATCCACATCTGAACCGATCTGGGCCAAATTGAAGGAGGATGTCGAAAGGTCTAACACGACGCACTGTCCCAAATTTCGGACAATAAATGCGCCTTTTAAGGACCCAAAACCTTAAATCGAGAGATTGGTCTATATGGCAGCTATATTCAAATCTGGACCGATCTGGGCTAAATTAAAGAAGGACGTCGAAGAGCCTAACACAACTCATTGTCTTAAATTTCAGCGACATCGGAAAATAAATGCGCCTTTTATGGTCCCAAAACCAAGAACCGAGAGATCGGTCTGTGTGGCAGCTATATCCAAATCTGGACCGATTTGCCATATTGCAGAAGTAAGTCAAGGGGCTTATCTTAACTCACTGTCCCAAATTTCAGCAAAATCGGATAATAAATGCGGCTTTTATGGGCCTAAGACCCTAAATCGGCCGATCGGTCTATATGGGGGCTATATCAATATATAGTCTAATATAGCCCATCTTCGAACTTAACCTGCTTATGGACAAAGAAAGAATCTATGCAAAATTTCAGTTCAATATATCTATTTTTAAAGACTGTAGCGTGATTTCAACAGACAGACGGACGGACATGTCTAGATCGTCTTGGATTTTTACGCTGATCAAGAATATATATACTTTATATATATATATATATGACAAAATGAATTTACCCCCATCCTTCGGTGGTGGGTATAAAAATTGTTGCAACTTCAATATCTCATAAACCGTTACAGATATTCAAAACGTTTACGCATGTTTTTCGTAGCTCTATCTTTTGCGAGCTCTATCTTTTACAAAAGAATCATGACGATCGGTCTATAAATGCCTATTTGGTAGCATTTCAAAATTTGAAATGCTCGAGGTGACCAACATAAACTATCTCCATGTTCACTACGTCAAGTTTCGTGTAGATATCTCTATCTATTCAAATGTTATAGAATTATTCCAAAGATTTTTCAATTTTAGGACATGTCCCCCAAACACTTCTTGAACCATGTCTTTTTTACATATTTTGCCTCTAATCGAAAATGGAGCAAATAAATAAAGAGCGTATATGGTGAGGGCATTTTTTTATACCCACCACCGAAGGATGGGGGTATATTCATGTTGTCATTCCATTTGCAACACATCGAAATATCCATTTCCGACCCTATAAAGTATATATATTCTTGATCGTCGTAAAAATATAAGACAATCTACCCATGTCCGTCCGTCTGTCTGCTGAATTCAAGCTACAGTCTTTAGAAATAGAGATATTGAGCTGGAACATTGCATAGATTCTTTTTCTGTTCATAGGCAGGGTAAGTTCGAAGATGGGCTATATTGGACTATACTTTGATGTAACCCCCATATAGAAGAATTTTATTATCCGATTTCGCTGAAATTTGAAACAGCGAATAATTGAGGCTTATCGACATTCGTGTCTTATATGGTTCAGATCGGCGTTTATTTGGAGATAGCTGCCAAAAGAACAACAATATTGAGCCAAAATTGAACAGTGACTTTTATTTACTAGACCACTCAATGTTCGTGCCGAATGTGGTCCAAATCGGACCCTATTTGGATATGGCTGCTATGGGTGCATAAATAATGCATTCTTTACAAGATTATGACGAAATGTGGTTTACACATATACCCGAGGTAGTGGGTATCCAAAATTCGGCCCGCCTGAACTTCGCACTTAGGCGCTTTTGGAATTCAATATGTTTTGGGAAGTAGATGTGCACATTCTTTGTTTTAAATTTCAAAAGCAATTAGCCGTACAATTGAGTCTAATCACAAGGCAAGTAAACGGTTTTGTTTCCACTTGGAAGGCCTAAAATTGTCTTCACCCAAGGGTACGACAAACCGTACCGTAGAAAACAATGACAACAATTTTACTTTTTTTCTCTTATTGACAAAGGATTCAATTTCCTTAGCAATAGCAAGGCAATCAACTTAAAACATACACATACACACTCATGTACATAAAGCTATGGGGAGTTGTTATTTGGTCGATTCTATGCCAATTGGAAAAAAATTTAAGCCAGAATGTATGACGGATGTGGTTTTAACCTACTTTCATATTGCGACAGGGGCTTAAACATCATGAATGTTTGAATTGAAAGTCACATAGAAAATCACAACCTCAGGCTTTTTTGTGGTTTCCAAAATGGTCGTTGTCGCTAAAAATATCCAAATCCAGATAAACCTCCAAGCAACAGCTGTAATCATAGTATGTATAAATGTATTCATCTTCATACACTAGCCTCCTGGAGGCCAACAAAAAAGTGGACAAATACATTCCAGCTTGCATTTCATCGAGTTCCATCTATTCCAAATGCAAACTTGCAATGTCAATTTGAAACAAATTATTAAATACAAAAAGTCAAACAATCTCCGTAGAGAAAACTTTGGGTATTACAGAGTTGCCATTGCTCTTAGTTAAATTTATGAAAAGAAATTAAAATCGGACTACCACTATCATCTTACCCAACATAGGGTAACTTACGTTACTTCATACTGTGGAAATTTTCCCTTTGAAAGGAAAAATGGAATGAACCAATATGCATTTGATGGACCTTTGTAAGGGAATGACAACCATGCTGCAAAAAGGAGGCATAAAGGTTGAACTTTAGAAAAAACGTTTTAAAACAAATAAAAGCGTGCTAGGATCGGCCGGGCCGATTCTTATACACCCTTCACAATGGATTGCATTTTTCAAGTTCTTTGGCCGATATCTTGTTATAGACAAACAAAGGATAATGGAAAGGAGTTGTTATGCTATTTGAGCTATACCAAATTATGAACCAATAAGGGCCATACTTGGTATTGCTGTTGGAGACCAAATTGGATTTCATTGTGCAAAATTTCAGCGAAATCGGATAAGAATTGCTCCCTATAGTGGCTGAAGAATTAAAATTGGGAGAGCTGTTTATATTGGAGCTATATCAGGTTATAGGCCGATTCAGGTTAACACGTATGGTAAGGGTCATACAAGAAGTAGTTGCGCAAAGTTTCAGCCATATCGGATAAGAATTGCTCCCTCTAGAGGCCAAAGAAATATAATCCATATATGGGTTTATACTGGAACTATATCAGGTTGTGAACCGATTTGGACCATACTTAGCACAGTTATAGAAAGTCAAAATAAAACATTTGGATCAAACTTTCAGCCAAATCAGAATGTAAAAGCGCCCTCTAGAGGCTCAAGATGTCAAGATCCTATATCGGTTTATATGGGAGCTACATCAGGTTATTAACCTTATTGAACCGCTTGGCACAGTTATTGACAGTGAAACCAAAACACTTCATGCGCAGCTTCAGCCAAATCCGATAATAATTGCGCCTTCCAGCGGCTTAAGAAGTCAGGATCCCCACTCGTTTTGTATGGGAGCTATCTCAGGTTATTAACCTTATTGAACCATACTTGGCACAGTTGTTGAAGGTTTAACCAAAACACTTCATGAAAAATTTCAACCAAATTGGAAAATAACAGCTCCCTCTATCGACTCAAGAAATCAAGATCCGATATCGGTTTCTATGGGAGTTCTAGCAGGTCATTGAACGATACCTGGCTCATATGTTGATGGTTGAGCCAAAACACTTCGTGCAAAGTTTCAGCCAAATTGGATATCTCTATCGGCTTAAGAAGTCAAGATCCGTTATCGGTTTATATGGAAGGTTATGAACCGATTTGAGCCATAGGTTACGTTAGATTAGATTTAATTGACAGTCGGCCATCAGACTCACATAGACGTTTTCGTTCATTGTGATACCACAGGAACAAAAGAAGGAAGATGCCTTCTGGTTCCTTCCGTTGAACTATCCAGATTGCTTTAAAAAGCTCAACAGCTTGCGAATGTTCACATCCGCTAAATCAGACAGGTTCTCAATGAAATGAGAACCTAAAGTGAATCTCCTTCTGACTGCTAGTGCGGGACACATACACAGAAGGTATTGTTGCTGGCAAACTTCAGTCTGTCAGCATGTTTTCCGATTAGATAGTGACCTGTCATGATGGACACATTGACTGAGACGTCTGTTCTAGCCAATGACATCAAAGCAGTTGACATCTTCAAGTCTAGATTAGGCCGCATAGTTTTGGAATGCTCACAAACGCCTGTTTGTAATCATCTATCATTCGCTGTCCTTCGGGACAGGTCTTGACAACTTAGCTTATATATCGCTAGATACATACCAACAGATTCCAGTTTCCCTGCAATGTGTAAGGTAGTTCCTAGTCTCTCAAGCTCGTCTGCTTTGGAATTCCCTGGGATGTCTCTGTGGCCCGGATGTCTTTGTGGCCCGGCACCCAGAACAGGTGAAATTTGAACTTTTCAGCCATCTCGTTGAGAGATCTACGACAGTCGAGGGCGGTTTTTGTGTTTAGAAATACGTTCTCCAGCTGCCCGACTGTCTGTATTTATGCCAATCGTTTTAATGACATTATATCCCAGCCACTCCACCACTTCCTTAATTGCAAGGATCTCCGCTTGATAGGCACTGCAGTGGTCGGGTAACCTTTTCGATATGACCAGTTCTTGGTCTTTAGAGTACACCCCAAAACCCATCTGGTCGTCTAGTAACTTCCATTACCAGGAATATCGTAGTCCGAATCGGTTCTTTCAGGAATAGTGGTACAGTACGTTTTATCAAAAGCGGTTCAGGCAGGGTGTAAACCAAACTGCCTGGAACATCGGACAATATAACAAGGATAACACAGTGTCCGTAGCCGCCACATGCCAACACTAGCCAAACGGCAGCGGTCGCTGCAATTTGTTCAGCCACAATGTCCAGAGGCATTAGATGTAGCATTACATTCAGTGGATCAGTGGTGTCGTCCTCAGTGCGGTTGTGATGCACAAGCAAGCCATCCTTTGGATCCAGTTGACTTTTGAACAGTAGGTGGATTTAAGAAGCGCCGTCCACCAAACCACAACACCATATAGCATCCCGACATGGAATAGCTGTGAATATCACACAGGCTGGAACTTTGAACTCCAATCTCTGTGGCGTTCTTCGTCATCACGAGAAGCTTAGCTGCGAGTTTCCGGGCGCGACCACAGGTTGCGGATAGTGGAATGCTCCATACAGAGTACCAGCAATTGCAGTCGTGGGCAATCAGCGCTATCAAGTGGAGAGTCTCAGGGAGTGCCCTTGTGGCACCGGCTTCCTAGAGTATATCTCTAAAAGTGCTGGGAAACTTCCCCTAGCCGCAATTGCCACGTCGTCAGTATACGCCACCACTTTTATACCCTTTTCTTCAAGAGACAATAATGTATAGTATATGGCTATGTTCCAAAATTAAAAAAAAAAAATTTTTGGAGCCACAGATCCCAAGCCTGCCGCAATGCATCTTTTAGTAAGTAAGTTATTAAGTTGATGATGCCTAGTAAATCCAGCTCCTTCATGATTGACGTTGGATTTACATTATTGAAAAAACCTTCAATGTCAAGAAATGTTAGATTTGGGCTATACTTGACACAGTTATTGATGGTCAATCAAAAGCACCTCCAGGCAAAATTTCAGCCAAATTGGAAAATAATAGCGCCCTCTAGTGACTCATGAAGTCAAGATCCGAGATCGGTGTAAATGGCAGCTACAATATATCAAAACATGAACCGATTTGGTCCATTTACAATCCCAACAGACCTGCTCTATTAAGAAGTTTTTATGCATAAATTTCTTCGAATGTTTGCGTGCTTTCGACAGACAGACGGACGGATAGACGGACGGATAGACGGACGGATAGACGGACGGATAGACGGACGGATAGACGGACGGATAGACGGACGGAGTGACGGACAGACAGACGGATGGACGGACATATGGACAGATAGACGGATGGATGGACGGACAGACAGGCGAATAGACGGACAGATGGACGGATAGACGGACAGACGGTTGGACAGACGGACGGACGGACATGGCTAAATCGACGAAGAATGTCAAAACCATCAAGAATATATTTCCTTTGTTGGGTTTCAGATCAATATATCAATGAGTTGTAAACGGAATGACGAAATAAGTATTACACCATCCTATGGTGGAGGGTATAGTAATAGGAAATACAGAGTAGTTGATAAGAAGTGTTCACACTGGCATATCTAATCATTTTTAGCAAACGACCCATATTTCAACAGTAAGGTTACCTCAGACTCACACTTGAGTTCGAGGTAACTCACACTTGAGTTCGAGTTAACCCTGGCTATACAACATATCCCCAATGCATTGTGCATCATTGTAAATGCAATCCGATTCCTTGTTTTCTCTTTTATTTCTGCAACTTTATGTCAGTGTACACATTGAAACATATGAGTGTATCTACTTTTGAATTATTTATACATGTCTCTAATACATGACACCAGAGGCTACCACATTCGGTGGAGCTCTAATACATTGACGCAGACCATAACCAATGGACATTCCCCAAAGATTGAAAAGAGTTATGGAGCCATTACACAAAAAAGAGGATACGGAAATGAATGCTTTCAGAGATATGGATTCCGCCACTTTAGTCATTTAGAGACCTCACAAATGTCACCAGCATTTGGAGGGGATAACCAACGCAGAACATTTTACTGATGTTCTCGCCAGTATTCGAACCCAGGCATTCAGCGTCATAGGCGGACATGCTATCCTCTGCGCCGTG
The DNA here is from genome assembly GCF_963082655.1 of Stomoxys calcitrans. Lineage (NCBI taxonomy): Eukaryota > Metazoa > Arthropoda > Insecta > Diptera > Muscidae > Stomoxys > Stomoxys calcitrans. Next base: position 182,113,592 of record NC_081552.1, on the reverse strand, counting down.
GTGGTCTCATTAGTGTAGTATTTATGCTCCTATTCTTTGTTGAACGATGTGTGAAGCAATCAGACGTGCTATTTTATTTCGATCCACCAAAATATCTTTGATTCTCTTTACAGGTATCTATTTACTCAATGTTTTTACAGCCACTTAAAGATAACTGAAATAAAATTATTCTATAGGCGGTTTATGGTCTGTTTCCAGTGAAGCGGCCAATCTTGAATCCGAGGGAGGAGGAAATGTGATGGTGGCCTCATTGGACCGTACTTCTTCAAAGATGATGCGAATCGTAACGTAAAATGCAAGAGCTTGACTTGCTTGACATGTGGTTTCAACAAGACGGTGCCACACAGCACCCGTGACAATGGACTTATCGAGAGCTCGCCTCGGTGAGCATTTTATTTCACGTTCGGAACCGGCCAATTGGTCGCCTAGAACGAGCGATTTAACGCCTTTAGACAATTTTTTGTGGGCCTATGTTAAAGCTCATGTCTATACAGACAAACCCGCTTCAACTGACGCATTGGAAGACAACATTGAAGTATTTATTCGTGAGATACCGGCCGAAATGTTGAAGGGAATATGCCAAAATTGGACTAAGCGTATGGACGACTTGGGGCGCAGTTACGGTCAACATTTGCATGAAATAATCTTCAAACATTAAATTATATGGACAGTACTATTGATTTAAATCATGATTTCATGCATTTTTTTAAATTTAATGTGTTTTTCTTTTTTGAAAGGGTCTAACACTGGCACTTAATTGGAGGCACAATACCAGACATGAACCAACTTAGGGTAGTGATATTGAAAACAATTAAGGATTTTGTAAGTAGCACGGAATTCCTAACCTAAAATTTTCTTTTTAAAGGTTACTATATAGTTTTAAGAGCGCACAACAAGCCGATTACTGGCTTAAGTGTATGTCCATAGTGGCATAGGGCGGATTAATATCTGCACCCTCTTTTCAACCTAACCTAACCTAAGGGTGTAACACAGCTCATTGTACCCAACTCATCGGGCATCTTTTAAAAGCCTACGACTTGAAATCAGGAGATCGGTATATGTACATATTTACATGCCAGCTATATACATCTATAGACCGATCTGAACCATACTGGATATTAATACCGAATAACCTTATACAGCCCACTGTGTAAAATTTAAGCGAAATCGAGTAATAAATGTGCTTTTATTGTCCCAAGATCTTTAATTGGGAGATCGGTATATATGACAGCTTTATCCAAATAAAGCCCGATATTTACCATACACGGTACGAATATCGAAGGGCCTAGCAGAACACGTTTTGCGAAATTTCAGCGAAATACATTAACAAATTAGACTTTTATGGGCCTAAAACCTAAACTCGGGAGATTGGTATACATGGTAGCTATATCCAAATCTGGACTGATCTGGGCCGTATTGGACAGGAATGTCGAGAAGCATAACACAACTCCATATACCAAAATTTCAACAAAACTACACATGTTATGGGCCTAAAACCCTAAACTGAGAAATAGTTCTATATAGCAGTCATGTCGAAATATAGACCGATTTTAACCATATTCAGTACAAATGTCGAAGGGGCTAACGCGTCTCATTGTGCCTGATTTCAATGAAATCTGTCATTAAATTCACCGTCTATGGGTCTAAAACCTACAATCGAAAGGTCAATATGACAGCCATATCCAAATCTGGAACAATCTGGGCCAAATTAAACAAGGATGTCGAGGATGTCATTGTCCCATTGACTATAAATGCGCCTTTTATGAGCAGCTATATCTTACACTGTACCAATCTAGATCAAATTAAGCAAGGATGTCGAGGCAGATAGATATTGAGGTGCCTAACACAACTCACTGTCCAAATTTCGGCGACATCGGACAATAAATGCGCCTTTTATGCGCCCAAAACCTTAAATCGAGAGATCGGTTATATGACAGCTATATACAAATCTGGACCAATCTGGGCCAAATTGACGAAGGATGCCGAGGAGCCTAACACAACGCGCTGTCTAAAATTGCAGCGAAATCGGACAATAAATGCGCCATTTATGGACCCAAGACTTTAAATCGAGAAATCGATCTATATGGCAGCTATATTCAAATCTGGACCGATCTATGCAAAATAAATAAGGATGTCGACTGGCCTAACACAACTCAATGTCCGGAATTTCGGCATCATCGGACGATAAATGCCCCTTTTATGGCCCCAAGACCTCAAATCGAGAGATCGATCTATATAACAGCTATATCCAAATCTGGACCGATTAGGGCCAAATTGAAAAAGGATGTTGAACGACCTAACTCAACTCACTGTTCCCAATTTCGGCGACATCGGATAATAAATGCGCTTTTTATGGAACCAAAAACCTTAAATCGAGAGATCGGTCTATAAGACAGCTATATCCAAGCCTTAACCGATCTCGGGCGTATTGAAAACGTATATCACCGAAATCGGATAATAAATGTGGCTTTTATGGCCCGAGACTTTTAACCGGCGGATCGGTCTATATGGGAGCTATATTAAAATGACAGAGACCATCTTCAAACTTAACCTGCCTATAGGGAAAGAAAGAACCCGTGCAAAGATTCAGCTCAGTATCTTCATTTGCAAAGAGTGTAGCGTGATTTCAACTGACAGACGGACGGACATGGCTAGATCCTCTAAGATTTTTACGACGATCAAGAATATTGACCTTTTAGAGTCGGAATTGAATATTTTGATGTGTTGCAAACGGAATGACAAAATGAATATACCCCCATCTTTCAGTGGTGGGTGTAAAAAAATTTTTGTATGAGTTTAGGGGACATATGAAGAAGTTTGGCTAGGTAAGGTTTAAGTGGCAGTCTGCTTTAAGATTCACGTAGACGTTTTCGTTTTCTAGTTCCAATCGTTGAACCATTCAAATTGCTTTAACTAGCCAAACGATTTTCGAAAGTTCACATCCTCTAAATCAGACAAGTTCTCAATGAAATTAGAACATAAAGTTGAAATCCTTCTGACTGCCATTGCGGGCCACACACACAGCAGTCTCTTCTTCATCGATGTCCTCACAGCTTCTGCAAACGTCGCTGTTACTTGCAACCTTTAGTCTGTCAACATGTTTTCCGATCAGTCCACCGGCCATGACGGACACAATAACAGACTGATTAACACAATAACAGTGACAGTAAAGCGAAAGTCTAGCAGTTTAGATTGGACCACATAATTTTGATGTGCCACAACCCGCACTTTGTAACCATCTGTCATTCGTTGCCCTTCGAAAATGATCTGGAAGGCTTTGCTTTCATATCGCTAGAGGCATACCCATTAATTGCAGTTACCCTGAAATGTGGAAAGCTCTACAATTCCCTGGGATATTTCTGTGGTTTGGCAACCAGAACATGTGAATTTTGAACTGTTCAGTCATCTCGTTAAGAGATCTGCAACAATCAGGTATGCAATGACGAGAAGGAGTTGGAGACGGTCGAGCATATTTTGCGCCACTACCCCGCCATTGAAAGGAGCAGATATAGAGTAACAGGTGAAAAGCTCTTTCCATGTCTAGATTCCCTCCAGGCACCTGGTCCTCCTGTCACTCTGGAGTTTTGTAGAGGCTGGAGTGGTTGAAAGAACCATGCTCGTGCTAGTACATTTTTGTCTTGTGCATTGGTTTTTTTCTATCTTGGATCGTGAAATGGTGTTTCTCTGTTTTTTTTTTTATCGCCTTCTATTTCTCATCCACCTTATTCTAGGGCGACCAGAATAATAATAACTCACTATCATCCATTCCAATGCTATCATATCTCAAATACTAAATTTATATTAACTACTAGCCGAACCAGGCCCGCTCCGCTGCGCCTTCTTTAACTCTCTAATATTATTTAGGTTGCGACACTTCACCCTGAATGTGTATATCGAGTTCGTGCCACTGTAGTCTATGTCCGCCTATAACGCTGAACGCTTGCGTTCAAATCCTAGCGATAACATCGGACAAAATTTAAAGCCATGCATTTAAATTTGCCATGCATGGTCATGTAATTCTCGCCAAAGAGTTGTCGCACTGCGGCACCGCATTCGGTCGCGGCTATAAAAAAAAGTCCCTAATCATTGAGTTAAAACTTGAATCGAAAAGCTTACATTGATGTGCGAGAAGTGTGCCCCTTCTCGGTTTCTGGGTACATTTTTCTCCACTCCCAAATACCTTTCTTTTGGGTCCTATATTATCGTATTAGTAAATATTTCCGCTTAAGAGAGACACTTGGCCCTTAATATAAATATACGCTTCGTGCCCAACTTTCAAATACATTTTATATGAGCCCCATAATGGCATGATCGGTAAATAAATAAATTCGGCGCTTTAGGACGTACCCCCAAACACTTGGCTTCAAACTGGAATATCAAATTCGTTTTCTACTCTCATATACCTTTCATTTGAGTCCCATATTGTCACCTATTTGACTTATTTTTGGAAAGAAAGGCGCCACCTAGACTTGAACTTAAATTTTATTCGTAATCTACTCCCAAATACCTTTCATTTGAGTCCCATATAGACATGGTCAGCTAATATGCCCATTTGGGGTACTTGGAGGTGGGACGACTCCCCATTATTTGGACCTTATTTTTTATGCCATATTTGTAATCCACTGTCAAATACTTTTCATTTGAGGACCACATTGACATGAACGTCGAATATATCTGTTTAGAGGAGTTTTTGGATTGGGGAGGCCCGCTGGGTACTTGGACCAAAATTTTAATACGATATTCTCTTTCTAGTCACCAATACCTTTCATTTGACACCCATATTGTGCCTATCGGTCGACTTTTGGTTTTGGATGGCGTTGTTGGGGTAAGCGGGAGGGAACGCCTTCATCCGACATCTAAAAAATATATAGCCTATGTTTCCTGACACAATCTGTAAAAATATTAAGAAGACCGGTTCTGCCGTTTTTGATTCTAGAGAACAAAAAAAATATCGAGTCCCCTATAGTCATGATGGGTCATATGCCTATTTAAAGCGTTTTTGGTGGGAAGGGGGTCCCCCCCCCCCCCCTATTCTTCGATCTGATTTTGTATGCCAGATTCGTAATCTAGTCCCGAATACTTTTCATTTGAGACCCATATTGACATGAACGCCCAATATGGCTGTTTGGCGGAATTTTAGGGTTGGGGCGGTCCGATGGGTTCTTCGATCCAAATTTTAATACCATATTCGTGTTCCATTTTCTACTACCTTTCATTTGATACCCATATTGTCCCGATCGGTCCACTTTTGATTTTGGGTGGTGTTTTCGGATAAAGGTGGAGGGTCCGGCCTTCCGAAATCAACAAACTATAAAGCCTATTTCTCCTTCCAGCCCATATTCGCAATCTACTCCCGAATATCTTTCATTTGAGTCCCATATTGCCACGATCGTCCAAAAAAAACCTTTTTTTAGGGGGTTTTGGGGTTGGGGTCTTTTAAGTAATAAGCCTTTATCAGAATCCCATATGATCTTTTTTGGTCTACGAATTTAAGTTTGGATGTAAGGTGTACTCCATTCTTAAAATATTTTATTTCAGCCCGATATTCTCATGTTATCTGATTTAGGGTTGTTTTCGGGGTAAGGTGGTCCCCCAGACACTTGGCCCTGAAAAAATATCAGCATCGTGCTGTGATCTCAAATACCATTTATTTAAACCCCATATTGCCATTGGTTTAGGGGAGTTTACACGATGAGGCGTCCCCCAAACACATGGCCCCAAAATAGGTAATCAAATTCGTTTTCTAATTTCAAATTTTTACCCTTTGGGGAAGGGGTGATGCCCTAAATACATGGTCCTACATTTGGATATCAAATTCGTATTCTACTCCCAAATACCTTCATTTGAGCCCCATATTGCGATGGTCAGTAAAAAATTGATGTTTGTGGGGTATTTTGGAAAACGGGTATACCCCAGAAAATTGGTTGGGTATAAATTCTTGCTCTACCCCCAATACCTTTCATTTAAGATCCACATTGACATGGTCAGTAAATATGCCCGATTTAGGGGTGTTTTGGGGATTGGAAAAATCCAAGCCCGGAAAATATATCAGCAACGTGATCTATTCTCATATATCTTTATATCATTTATTTCAACCCCATATTGCCATTGGCCTCAAAATTGGATATCAAATTCGTTTTCTAATCTCATTTAAACTCCTTATTGCAAAAGTCAGCAAATATGTCCTACCACATCATGATCAACATTATAGGCACTAAGCCGCTCCAAGCGAGTAGCAGCATAGACAAAGGAAATCTATACACTCATTACCTATGTTCAAAAAAGGTGTAACAGATGGGAGAAATGTAAAATTCTCAGTCGTGTATATGTGATTGCGAAAGCAACCGGGGCGACATGGAACGGAGAACTTTTGGGTATTAAAGTCTAAACCTTTCCCTTATCGACGGCAGTACTAACATTTAAGTAAGGGCCATCTACTCTGTTTGCAAATGGATCAACTGAATGGAGACGCCACTACGAACAGAGAGAGGACAGAGTGATAAAAATTGATCATGCAGCATTTATCTTTGTTATGGCAACCTATCGGTCCGTAAAATAAATAACAAGTCAAAGCGTGCTAAGTTCGGCCGGGCCGAATCTTATATACCCTCCACCATGGATCGCATTTGTCGAGTTCTTTTCCCGGCATCTCTTCTTAGGCAAAAAAGATATAAGAGAAGATTTGCTCTGCTATTAGAGCGATATTAAGATATGGTCCGGTTTGGACCACAATTAAATTATATGTTGGAGACCTGTGTAAAATGTCAGCCAATTCGAATAAGAATTGCGCCCTTTGGGGGCTCAAGAAGTAAAATAGAGAGATGGATTTATATGGGTGATGTATCGGGCTATAGACCGATTCAGACCATAATAAACACGTATGTTGATGGTCATGGGAGAATCCGTCGTACAAAATTTTAGGCAAATCGGATAAGAATTGCGCAATCTAGAGGCTATGGACCGATTTGAACCATACTTGGTACAGTTGTTGGATATCATAACAAAACACGTCGTGCAAAGTTTCATTCCGATCGGATAAGAATTGCGCACGCTAGAGGCTCAAGAAGTCAAGACCCAAGATCGGTTTATATGGCAGCTATATCAGGTTATGGACCGATTTGAACCATACTTGGCACAATTGTTGGATATCATAAGAAAACACGTCGTGCAAAATTTCATTCCAATCGGATAAGAAGTGCGCGCTCTAGAGGCTCAAG